>NC_133658.1:846170006-846770006 GCF_037893015.1 Macrotis lagotis
TATCCATTCCAACCCTCTCATTTTATAGATGAGAGAACTGAGGGTCATAAAAGGAAAACTAGTTGTCTAAGGTCACATCAAGGGGGAGAGTCATTATTTGGCACCCCATGGTGTGGGGCCTGGAGTTAGGAAGACTAATTTTCTTGAGTTCAAATCTAATCTCAGACACTTTCTAGCTGTGCAAGTCACTTCACCCTGTTTTCCTCAGTTTCTTCATCTGTAAAATGAACTGGAGAATGAAATGATAAACCACTGTAGTATCTTTGCCAAGAAAACCCCAAATGGGATCAAGAAGAGTCAGACATGACTGAAAATGACAGAATAACAACATGATTAGAACTCAGGTTTATTGACTCCAAATCTGGTGCTCTTCTATTGCACTACCTTGCCTCTCAAAATCATTGAGCCACAAAATGTCAGAGCTGAAAGAGACCTTGGAGGTCAACCAATTCAAGTCACTTGTTTTAATGGAAAAGGACTTTGAAGCCCAGAGAGGAAAAGTAATTTTTCCAAGGTTATCCAGGGAATTGGTATGGGAGTCAGGGTCTTTCCATTACAACTAAACTCTTGTTCCTATTATTATGAACCCAGAACTTCATTCTCTATCAAAAAGTATCCTGTTTCAATCAAAGAGAAATACCTACATTGCCCTGTAGTTTCTTTGTGTATATATTTGGGGAGGAAGGAGTCTGAGAGAGGGGTGTGAGCACTGCCAATTGACTTCTAGGACCAAGTGGTGAAAAAGGCCCTTGACGGCTTAGGCTGTGATTATATGATTATGAACATCTCATTCCCTCCCCAAAGAGACAATCACAGGCTCTCCATTGAGGATTCTCAGCCCTGTTTTCTTTTTTATTTCTATGAACACTGTCATTTACTATCAAACTCAATGATTATGTTCAAGACATCATAAATCTTCATTCTTGGAAACAGGGAATGAATTCAAGTTGCTTTGGAAGGGATAAGGCACATCACGTTGGCCTTCTCATTATAGCCCTCATGGTGACTGGTTAGGAATTCAGTCTCACATCTAGGGACAGAGCCAGACCATGGAACAGGAGCAATAGCCAATCCATCCCACTTACGCTGGCCGAGATAGCCATCTGCCTGTGATTGATGGCTCGCCAGGGTGGCTTTCTAACATTATTCTGCCCTGTTGTGTAGGGTTCCTCTCAATGATTCATGGCCCTCATGATGATTAGAAGAAAAAATTGAAAAATATGTGTTTACTCAACTTCTGTGCTTGATAGAAAGTGAAACACACACCATTAACTATAAAAGTAGGATTAAGACAACAGAGTGTTATTTGCAAGTGATAAACAGCAGTGGCACCAACATAAATATGTATAGACAGCATAAATCTGGGTGGCAAATGAGTAGTTCTGCTGCTATTAAAGTTCTGTTCATAAATATTTGACTGGTGTGGGAGGATCTTCACTTTCACACGATTCATCTCCATGGCATTGGCCTCCACAATAATGGGCTAAGTACAAGAAACAAAGAGGAAGGACATCAGGGCAGAGGAGGGAACCTGGTTTGTGATGAATGGTAGTGGCAGAGATTCTGGAGCTCATCTGTTAGCAGCTGATCCAGAGGTGACTAACCCAGACTGAAGTTAGACAACATCTAGTGATCATATCATTCAAGCTAGGAGCAGAGGCAATCTGGGTTTGGAGAAATCATAAAAAAAAAAAAGATTCCATTTGACCCAAATCTAGACAGACCCATATCTGTGAGAGATCAGGAATTGATCCATCGCACATATCACTCTAATCTCATAAAATGCAATATTGACAATAATGTGGTAAGTCAGAAGCACTGCTAAGCCTTAGCCAAAAATATATTCCCAACCCCACCCCAAGAGGCCATGAATTTTCATTTGTTAAGAATGGATGGCTTAAACAGATAGTTACTTAACTTCTTCATTGGTACCTCCTTTGCCTGGGAAATATGGAGCTCTGATGTGCCTGAAGGCAGAAGATGTGATTTAGTAATTTTTATCTAGGTTAGATTGTCTTCATAATTGATTCTTGGTGTAATTATTTCTGTCTCATTTTTCCCACCTATAACATGAGACAGCTGTGCCCACCTATTGGTGGGGCCATTTCACAGGTAGCCGATGAGATTTGAATGCTATTTTATAACTGCTGATAATTCTTTCTTTTCCCCTCAGCTGTCAGGATTTCCTGAGAGATTCAAGGGGATAGGTCAGTGAAGTATAATCAAAAGGAGTCCAGCTTCCTACTTTCTTTGTGATTTTAGCCTGATCTGTCAAAAAAAAGGGATAATCCTGGATGTTCTTCAAGTTCTTTTCTAGCTCTAATTTTTGTGTGGAATTATCAATAAAAACAGGATTAGATGTAAGAAAATTCCCATTTTAAAAGGAATGGATTTTTTAGGCTCTTCCTTCTTCCTCTCCTTTCAAATCATTAAGTTACTGAGTTCTTCTGGGTGATTCCATCTTTGCAATATCTTCACAATTTTTTTCTTCTTTCTATTCCCTCTTCCTCTGTCTTCCCACAGGTTTTTAATACCACCCAAATGTACTAGGAAGCAATAGCCTCCTTGCAGAGGAGATAGAGTTCTGACCTCAGAATCAGGAAGACTTGGTTCAAATCCTCTGTCTAACCTTTCTAAGCTTCAGTTTTCTTATCTGTATAATGAAGGGTAAGGAGCAGGTGACATTTATGTTTCCTTCCAGTTCCAAATCTATGATCCTTTCTGATCCATTTTTCAAACTACTGTCAGAATTATCCTGCTAATATGATCTAATGATGTCACTTCTCTTCTGAAAAACCTGTGATTATTGTATCCCAAGAAAAGTTGAAACTCCTTTGCCTAATGTCTAAAAATTCCCCACATTCTGGTGTTGCCTTACTTTCCCAGACTTAACTCATAGTATTATTCCCTTCCCCATACTATATCCTCCATCCCAATTGGACTGAACTATAACTTGTGTCCTTCAATTTTCCCACAACTCTACAACAGTTGAGTCCCTCTCTATCATTTAAAGCCCCCTTCTATCATTGAAAGACATCTTCCTTCAAAACTTACATCTTCTCTGATTCTCAGCCTAGAATGATCTTGTTCCCCATCTTCAACTGTTGAGTTGCCTTCTATCACTTAAAGACCATATGAAAGGCCTCCTTCTTCAAAACTAATGTGATTCCTTTTTCCCATTCATCAATATCTTCTTCTTCAGGATGTGGACAATTCTTTGCACCTCCCTACTATAGTTATGGGGGGTGTTATAATGGAGAAGAGGGTGATCTTGATGTTAGGATGACTTGGGTTCAAGTCCTGACTCTGACACATATTGGTTACGTGACCCTAGGAAAGTCATGGAATATTTTAATGCTCTATCAATTGACTCAGATTCTAAGTTGCAGAGACATTGGTAGAAGGGATTTCTTACCTGGATGTCTCCAATGGTGATAAAATCATAGATTGGACCCAAAATCATTTAAAATTGTAGTATTGCATACTATGATTACCAGTGTTTGTAATTTATTTCCCTGCAGTCATATTTAGAACCCAGTGAGATTATTGTGTCTAGTACCCCCACAAGCCTTTCACCTAGTTTCGAGCCTAGTCTGCAACAGCTGGGTTTTGGTTCCATTCATTAAAGGCCACGTTCAAAGTTTGGAATTCTCCACTGGGAATATAAAGATAGATATGATGCAGCACATGCTCCTAAGGAATTTATGTTCTTGGGGGGGGGGGGGGGAAGACACTTCTACAAATACTTCTGAAAAAGGGAGAGAGAGAGAAGTGTAAAGGAAAAGTGCTACGGGATCTCTGAGGAGGTAGAGATGACTGTCACTTTCATACTCTGCATCATGGCAAGATCACTAAGAGATTTTTAAGCATTTATTAGGAACCAGGAAGTGTGATAGACAATGGGGAGACAAAAATAGAAATGATATAGTACCTTCCCTCAAGGAACTTAAATTCAGTGAGGGACCACAGCATGTATATAGATGCTATTGTTGTTGTTCAGTTACTTCTAGTCATTCAACTTTTTGGAACCCCATTTGGGATTTTTCTGGCAAAGATGCTGAAATAGTTTACCATTTCCTTCTCCAGTTCATTTTACAAATGAGGAAACTGAGACAAACAGGGTGAAGTGACTTGCCCACAGTCTCACAGCTAGGAAATATCTGAGAGTGAATTTAGCCAAGGAAAATGACTCTTCCTGATTCCAGGTTCGGCTCTCTGTGGTGACACCACAGACAAATGTGAACAAAATAAATATGAGGAGTAGCTAAGTGGTATAGTGTATAGAGTCCTGGACCTGGAGTGAGGAAGATCTGAGTTCCAATCCTGCCTTAAGAATTTACAAACTGTGAGACTCCAGGCAAGTCACTAAAAGCCTGACTCAGTTTCCCCACCTACAAAATGGAGATCATAACAGCACCTCTCTGGGGTTGTTATGAAGCTCAAATAAGATAATATTTGTAAAGTTCTCAGTACCAAGCATATAGAAAGTGCTCAATAAATGTTTCCTTCCTATTATGCCACTCTGCCTCTCCATATTAATTGCATATCTGAACATGATAAGACAGGAGGATCATCAATGCTAGATCAGAAGCTCATTCTTGACTCCACTGGCCATTAGGAGTCACAAAAGTGACTTAAGTAGAGGACTGACATAGTCCTTGTACATTAAGAAACTTTTCAGTGAGATTAATTACAGATGGCAATAATACTCTTGCCCTTTGTTACTAAACTATCTGAGAAAATCACAATGCCACAGTCCTCCATTGCCATTAAGTGATGGGTAGGTGGGGCCATCACTGGCAGTAAGACCTTAAATCCTTAGCATTTACTCTTCCCTTTTTCCCTTTGCCATATCTGGACCAAGAAGGGTGAAGGTCTTGTCCTTTACCCTCTCTGGGCTATATTTGGAGACCATCCTCACCCCAGAACCTGTTCCATTTTATGGAGGACCTTTTGAGTTTGAAAGAAACCAAGTCACAAAACCTAGCTTCAATTTACTACTTGCACCATGACCAAAATCAGACAATAAATGTCCTAATAAATCAGGGCATCTTCAATCTCTACTTCATTCTTCCCTGTCTTGGAAAGACATCAGTAAGATTCCAGGGATCCAATCACTAGTCATTTACCAAACCATCATTCCAGCTCCCCATCTTGCCCTGGAAAATGAGCTGACATTACCTCTATCATTGAAGCATCCTGGATGAGTGGTAGGGTAGGAAAGCAGTCAACAGATACTTAATAGAACATTATCTCCTTGGGAGCAGGGACTATTTTATGTCTGCTCTTGTATCTCCTTCACCTAGATCAGTGTCAAGACTATAAGAGAAGTCTAATAAAAGTTCATTGATTAATTCTCTCCTTTCTATCACTATAGAGATTCAGAGTCACTGACAGCAGAGACTCAATTCATTCCCAATTCATTAGTCTCCTGAATTCTCCTGCTCTACCTGCATTTTTACTCCTTCTTAGCCACTTAGGATAGCCTTATCTTAGACTATCTTATATTTCACAACCAACCAAAACTGCATTTTCTCCATGATTCTGACCCTTCTAGTTTTTTGAGAATTACAAAACTGGTAGAATGGGATAATGTCTCAATTTAGTTGACCTATATATATTAGCAAAACAATTGGCACAAATCTCTCATAGTATTCTTATAGAAAAAATAGAAAGATATAGGCTTAATGATAGGGCAAATAAGGGTATTTAAAACTGTTGAATGGACAGACCCAAAGAGTAATCATTAATAGTTTGATTTCAACTTGGAAGAGTGCCTCAGGGAACAGTATTTGGCTTAGTGCTGATTTTTCTCAATGACTTAGATAAAGGAATAGATGACACATTTATCAGATTTGCTAATTGCACAAATCAGGGCAAGATAGTTAGCATACTGGCTGGAAGTCAGGATCCAAAAGACTCTTGAGAGGCTAGTGCAATGAGGCAAATCAAAAAGATTAAATTTAACTAGGGATAAATGTAAATTCTCATTCTTGGGTCCAAAAATTCAACTTTACAAGTATAAAATGGTCCAAAAGTAGCTAGATGATTGTTTATTCTTTTAAAAACTTCTGGAATCTGGAAGGAATATAAATGTCATATGAGTTAATAATATGATATGGTAGCCAAGAAGTGAATGTAACCTTAGGGGGAACTAAGTGGGGCAAAGTGTTCAGGACTGGGTAGTTTTGAATAATTATAGCTACTTTAGTTACACAATTGCGGTAGTATTGTATTCAGTTCTCAGAAGGACATTTGGGGAAGGAAGTTAACCAGCAGAGGAGGGAAATCAAGATAGCAAAAGACCAATGAGCACTTCATATGAAGATGATAGGAATGAACTAAAAATGATTTAAATGGGGTAGGAAAGACATGAAAGCTATCTTCAAGGGTTAACAGTTAAGAAGTCAGAGAAACACCATTTAATAAGCACTTTTTAGACATCCTAGCTAAGTATTAGAAACCCGGGGGGGAAAATGTAACCTGTCTATAGCTTGTTACATATTTGTTTGCTTTTTGTCTCCCCCATTAGATTGCAGGCTCCCTGAAGGCAGGGTTTTTTTTTTTTTAACTTTTTTATCTCCTGTGCTCAGCAGGGAAACTGGCAAATAATGTTTGTTGACTGCCTGACTGATTAATCTGTAAAATAGTATAAATTCATTGGATGGTTGTGAGGATCAAATGAGATCATGTGCTAAGTACTGAGAACCCAGAGAAAGTGAAAACAGTTTAACTCCAATAGAGGAGATAACATGCAGATAGCTAAGCACACCCAAGATATATACAGAGGTGGAAAGCATTCTCAGAATGGAAGACACTAGTATCTGGGTAAACTGAGAAAGACTTCATGGGAAAGGTGGAGAAAGAATTTGGAACAAGAAGTTAGACTTGTTCTTGTCTCCAAAGGACAAACCCAGAAGCATTTGGTAGAACTTTGAGAAGTAAAATTAGCCTAGATGTCATGGAAACATCTTATCCCCAAAAGATCCCATCTAAAGCTATTGCAAAATAGCCTTAGGGGGGCCCCTGGCACTTTCCCCTCACTGGGGTTCTCCAAGTCAAGACTAAATGACCATACATGTTGCTATTGCTTCTGAAAGGACTCTTGCCCAGGGCTGGCATAGACTAGATAGCTAACTCCAAGACATTCTCTCTTTCTCTGTTTTTCTGTATATGATGATGATAATGACATTTGTCCTTTGTTCTTAAAGAAGAGACATTCACATTCATTGGATTTAGGTGAGGGGATGCTGTGCTAGGTCACCAGTCCCACTTTCTCCTTTGGTGTCATCTGGTTCAGCGGCCAAATATGAATCAGGATGACTAGAGATGACCCGGGATGAGAGATGGTAAGTTTCAGAGGTCAAATTTGACTCAGGTCCTGCTGACTTCAGGACCAGAGTTCTGTCCACTGAACCACCTAGCTGCCTCAGAGACAGAAACAGAAAAAAGCAGATACAAACACATATATAAATATATGTATACAAAGATGTGTGTGTGCATATATATATATATATATATATATATATATGTATGTATTCTGTATAGGTATACAAAAATATGTTTATAGAGATTGAGATTTATATGGAAATTTAAATGCTATTGGTATATATTGTATTTATATAATATAGAAATATATATACACATTTATTTACACACATATCTCACAAGAAACTGAAATTCTCCTCTTTGAGATAAGTGATTTATCTCTCCATCTCTCCCTATTGCTCTGTCTCATTTTTCCTAAGCCTGTTATTCTTTGTCCTCCACCCTTCTCCACCCCTATTTCTCTTGCTCTGCTCTCAGTTTCCTCCTTTCCCAATCTTGCTCTCAGTTTGCCAGTTCAACCAAACATTGTCCCTCTACCTTTGAATCCCTTGTCTGGTTGCCTTGTCCAGTCCAGGGCTGATTTACCATTAGTATCTGCCTGCTTTGCTCCTACTTATTTGCTTCTGAACGCTACTGGAGAAAGTCAGGTAACCACCCCTACTGAGGCCATTCCAATTCTGTTATCTAATCTCAACTGGTCCCTCATTTCTGCACAGCAATCCTTTGATTCTTTCATGACTGACTCCCCACAGCAGCTGTTCTAAACCTTTGTTTTTCCCCTAGGCTCCCTCCAGGAGCCCCTTAGCAGAGGACCTTGACGCCTATTTCACTGAGAAAACCAAGACCATCTGTCATGCTCTCTCACTTCTCCTTATCCCATACATCCAAATACCTCTAAATCATTCTCTGGTCTCTTCTTCTTTGCTAGAGTTTCTATATGACAAAGAGATTGCCCTTCTTGATAAGTCCAACCTTTCTACCTTGATCCCAACTCCTTTCCTGTCTCTTCCATTTGCTATCCCTTTCTCTTTCTTCTCCCTTAACCACTCCACTCACTTTTTTCTCCATTGCTTAGAAACATGCCCAAGTCTTTCCCATTCTGAAAACAAATAACAACAAAGACCTTTCATTTGACCCTGCCATATTCTCAAGCCAATGTTGCAGACTTCTTTTCAGAAACCAGATCTCAGATAAATGGCATCTAGAAATGACAGCCTTTTCTCAACCCTGTTTCCTTTGCTGAACCAAGAGGTTTCCCTCGCCTGTGTTCTGGATCTTACTTTCCTTTTTTTGTCTGTCTGTCTCTGTTTCTCTGTTTCTGTCTCTCTGCTTCTCTTTGAATCTATCTGTCTTTGTCTCTCTCTCTTTCTCTCTGAATCACTGTATGTCTTTTTCTGTCTGTCTCCATGACTATCTCTTTGTCATTGTCCCTCTGCCTGTCCCTCTCTCTCTCTCTCTCTCTCTCTCTCTGTTTCTCTCTCTCTCTCTCTCTCTCTCTCTCTCTCTGTTTCTCTCTGTTTCTCTCTCTCTCTCTCTCTCTCTCTCTCTCTGTTCCTGTGAATTCAATTGCCATTTCTACATAGATGACTCCAAGACTTATATACTTAATATTAACCTTTATCCTGAACTCTAGTACTGCATTGCTCACTTCATGTTGGTCATCTTGATCTGGATATCTTATAGATATTTTGAATTCAGCAAATCCAAAGCAGAACTTATTATCTTCCCCTTCCAAAACACTCTCCTGTCAAGACACCACTTTCAATCATTCACTTTCATAGCATTGAAGAATTCTTCTAACTCCAGTGCTGGCCTAGAGTAAGGAAGACCTGAATTCAAATCTGCTCTCAGATACCTCTGAGCTGAGTGACCCTTGGCAGTAGACTTAACCTCTTTTTGCCTCGACTACCTTATCTTCAAAATGAAAAAAAAAAAAATAGCGCCAATCTCATAGAGTTGTTGTGAGGATTAAATGAGTAATAAGTAATGAGTAATAATGCTCTTAACACAGTGCATACAGTAAGCACTCAATAAATATTTCCTTCCTTACCTTCCAAACAGGTCACAATTCTCCCCTCCAGATTCTCCATTTCACTGAATTTGACATTCCATCATCTATCTCCAGGCCTTCACACGATGCTCCCCCCCCCCAATTCCTGGAATGCTCCTACTCCCCCCCCCCCTTAAAATTATTTGGTTCTTTCAAGGCTCAATTCAGGTATTGCTTCCTAGGGGGAGCTCTGGGTTTACTCATCTGCCAGTGCTCCCTGCCCCCAAGGTACCAACCATTATACTTATTTGTTTACATATTATAGTCTCCCCCTACACTTCCTCACAGTAGAAGCAAGGCCTGTTTGTTTTCACCTTTGTATACTTCAGTGCCTATCAGTTACTTGAACATAGCAGCTGCTTAATGAATAATTGCTTCATTTAATTGATTAAAAGTCATAATAACACATTACTTTTATACAGTGCTTTGAAGTTTACAAGGCACTTTTCTCACAATTACTCTTAAAGACAGGAAGCAGCATGCTCTAGTAGCAAGAATACCCTGTGTCTCTTTGTCTCTGCCTCTCTTTGTACCTCTGTTTTTCCTCCCCCCTCCTCTTATCAGAAGATCTGAGTTCAAATTCTGATTCCAATATTTATGTGAACTTGAACAGGCCATTCAACTTCCATTCCTCATGAAGGGGTTGCACTGAATGATCTATGAGGTCCCTCTTTAGCTCTAAATCTATATTCTTACAACTATCATTTTCCTAATCACACTTGTGATTTCATTGGTCCTCTTTGAGAACGAAGGATGAACAGCAACAAACAACTTTTCTCATCTCATGAAGAAAGAATACATTTAATCTCCAGAATCTGAACCCATCTTTGAGTTCTAAATCTAGGGTTTTTTCTACTACACTATCTCATATTTCCTTCTAACAAGAAGACTAGACAGTAAATTACTACAACAGTCAGAAGACTACTAATCAGTAGATTACTACAATTATTCATTCAGGTAAGTAGAGGCCACAGGAAAAGAAATAAGGAAAAATGTGAGATTATGAAGAGGGAAAAGGCACAGAACTTGACCATCACCCAGACTTGGGAGGGAGTAAGGGTTAGGGAAGAGCCAAAGCTGACTATGAAATTATAAGCTTCAATTAATGTAAAAAAGAAGGTACCATCAATAGAATTACATAACTTCATCAAAACTACTTAACCCAAGTCCCATTGTCTAAAAGGCCTATTCTCTTCCAGGTAATAGCTAGCTGATATGATTAAAGGATTTGTATAGTGAGTGCCAAACTATTTTTTTGCATTATAAGAGACAGCGAAAACAATGGCTCAATCCTAAAATGAAGAGAAAATACAAGTTGAATTCCATTTTTTGCATGTTGAATTTGAAGTGCTGATAGTCAGGTGAAAATATCTTGGAAATACAATACAGAAGGGTTTGTGGATAGAGTATTAATTTGGGAAGGATCCTCAGAGGTGATAAGTAAAGCCATTGGGAAAGATTGGAATTCTCAAGGGTGGCAATCAACTGAAAGAGATAGAACATTAGGGAACATTCTCATGTAAGAAGCATATGAAGAAGATGAGTAGCCTGTACTGATGAAGTCAGAGATGTAGGAGAACCACAAAAGCTCAGTCCTGGCTGATTTGTAATGTGTTATATTTGAATCCATTACCAGCCTCTGCTTCTAGTGTCTGATGAGATGAATTGCCTACCTCTTCATCAAGCCCATTACTTGAGGGGTGCCTAGGTGGCACAGTGGATAGAGCACCAGCCCTGGAGTAAGGAGTATCTGAGTTGAAATCCGACCTCAGACACTTAATACTTACCTAGCTGTGTGGCCTTGGGCAAGCAGCTTAACCCCATTGCCTTGCAAAAAAAAAAAAAAAAAAAAAACAACCAAAAAAAACCCCATTACTTGAAACTATAGATTCTTCTCTGATTCTGGGAAATAATACTTATCACATCCTTTCCAAACCAAAACTCTCTTCATAAAAACTATTTAGCCTAAGTCCCATTGTCAAAAGTCCTATTTTCTTTGAGGCAATGGCTAGCTAATATGATTAAAGGATTTGTATAGTGAGTGCCAAACTATTTTTGCATTTAAGAGACAGAGAAAACAATGGCTCATTCCTAAAAGAGTTGAGTCCAACATTTTAAAGTGTGTGTAGAAAAGGATAATAATGATTAGAAGGAATCTCCCGACCAAATCACATGCAGATTAGTGACAGAATTTAGGAATATTTGATCTTTTGTAGTAAAGACTGGGGATGAAGCAGGAAAGAAAAGCTACTGTATCTGACCTTAAGCATCTGAAGAGCTATCATGTGGGAAAAGGATCAGACTTGATTTCCTTGGCCCATGGAGCAATAGGAAAAGAGAGAAGGAATTAGGCTCACTGATCCCTGAGGACCTCTGTGCTATATGACCTAATAGTTTAATGGATTGTACTTGGGAGACAGATTATATTTCAAAATAAGGAAAATTTCCTAACAATTATCTAAAACAAGAGTTTAAAATAAATACTACCTTGATAGGTAGTGAGCTGTCCATCACCATAAGTGTTCAAAGAAAGCCAGTATGCCATTTGTCAAGGGATATGGTGGAGTAGATTTCTCGCATGGGCTGGGGGATTAGATGCTCTACAGAGTACTTGCTGCTCTGAGATTCTTTGAATGGTGAGGCATATAGATGATTGCAGAATATAACCATCCTAAAATTAGTCATTTCCTTTATTGCTCTAAGCTATAGGAAGAAATGAAATGGTTTGCTCTATTCATCTGTCAATTATGCAGTGCTTTTGTCAATTATATAACGCCTTACTCTGCCAGCATCTCAGAGTTCACTCTTTCCACGTGGGGATTAGGGAAGGAACTGAATTATATTTTCATTCTTCCACTGATGTAAGTGCATGATGATTTTCCAGTGGTGTATAAAGGTGAACAATTATAAATCAAAGGTTTGAGAAAACATAAACCACAGCTAGAAAATATGAAATACCACAAAGTGCCCCAGATTCTGAACTATCATAATTTCATTGTATTTTTCTTTCTCTGAGTTCATGGTAAGGAAGAAGGATCCAGGTGGTTAAATTTTGCAAACTTTTCCCATATCCCTAAGGATAGCCTTGCAGTCCTGAAAAATGTTTGGTTTTCTCTAATTATAAGGCATTATCCTTTCCCTAGCAATAATCTAACCCTCTGCCTATCATTCTTTATCTCCTGCCACGTTCCTCCTCTAGAACTTGTGTTTTTGGAACTTTCTCTGCCTGGAAGCTTCCAATCTAGAAACTTCTATTTTCCTAGTTGATCAGACTTAGGGAATTCAATCAGGGCAACTTAAGCAGGAACCCACTCCTCTATGGAAAACATCTGAATTGCTCTGAAGCAGAGCTGATATGTTTAGATGAGAAAGAACTACTGCAAGGATGTCGCAAGACATGAAGTCAGGCTCTTACGAAACCACCTTGGTATGGTATCACATGGCATCCTGCCCATGTGTCTATTTGGTTTGTTGTTGTTTTTATTCTGGAGAACCAACTGTTAAATATTTATCAACATCAATATGAGTAAACCCTCTCCTGTCATGACATGAGATCATTCCACCAGGAAGGGTGTGAAGCTCCCTAACTATATCAGTCAGTTAAGATACATTTATTAAGGTCTGGCTTAGGAGTCTGCCACTATGCTAAGTGATATGAATACAAAGGTAAAGGAGGAAATAGTCTCAATCCTTAAGAAGATATGTTGGATAGTGAATAGGCATTAGTCTTAGAGTCAGTAATTCAAATTCTACCACAGATACTTGTTAGCTGTAGGACCTGGGCAAGAAGTTACCTTTTTCTCAGCCATAATTACTTCACCTTTATTAGAAGGATAGTCCCCATCTTACAAGGATTGGTATAAGGAACAATTGGGATAAAGTGCTTTGGAAATGTTAATTATTACAATTCTCATTAGGAAGCTGACATTCTAAAGGGGGAAAATGTCACATACAACAACTCCTTTAGTTCTTTTCTTTCTTAGACCTGAGTTCCATCTTGAGGGTTGATAGCTTACCCTGTAGTTGGTTAATATGAAGACATCATCCGATGCCTGTATTTAGGGAACAAATTGGATATGATTTTTCTTTGTAGTGTCCATTGAAGACAGGGAATGTTTCTTGTCTTTCTTTGTACCCATAGCACTTAACAAAATATCTGACATATAGTAAACTTAATAAAAGCTTAGGGACTATCTCCCCCTCCAAGCTTCCTTGGATGTCTCTAAGTAAATCACCGACCTTCCCTTAAACATGTCAAATAAAAGCATCTGTATTTTGTTGAATAGACTTCTGAGAGTCCACCTTGAGTCCCAGCAACAGACCCAGCAGAGAGCCTGAATCTTGGATGTAACTATTTACAGAGATTCTTCCCTGGTGGGTACTGCTCACTTGTGTCAGTCTGATCTGCACTCTACCTATCAGAGAAGGCCCTGAGAAAAGGAATATGGAGAGAAGACTGGACTTGGGATGAAGAAAAGCCAGGTTCAAATCCTGCTCCCAAAACATAGTAGCTGTATGACCCTGGGTAAGTCACTTAATGTTCCTTTGCCTTACCTGTAAAATAAGAGAAGAGGATGCTGATATAATGACCTCTAAGTTCCCTTCCAATTCTAAATCTATGATCCTTCAATGCCCCCTTTATAACTTCTTTTTTATGTGTTTAACTGTAAGCTCCCTGATGACAATGTCTGTCTTTTGCCTTTGTATCCTCTGTACTGAGCACTTTAGTGACACATAGTAGGCACTTAAAAATGTTTATTGGATAATTGGATAATTGACTGACCATAATCCTACCCCCACACACATTATGTAACCTATCAGTTCCATGAGGAAGACTCTCAAGGTATGCTGAGCAGACTAGCACCTCCGAGTTTCCTTTTGAATTTTTGACCTTTAGAATAAAAGAAGCTTAAAGACTGTGTTTTTCCATTTATTTTCTTTAATCAACATCACTGATTTCTATTTCTTCAGTCACAAAGGTTTATGAATTACCCAGTGCTTCTTTCCCTTTTCATTGATGGTAAGCAGACCATTAAATCTTGGCCAAACCCAGAGTTCAGAGGAAGTGTTAGGGGATGCACCAGAATGTGAACAAAATCCCTTAATTTTTTTTTTATTTGGACTGGGTGATCTCTCAGGTCTTTTCCAATTCTGAATCTCTACTCCTAAGATCTCTGCCATATAGTATTCTTCTGGGTTACCCTTCCCACCTTTTGAGGGATTGAAAAATTATGTAATTCAAATGGATGTGGATTTTATCTTGAGTGGAATAGTTGGTAGATGTGAGAAGGAGAAACAAGGCAGTCCCAAGTTGGATAGAAATCACTAGCAAACCCAATGGATGAGGTTAGGGAGAGCGGGGCATAGGCAGGGACCTTACTCTCAGCTAAGGGGAAGGAGAAGGCCATGGTGATGTTCCCTTTCTGTCTATCAGCACACATATAGGAATGAACTAACTATTAAATCCACTGGACTTCCATAAAGATTGGTTTAGATTATTGATCCAACAAACATAAACATGAAATGAGTGTATTTCTAGACATTAGACATAAGGCACTGTATTAGGAACAAACACAAAGACAAATTCAAGTCTCTTCCCTCAAGGAGCTTTATATTCTACTGGATGATAAAACAAGTGAATACATAAGTAAATTCTAGATAATTCGAGGAGCAAGAAAGCTCTAACAACTGGGAGCAAAGAAATGATAAAATAGACCATTTGCAAACCTCAGTGATGATGTTTGTCCTTTGTACTCAAAGAATACTATGACATCAGAGAGGTGATGTCATGACAAGCACATGATTTTGGATTTGTGTGAGGGAGTGCTCTGCCAAGTCACCACCCTCACTTTCTCCTCCAGAGCCATCTTGTTCCAATGGCCAGACATTAATCAGAACAACTGGAAATGACCCTGATGCCTGCCAATTAGGGTTAAGTGACTTGCCCGAGGTCACATAGCTGGTTAGTGTCTGAGGTCAAATTTGAACTCAGGTCCACCTGTCTTAGGGTCAGGTTTACCCTATGCACCATCTAGTTGCCCTCTAAACCCCAATAACTACTGATGGTACAACAAATAGCATGCTGTATATGAGTTCATGAAGAGCTGAGTTCCAATCCTGCCTCAGATACTTGGGCAAGTCACTTAACTTCTATGCCACAGTTCCCTTATAAAGTGAGAGGACTGGATTCCATGGCCTCTAAGATCGCTGCTACCTCCAAATCTGATTACTCAGCACCTAACACACAGCTCCACCATTCTCTAAAGGTGTAATCCTGAGGTCCTACTCAAATACACTTTAGGTGTTCTCATGGACTATTTGTGACCAACCTGTGGTAAAGCATTCTGAACTCATATTACTCTAATCAGTCACAGTCGGACACATTACAAATTATTATTTTTTTAGGGTTTTGCTAGGCAATGGGGTTAAGCGGCTTGCCCAAGGCCACACAGCTAGGTAATTATTAAGTGTCTGAGACCAGATTTGAACCCAGGTACTCCTGACTCCAAGGTGGGTGCTTTATCCACTGCGCCACCTAGCTGCCCCCTACAAATTATTTTTAACATAGTGATGTCACTTTGGTATTGGAGAGCATAAGTCAAGAACCAATCAATCAACCAACTCAAGTCTCAAAACTTATAATTAGGACCATGGAGTTAGAAGTGAAAAAGATCTTAGAGAGTATCTAATCTAACACCTACCTCCATTTTTAAAATGGTGAGAACATAAACTTCTTGATAATAGGGATTATTTGATTTTTTTTCTTTGTACTTCAGTTCCTAATGAAAACTTGGGCACATAATGTTGCTGTTGTTCAGTCATTTTTCATTTGCATCTGATTCTTTATGATCTCATTTTGGCCAAAATACTAGATTGGGTTGATCATTTCCTTCTCCAATTCATTTTACAGATGAGGAAACTGAGGCAAATGGGATTGAATGAATTGCCCACGGTCACATAGCTAATAAGTGTCTGAACAGGATTTGTACTCAGGACTTACTAACTGCGGGTCCAGCACTCTACCCACTTTACCATGTAGCTGCTCATAATAGGCACCTAAGAAATGTTTGTTGATATATAATAGGCACTTAATAAATATTTATTGAATAAATGATTTAAAAATGTATGAAAACAAAGACACTTGGAGAGAGAGGAATGAGCTGACCTGATTGCCAACCATCTCCTCTTTCCCAGTTATCATCTTTCAGGATTTTTTCTTCTCACATGGTCTGGAGAAGAAGGGGCAATGACAAGAGAAATCATAGATTGTCAGAACTGAAAGGGACTTTAAGAGAGAAAAGACAAATTGTCTAGACCAGAGATTCTTAATCCTCTGTCTATGTGTTTGTGTGTATGTATAGGTGTTGGATCCCTCAGGCAATCTGACAAAGTCTGTGGTCCCCATCTCAGAATCACAATTTTAAATTCATAAAATGATCACCAAGAAAATCAGTTTTATTGAGTTATCAAAAATATTTTCAAAAGTTATTAGAACCCAGATTAAGAACTCTTTGAACAACTCCAACTCTTCTTATTGAACACAGGCAAAAATGACATAGAAAGTCAGGGAATAGAAACCAAGCCTCATGATTCTGGATTGGTTTGTTTCCCTGATACATACACACTAAAACAAATCCCAATGGTCCGAAAGAATTCATCAGTAACAGTTCTGCCTTCTATAGATCCTAGGACAACTTCATTGGGATGCTTCCCCAGTAGAGGCAAGCACTTTTGAAGTTTCCCCATCAATGGACTCCAGTAGATGAAGAGGAGGAGTGAGATGAGAGGGAAGAAGTCCTGCTGATCTCTACAGGGTTTCCTTCCTTTTGGAGGGAGGAGGGTAAAAGGAGGTGTTTGTATAAAGAGCCTCAGCCGGGTAGTGCTATCTAGACAAGAGCATAATTTAGATACCTGACGTGTTGCTTGACCAGCTGCCAAAAATCTGGACAAATTTGAGTCATTTTAGACTCATTCTGACATCTAAGAATCCAGGGTGACTCAGTTTTCCCTTGTCTGGCTGTACACTTTATAAAACCCCACTTCTGTGTTTCATAATTGCTCCTGGCAATCAGTGCAGAGCCATGCAGCAAACAAAGAAAATTCTAGGTCTGAAGCTTTAATTAAATCTATCCGGTGCTGCCTAATTAAAGACAATCTGTACTCCTGTGTGCTTTAAAATAGAAGGCACCCACTCTTTAAAGACCCAGAAATAACCTCCCAATTTGCACATGTCCAGATCTTCACCTCATAAAGTTAGAGAAGAAACGTAATAGTGCAAGTATAATGGATCAACAAAAAGACTCTCCTGGATTTTGCTTTCTTCTTCTCTACTACCTAAAGGGAATTCCAATTGAGGACAGGAAAGAATGGAGCTGAGCAGAGTTTTGAGTCTCTTAGTACCTTACCCATCCTGCTGTTATTGTTTGTCCATTTCTTTTTTTTAACCTCTGTCGAAATTTTATATGATTTTTTCCAATTATGTGCAAAAGGAGTTTTCAATATTCATCCATTTGCAAGTTTATGAGTTCTCATTTTTCTAACACCCTCACCTCCCTTCCTTCTCTCCATGTCAAACAAAATGGCAAAAGTTGTACATGTACAATTGTGTTTAACATAATTATGAATTAATCATATTGTGACAAAATAATTAGAATTAAGGGGAGAAAACATGAGAAAGGAAAAATATAATAGAAGTTTTTTAAAAAGTAACCCAGTATGCTTTGCCCTTCATTCAGAAACCATAGTTTGTTTCCTGGACGTGGATGGCATTTTCCTTAACAGTCTCTCAAGATTGTCCTTGATCACTGAACTGCATCCATCATAGTCGATCATTTCACAATGCTGTTGTCCTTCACTCTTGAAGAAGACCATGACATCAGGGAGGTGACATCATGACAAGCATATGAATTGGATTTGAGTGAGGAGGTGCTGTGCTAAGTCATTAGTCTAACTCTCTCTGCCAACCTCCTCTGGATCATTTGAGGCCAATGATCAGATATGGATCAGAACTGTAAATGGTCCTGGATGTGAGGCAATCAGGTTTAAGTGACTTGTTCAAGATCACACAGCTAGTGTCAAGTGTCTAAAGTCAGATTTGAACTCTATCTACTTCACCACTTAGGTACCCCTGAGTACCACCCACCCTGCTAAGCTTTTGAACATAACCAATGCAAGCAAGGATAACCAAGGATAAGGCAACCTGCCTTAACCCATCTGTTTCTCTCACATGCTGTCATTTTCTTCTTCCTAATCTTATGTGTATTACTCTTTTATTCTTATCTCACCTGAATTTCCAGATACATTTCCTTCTCCATCCCTACCCAGTGAACCATTACTTATAACAAAGTTTTATTGTTGTTGTTTTTAAAGGCAATGCATCAAAGACAACTAACTCATCCACTGTATCTGATAGTGTATATAACATTCCATACTCATATTCTCTCCATCTCTGCAAAGAAAGAAGCTAGATACACTTTTTCAGCTCCTTTCTAGGAATAGGTCTGCTCATTATAATCCTCTTTTGTTGTAGTAGTTGTTCTTTCTATTTACATTGTTGTCATTCTTGTATCTATAGGTTTCTTGGTCTTTCTTTTCTCTGTATCACTCATATACAGAACTCTGAATTCTACATATTTGATATTTCTTGTAGTCTCTCCTCACTTCAATCCATCCTTCATTTAACCTCTAAAGTGATTTCCCAAAGTGCAGATATGATCCTGTCAGCTCCTCCCCCTATTGATAAACCACAATGGTTTTCTTTTGCCTAAAAGCAAATAAAAGCAAATAAAAAATATTCTGTTTGCATTCAAAGCCTTTTATAAACCTAACCCTCTCCTACCTTTCCAGTTTTTTCACACCTTACTCCCTAACGTGGATTCTTCAGTTCAATGACACTGGCCTCTTGACTGTTCCACTAATCAGACAATACAATTTTTAGTTTGTGGCATTTTTTTCTGACTGTTCCTTGAGCCTGAACCATTCTCCTTCTTCCACTTCACCTAGTAATCTTCCTGGCTTCCTTTAAGTTCCAATTAAAATCGTATGTTTTACTTTCTAAATTCCAGTGCCTTACCTCTGGCAATTATTTCCTCCCTGTTTTATTAATTTTTATTATTTTTTTATTTAAGGCAATGGGGTTAAGTGACTTGCCCAAGGTCACACAGCTAGGCAATTATTAAGTGGCTGAGGTGAGATTTGAACTCATGTCCTCATGACTTCAGGAACGATACTCTATTCATTGTACCACCTAGCTGCCCTCCTCCCTATTTTATATATTGCTTGCTTTGTTTATTTGCATGTTGTCTCCCCTAATAAAACTCCTTGAGATTGGAGATCTTTTGCTGCTTTTTGTAATCTTAGCACTTAGCACTATGCTTAGCACATAAGATGCTTAATAAATATTTATTGATCAACTGATATTCTACTGCATTCATATACTTCGGTTTATTCAATTCTTTGCTACCACAAAGATATTTGACTACTTTGTTTAGGGGCTGGAAGCTGTGCAAAGACCTTGGGGCAGGCAGGAGACAAGGGCCAGTCACAATCCCTTCTCCTAGTAGAAACAAAAAGAGAAAGAGAGGGAATAGTATGTAGACAGAGGAAGCATGCTGGTTGGCAAGGAAGGAACAAGAATTACATGCAGGAGCTAAAAGGAGATCTAGTGGTGGGGTATTGCCAGTGCTTAGAATAGATATTTGAATATCTCTGGTGTGGTTTTTCCCCCTTAGTTCTAATTCTTCTTTCACAATATGAATAATAGCTTTAGATAGGATTTTTAGAAGTGACCTCAAATTGAGTATCTACTGGACACTCAGGTGGTGTTGAGAATTCCTGATTGAGGTGGATTTATATTTGAATGAGTTTTTGTAATTACCTAGGGGTCATCTGGCTTGGCTAGAAACCATGAGGAGAGGAGGCTTTGGAGAGCTCTAATGATCTCTATCTTTTTTTTTTTTGGTTATGCAAGGCAATGAGGTTAAGTGACTTGCCCAAGGTCACACAGCTAGGTAATTATTAAGGACCTGAGCTCAGGTCCTTCTGACTCCATGGTCAGTGTTCTATCCACTGCTCCACCAATGATCTCTATCTTAAGATTGCCGAAATACTTGAGGGTAGCTGAGGCAGAATTTTCATACCTATAAGGAGTAGTCCTCAACACCCCTTGTTTCAATAATTATCCAATCTTTTCAAGCTATTCCTCCTTTCCCTAGATATAAAAAGGACAAGGTCTCTATCAGTTATCTCATCTGGAAGTCAGAAGAGTTCCTCCCCTTCCCCTCCACGCCACCCCCCATGGAAAGGGATAAATTGACAATTAAATGGGAAATGAGTGTATAAATCTTGACAGGAATATCTACCAGAAACAGCCTGATTGGGGAACCATGTGAGTGTTCTCTGGAATTTCAACAAGAATTTGCCATCAATCCCTCTCCCCCGCCATCCTCCCCCTACAATGTCCACTGACTCCAGAAGTCCTACTCTCTTGATGAATTGCAATGCACTAATAGGAAATTCTTGATGTAGGGTATCAGGACTAAATCACAGCCAATTTCGATTATCCAATATCTTCTTCTATAATTATGTATAGGGTTTTTTAATAGAATTATAAATCTAGATGAGACCTTAAGCAAAATAAATTCTAAGCCCAGTTTCCTCAACATGGATGCTCTTCCTCTTTGTCTCTGTTTCCTAGATTTTTTGGCCTCCTTCAAGCCTCAGTTCAAATTCTACCTTTTGTAGGAGCCCAGTCCCTCTTTTTGCTAATTGAAATGCCTTCCCCTTTCAGATTATCTTCCATCTATTCAGTAGTTTCTTGCATGCTATCTAGTAATTTACATGCTTTCTCATCCAATAGAAAGGGGATGCCTTGAGGGTGGGAACCATATTTTCATTTCCTTGAACTTCAGCACTTAGTTCCTAATAAGCATTTAATAAAGACTTGTTGATTATCACATCCATAAAAAGAAGAGATAGGATTAGGCAATTCCAGCTATCACCCACCATGTAAAAACCTTTTTTTTTTAGCATCCCTGATGTCTCTCTTTGAATATCTATAGTGACAGTGAACTAACTACTTTACAAGGACCCCATTGCATATTAAGACTTTGGGTGAGTGACAACTTCTCCCAGCCTGGAATGTTCTTCATTGTCTTATCTATTGGCTTCTCTGGCTTCTTCCAAGTCCTAGATAAGGTCCAAACATCTATAGGAAGATTTTCTCAATACCCCTTAATTCCAATGCTTTCCCTTTGTTGATTAATTCCAATTTTTCCTTTCTATAATTTATACTTGTCTGTTGTCTCCCAGTTAGATTGTAAACTCCCTGAGAGTAGTGACTGTTTATTTTTTTAACTTTCCTTGTGTCTCCTGTGCTTAGTAAGGTACCTGGCCAAAGAGCTGGTACTTGATTAATCTGTAAAATGAAGAGAATGATGCCTATAGCATTACCTTACTGTATTGTTGTGAGGATCAAATGAGATCATGGGTATAAAGCACTGTGCAAATCTCATTCTCTAAATTCAAGGATGGGATTTTACAATAATCTTAGCTAATTTTTACCTTGCTAATTTCAGTTTATCAGCTCCAAAGTCCTCCTTTCTGAAATCTCAAAAGCCATCCAGTAGAATAAAGATTCTGGAAGGTCCTTACCAAGTTGCAAAGCATTTGACTAAAGGTCTTGAATATTGTCCACAGTTCAACCTAGTGATCCACGGAAAGAGTTATTGTTAGAGATTTGGTCCCAGATGATGATTTGGGGCAGGAGGCAAAGGGTAAATGGGAAACAGTAACCGCTGGAATAAGCACAAATCTAAAATGGTTGCCCATCCTGGGTAGCCACCCTATGTTTTTGCAATGATGGATAAGAAAGTAGAATGTGACAAGAGTCATCTTGTTTTAGACTACCTGCATATATTAATTTAACTATTGGTACTCGGAGGTCTTTTTCCAATGACCAGTGAATTGCAAAACAACTGGAAGAATGAGACTTGTAAGTTCTACTAAGAGAAATGAATAAAAGAACTAGCAAAATTGACTTTAACATTTGCCCAAAGGCAAAAGAAAACTTTTCATGGGCCATTTGGGAGAAAAAGGAAGGGATTATTCCATGCTCATTGGTCAGTCAATCAACATTTATTAAGTGTCTATAGTATGTGAGGCACTATACCAAGCACTTTATAGATAGTATTTCATTTGATTGTCAAAAAAAACCTGGGAGGTGCTATTATGATTCTTATTTTCAGAGTTTAAGTGATTTGTCCAAGGCCATGTAACTAGTTAGCATCTGAGATTGAATTTGATCTCATGTCTTCCTGACCATAGGCATGGTGCTCTATCCACTGGGTCACCTAGCTATCTCTAGTTGCTTGGCCATAGATCCTTGCAGGGCTCATGGTGAGGGGGAAAGCAAACAAACCACTATAAAGATAATTGCTATTTATGAGCCAACATCTATTGCTGATGATGAAGAAATAGAGAAATTCTGGAACAAAACTGACAAGATCTCCAAATTAAGTCCCTGTGCTCTTTGATACATGCTTGGCTTTAATGTTTAAGGGAAAACAGAGAAAGACCATGAAAACTATTTTAAAAAATATGGTTTGGGATTAAGAAATGAAAGAGTCCAAAGGCTTGAAGACAATTCAAAGGCCTCATGCCTACACATCATGAATTCTTTATTCAAGGAGAGAGCAGGAAGGGGAAGATGCAGCAAATACCAAACGGAAAAAAATGAAATCGACAATATTTTAACAGACAGCATATGACCATGGCAGAATCAGCTGTCTGTGTGTAGTCAGATCATCGACTGGTTAGAGTGAAGGTCACAGTAAATTCCAAATGGGGGGGGGGGGGAGAAAAATATGATAGGACTCTGGTGTTCAGTAATAGTAGTTCTAAAACTTAATTATTTGAACAAGTTGTCAACTCAAAAAAAAAAAAAGAAATAAAACAAAAATTAAAGACCATGTCTCTATTGTCATTATTTTTCTTCCCTTTCATTCTTCCTTAGAGAAATTTAGGACAACTAGTTGGTGCAGGGGATAGAACATTGACCTTGGAGTCAAGAGGATGGGAGTTTGCATCTGACCTCAGACACTTGACTCTTACTAGCTGTGTGACCTTGGGCAAGTCACTTAACCCTGACTGCCTGGCATCTAAGACCATCTCCAGTCATACTGATTCATATCTGGCCATCGGACCCAGATGGCTCTGGAGGAGAAGCTGGTGACTTAGCACGGCACCCCCCACTAAAATCCAATTCATATGCTTGTCATGGCATCACCACCCTAATTTCATGGTCTTCTTTGAAAAATGAAGGATAAACAGTATTATCTTAGAGAAATTTAAGCAACATAAAAAGTCACCAGAACTCAGAACCTGCTAACCTGTCAAAAATGTTATTCCTCTGATTGAGCAGAAAAACAATACAACCAAATGACAAGTTAGGCTCAGAGCAAAATGCTCTTAGAATAGTCACATATAAGTATAATAGCTACATTACGAACTCTCGTACTAAAAATTCTGTATGTTAATTTCTCCTCAAATGCTTCTTTGTGAGAATTCCCTTATCCTCTCATTTCCTTCTGTAATATTCTGCAAGTGAGATTTTTAAAAAACAAAACATTTAAGCACTTTAAATAAATGCTTTATTATAAATTTTTTTTAAATATTGGAAAACAAAAAAGATTTTTTTAACATGAGTCCTCCAATTCCAAATTCAGCATTTTTCATTATACTATACAGTACTTCATTTAATAACTAAGTTCCTAGTCTTGCTTTTTTGACCCCTTTAAAACCTCTAGTGATAATAGTCTATGAATACATCGAGTCAGCCAATACCATGTGGAATTCAAAATCCTTCATAAGTTAACCTTCTCCTACCTTTCTAGTCTTCTTACATCTTGCTCTTCATCAGGTACTCTAATCCAATGACGCTGAGATTCCCGACTGTTCCATCTCTGGGCTCTGGCCATTTTCTCTGGCTGTTCCCATTCCTGGAATGCTCTCCTTCCTTATCCCCACTATTGATTTCCTTGGTTTCTTCTATATCCCAAATAAAATCTCATCTTCTACAAGAAGGCTTTCCAAATCCCTCTTAATCCTAGTGCTTTCTTTGCTCATTATTTTTTAATTTATCTTGTGGAGGCAGCTAGCTGGCTAGGTGGATAGAGGACTAGGCCTTGGGTCAAGTCAAGTTGTGTGACCTTGGGCACAGACCTGTGTGACCTCATACAGACTCTTGGTAAGTCATTTAACCTCTGTTTGCCTTGATCCACTGGAGAAGGAAATATCAAACCTCTCCAATATCTTTGCCCAGAAAAATTCCATGGCCAAGATTGGCATGCTACAGTCCACAAGATCATTACAAACTGGACACAACTGAACAAGAAAATGCATCTAATATATACTTCTTTGTGTGTTTTTGTTATTTACAAGATTAGATTGTAAGCACCCTAAGGGCAGGGACTGTTTCTTGCCTCTTTTTGCATCCCTAGTGCTTAACCCAGGCAAATAGTCGGCATTCAATAAATGTTTAGGGACTCACTGCAAAGAATCAGGCTCCAGGTTGGATAGAGCTCTTTAACTAGTATTCATAATCAGAAGTGTTGAGTTTGGTTGGGGGGGTAGGGGTAAGGAGTAAGTTCTGAGAACCCTTCTTTCTGGGGCACAATGATTTAGCAGGAGCTCAGGGGTCATGGAAGAGATGAGTTAGAACATAGTGCTTTGGGACAGCCATCCCCATTCAAGTCTAACACTGAATCCTTTGGGCTTTGTAAACCAGTCTAAGGGATTCTTTACAAATTATACCAATGACCTGGCAAGCCTCCACTAATGAGAGGGAATGATCTCTGACAGATCTAAGTGGGATGGGCAAATTTGGCAGCACCAAGAGCTCATCAAATATATTTACTTTTCAGATGTTTGGGGTTTGATAAAATCCATAATGCCTTTGGCCCCAAGTACTTTTTCTATTAATTATTAAACCCTTGTGTATTTCAAGGGTAATTGAATCCTGTTTCTAATTAGTTTACACTTAATTCATCAAAACATTTTTAAAGGGCTGTTTGATGCCCCAATAAACCTCCTGGGCTTTTAATGATTCTTTATTTGAGGAGAAATTGGAAAGAGGAGTGTGAATGCCTCCCTTCCCCAGACCCCTCCCTCCTTTTTTAATAGCTACTTTCTTTTCCCATACACTTCCCAAGAGAGGCAAAGGAGAACAAAGTATTTAGCCCATACATTCAAACCGTTGAAGCAACTGGGAACATTTGCAGCTTCTTACAAATCTTCTTTATTTTGCTCAACAACAAAAACATTTTTTCCTTTAATAAGGGAATGTGGACATATACATTATTTGAATAAAGGCTTCAACTCGCTATTTTATTTCATCTGTTCATCTAACACACACCAGCATTAACTTCTGAAGGGAAAGGCCAAATTGTTGACTTAACTTAGAAGACCATAGCACACCAATTCTTTGGGAAATTTAGAATGACAAGATATATGGAAAGCAGGCATTTTTGCAGATGGAAGGAGCCTCATGAATCCATAGTTTTGTGGGGGAGTTGATGCTATGCTGTGGAGAGAAAGAATGCTACCATTTATAGGGGCCATCAGAGTGGTCATAATGTGGTCATCATCTGATAATCTTTTTGCCAATTTAGATCAGAAATTTTCTGCAACTTTCTAAGAGAGTTTCCTAGGGTTTGGAAAGATGAAACAATTTGTCTAAGGACACACAACCAGTATGGTTTTGAAAAAGGAATTGACCTAGCTCTTTCAGATTTTCCTCTAGAGTTCTTCCAATTATGTTGCCTTCTAAGATAGGACCAAGATTTGGTCAGAAACACTGGTCCTTTCCAAAAATCAGCCTGTGATTTTGTGACTGGTTATAAGTAGGTGAATGGGAAGGGAGGAGGACCCTCAGTCTTTCTTAGTCTTGCTCTGACCCAAAGCTCATGTACCCTAGGGAGGACAGCCCAGCAACTTCTTCTGGTTTGAGCAAAACCATGGGAATCGTTCCAGATTTTTAAAAAATAATAAGAACATTGGATGGCTAGGTGGCACAATGGAAAGAGCACTGGCCCTGGAGTCAGGAGTACCTGAGTTCAAATCCAGCCTCAGACACTTAATAATTACCTAGCTGTGTGGCCTTGGGCAAGTCACTTAACACCATTTGCCTTGCAAAAAACCTAAAAAAAAAATAAGAAGAACATAATAATAGCTAGCATTGCAAAGTAATTTACAAATATCATCTCACCTGATCCTCACCACAACTCTTGAGGGTGGAATCTATTATTATTCACATTTTACAGATGACAGAGATCAAATGACTTGCCTAGGGTCACACAGTTAGTTAAGTGTGCAAGACTAGATTTGAACTCAGATCTTTCTGACTCTAGGTTCATTTCTAATACCACTGTGACACTTCGTTGCCTCTATTGATCAGTACATTGGCTATATCTCCTAGCTTTGTGTCATCTGCAAATCTGATGATGTATCATTTATGTCTAAATTCAAGTCATTGCTAAAATTATTATATTGCACAGAGGTAAAAGGAGATTCCCCTGGATACTCTACCAATGTTCTTTTAAATCAACAATGAACAATTGACTTCTCCTTGTTTATGACTGTTCAACTAATTCCAAACAACACTGCTACCATTGCAGTTAGATGGTACAGTGGATAGAGCCCTTTCTCTGTAGTTAGGAGAACCTGAGTTCAAATCTAGCATCAGACACATGATATGTGATCTTGGGCAAGTCATATAATTCTGATTGCCTCACATCCAAGGCCATCTCATCTTGATCCATATGGCCACTGGACCTAGATGTCTTCAGAGGAGAAAGTGAGGCAGGTTACTTAGCACAGCACCTCCTCACTCAAATCCAATTCACCCATGTCATGGCATCATCTCCCTGTTGTCAATGGTCTTCTTCAAAAATGAAGGACAAACAACAACATCAACAGCTCATACCTCTCTACCTTTTCTCCGGGTACCAGAATTCAACATAATACATATTTGTTTAGCACCTGGTGCTGTCTGGGGACACAGAGAGTTTACAAGGGACTCGCAAAAGGAAGCTAGAAAATTTGTGGGGGGGGGGGGGGAGGCCTGTACCAGGGAATAGTAGATTGAGCTGGGAGCATCTTGTCCTATGGCATCTTAGAGAGAGCTTCAAAGTGGAATGAGCTACAAATCTAATCTCTGTCCTTTATAAGGAAAGTTTTGGGAGAAGTTTGGTAAAATTTGGGTGAGTACATAGCATTTCCCTTACCTATCAATAGAGTAACTCAATCCAAAAGAGGAAATGACTTAGCTATAATGTGACATATATTCATTGGCCTTTTGGGATCACTGCTTCCTTAGATGTTACCACTCCTTGAATAATACATTATAGGAAATTGCTAGGAATTAAAGTAAAATTCTCTGACACAAGTCTTAGGTTCTAACCTCTCTCTTTTTTGAAAAACCAAGCAACATTTGTTCTTCTTCAGAACATTGATAAGCACAAATTCACATTGTAAAGATCCGTAACACTTCTGCATTTTCTTTTCTTTCATTTTTTTTTGTTTTTGTGAAGCAATAGGACTAAGTGACATGCCCAAGGTCACACAGCTAGTATGTATCAAGTGTTTGAGGTCAAATTTGAACTTAGGTCCTCCTGACTACAGATCTGATGTTCTATCCACTGTGTCACCTGGCTGATCCCATCACTTTTCAATGATCCTAAATAATGATTCAGCCACCACATCTGCCATTTCATTAAATAAGAACCACACAAGATAGAGAAGGCACAGAAGTATTTCCACCTTATCCTAGAACTGGGAAAGCACTGATTTATGGGCTGCTGTGATTCTCCCATGATTCTTGCTCTTGTCAGTTGCACAAACAAGAATCCACCCCAGCTAAACAAAAATAACAATTGTGATTTATCAGATTTATCCATAACAGGGACAAGTTTTCCCTCAAAAGGTCTGTTTCCAGGACTGTATCTGCTTCCATCTACCTAGATTCATGGTTACTTAAGGACATCAATGTCCCCCCTACCTGGAATTGGGGCTTCTCTAACTTGGTAGGTGTCCGAGGACCCCCTGAGTCTCCACACTCTGCTGGGCTTGCACATAGAGATTAGTGCTACTATATCCTTGTTGCATATTCTTGCAATAGTAGGACTAAGCAACAAATTTCTTTTTTGTTAACTGTTAAATGACTTATAAGTGCTTCTTTTCACCTCAAAATCATATCTGAAGTGACAGTGCCTGTCATCAAGCCTGTCCCCAACTAAACCCACAATAATAGCAAAATAAACAATAACTAACTAACTAACTAACTAACTGACTAACTGACTATATATATATATATATAGCTAGTATTGAAATTTAATGGTTGACAAGTGGCTAGAGTAATGAGCCTGGAGTTGGGAAGCTTGAGTTCAAATCCAGCTTCAAACATTTGCTACTTCTGTGTACTACTACTAACTCTGTTTTGCCTCAGGAGCCTCAAATGTAAAATGGGGATAATGTCATGCAGGATTGTTATGGGAAAATATTTGTAAGAAGTAATTATACAATGCCTGAAATACAGCAGGAGCTAAATAAATGCTTATTCTCTTCCCCTTTATAAAGATCTTTACATATTTATCTAATGTGTTCCTCACAACAACCCTGTGAAGTGAGTTTTCTCATTGTGAATAAATGCCTTTCTGACCTCAGAAGTAAACAATTTTGAATCAAGGTAATGACTTAGGATTAGTCAAAATGGCCATTTGGCTCAGCAGACCAGTCAGGAGACAAGAAGAAGCTTTATCACAGGTCAATGTGTTAGAGAGTAGCAGATTTGGCACAATTTGTCTGGGCTCAACTCAACTGGCCCTCCAGAAGACTGGCTCCATGCTGAAAGGACTGGCCTGCTAGGTAACCTCTGGAATTACTCAGACTGGTCAAGGCCAGGCTCCCACCCTCAGGCTTTCCCAGTTAGTCCCCAAGCCTGATGAGGTTCAGTCACCATCATCAGTCTTAACTATTTAAAGAGTCCACATGGAGAGCATCATCACCACTGAACTGTGAGAGGTGACCAAGATGGGTCAAGCCATCAGTCGGCATTCCTGATGCTTGAGTTTCTAAAAAAGAAGCTCTGTAAGTAGTCAGAACTGGAGGCAAAAGTCCTAGTCTTGAGTTATTTAAAAAGAAAATCTTATCTTGGTTCTTGAAAGAACCTAAGACGCTGAAGGAATGCTCACATCTGTTTCCACAGGTGATTTTCTCCAGGGTCAAAATAGAAATAGTCAGCAAAGGGAGAATCCATGTGGAGAAGATCACAGGTCCATTGAAACATCTCTTCCTGTTGTCTCCATCCTTCCTGAAAGTTTGAGTATTTCAACTTTAGGTGAGGACATAGTGTTACTTTCTCAGCAAGAGAAAATATGAACAGAACTTCATAGAGTTCTTTTTCTCTCCTGCTGTGCCCTGAAACCATGGTCATAAGGAATAAGGAGTCACTCATCTTTCTTCTCAAGTCAGTTTTGCTGGTCATCAATTTACCAATAGCACCACTCTTGGAATTGCCACTCTGGGGAAAGACAATGAATAAGAGTCACAGGTCTATTGGGTGTTATTTCTTCTGGCATAGCTTCCACGAATAAAGAAATTACTAGTCCCATTGGACTGTCACCTGGATTTCTGAGATCAGTTTTGAGCATTTTAAGGAAGGATATTGATAAACTAGAGGGCTAATCAAAATGGCAAATGGGCCTAGAACTGAAAGGATCTGGGGGGTGTTGGAGGAGTGGAGGCTCAGTAATGGATACCCTCCTCAAGCACTTGAACAGTTGTCATGGAAAGAGAGATTAGATTTCTTCAAAACCAGAAATAATGAGTGGAAATTGCAAAAGGTAGATTTAGGCTTTATGTTAGGTAAAATCAAGTTGTACAGAAGTTACAATGACTGCCTCAGTGGGATGAAAAATAATAGAGCATTTTACCCTCATTAGAGGTCATCAGGCAAAGGTTGAAGGGTCATTAGTCAGGTGTGCTGTAGTGGGGATTATTTATCTGACATGGTTTGGCTTAGATGGCCACTAAATCCTTTCCAAATCTGAAGCTGTGTGTTTCTGTATGCTTCCCCCAGGCATGCTCCCTAGGTTCTGAAGGTAAAAGACCCCCAGACCTCCACCCTAACTCCAGGCAGATTTTTCAGACCCTCATTGGCCTCCATCTCCATGTTCTCTCCTTATTTTAGGCCCTGCTCAACAAAATCATGAATTAGAAATCCCACTCATATGAAAATTGCATCCCAGTCTCCCACAGATACTCTCTACCAGAACAATAGGATTTCAGCTGTCGGTCAGAATGTGTACCGTAAGCAATTGAGGAGAAAAGTTGTAGTGACTCTCATAACAGGAGTGCTAAACATCTAAATGAAGGAGTGCTTCACTGGGCCGAACATCGCTGTTCTTATCACAAACACAATGTAAATTCCCAATATGCACCAATGCTGTTTATTAGCAAATGTCTCCCTGGATTATGTTTACTCTTATTCTATTAGGGAACTCAGTTCCACATTAAATTGTTCAACAATAGGAGGCTTGCAATCCAGGGAGAACATTTAATTATGTAGGAGAATAGATTTATGGACTCTGTTTCAAACATTCATCACTGCCTCTATGATAATGTACATCTGGATGACTTTAGTACTGGTCACAGAACTTTAGAGAGAGAAGGAACCTCAGTGGACAACCAGTGCAAGTCACAGATGACCTATAGTCCCCTTGATGATGCATCTGATGGCTGACTATCCATCTTTTATTTGACGACTAGCAAGATAAAGGAATACACTCTTTCCTAAGGCAGTTAATTCCATTTTAGGACAGATTTAAATGTTAAGAAATTTTACCTAACATGGTCAAAATCTGCTGTTCTAAATCTTCCACCCTTTACTTTTATGCCCTCTGAGAATAATCAGAAAAGAACTAATAACCACCATTCAGATACTTGAAGATGATGATAATGAGGAGGAGGAGGACAAATAGTAGCTATCATTTCTATGGCACTTAAAGGTTTGCAAAGAACTTTACAAATATTATCTCACTTGATCCTTACAGAAACCCTATGAAGTAGATATTGTCACTGTTCACACACTGTCACACATTTCACAGATGATGAGACAGAGACTTGCCCAGGATCACATAGAGACTATCTAAAGGTGAATTTGAACTCAGATCTTTCTGACTTCAGGTCCAGCACTCTATACACCACAACACCTAGCTTATCTCTGACCACCATGACATTTCCCCCTAAGTCTTCTCATCTCCAGGGTAACCACGCCAAGTTATTCAAGTGATTCTTGTATTCCATGGTCTCCATTTCCTTCATAATCTTGGTTATCTTTCCATGCAGGTTCTCCAACTGACCAAGTTTCTCCAAAAATTGTATAAAGTGAATTTAATCCTTCCTGTGTGATTTGCTCAGAGCAAAGAATGGTGGGACCATCATCTAACCTATTTTTGACACCATGTGTTTCTTAATATAGTCTTCTCTTCCCTGGAAAATCCCCAAATTCCTACATGCTTTAGCTCTTCCACCACTCTGAAATAGTATAAGAAGAAGGCCCATCTTCATTGCATATTTGATTTCAAATAGATTCTATCATTGAAAGTACTGAGAAACATAGTGTCATTCTTTCATTCAACAAACATGGCATTATGCTGGGTGCTTGGAGTACAATAACAAGAATGAAAACCTGATCCATTGAGAAGCTGACTTCTCATGTCTTGAGAATGTCATGACATTCTATAATGTCATATTCAAAAGGGGCCTCATTGAATGCATCCTCCTCATTTCACAGGGAAATTCCCTGAGATGTAGAGCAGGAATAGATTTGCCCAAGTGGATTATCTAGGATTAGAACTCAAGTCTTTTGGCACCGTGTCAGAGTTGTGTTTAATGCATTTTTCTGCCATCTTTCTGGGAGCTGTTTCTCTGAGCAGCAGGAGCTGCTGATACATCAATACAAACAGAACACAAACCTGGTAAATTTAGTCTAATGTTTTGGAAGAAGCAGATATGAACTCTTGGTAAAAAGGAATCCTTTCATTGAACCAGAATTAGTGTCAGAATTTGGATGATATATGGTCCATATGGCAGTACATTCATTCTGTGCATGTGTTTATTGCTTTATTTTCATTAGGGAAGCTAGGGATATACTAGCAGTTAGAGAGAATGTTTGTTAACCTGATAACATCCCACAGTCTGAGAACAGGACCTCTCCCTTTGATACCATGACAGTCTCTCTGCTTGTCTCCTTTAGTCTTTCTCTCCCCACTGCAATGAATGAATAAATGAATTAACATTTATTAGGCACATACTATCAGCAAGGCATCATGGTAAACCCCAAATGGAAAGGCAAGACAGTCTCTACACTCAAGGAAAGGGAGACAATACATAAAGAAAGCTTCCATTTCATGGAGATGGAAAGGTTATATGATGCTTAGCAGACAAAACAGCAGAGTAGATGGTAAGGACCCATGGATCTCTGGAAACATTGGGAATGCAAATGATTTGTTAGGAGAAGGGTAATAGGACTTGGGGCAATCACAGCCAGAAGCAGAAATATTGCAGTCAGTATTCCAACTGAGGGGGAGATGGGCAGTAAGGAAAGGGGTGAGGGAAAAGAAATGGTGATTATAATGATGGTAGTGGAGGTGGTAATGGTGATGGTGGTGATGAGGGTGAGGAGGAGGAAGGGAAGAATGATGATGATGGTGGTGGTGGTGGTGGTGGTGGTGATACAAGAGGAAGGTTAATGGAATGGAATGGACAATGGAGTAACAGAATGAATCAGGAGACCTGGATTTGAATCCTCACTTGGGCTTCAAGATTCAGCAAAACTTCCCCCTTTTGAAATGAAGTCTTTTGTACCCCTCCAACCCTCATCCACTGTTATTGTTAATGGGATATTACCTCCCATTTACACTGTATACATCTTGTAGGCACAGCTTTTTGCATGTTGTCTTCTCCATTAGAGTACAAACTCTGAGGCCAGGGATCACATTTTTGCCTTTTTTTTGTATCCTTCATATTTGGCATAAAATAATGTCTAAATAAAGGAGTTTTGTAGTAAACCATTTATTTACCTATTTGACCTTGGTTAATTTTTCCAGACCTCCGTTTCCTCATCTATGAAATTTGAAAATCAAATTGGAAAAATAGCAACTGGTATTTATATAGCACCCAAAGTTTTGCAAAGTGCTTGATAGACATTATTTCCTTGAATCATGGCAGTGACTTAGTAAGGAAAGTGCTATCTATGATTATTAACATCCCAATTTTACAGATGGGGGAAACTAAGACTTAGAGAGGTTGAAAGACTAGTAAATTAGTTAGATTCAGAGGAATGACTTCCTGATTTCAAGAATGGTGAGTCTTCTACCAGCCTTAATAGTGTGACTTTCCAAATCTCTAAGATTTCTTCTTGCTATATGATACTGTGAACTCTAGGTTCAGTGATTTTTCTGCAACTGTTTCTCACTGTTGATTGATTGACCAAAACATACAGAAATTTAAATTCCAGTCCATACCCCTATCTTTATGCTGTGGCTCTGACCTGATTTCTTCTCCTGTAAGAGGTTTAAGGGAGGGGAAGTACTGATAAAGGCTACACACCCTTCATCATTTGCTCCTGGCACAGGGGTGCTCTGTAGGGGAAAAAAAGAGAAAGGTTTCCAGGGCAGAGACCACACAGACACATATTCCTGTCCAGCCTGGATTTTCTGACCTGGAACACAGAAGCTCACATATCTCATTTCCTTGATGAATGCCAGCCAGACTGAGGGGAAATAAAGGATCTGAGGCAACGATCTGTATAATTTCAGGACAAAAAGACTGCTTTGGCAGAATGGCTTCTGCATTACCAGTCCTTACAAAGACCAGGGCACAAACCACATATGAAATTAGAGGGGTACCAAAGAGACCCTAAAAATCTCCCTAACAAGCTTGCCACAGTAGCTGACAACCAGCCATTAGAATCCGGGTTAAAAGAATCCATTTAGCGTTGTAATGCAGATATGTTACCCATTCATGGACATTAAGAAGACCATCAGAGCAGAGCCTGGGGGAATTAGCAATCAATCAGTCATCAAGCATTTATTCAGAACTTACTGTGAGTCAGGCACTCTTCCAAATACTAGAGTTGAAAGGAAAAAACAAAAACAGCCCCTGCCCTCTCTGGGTGTTGGGGGGGGGGGGGAGGAATAAGATAATAGGGGAAAGTTGGTCTGGTCTAATTCAGAGGACAATGTGAAGGTTCCGTCCATGTAAAGGGTGAAGTTTTATGAATTTTTATGAATGAATGAATGAATAAGTGAAGCATTATTAATCACTGACCATTATCAAGCAAAGCACAGTGGATCCAAATAGATAAATAAAAATAATCCCTGATATCTTCTAGGAACAGCCCAAAGTAGGAGAAATATACCACAGGACAAGAAAGAAGGGATGGAGAATAGGACAAAACCCCTTCATTTTGTCCTTATCACAATTTGCCCTTGTCCAGCTCTATCTGTGGGACTTCAGTTCTCTATAGGATTTCCCAGCCTTGTTTTGTCAAGGTATTGATTACTAGACAAGCATTTATTAAGTGCTTATCATGCATGTACCAAGTCTTAGGATTTTTATTGGGGATACAGAGATAAAATAGCTCCTGCCCTCAGGTGGTTTATATTCTAAATCAGGAAAAGTCATATGCCTATACAAATATATATATATATATATATGTATATATATATGTATATTTATACATATACTTTATATGTATACATATGTATACCTATTGATCAAATCATTTTATATATATATATATGTATATGCTCATATATATGCTTATATATTATACACAAATATATATATACACATGAGACAGAAATTAAATCCACTGAACACTTTGGTGCTTGAAATGTCTTGGACACCACAAAGGCTCAAAAGAATGGAACATGCCAAGAGATGGAAAGGAGAACAGGGCCATTTGAGAATAAAAGAAAGGAAATTAAGTCTAATTCTAGATTATGAAATTTTCCATATATAACATAGTTGATTATATAATTCTTAAAGATTTGCTAAGTCATTTGACTTCACAATGACCCCACCACTTTCTCTGTTTTGTATCTAAAGAAACTGAGGCTCAGAGAGGCTGACTTTGCCACAGTGGTATGGATAGTTCATGTTGGAGGCAGAATTCAAACCTATATCCCTCTAAACTCCAAGTCTAATACTCTGTCCATTGTACCATCTTGCTTTGGTATGAGGCAAAACAAACTTTTTCCACCAAGGCTATGTGGTACTTTGATATTACAAGTATGAATGTTTCTGTCTTAGCTCAGACTATACTAGAAGAAAATTCCTGAATTCATGAGAAGGGTCAGTCAGTCAATAAACTTTTATTAAATGACTACTATGTATTAGTTACTAAGCTAAGATATAAAGAAATGTAAAAAAGAGAAGTTTATCACTTCATATTTCCTGGTAGTCAATCTCTGACATTCTCAGGTTTCTTATACAGGCTCACTTATTTGAAAGATTTTCCCCTTATTTATAAGATGGGGAAGATTTGGTTAAGCAATAGTTTGTATGAAAAAGATCTGAGGGGGTTAATGGACCAAATGCTCCATATGAATCAACAATGTGATTGATATCAGCAATATCCAGAAATACTAATGACATCCAAGCACTCTTAATATATGTATAACAATGAGAATGAAAGAGATGATAGTTCCTTTGTTCTCTGCCCTTGTAAGACCACATTTTAAGAGAAACAAGCAGCTGAGATCTATGACACCCTGTGAGAATTCATGAACTAGAATTACAGAGGATGAGTAAGGAAAACTGGAAAGAATGCTTACTCTGAGGAGAACACAGATATATTGAAGTATTGCTGAATTGAAGGGTAGTAGCCATATGCAGGTGAATAGGTTGGTGAGGGGGACTGGAAGTCTTGACATAACAAGGAACATTTGAAAGAACTATGCCTGTTTTAATCTGGAAAGAGAGACAGGGGATACTATTGTTCTCTGCATGTATTTGAAAGACTGTCATGTGAAAGAGGAATTATACTTATTTCTACTTGGTTCCAGAGAGCAGAATTTGGAGCTGGGGGGAAGGGTTCTCCTTACTGTAATTTAATCTCCATGTAACTGCCAAAGGGATTTCCTAAAACACTGGCCTATGTCACTTCTTTAATCAATAAATCTCAACAATTCCCTTACATCTAGAATAAAATATCGACTCTTATGAGTAGCATTTGAAATTCTACACAACCTAATCTCAGCTTACTTTTCCAGGTTTATTATTCCCCTTTATATACTCTAATGACCAGCTAAGGTGAAGTTCTTGCTGTTTCTCACTCATTGTTATTCCATTTCTCATCCCTGAGTTCTTTTTCATCTATAAAAATGTTGCTTTCCTCAATGTAAGCTCCTTGGGGTCTAGAGTTGGCAGATTGCTTTACTTTTGTCTTTGTAGCTTCTTTTATCTTTCTTGGAATGCCCAGAGTTTATCCTACTGCCTGGAAAACAATTGGCACTAAATAAATGCTTGCTGAATTATAGATCATAATAAATGCTTAAGAAATCTTTCATGGATTGAAATTTCAAGGAATCAGAATTTGCTTCTATGTAAGATTTAACTTACAACGAAGCAAATTCTGATTCCTAACAATTCCTAACAATTAGAGCCCAGTAAAATGGGCTGCCTTGGAAGGCAGTGAGTCTCTCATCATTATATACATCAGGTATGCATGACAACTATTTGGAAACAGGGAATTTCTCCATCAGCTAAGTATTGAACTAGATGGCCTTGAGATCTCTTCTAAGATTCTAAGAATTTCAGGTATTCCTTTCTTTTGTCTCTGAAGCTCTTCCTATCCTTATGTAACTCTTCTTTAATCTATTCCTTACTTCCTAGCATTTCTTGCATTCACAGAGACAAAATGTTTTAGAGACAGTAGCATTCACAGTCTACTCCTTCCCTTCTTACCTCTGGGAAGAGGTAGTCTTCTGTCTTCCTGGCCTAGGATAATTTTCCCTACATTCTCAAGGACAGCTTATTTCCAACCCTGTATCACTAGGAGTCAGAACTGCTTGGGCAATGCAACTGTGGAGCTCATTCAATCCTTCATTTTACTAAGAATACAAGTAGGGAACTATAATGTTGGGAAGATTCTGTCCTTTTGAAGCAAGTACTCAAGCACCTTCCCTTTATTTTTTTTCCAACAGCTGATGATTTATTGTCATGAATGCAACCATATAAAAACATAAGTTATGATAAAAACACAGTCATGATGTTGCCCCTGGGCTCCTCACTCACCCATGGGAGGGAGCAGGGCTTGGGGATGGAGGACAGAGGACAGGGGAAGGGGCTAGAGGGGACCTCAAACAATCAAGCTGGCCCCCTCGGCCCCCAGGAGGGTGCCTGGCTCCCTGGGGTGTGTGGGCTGGCTGAGGCAGGAGACCTGGCCCAGGGAGGGTAGGGCCATGAGGGAGGGGCCCAGGGTGGTGTCCCCAAGGGGCCAGGTCTTGACATCCAGTAGTCCATGGAGCAGGAGAGTTCACACAACTGGCCTTTGAAGGCCAGGTCGATGGTAAAGTCCAGGTCTCAGTTGTTCTTGGCATTGGGCTGCATGCCAATGGTGCCAAAGATCTCCTTGCCCATCTTCAGTGTGAGGTAATCCTCCATGCTTCTGGTGTGTGTAAGGGGACTGGGGGCTTGTGGAGAAGCCTGTGTGCTTGTGGCAGCGATGAACTTGATGTTGAAGTACATGACCCTCTAAAAAGTGGACATAGTCATTCCGTTTCACTTGCAGGCAGAAGGGGGAGGTGAAGGTAGGTCATCCATGTGCACTGTGTAGATAGATGTCCACCTCCTTGATGAAGCAGGAGTTGGTCACCAGTTGTTTGGGGTCAACCATGTCCATGAGGGGCTCCTTGATAGACACATCCTTGATCTGGGACATATCAAAGCCGTAGGTGTTCTTCCACCAGTGAATCTTGTAGTCCCTGTACTGCTGGTCCTTGATGGCTGTCACATACAGGGACCAGCCACTTGTCTCCACATGGAGAACAGAGCATGAACTCATAGAAGAGGCAGTAGCCTATCCACTTGCTGATGATCACATCCAGCTTGTCCATGGGTAGCTCTACCTCCTCCACCTTGATGATGGTCACCACGTGGCCCAGGCTGTTGGCCTTGACAATCTTGACAGCGTAGTTGGAGATGCTGAAACACTTGATCCCCATGACCTTGTGGGCTCCAGCCTTGGCCACAAACATGCAGAGGATGTCAATGCCTGGGCCCACATCCAGTACCACCTTGTTCTTGAACAAGTGCCAGTATATGGGTCCACACCTTGTCCTTGGGCATCTCCTCATGAATGCCAAAGTGCACATAGGACTGGAAGCAATAGTCCATGGATGTCATGCCCTTGGCTTTGGGCTTCTCACTGCTCTCAGGTTTGGTGAAGGACACCTCCATGGCATGGTTCATGGCCTCAGCTGCTGCTGCCATCTTCTTTCCCTCCAACTCACCCCTCCACCCCCAACTCTGCACCTTCCCTTTATAACAGTGTCTCTATTTAGCAAGCAAAAGAATCACTGGAGCTCCATGAGGAGGAAGGAGATGCTTTCTCTTTTACATTGGCACATTAATTCTGACATGGAGTCAGGGTGGAGGAGGGCAAGAAGAAGGAAGGAAGGACTGCATTTTCTCCAAGGAAATTGACCTGACTTCTCCTTTCCCATTCCCAAAGCTAATTTGGGCCACCTAAGAGAACATACATTTGGATGAATGACACATTCTCATACATCTCCTGATATAGCAGCTAGATGATAAACCAAATTGGAAATCAGACCAATGGGGAGAAAACCCATAAAATTGATAGCCTAGAAATGGAGAAACCAGCATTGGCAGGGACTGCAAAGTTTAATGAGAAAAGAGATGGGGAGAGGTGTGGGAGTATGCTGGAAGAGAAACAAGAGAGATATGGAGTAAAATCATAGAATGCTGAAGCTGGAAAGGCCCTCAATGGTTATTAAGTCCAAGGCCTACCTGAAAAGAAATTCTTTTTAAAGTAATGCCAGCCAAAGGGTCATCCTGCTCTGTTTGATTATGACCACTGATGGGGAACTCAGTCTTTGATTAACAGTCCATTCTTATTTTGAACAGCTCTCATTGTTGGAAAAATTTTATTTTATGTCAAAATCTGCCTGTCACTAAAGCAATCAGAAAGCATGAAATCTCATAATGGGTTGGAATGGGAAATGTCTAGATTTAAAATCAGAAGATGTGGGTTTGTTACCATTGGTCTAGTAGATGTCTCAGTGAATAGCACACCAGACCTGGAGTTAGGAAGACCTGAGTTCAAATCCAGACTCAGACTCTTACTAACTGTGCCACCCTGGACAAGTTATTCAACCTGCCTCATCTTCAAGTTCTTCATCTGTAAAAATGGGGATTATGATAGAACCTCCCTTCCAAGGTTGACATGATAAAATGATATATTTGTAAATCATTTAGCAAACCTTAAAACATTATTTAAATTTTATTTGCTATTGCTACTACTATGAATATTATTGTTTTTAGTGATGATGATGGTGTTGTTACTAGCTATATGAACTTGGGTAAGTCAACTTAACATATATACATCTCAATTTCAACATCTATAAAATGCAAGATTTAGACTAGTTAACTCTAAGTTCCCTTCCAACTCTAAATCTTTGATGGTAGGAATTGAATTTCAGAGATGGAAAGAAACTGAAAGGCTCCTTTGTCTAATCCACACATGAGCAGAGATCCTCTAATTTTTAAGGATCTTTGAATACCTTCAGTCAGGGGGAGTTTACTCCTTAAGTAGTCCATTACACTTGTTGCATTCTCTTAATTATCAGTTACTCTTGTTATAATGCATGAATGAGTAACAGAAAAAGTTAATAATAGGTTAGTAGTGATGATTTTAGCAGCCAAGAGACAGTCCTAAGGACACTATGCAGGTCTTTGAAGTCAGCAGCCCTACTCTGTTGAGAAACTAAGGATGAAAAACTGAAGAACTTTTACAGGTTCATTTGGTTATCCTGAGATTTTTCTGGTTCTCAAATTGGCTGCTGCTCTTGGGACTGTATCTCCTTTAATGCCTAAGATCATGAGCTTTGCTGGGCACTTCAATAAATGTTGCCCAATTCTACTGGTAGGCTGGTAGGCACTCCTCCTGACCCACATCTCTATCAACCCAATGACTGTTTTCTGACTCTGCATTTTGATCCCCCAGCTTTCCCACAGAGGTTCTAGTTCTGCCCTCTGTGGCTAAGAATAGTGAGTCACATTCTTTTTTTGAGAGACAACATGGTTATGTGTCTTCAAGGCCAAACTGTGGAGTCTCTGATGCATACTGCTAGGTGTCCATGTCTCATTACTATCTGGTGGTTGGCTCTGGTTTTCTCTGTTTTTGTCCCATAACCATTCACAGGGGTTGAAGCTTCAGCTTCTCTTTGGACTGAAAGGAGCACCAGGTTTTGGGGGACTCCAAATACAGGTTAAAAGCAAAGGTCTTTTAAAAAAGGAGATATACAAATTGCATATAACAAATTTGTAGTTTCATTATTTCATGAATTAAAAATTAAATTAGATTAAAAAATAAATAATGGGTAATGAATTTAGAAAGGTACAGTAGGTTTGATATAGATATAGAAATATAGAGTTTGACAAATTTTCATCTGGTTTTGGGGTCAGTGGGCTTTGTCTTGGAAAGCCTTCCATACAATGATTGCTGGTCCCCAGCGTGGTAAGCAGTCCTTTCTTGGCAAAAGCTCTCCTTTTACAATGAATACCTGTTTCTACATTCCTTGGCAGTCATTCCACTTATCATTTTTCCCTTCTGTATCAACTACCAGACCTCTGCAGGAACCTAGGTGAACAGCAATGATCTCCAGGCTCCATACTCCCAACCACTGCTCACAATCTCCAGGTGACAATCCGAGGCAGTCAGACACAAGAGGAAAGCTGAAAATTGACAGGTCTAGGGGGTCCCACAGGACAAAAACAGAAACACTAGGATGCCAATAGAAGGCATTGAAATGAATTGGACTAAAGAGGGTGTTTGGTAAAGCACATCTGCCTTGGCTTCTATCCAATGGTATTGAGTTATCAACACATACCTCAAAAGAACTCTAGGTAATATATAGTTCTATAATATCATCAGATTGAACTCCAGGTGGTCAATATCATAGGATTTCCAAATGAAAGGAAACTTAGCTTTTATTTTGCAAAAGAAGAAACTAAGACCCAGAAAGTCATCAAGTTTTTCCAGGAATTAAGTGGCAGAATTAGGATTCCAACTTATATTTTTGTTAGTCATCACCATTGTTCTTTGCATGACATTTTCTGCCTCTAATCTTGATCCCCAATAAAAAGCAAGATATTCAACATAGTTCTGATTGATAAGCATTTGTTGAGTTTACTATGTAATGGATGCTGTCCTAAGTACTAGGGATACAAAGAAATGAGTGAAAACAAGTCTAAATTTCAGATTAAGAACTTTCCCTTCTGTGTTAAGTCACATGAACAGCATAATCACAAATGGTAATTAAAAGGGGAAACAAGGGTGATATAAGGAGAGCTAACTTATGGAAGGAAAGGACAGGAATTACTTGGCCACTATTGCTGAGTCAGTCATCAGTAAGAATTTATTAAGTTCCTACTATGTCCCAGGTAATGTGTTAAATGCCAGGGATACAAAGAAAAGTTATCTATCTCTGCCCTCAAGGAACTCCCATTCAAATAGTGTATTAGCATGAATATAATATTAAACATATAAGACATATACAGTGTGAATGAAAGTAACTACAGAGAGATGGCACTAGCAATGCAAGGTTACCTAGGTTACCAGTTAATAACAAATATTTATATAGTCTTTGAAATAGTTGACAGCATACAACAGAGAGTGTCTGATGTGAGGAAGACTCATCTTCCTGAGTTCAAATATGACCTCAGATACTTACCAGCTGTGTGAACATGGGCAAGTCACTCAACTTTGTTTGTCTTGGTTTCCTTATATGTAATATAAACTGTAGAAGGAAATAGCACAAGCCACTTCCATATCTTTGCTAAGAAAATCCCAAATGGAATCAAAAAGAGTCAGACATGACTGAAAGACTGAACAATGAGCAAAAATATACAAACAGGTTTATACATATTATCTCATATTCTCATAACATATCCTCACAACAACCCTTTAAAGTAAATGGTACTGTTATCCTCATTTTACAGATGAGGAAACTAAGACTAAGAGAGGTTTAGTGATATGTCCAAGGGCTTCAAAACCATTTTGCATGATCCCAGGTACAATAGTTTATTCACTAAACCACATTGTCTCTGCACAGCAGATCATTAGAAGTCTAGGATCCTAAAGAAGTCATTCTTTGATGGAAGATTTGATGGGTTTTGTAACAGAAGTTGTTTCAGGTGAGAAACCTTGGTTCTCATCGTTTCAGTTTTACCCCACAATAGGTCCTCCCCAAAGTAGACATTTGGTCTGGAATGTTCAACCTCATTGCAATTAGTGTAATTTTCAATGGGAGTGTATCTTCCAACTCCTTACTCAGTTCTCTTGAATCAGGCTGATTGATATTTTGACATTAAGAAACCACCCTTATTTCTGCCCTCTTCTTCCCCTTCCTGAATGATCTTCTCTAGAAAATAGAGGGTACAACATTCAGGAAGAATGTTTCAACTGATGTTTCAACTGAAGCTTATAGATGACCTTAAGCTATCAAAGATGAAACCTAGCAGAGCATAAATTCAGGAAAGTTGAACAAATCTGGAAAAGATTTTGAGTACAGTACAAGAAACAGACTTGATGTGTCTGGTGTGAAAGGATGAGTATAATTAAGGGCAAAAGGCTCATCATCAGGTTGGCTACAGGATGATTCCACAATAGCAACTAATAAAGACCATTAACAAAGATACAGCTTTTCATATTTGTAAAAGGAGGATGCTGACAAAATTATAGACCATTGAACACTGATGTGTGCATACATCTCTCTCTCTCTCTCTCTCTCTCTCTCTCTCTCTCTCTATATATATATATATATATATATATATATATATACATATACATATACACATCAGTCCAGTAAGTCCAGTAAGTAGATAAGTATATATGAGTATATGCACACATATACTTCTGCATGTAAATTAATCTTCCTAAGTACCTAACTCATAAATTCCATCTACCTAGTCTTTCTAAGCAAGCAGGAAGTATTCAGGAACTCCATGAGATCATAAGAATGGAAAGATGAGCTTTTCATGCCCCTCTCCAAACCCATTCTTTGTTTATTACATCATAAACCTTTCACCCAGGCGGTTCATCACTGCACAGACTGCAGATGGCACACTGGCAGCACCAATTTCTTTATGCAAAGGTCAGTACCTTGTTCGAAGATTCCCCTGCTCTGGTACTCCATCAAACACTGACAACACATCAAAGTCCTCTTCTAGTGCAAAAGAGTGGAACACAAGCTGTATCCTATTCTGTTCCTCAGCTGTGATGATCCACGTACAGTTGGCATAGTTGGGATAACCATACGGGAATCCAGGACTCTCAACTGTTCCATTGGGGCCTTGCAAATTGAATGTGCAGTTCTGACCTAGAAAAGGAGAAAAAAAGATATGGTTAGACAAATACTGGTGACCTAGAGGATACTTTGGAGCTTAGAGTTGGAATATGTGTTCAAATCCTGCTTCTGGCATTTACCAGCCCTATTATTCTAAGCAAGTCCTTTGACTTCTCAGACTCAAGTAACATGCCAGGATTTAGTCATAAAATTTCTAAAGAATTAAAATACTGGTTATCCATAGAGCATGTCTAGTAGACACAGGTAATGAATTTTTTACCAATGAATACATATCCAACAGGAGTAGAAGAGATAATTAGAAAACTATAGAACAAAATAAAAGAGATGTGCTAGACACATAGCCAGGGTAAGAGACAGCAGATGGTTAGGTTATGTTAAAAACTGGAGTGCAATGGTCTAGATGAAAGCCCTAATAGATCTCTTTCATCCCTTCCCCCCACAGAAGATTTATGAGGGCATGGGTGAGAAACCTTTAGGATGAAAAAACATGGATTGGATGGCATTGCTTCACTGGAAAGAATTCATACATCAGTGAGATCAAAGATCCTTTGAAATCTTGAGTTATAAAAAAATTTCTGACATCACTTTATTTTCTAGGGACATTATCTCTCTTTCTGTACTTGGTTGTAGAAAGAAATCCCAGATGATTAGATACCAGTGTTCATGGACTATAGTAATTGAGATTTCTCTACAAACCAAGTGCTACCATATATTACAGAGATTGTGATCTGCTCATTGCTAAAGGCTAAAGGAGGCAAAGATGAAGAAGACAGTCCTTGTTCTCAGGGAGTTTATAGTCTAGTGATGACATGTACAAAAATACAAAATAGAATACCATTTTTAAGAAAAGTATTAATTACCTCCTGTGTACAAAAAGGTTCATCAAAAATGGATAAGGCTTTGTTCAGTTAAATGGCATTAATGAAGATACATTATTATCTACCTCCTAAGATCCAAGGATTCCTTCCATATGACTTGCAGCTGAAATCTGTTTTCTTCTATCAGAATGTGAGCTTCAGGAGATCAGAGTCTGTCTATTTTTCTATTTGTATCTCTAACATTTAGTACAATGTTTTTCACATATTAAATTTCTAATGAATACTTATTCATTCATTCAAATTACAAAGGAGAAATCTACACAAGGTACAAGGAGATCTGAGGAGGATGAGATGACTTCTGGCTTGGAATATCAGATGAGACAGTAATTGCTTCTAGTTGAGAAGTCAAGGAAGGTTTATAAAGGAGATAGCATTTGACTAAACCTTTGGAGGATCAACAATATTTCAATAGGCTTAGACAAGGGAGGTTATTTCTGGCAGATGAGGTGCAGAGGCAGGAAAATGTTGAATCTATTTGAAGAACACACAAGAATCTCAAATTGACTGAAGCATATGATAAATGTGGACAGAGAATGTGAGATGATGCTGCTTCAAGAGAGTCTTGAATGATACAATAAGTCCTTTTTTGTTGATAATGGAGAACCAGTGAAAGTTTGTAAACAGTTATGTATTAAGAAGAATAATTTTTCATTGATGTGATCCAGATGGCTCTTGAGGAGAAAGTGAGACAGGTGCCTTAACACAGCACCCTCTCACTCAAATTCAATTCATGGACTTGCCATGGCATTACCTCCCTGATATTGTGGGCTTCTTCAAAAATGAAGAACAAGACATTATAATTATTATAAATTGAAGGTAAGGGGTGGCTAGGTAGCACAGTGGATAGAGCACCATCCCTGGAATCAGGAGTACCAGAATTCAAATCTGGCCTCAGACACTTATTACCTAGCTGTGTGGCCTTGGGCAAGCCACTTAACCCCATTGCCCTGCAAAAAATAAACAAACAAACAAACAAATAAATGAATAAATAAATAAATAAATGAACAAACAGATAGATAGATAGATAGAGAGAGAGAGAGAGAGAGAGAGAGAGAGAGAGATAAATGAATAAATTGAAGGTAAGGAGAAGGTTAGGAAATCACAGTATTAGTCAAAGTGAGAAGTAGTAAGGACCTATACTAGGGTAGTAAGAATGGGAATAGAAAGAATGGATGAATATGAGAGAACTGGCAGTAGATATCTCATTGGCCATAGGAATATTAAGGACTGGAAATTTGGAGTCTGCTTGACTAATTGATTTTTCCTCCCCAATTCTCTCACTTCACACTTTTTTTGGGGGGGGGTTATAAGGCAATGGGGTTAAGTGACTTCCCCAAGGTCACATGGCTAGATAATTATTAAGTATCTGAGACCAGATTTGAACTCAGGTCCTCCTGACTCCAGGGCTGGTGCTCTATTCACTGTGCTACCTAGTTGCCCCCCCCCCCCCATATCTTCTTTCTGTTCCCACTCTCAATATCCTTCACAAAGACAATCAAGTCAGAAAGAGTTTTAGCCTAAACTTGATGGGTTCCATTTTGAATTCAAAGATTTTGAGATAAAAATTTTCAAGCAGAGATACTCTGTAGTCAATAAGAACCACACACTTGAAATTCAGAAGAGAGGTCTCATTTTATATGCATGTATATATATATATATATATATATATGTATGTATATATATATACATACATATATATATATATATATATATATGAATCTACTTAGACGTGCCAGTTAAAATTCTAGAAAAGAATGAGATCTCCAAGGGAGATGTAGAGAAATGAAGGCAGAAGGCTGAGGGTAGAAGCTTCATGAATTCTTGCATTAAGAAAATATGAACAAAAGCCAGTGGAAGATAATGAGTAATGAGAGAGGTGGGAGGAAAACCAGAGGAAAGCAATTGATCAATCAAAAATCCTTTCTTTAAGTCAATATTATGAATATTATGTGCCAGAAGGTGCACTATGTCTTGGGGCTATAAACAGAAAACAGAACCAGTTCCTGCCCTCAATACACTTACATTCCAACAGGTGGGACAACTTTTACATAAATAAACATATAAAGACTATTTACAAAATGAATACAAGATAGTTTTTGAAGAAAGGTATAGACAACTCAAAAATATATCCAATCAAGAGCAGAATATCAAGAACAAAATGCTAGTCAAGAGAACTGAATGATTTGGAGAAAGCAAGGAAGAATACTAAAAAAGACCAGGGAATTTCACAGGCAGGAGCACAGGCAGGACCTTGAACAGTGCAGTTTCAGTAGGGCTGGTATACAGAGGAAAACAGATGTGACTAGGAGGACTGGATGTGAGACAATCAGGGTTAAGTGGTTTGCCCAAAGTCACACAGCAAGTATCAAATGTCTGAGTCTGGATTTCACACAAACATAACATACACACACACACACACACACACACACACACACACACACACTTTTGCTCGGAGTCTTGTGACTTTGATCAAGAAGGAGTTCAATGGAAAATGGTGGAGAAAAAAAAAATATATATATATATATATATATATATATATATATATATATCTTCCAAGCAAGAAATCACAGAAAATATCCTATGTAAAGCAAGAAGAATATCAGTGTAGAAGACCAGTAATTCAAAGGAGATAATATCTAAGAAGCAAGACAGCAATAAACTCACAGCCTCAGATGTGTATACCCAATTGCACAATGCACTGGTAATAAACAGGCTTGAGCTAACGATTTTAATGCAAGCAGACACATTTGACTTCAGAGCTACCACTGAAACTTTATAGGATGGGACTTGTGACTAGAATATGGTTATGAAAACTTATACTTTATTCAAAAGGAACAAAACAGATTAAAGGAGAGATAGAGTAGCATTATATATTAAGGAGATATGTGAATGTAAGGAAATAAAGTAACTGGAAGTGTAGCAAGTTTTTGGTTGAGGAAAAATACCAAGAGATAGAGAAGCAACATTGTCAAGGAAGTATAATATAGACCACTTGGACAGAAGGAGGAAAAAGAGGCATTCAGGGAAGATTTCAACAACCTGTCAGGAAGGTACAATGGAAGAGGCATGGGAGATTCAATCACCTAGACACCAGCTTAACTTTTCTTTATGCCAAAGCAGAGAAGCTAATAAATTCCTGAAATGTCTTGACATGATCATTTCATTATTGAAGAATTGGAGGAAGCAACAGGGGAAATCTCTATTCTGGATCTGATTTTGGCCAAAAAAGAAAAAGAAAAAAAAGAAATAAAGAAAAGAAAAGAATACAATAGAATACAATAGAAAAGAAAAGAAAAGAAAAAAATCTACCAATAAAAGTGATGGGATCCTTGGAAAGATGGGGCAAATACTTCTTAAATTCATAACACAGAAGAAATAGAAAGTTGGCCAGACTCTGATGTGCATTTTAGAGGTTTCAGAAGGATGTGCATTTTAGAGGTTTCAGAAGAATAAGTGGTATCATAGGAGTACCATTTTAGAATAGGAAGGGACCAAAGAGGTCATTAAATCTAATCTGATTTTACAGAAAAGAAAAGTGTGGCTGAGAAAAGTAAGACTCAACTAGGATCATATAGCCACTGATGAGAATCTCAGATGATCATCTGACCTAAGTCTTACTGAATCCAAGCCCAGCACTCTATCCACCATGTAATACCCTAGAATCCCCTTAGTTTGAACTCTCAAAGAAAAAAATTCAGAAGACAAAACTTACAAATGATTCAGATACAGAAGACAATGAAATATTAACTAAAAAGACAAATGTGACTGAACAAGGAACTTAGGGTGGGTGGGTGAGAATAAAGAAGACAAACAAAAGATAGAAATAAGGGACAGACAGCTAAGGAAGAAACACGATGTTCTGTAAGAATACTAGGAGGAAGATTAAATCTCAAGATAAATTGAGGCTAGAGATGGATGCTAAGGACAACCAAAGGGGTTTTTTCTTAAATATGTGGGAATGGAGGAGGAGGAATATCAGAGAAGGACACATGCTTGAGGAAGATGAGATAGTGGAGAGAAAGTTTTTATTTTGCTTCTGTGAAATCTTTTCTACCAAAGAACATGAATTTTGTAATATGAAGGAAAGGTAGAATAAACAGTTAGGTAGTATAGTGGCTATAGCACTTTACTTGGAATTAGGAAGACCTGAATTTGAATCTTCCTTATGACTAGGTGTGACCCAAGCAAGTCATTTAAAATCACTCAGCTTCAATTTCTTCATCTATAAAATAGAAATAATAAAAAGTGTTTATTTCAAATGGTTGTTCTGAGGATCAAATGAGATAATATACATTTATCATATAATACATTCATATATAATATACATATATACACCTTAAATTACTATATAAATGTTGGATATTTTTAATACTAACAAAATAATAACTAACATTGATATAATACCTACCATGTGCCAAGCCCTGGATTAAGTGCTTTAAAATAGTATCTTATTTGATCCTCATAACAACCTTGGGAGGTAGATGCCCCATTTTACAAATGAGGAAACCGAGGCGAGCAGTGTTAAGTGATTTGTCTAGAGTCACAGAGTTGTAAGGGTTTGAGGTCTGATTTGAATTCAGGTCTCCCTCACTCCAGAATTAACAAGGGTATATCAATAATTGTTTAACCTAAATAGGTAAAGAGAGAGTAAGAGAACACAAAGCTACCCTTCATAAAGTGACAATGACTTTATGAATTAAGTCCCAGGATAATGAGAGACCTGGAAAATGGGTCTGCTAAATCAATTTTCTTTCAAAAGTCATGTAAAATATTAGAAGGGTTGAGGGGGTACTAGCAAATGATCAAATGCCTCCATTTCTGGAAAGGGGAACTAGGGAAATTCTACTAACTTTAGACTTGGGTGAATTTGACTTCAGTTCCTAGGAAATGTCTATGTAATGCATTATTAAAGACCAGTTTGTGTGTGTTTTATTTTGGTTTTTTTGAGGGTTTTTTTTTTTTTTAGATTTTTCAAGGCAATGGGGTTAAGTGGCTTGCCCAAGGCTACACAGCTAAGGTAATTATTAAGTGTCTGAGGCTGGATTTGAACCCAGGTACTCCTGAGTCCAAGGCCAGTGCTTTATCCACTGCGCCACCTAGCCACCCCTTTGTGTTCATTTTAAATAAGAATTGGTGATCACTAATAGTTTTGGCTTCATCAAAAACAAATCAGATTATTTAATTTTCTTTTTCTTTTCTTTCTTTCTTTTTTTTTTTTTTGTCAGGGTCACCAGACAACTAGATCAGGGGAATGCCAACAACATTATTACTGACTTTCTATAAAACACTCGACAAAATCTCTCCTACTCTCTTTGCATTCAAGACAGAAGCATGAGGGAAATAATAGTAGAGTTAAATAACTTCAATTGAAATTGCTATTTCAAAGTGTAAGTCATTCTACAGTGAAATCACCTAGGTATCTCTGTCTCTGAGCCTCAGATGTTCATTGTTTTCACTGCTATAAAAATATTTGTTGCTGAAATGCTTTATCAGCTTTGTAGATGATACAGAGTTGGGACCTAACTCATGATGTGCTAGAATCAAGATTCAAACTTATCTCCTTGAACTAATTTCTAAAATATACAGAGAATTGAGTCAAAGTTGAAATAATATAAATCACTCTCCAATTAATAAATGGTCAAGGGATATGACTAGTCAGTTTTCAGATAAATTAAAGTTATGTATAGTCATATGAAAAAATTCTCCAAATCATAATTGATTAGAAAAATGCAAATTAAAACAACTCTGAGGTATCACCTTATACCTATCAGATTAGTTAAAATGACAGAAAAGGAAAATGAACAATGTTGGAAAGTTGGTGAGAAAACTGGAACACTAATGCATCATTGGTGGAGTTGTGAACTGATTCAACCATTCTAGAGAGTAATGTGAGACTATGCCCAAAGAGCAATAAAATTGTGTATATTGTTTGATCCAGCATTAATAATATTAGCTCTATATTCCAAAGAGATCCTTAAAAAAGGAAGAAAAAAGAGCTGCATGTACAAAAATATTTATGGCAACTCTTTTTTAGTGGCAAAGAATTGGAGGGAATTCCCATCAATTGGGAAATGGATGAATAAGTTATGGTATATGAATGTGAAAGAGCATTCTAATCCTTTAAGAAATTATTAGCTGCAATATAATAAAAATGACAATTATGCCTAAGTTAAACTACTTATTTAGTGCCCTACCAATCAAAATTCCAAAAAATTACTTTAATGAGTTAGAAAAATTGTAACTAAATTCATATGGAGAAATAGTCAAGAATTTACAGGAATTTAATAGAAAAAAGTGCAAAAAGAAGGTGGATTAGCCCTACCAAATATGAAATTATATTATAAAGCATCAGTCCTCAAAACTGTTTGATATTGACTAAAAAATAAAGTGGTGGATCAGTGGAATAGACTAGGTGCAAAAGAGATAGCAGGAAATGATTATAGTAATCTGCTGTTTGATAAACCCAGAGTCCAGCTTTCTTTGATAAAAATTGTAGGGAAAATTGGAAGTTAGTATGGCAGAAACTTGGATTTGACCAACACCTCACACCCTATACCAAGATAAGATCAAAATGGGTACAGAATTTAGACATAAAAGACAATATTATAAGCAAACTAGAAGATCAAGAATAATTTACCTGTCCGATCTATGGAAAGGGAAGCAGTTTATGACCAAGGAAGAGATGGAGAACATCATTAAAAACAAACTAGATAATTTTGATTACATTAAATTGAAAAGCTTTTATACAAACAAAACCACTGTAACCAAGATCAAAAGAAATATAGTAAATTGGAAAACAATTTTTACAGCTAGCATTTCTGATAAAGGACTCATTTCTAAAATATATAGAGAACTGAGTCAAATTTATAAAAAAAATAACAAGCCATTACACAATTGACAAATGGTCAAAGGATATGCAGAGGCAATTTACAGATGAGGAATCAAAGCAATCTATAGTCATATGAAATATTGCTCTAAATCTTTACTGATTAGAGAAATGGAAATTAAAGCATCTCTGAGGTACCAACTCACACCTCTCAGACTGACCAATATGACCAGAAAGGACAATGATCAATGTTGGGAGGGATGTGGGAAATATGGGACACTAATACACTGTCGGTGGAGCTGTGAACCCATCCAACCTTTCTGGAGAGAAATTTGGAATTATCCCCAAAGGACAATAAAAATGTGCATACCCTTTGATCAAGCAATACCATTCCTGGGTCTATACCCTGAAGAGATCATGGAAAAGGGCAAAAACATCACTTGTACAAAAATATTCATAGCAGCTCTTTGTGGTAGCAAAGAATTAGAAATTGGGTGAATGCCCATCAATTGGGGAATGGCTGAACAAATTGTTGTATATGTACATTATGGAACACTATTGTTCTATTAGAAACCAGGAGGGATGGGAATTCAGGGAAGCCTGGAAGGATTTGCTTGAAGTGATGCTGAGTGAGATGAGCAGAACCAGAAGAACATTGTACATCATTAACAGCAACATGGGAGTGATGATCAACCTTGATGGACTTGTTCATTCCATTAGTGCAACAATTCAGGACAATTGCTATCTGCAATGGAGAATACCATCTGTATCCAGAGAAAGAATTGTGGAGTTTGAACAAAGTCCAAAGAGTATAATCTCTTATATAAAAAAAAAAGATTATCTTATTATGTAATTTTGCTATCTCTTATACTTTACTTTTTCCTTGAGGATATGATTTCTCTCTCAACATATTCAATTTGGATCAATGTATAGCATGGAAACAATGTAAAGACTATCAAACTATCTTCTGTGAGGGGTGGGAGGGAAGGAAGCAAGATTAGGGGGAAAACTATAAAATTCAAAAAGAAATAAATTTTTGAAAAGAAATGATTAGCTGTATGGTTTTTCCCTCTTAGTTCTGATTCTTCTTTCACAATATGCCTAATATGGAAATATGTTAAACACGATTGTACATGTACAACTTATGTCAGATTACTACTCACTGCCATTGGGACAGGGAAGAAAGGGAGGGTGGAAAATGTGGAACTCAAAAGCTTGCAAAAGAATGAATGTTGAAAATTATTTTACACATAATTGGAAAAATAAAAAATAGTAAGTTTTAAAAAGTCATCTCCATGAGTTTAAAGAATGAGCCATATTTTGAAAAGATAAATGTCAAATTGTTGGGATCAAAAAATAAATGTCATAAGTAAAACATGGGAAAGGCAACAGTTCAAAGGGCAAGATCTGGTAAATTTAGTAGGTTTTTACATATGCTTAATTTAGGAGTTTGGGACAGCTAGGTGGTGTAGTGGATAAAGAACAGGACCTGGAAAACCAGATACTTAGTAGCTGTGTGGCCCTGGACAAGTTATGTAACTCTGTTTGCCTCAGTTTCTTCATCTGTAAAACAAGCAGGAGAAGATGGCAAACCACTTTAATATCTTTACCAAGAAAACCCCAAATGGGGGTCACAAAGAGTTGACCACAACCGAAAAATGATTAACAGCAAAAATAGGAGTCCTAGGTATAAATGAATCAAAAAAGTAATGTGATCTTAAGATGCGTTAAGACAGTTATGGTGTCCAAGACATTATTCAAGGGATGGTCTTCCCTGGTCAGACTATAATGGAAATATTGGGTTCACTTCCAAAAACCACACAAGAAAAGAGCACTGACACAATAGAAGGCACCAGAGGAGGAGGAGGAGATAGAACAAAGAAAACTGGGATTAAAGCTCCAGCCATGAGTATTTCAGTAGGAGCAACTAGACAGGTTTACCTTAGAAAAAGAAAAGCTTGAGGCAGGATGAGACATAATACTTTCCTTCTAATGTTTTAAGGATAAAAGGAAAGAAAGAAGGCAAGAAATAAGCATTTAGCTGCCTACTATCTTTGTTAGTCTGTACTGATTTTGCTTTACAGATATTATCTCATTTGAGATTCATAACAACCCTTATTCTTATTTTACAGATGAATAAACTGAAGCAAGAGTTGAGTGACTTGCCCAGGATCCCATAGTTATTAAGTGACTGAGGTTAAATTTGAACTCAGATCTTCCTGAAACCAAGCCCAGTACTCTATCCACTGTACTGCCTAGATGTCTACAGCTTAGAAGAGTGATTGATTGTATTTGTTCTGCTCTGCTCCTTTGGGGCAGAACTTTTTTTAAAAAAGTGAAATCTAGGAAAAGGTAGATGTAAGATTGATATTAGGAAAAATTTCCTAACAAGTAAGATTGTCTAACAGTGGAATAGATTACATCAGGAGGGTGTGGATTTGCCTTCACTTGACATCTTCAAACAGCATATAAGCACTTATTTGGGATATTACAGAGAAAATATTGTTATTCTAAGGGTAGAAGTATATGGATGCCCTCTGAGTTTCCTTTCAGCTCTGAAATTCTGTGATTTTTAGGTTTGAATGAGGACAGTTTCATGAAAGATATGAATTTTGTGTAGATTTACAGAAGATGGAAGAGGAAGAGGTCTTTTTGGGGAAATGGGTGGTTGGTATCACCACAAACTCAATAGTCACATGTTTCTTGACATCACCCTGACCTATTTCTAATAGAGGAAGTGATGATAAAGACCTGAAGCTATCAAAGGCTCTTAGAGAGACAAATCTAAATGCCAGAGTTCAAAGAATATGTAGAATGAGTTAAATTGGAATGTTTTTGAACTATTTCCTAATTTTAGATTCTATTTCCTTGTTTTACCTCTCTGGGACCTACTTTTGCCAAATTAGCAATCTGCACTTTTTGTTAATGGGCACAATCTTGAACTCTAGATCCTGTCTGTTGGCTAATGTGCTACAGTGAGTATCTCTTCTGGATCCAGATACTGAGGCCTTAGAGGAGCATCCCTCCAAGGAATATTTGGCTGGGCAGACTCTGCAGCTGGGCTTCCTCCAAACTTTCTTTCCCATCTCCCTTGCTACATGATAGCTCATCTCTAGGACTCTGGCTATTCCTGTTATTATCTCAGTGAAGGGGAGTTCTGAGAAGCCTTCTTCCCTTCTCCAGTGGAACAAGTCTTAGTTGAACCAAAGCATCTTTATTTTAGGACATTTCTGAGGACAATATTAACCACTGGAAGAATTTCATTGGTGGGAAGCACTATACCAAGGAAATCACTGAAGGAAGTGTGAGGATTATTGAAGGCATTGGTTTATTCAGGATAGACCATCTGATCCTGTCCCTGACTTCAGGGAGTTTAGACCTTGATGGCAGGACCAGCTGAAACCTTAGATCAATTCAAGCAAAAAGAGAGCAGACATGGTCATAGCTCAAGGCCAAGAAGGATGATCTTGCCTGCATTAGCCATACCCTTCTGGAGGAGGGGGGAACCAGATTATCATATAGTCCTGGAAACTAATGCAGTTCCTACCCCCTAGAAAAGGGACTTTGTGGCCCTAGGCAAGTCCTCCCTACCCCAAGCTGTGGCAGTTGGGGTTGATCTGCCAGAGGATCAACGTAGACTGACCACACACCTGGATCAACCCCCCCCCCAACAAATCCCAGAGCTCTTTAATGAGTTTTCCCTAGGATTTTCCCTGAGATAGACCCAGTCAGGCTCAAGGGTCTGCTACCTCACAAGAGGAAGGTTATTGGTACTCAATTCCAGTTTTCTCTACATACAGAAGTCCCTTGCTTCTGGGTCCTTTCTGCAGGCAGTGCAGGGGCTGCAGCTTGGAGAGGTGCCAGAGTGTTAGCATTCTCCTGGCGTCTTAGCCATTCCCCTGTGCCCCTGTCAGCGTCATAAATGCTGCTGCCGGCGGCTGAGGGTGATGATAAATGGATAGCATGCACACTGCCAGGCAGGGGAAACTGGGATGTAGCTGGTTGCAGATACCAATGCTGGGTGAAACCCAACTGAGAGAATCACAGGCCTCAAGGGTGGGGGTGGGGGTAGGGGTGGGTCCCCAACATAAGTAGTGCCATTGCCGTTGGGAGACTGACTAGGGAGATACGGTTCCCCCCACCCCCCTTTCTTGACTGCCTTTGCTCTGCTAATATACATGCTGTAGCATGGATTGGGACCAAGAGACTCCAAGAGTAATTCTGCTTCGCTCTCTATTCCTGTCAATAAGCCTTATTCTCTGGCAGCTGGCACAGAGTCACAAAATGTCAGAACCAGAGGGGGCCTTGGAGATCTCAGGGTTTGAGCCCTCATTTGACAATTGAGGAACCTGAGGCCTCAAGAAGGGAAAGGACGTACTCAAGGTCACAGAAGGTGAGCAGCAGAACCAAAATTAAAACCTAGTTCTCCTAAGCCCAAACAGAACTTGGGAGTCTGAAGGACATAAGATGTCTGATAGTCCCCTCTTCTCTGGACTCTCTGGTCAGCACCTTCCTTTTAAAAACAAAACAAAACAAAACAAAATGATCCCAGTGGACAGTGGACAGTGGACAGAATTTGGACTTGGAGTCAGGAAAACTAGGTTTTGATTCCCACCTCAAAGGTCACTTTCCATCACACAGTGTGTCTTTTCCCTGAAGTGAAAGCCTCCAACATCCCTTCAGAGCTTGGACTGGTTTGTTATTGAATTAGTTAGTTTTAACCGTGTGTTAATTGAACTCAAGTCTTTTGGAATCCAAGACCAGATCTCTTACCCACTTAGGATAAAGAACCAAATTAGCACTGACTTACTGAAGATACCATTCAAAGTTCATTCAGGGCTTGCTGACACAAGTTAGGAAATGTCTACCACCTTTATATGTTAACAATGGGACAAAAAAGGAACAAATGAACAAAAAAACAAACCTAATATGTTGCATACCCTTAGGCCATATTCAGAGGTGTCTGGGAGTGTCCAGAACTAGGAAAGTGAAGATTCTACTGCCCTTGGCCCTTGTCAGACCATATCTATGTCATCATCTTCAATTTGGGGTGCCATATTTTACAAAAGACACGTATGAAATAGAAAACATTTGGGGGAAAGTATCTGGGATAGGGAGAGGACAAGAAAACATGCCATGTGATTAGGTGTGTTAGGTTGAAGATACAAAGGGAACTTAACTATGAGAAAAGAGAAGAATAGGGGAGAGAAGGGTGAGGACATGATATTTGCCTTCAAGAATCTGAAGGACTCTCATGGGTATTTTTTTTAGGGTTTTTTTTTTGCAAGGCAAATGGGGTTACATGGCTTGCCCAAGGCCACACAGCTAGGTAATTATTAAGTGTCTGAGACTGGATTTGAACCCAGGTACTCCTGACTCCAGGGCCGGTGCTTTATCCACTGCGCCACCTAGCCACCCCTTAGGTCTCATGTTTAAGAGGAAATTAAACCATTTCTGCTTGCCCTGAGAGCACAAATAAAGGAGCAATGAAGGGAAGTTACATAGAAGCTAATGTCTGATATCAGGAAAAAAAAATCCTTAAATTAGAGCTGTTGAGAAATGAGATGGGATTTAATGCTTCCTCCAATTCTACAATAAAGGTCGTCTATCAAGGATTCGAGGACCACAGTGGGAGTAGATTCTAGCGAGGATTCTGGGTCAGGTCTATGAGATTCCTCTCAACTCTTGAGACATTGGGATCCTGTGATGGCTGAAGGATAATAAGATTTACAGTGGTAGTGAACGGGAGGGGAAGGGGGGAGCAGGGGAGAGGGCAATCATTATATTTGGAAGAAACCCAAATTATAATTGCCAAAGAAAATTATTCCCTCTCCCTTGTACAAGTTACTGTTTAGCCTGGAATGTTGATGATAACCTCTTCCTTCACAGTGGCAGTTCCTTGAATGCCAAAAAAAGGGAATATTTAGAGCCCTGCTCTCAACAAGAGAGGTAAGTAGGGGGAGCAAGTGCTAGAAAAGCCAGAGTTCAAATCCTGATGCAGACATTGTCTAGCTGTGTGACTATGAGCAAATCACATAATCTCTTTTTAAATTCTAGTTTCTGGCTCTAGGGTAATAATATCCTTCCTTCTTCCTTCTTCCTCCCTTTTTCTCAGGATTGATGTGAGGTTTAAATAAAATTGCATACACAGTTTTGTGAACTTTAGAGCACTATGAAAATGCCAGCTATTGTTATTATTAATATTATAAGGGTAGCATTTAATGAAGTTGAGGCTTGTTCTCCTCCACAGCTGTCATCCCCTACAATATAGACTACTCAGAACAATTCCCTGGCTCTTTCCTAATGCACAGATTAACAGTCTTTTCCCAAGAATCTTTGTTCTCCTTAGGACACGCAGATTGTCCTTGTCTCCCTGAATCAATCTTAGAAGAAGAAGTTCTCAAATGACACATAAATAACAGGGTAAAAAAATAAGCAAGATCCCAAAATGCTTCCAGAAGAGAACATCCTGATGTCACTTACCTTCTCATACCTGAGAAGCCAGGATAGCTTGGGACAGGCAATCAGATTCAGATCACCCCCAGAGACATTTCTGATACTGATTCACCCCCTCAAACCAGGGGGTGAATACCAGCACTTAAGTTCTGTTTTCTAGATGGGCTTCTGATGTGCTTTTGACAGTAAGCTTTCTTTTTCCTATATGTTTGAAAGTCAACCCAGCTGATCATTCATTGGTACTGAATAACTGAGTTGACTGTACCTAGTAAACTAATAGCCAGTCAATAGAAAAATATGGCAGAGGAATGCTCTAAGTTCTAGATTCTTAAGTTCTAGGTCCTCATGATGAAAAAGCATTCAATTTATTTAAATAGGCCACAATTTCCCATATTTGAAGCTTGTGAAACTCTATGTGCATAACAAATTTTCTTTTCCCTTGGCAACTAAGTTCAAAGAAATCTTTTACAGGATTCTCCTGTCAAGAGAAATCCCTATTAGTCAATATGAATTCAAGATTCCCCTCAGTTTCCTTTATTTGAGATCTCTAGTACTCAAGACACATACACACTCACAAGAAATACATGCCCACATGCAAAAAAAAATTTCCTTCCCTTGGCAACCAGGTTCAAAGAAACTCTTTACAGGATGCTTCTGTCAAGAGGAAGCTCCCTTGGTCAATGTGGATTCAAGGGAAAACAAATGAAAGAACCACATGTTACTAATCTCTCTTTGCACCAACAAAAAGTGAAATCATTGGGACTCACCTTGAGGCATGGCCTTAGTGGACTGGGTGCTCCGTAAAAACAGTTGCAGGACTACTGAAGAGGACTATAGATGGAACTTTACTATGAGAAAAATTGCCACTCTGGTACAGTAGTGAACATTACAACACTAGATTTTCTGGAATGATGAGAAATCTATGGGGGGGGGGGATGGGGGGGATGCCACAGCACAACCTACTCTGGTCATCCTCTGATTGGTCTGATCGAATTTGGCAATTATAATTTGGTTTTCTTCCACACCCTCTCCCCCTGAGCCCAATCATTACTGTGAATCTTGGGCATTAGCCTTCAGACATCACAGGATCCCAGAATTTCAAGAGCTGGAGGAACAAGGATAGAAGAGATTACTCCAGGGGGAATAGGGAAGTTTGTGTTCATTGCCCTTTAGATGTGCTCTCTTTCTTTTCCATTACTACTTCACTAACACATGATACCCCAGAGCCATACTGCTCAAACCACTCAAGTTTAAGCACACATCTCCTCTTCTAAACTGAATCTTCCCATCCCATATTCCATAGTCTCTGTGTTCTGGGAAATAATTAGCTAGTATGAGAAACCATTGTACTAGTGGGAGAGTGTTTTGATTATCAACAAAAATAAGAATAACTGACAGTGACAAGGTGGTTTAAGATTTGCAAACTACTATATAGAGCATCATCTAATTTGATCCTCAAGACAATTCTGCAAGGTAGACATTACTATTGACTTCATCTTATGGATGAGAAAGCTGAGCCTCGGAAAAATATCACAAAGTTATAAAATACTTGAGAAGGGTGCTCATTGAACCCAGGTCTTCCTGATTCTAAGACCAGTATAGACATTTCCTGACTTTATTTAAGGAAATGGGGTTAAGTGACTTGCCCAAGGCCACACAGCTAGGTAATTATTAAGTATCTGAGATCGGATTTGAACTCAGGTCCTCCTGACTCCAAGGCTGGTGCTCTATCCACTGCGTCACCTAGCTGCCCCCATTTCCTGACTTTAAGAAACACATCTACATTTTCAAAAAGTCTTCTGGTGAAGACAGTGCCTTTGTTATTGCACAGGTGTGATTCTAATGGCAGGAATGGAATACCCATCACAGTGAGTGGAACAAATGATATTTGGGGGCAGGCTATGCCTTGCTCATCACACTAAATAGGCAGTTTTGAGGATGAACAATTGAAGGTGGCTATCATCCATCCTGTATCCTCTGAAGTCATAGACAAATGCTGGGGATCATTTTCTGCCCTGTATGAAATGCCATTTCCTGTAGCCTTGAGACAGAAAAAGAAGACTGACCCATAGAAGTCATCAGGCAGCATTCAAAACATCTCTTGCCTCATCTTCACTGAAAACTGTCCAGTAGAACCTTGTTTATATGAAAGTTTTCAGACCCTTGAAAGATCTTGGTTCACAGCTGGTATTTATTATAATATCCATCCGCTAGTTAGAGCACAGGGACTAGGCTGGTATTTTCATGCTGGCAGTAGCAAGGAAAAAAGCTCTTGCAGGGTCTTCAGAGATCTAGATGCTTGTGTCTCTTGCCACTTAGATGCCATTCTTAATAAGATGAGGGGAAGGGGAAGGAGAAAAAGATGACTCTTTCAAAGTCTCCAAGGTCACCCTCCAGCTGTCACATGTTTTTAAACAGTGTTAAAGAGTCCAATTGGAAATCCAGGATAAATAACAGGAAATCCCACTCAGGGAAGCAGCAAGACAGGGAAATGTGAAAAGGGTCACCACCTCCACTCCCCAGGTCCCATGAACAGACTAGAATTCAAGTCAATTCACAATTGACTACTACCCCACTTCTCTCCAGTTGTACCTGGCACTGTCTTCTTTGGACACTCTCTAACACCTCCAAATTGCATACAATCTTCAAGGTCTTGGTAAAGTCTAGTCTCTCCAAGAATCCTCCCAAGCCTATATTCCTCTCTTCTTAAAACATAATTTACAGTCTATGCCACTCATGAATGTGACCATGTATGGTGAGCTTTATTTTCAAGGACTGATTTCTCATCTTTATCTGTAGGTTAAGTTGTCTCACCTTCAATGACTCCCTTTGGTCTCCAAATAAAATGAAAACTCTTTAGCTTAGCATTTATCTGACTCAACCTATCTCTAGAGATTATTTCATATTGTTCTCCTTCCCACTCCCTATGTCCTATGTCTCCTTTGTATGCCTTTGGAGACTCAATGCCATCCCATTCTGGAATGTATTCCCTATCCCTCAGAATCCTTCTCTTTCTTTGAAGTTCAGCTGATTTCTCCTGCCTTCCCTGTTCCAATTTATCACTGTTTTCTCCCTATGTAAATCAACTTGTTCAAACTTATCTTTGTTGTGTTGCAGAATATAACTGAACGGAATTTTTTTCATATCCTCTTCCCTCCTCACTTTCTACTTCAGACATACAGTTGAACTCACTAGATACTTGTTGGTTGATTGATGGAAATTTTTGACCAGGCAAAGCTCTTAATGTTTATTGACCAACCATCATTGATGAGAAACCAGTCTTAAAGCTAGGAAAGATTGACTACTTGTTTCACTTCATTGAACAGATGGGGAAGTTGATAGAATAAAAGAAAAAGAAGATTGGCAAGGTGTCACGTCCCTAACCTTTTTTTTTTTTTTTTTTTTTTTTACAGAATGAGTGAGTTACAAGGTTTAAGTTATCAAGGCAGGAAAGTGTCACAGTGGATAGAACACTGACCTTGGAATCAGGAGGACAGGAGTTCAAATCAGGTTTCTGACACTTACTAGCAGTGTGACATTGCGGAAGTCACTTCCCTCTGATTGTCTCCCATCTAGGGCTATTTCCAGTCATCCTGATTCATATCTAATCACTGGAACCAGATGGCTCCAGAGGAGAAAGTGAGGCTGGTGACTTAGAACAGTGCCCCCTCACTCAAATCCAATTCATGTGTTTGTCATGGCATCACCTCCCCTGATGTTATGGACTTTGAGAACAAAAGACAAGCATCATCATCAGGGAGGGACCTCAAAAGTCACCCAGCTCAATCTGTTCCTGAACAAGAATTCACACCATAATATTTCTTTTTTTTTTAATTTTTGACTATTGCTTTGTTTTTTATTAAAGATATTATTTGAGTTTTACAATTTTCCCCCAACCTTACTTCCCTCCTCCCCCCCCCCAGAAAGCAATCTGTCAGTCTTTACTTTGTTTCCATGTTGTACCTTGATCCAAATTCACACCATACTATTTCAACAAGGAACACCCCTACTGCCGGAAAGCCCACAGCCTCTAGAGGCAGATCATTTTATTTTTGTTGTTATTCAATCAACTTCAGTTGTGTCCAACTTTTCATGACTCCTTTGAGGATTTTCTTGGCCAAGATACTGGACTGTTTCACCATTTCCTTCTCCAGATCATTTTTAAGATGAGAAAAATGAGGCAAACAGGGTAAAAGTGACGTATCCAGGGTCACATAACTAGTAGGCATCTGAGGTCATATTTGAACTCAGATAGAGCTGGCTTCCTGACTCCAGACCCAGAACTCCATCCACAGAGCCACCATTTATTTTTAGATGACTTGAATTGTCAGTATTATGTCATTCCATTAGGTATTTTTAGAAAATCCACCCATAACCCCTGGTTCTGCCCTCTGGAATCAAGCAGAAAAAAGGCAAATTACCTTCCTTCATGTCAGTCTTCCAAATACTTGAAATATAGCTATTAAATCACTCCAATCATCTGTTCTTCAGGCTTAATCTCTCTGTTTCAGTTAAAGGATCCACCAATGGTATGGGTCTATTGTCCCCTACTGTTCCTCTGCTCTAGCTTGTTATATACCCTCCTTCATCTGTGCCCATTTGTGACTTCCCCCAAGCCCCCAAACCTGAGCTTGAGGGCAGGGGATGCTGTACCTCTTGCCCAAATTTTGGGCACCCCCCAAGTCAAGTTCTGACAGTGCCATGGTCCTCAAACAAGTTAAGGCTTTTAAAACAAGACCCTTGTCTATTTTTCCTCCAATGTATTACATTTTCAGCCTGGTCACGTCCTTCATTATATCCATCCTGAGACTCCTCCTCTGGTTTGGTTTGCCATCCCAAACAGCTGCTAAGCCAATCACCTACAACCAAGAATTTAACTAGGTGACTTCCTGGCCACACTCATTATTTAGGGAGTAGCCTGCCAAGATTGGTCACCATGGTGGCTCCTAAGAGCTATCACAGTACTGCTGCAGATGCTGGACACTGTCCGAGTTCCGACTGCTGGCCCCAAAGCGCAAACTACAATTTCCTTTAATAATACTTCCTCATCTACCAGCATGTCCTCAGCCCATCAGCTGGCTACCTCCAAAGTCAAAATTCATTTCATCAGCTGCTCCCAACCCAGGAGCCTAGTCACTTAATTCTGCAGCACAAATAAAACCTAATTTAACAATATTGAAGTACGGCTGTGGCATCCTTGTCAAGGGGCCAAATCTGAGCAAGGCCCTGACTGACTCCCTGCAGCAGAGGCAGACTGGAGATCACTGTAGGGTGTCTCTTTCCCTCCCCCTCCCAGGGGACAGGAAAAGTTGGTTATTTGTTGTTATTGGGTTTTTTTCAGTGGCAATCCCCTTTTTATTTCCCTTTGTTATTGTAATTTATGTCTGTTTGTTGGTCCTGTGATTGTTGTTAATATAAATCTCAGAAATCCAATTAAGTCAGAATCCTTAGAGGGAATCCTACCTGGAGGCCATTGTGAGTAAGAGACCTTACTTTGGGTTTTAAAAGGCAGGCAATCACAGCTAGAGCCCAGACTCAGGCTAAGAAACCAGGAAAAGTATAGGATGAATGGAGGTATTCCCTAAAGAATAGAATCAAAGACAGCCCTAAGAAAAGATCATAGGGATCATAGAGGCCAACTAGTTCAATTCTGTCATTCTACCAATGAGGAACTTAAGGCCTAAATATATGCCTAAGATCCCACAGGTGGATCCCACAGGTGGATCCCACAGGTGTTAGGAATAGTACAGGTGGATTCAGGTACAGAGTCTTTTAACTCCAAATTCAGTGTTCTTTGAATTAAAATGTCATGGCCCCATGGGTCTCTTCTCCAACTCTGGTTCAGTCCCATGGTGATTTGATATAGCCAGAGTTATGGTGATATGATAGTTGGGAGTGGACCAGATATAGAATCAGAGACTTAGAAGTCTAAGGAATCTTCTATGCCATCTAGTCCAATCCTATCATTTTTCTGATGAGGAAAAAGTGAAGTGACTTATCCAAAGTAATTCTTAGTAATAATGAATAATTAATAGCCAGCATCTATATAACTCTTTTAAGTTTTGCAAAACACTTTACATATATGGTTACATTTAATCCTTAAAATAAACTTACCAAGCAGATAGTATTACTATAATTATGCCCATTTTACAGATGACGAAATTGAGATATTAAGGTTTGCACAGCTTAAATACTTCTCAAAAAGTGATTTGGACTCAGTTCCAATGAGCGGAGATAGGATTCTGAATCCAAACCCAGGGTTCTTTCCTCCAGTCACCATTGACATGAATAGAAGGCTCAATTTTAAGTCTCCTAACCCCCTCCCCTTCCCCTGTAGGCTACTTTTCAGTCAATGAGCATGGATAAAAAACTGGAGGCACAGAAAATTAAAAAGATTTCTTTCTGCATCACTTAGCTTAAGGTCAGAGTATCCATGGTGAGGGCTTTCCTTCCCCTCCCAATGTAAAAAATGTTCCTCAGGTCTGTCCTGAGGCAAGTGCTCCTCGCCTAACCCATGCCAGAAGGACATCCAGGAGTCATCTTTGGATTTTGGCACTAAGAAACCAGACGCTGCATTCCAAACTCTCGGAATACAGACCCTGCCCCCTTTCTTTAATTAAGGGAGGAAAAACCATCAGAGATTTCAATTTGATTTCCCCAACATTTGGCAGACTTATTGATCTTGTTATGAACTAAGGAATGAAAAAAAATTTTAATCTGCTGACGGTGGATTTGAATTTCATATTAAGTGGGTTTGTTAATTTGCAGACTGCTCCTACCAAAGGAATAGGGGAAACGTGCAAAGAAAAAGATACTGCAACTTGGAAGCAGAATTCTGTTCAAGACTCAACTCTAACATTATCTGAGTGATCTTAGCTAAGGTATGTTCCTCTGCTGAGCCTCAGTTTTCCTATCTGTGAAATGGAAGTGATATGGTTGGTAAATTCCACGCTTGCTAAATGCTTTCTACATCTGCTCTCTTTAATATTAAACATGAAAATGACCAATTCTGTTGGCAAGTCTTACCCAGGGAGAATTTCCTTAAAGAGGACTGACTGTTGGAATGTGGCAGACAATTTATGCAACCTCCCAAACTGTGCCATTTTAAAAGTGCTACAAGCAAAAATTCTCAGGCCATGTTTCTTTGAATTCATGGAACTGTGGATCTGGAGATAGAAGGGACCATAGAGTCCATCTATTTTCATCCTCTTATTTTCCAGATGAGAGAACTCAGGCCCAGAGAGATTAATGACTTGCCTAAAATCTCAAAGGAAGAAGGCATTGGAGAGGAGATTATGACCTCACATCCTTTCATCCTAGACAGTGCCCTTTCCATTTTTCTGTGATGACTTTCTTCAAACCCTTGTCAGAAGACAAATCCAATAGCCTTCCCCAATGACTTCATCTGTTGCTGGAACACTGGACGGCTAGGGAAATCCTCAATTCCATTCTTCACTTTCATAGACATTTCTTGAGTTTAGTCCATTATATACAAGGCTAGACCTTAGGAAGGGTCAGGAAAGAAGGAAATTGACTTTTCTTCCCTCAGGGAAGGAAGGAAATCTCTTGCCTTATTTTGTTTCCTGGTTTCAAAATGGTTAGAAGGAATCACAAGTTTGAGGACTGACAACTCAACAAAGATCTTCCATTCATTCACTCAATCTATTGCAATATAGCTCCAATGGAATTCCCATGATTGAGTTCTGCACTGCCCAGGCCAAAGTTCCAGGATTTTCTATTACATTATAGACCAGGTGTGATCTTATTGGTGGTTAATGAAATTATAGGTCCTTACAGTATTTTTGTTTATGTTAGGCATTGTTCAAGTTCAAGTTTTCCGCTGGAGCAGAAAACAGACAAAATGTCAAATAATCTTGACCCTCAAAAAAATGACATTTGTGAGATATCCCTTCCCTCCATTAAGTTATGAGCTCCTTGAGGATAGGGACTGGGTTTGGGTGTTTTTTGTTTGTTTGTTTTTGCCTTTCTTTGTCCAGTGCTTAATACAATGGCTGGCATATGGTAGGTTCTTAATAAATACAAATTGAAAAAATAAATAAATAAACCAAAAAAATTACAAATTGACTGACTTTGAAATAAGACTCTAGGATAGAAATCTGTAGGGGAAACAGAATGGTGCTGGCACACCATTAAGGAACCAAGATAACACAGTAAGTCCAAAACAAAAATGGTAGGTATACTCATGGCTCCTGGGATCCCTGTGCTCCATCATCAGTGGGACAGGATAATTTGACATATGGAATCAAGGTTCTCTGGGAATGATTTAGGAAGCTATGTTTTCTTATTAGTCTCTGAGTTGAGAATTGCCACATGGGCCCTCTATCATTTTCGCTTGTTCCAGTCTCCTCAATAAGTACTGATATTATATCAGGGAAGATAACCAGATGACATTGATTATTTCACAGTATCCTTCTTACCTGCCCCTCCTTATCTCCTGCCACCTAACTAGGACATTTGAATTATAGGTTTCTACTTCCCCAAACCCAACCAAATTCTATCTTCATTGTTACAATCAAAGGCCTTTCCTCTACAGATATTGAATTTTCACCAATCTTTGTTTTTTTTCAATTAAAAAACTTTAATTTTCTTTCCCTTGTTTTCTCCTTCCGCCAGTTAGAAAAAAAACAAAGAAAAACAAAAATAAAATATGCACAATCAGATAAAATAAATTCATGCATTGACAAAGTGAAAATTTGTGTCTCTCACCATCTTGTGTCTACCATTCGTCACTTAATATCCATTTTTAAGAATGGTCTTAGGTAAGAACTTGTCATTCCCTTCCCACTCCCTGTCCCCACTGGTACATGGTAAATTTATAATCTTAAATTGTTTTGAAATGAAAGAAATTTCCAACATGTATATCCTGGCTAGATGAAATGAAAGAAATTAGAATAGAAGGGACCTTAAAAATCATGTTATACTCGGATTCTTTGCAGGTCTTGGTTAGATAAAATGATTGCTGATGTATCTTTTAACCTTAAATCTGTGATTCTGAATCCAACTCCCTCATTTTACAAATGAAAAAATTGAGGCTTAAAGGGACTGTAATTCTCTGGAGATATATAGTTAGTAAGTGCGTGACTCAAGATTTGAACGAAGGTATTTCTGACTTCACATCCAATAATAAGTTTTTGTTCTTCATTTTCAAAGAATACCATGATGTCAGGGAGGTGATGCCATGACAAGCACATGAATTAGATTTGAGTAGGGAGGATGCTGTGCTAAGTCACCCACCTCACTTTCTCCTTCAGAGCCATCTGGATCCAGTGGCCAATAAGCAATCAGGGTTAAGTGGCTTGCCAGTGTCACACAACCAGTTAGTGTCAGCTATCTGAGACCAGATTCGAACTCTGATTCTTCTGATGCCAAGGCCAGTGTTCTATCCACTGTACCACCTAGCTGCTATGACTTACCTAAGATAAATAGTTGGCCTTGTAATAATGAAACCTATTCTAGTGGGTATACTATTACACAGTTATGAAAACAGGTCATTCAGTCTCTATGATGGACCTCTCCAACTACATTTAATTCAATAAGCATGGGGATACTGTGCTAGAGACTAGGTAGTTAGTAACCTGCTGTGGCTATGAACTTAGGGAGATTTCTCCAGTCTGGGAGAATCATCATGCCCTCAATGACCTGGCAGGGTTTTGTCACCCATTGGCAAGCTCCTTATCTGATCAGGTTCCTTGTATTATCTATTTATCTATTCTGAGATACTAAACCAGTGAACACAGTGACCTGATAATCAATGTGGGGTGTCTGTCTGCAAATGCCCAGGAGTTTTAATAAATCCATCTAGCCAGGTAATATCTACTATCAATTTTTTTTCAGGAATATCAAAGCCAAAGAAATGGGGAAAGAAAGGCAGGATCACTATGGCAGAAACATATATGTTATTAGAACGTATGCAGGAAAGTGCTTCTCCGGCAAGGGAAGATAGAACAGAAATCAAGTCCCATTTTACAGATAAGGAAACTGAGGTCCAGAGAAGTTTAGTGATTTGACAAAGGCCACTCAGCAAGTTAATAGTAGAGCCAGGGTTAGTCCTCTTGAGACTCAATAATAGGCTCATTCCAGGACACCAGGTCATACCTCTAGCCTGGAATCATTGTCTTTGTCTGCCCAATCTGTACAGCTCTCATTCTGGACATCTTAAACAATGGATACCTCTAGGATTGGGCTATCATTCCTTGTTAGGTGCTGTTTGGAATGGAGCCCAATACTTAAGCCTTGAGCAAAACCCCTGTGAAATAGGCATTTGAGGATACTTTCTATTCCATAGGAATAGATCAGAGACATAAATTTGATGGGTGGAATGGGAAAGTTGATGGGGAAGGAAGAGAGAGGGGGGCGTGGGGAGAGAGAGAGAGAGAGAGAGAGAGAGAGAGAGAGAGAGAGAGAGAGAGAGAGAGAGAGACCAGTAGAACACTCATCCATAACCAAATGGGGAAGAAGGCAGTATGTGCCTTCATTCTATTCCCTACTTCTATCAACAGCTGGGGATCTCACTTCCCTTCATTTGATCATCCATAGTATATAGTACTGGTAGTAGCTTACATTCCCCCCGCAAACTGACATGACCATGTCACTTACTCAACCCCCCACCCTGTGTTCATTACTAGTTGAAAAGGGTTTATACTAGCCTAGAAGGATACCTACCAAAGTAGGAATTCTTATTCTTTTTAGTGAGTTCTCTCTCAGAATGATATTTTAAAATGCATAAAATATATAGAATTAGAAAGAAAACCAAACATATTAAAAAATCAAAATACTAACAAAATACAAATTCACAGATTCCCTGAAATCCTTCACAGACCACTTGAGGGTCCATGGACCCCAGGTAAGAACCCCAAGGGATCAAAAAGAGGAAGTATATCCCTGTTTTTCCAAATAGAAACTCCATTTGTCTTTAAAGATCCCAAGAGGGATGGTAAAGATCTGAACTTGGTTTCTGGGTCTGTCCTGTCTTCAAAGACCACCCTACTCTTCTTCTTTGGCCTAGTCTTCTGAAAGAATCATGTTCTCTGACCCAGTGGAAACTCAGGTTTAGGGGACTAAAATTTCTCCTCACCCAGGAAAACTCAGGTCCTGGCTCAGGTATAGTTTTATCCAAGTCTTCCAGATCCTCACTAGTACTCTTAAGAAGCACTCAAGTTCTCTTTGGATCAAAGTTGGGGAGTTTGGCACCATAATAACCTGGAATAATTATAGTTATACCACTATTAGATTTAGAAATAATTTTCTGAGCAAATTTCATTTGGTCCTCACAACCAGGGATGAGGAAGTAGGTCTAGCATACTCATTTTATAGATGAGCCCTTCAAGACTCAGACAGTATAAGTGATGGACTGGCTATGGATCCATGCATATGATTTTAATTCGATTATCAGGGACTCAAGTCCAGCACTGAATCCACTGCACCCCTAGCACTCTTAGAGTATATTACCTCAAGGCATGATAATTGTTTCCCCTTAAGTTCCAATTCGACTTCAAACATTTATTAGCTCTGTAACCCTGGACTAATCCCTTAATATTTCTCAGTCTTAATCTTTCATCATCTGTAAAATGGAGATACTAATAATAATAGGCAGCATTTATATGACAGTTTAAGGTTTACAAAGTACTTTATTTTATCTCATTTTTACAGATGAGGAAACTGAGTTAAGCAAACACCTAGCTGCCTCAGCTACACTTAAGTTTACAATGTTGTTTTGGGAATTAAACAAGGTAATGTATGGAAAAACACTTTTCAAACTTAAAAAAACCTATATAAATGTTCACCACTGATCATGGCCATCATTCTCCTCTCTGGTCCCTCAGGAAATCACATTCTTCTTCCCAGCCTCCTACTACCTCTCAATCTGGGAGAACTTCTTAGAAGAATGGGCAACAAGGGAGGCAGTAGAGCTAAGCATCTGCTTAGGTGAGGGATGGACTTTTGATGACCTAGTGGCTTCTTTATGATAACCCTACCCTTGGTTCCCTAGGAGGAATTCTCTAATTCTCTACCTAGAAGAAGCTTAAGCTTTAAGTAATTCTTTAAATTAGCTGCTGCTTCTTTCTTTTTTTCTCTTCTAAAGCTCAAATGAACTAAAGGAAAAAATGCCTCTGAGTGGGCGTGAGAGAAGATAAAAAATGTGTCAGAAACTAGTGGGTTCTGTTGTTTCCTCCCATAGCAGAAAATTATGTTTCCTCTTATAGCAGAAAATACACACACACACACACACACACACACACACACACACACACACACACAAAATGTTATAAAAGCCAATTGTTGCTCTAAGCGAGGTAGAAAAGGATTGGGTAGAAAAAAATAATAGTAATAAGTTCTTTTTGTAGAACATTTTCAGGTTGCAAAGCACTTTACTTACAATAATCCTATGAGGCAAGTACTGTAGTTGCAAATACTACTAGTCACATAATGAATAAAATAGTTGTGTTACAACAAAAAAGTCAGAAGGTTCTATGGTTGCCTCTTCTGTTCTATAGGTCATTCACTTTGGGCAAATCACTGAATCTCAGCCTCAGTCAATGCCATCCAAAAAGTTGGAACTGGGGCCAGGGTAGCAGGGTGAGGATTCAACTGAATGATCCATATGGTCCGATCCAGTGTTAAAATACTGACATTCTGACCATACATTTTCTACTTAGAAGTCTAATATGGTGAAGAATAGAAGAAGAATTCACATATAGATCTTCTAGTCCAGTGATCTTTCTAGGTTGACTCTGGAATGGAAGCCAAGAAAAGACCTGAACTCCATGGGCCTTCAAGAGAACACTAGGTTCTACCTCTCAGCAGGTTTACTCCAAACTGAGTCCATTAATATGGACTCTCTCCTTCTCGAGAAGGGTTTTTAGGGCAACTCCTCAAGGGACCTAATAGTTTCATTGTAAGGTTGGGAGTCACTGAGTCAAAGTAAATGATGAGATACTACTGCCTGATACCTTTAACTGGATGACAGTATGCCTTGATCAAATTAATCAAAAACTTCAGACTAATTATAAAAAGTCCTTGAAAGCCATTTTATAAAGCCAAATGATATTGATAGGAAGTTTTCACTGATTGGTTGAAGAATTTCATCATACCTTAAGGGGACCTATATGAACATGAGTTAGTTCAAATCTCAAAAGATTTGGAGTAAGTAGCAAATCAGGGGAGTGTATTTCATCAAAGCCCCTGAGAAGGAATCACTTAGGAGTCAGGGAGGAGAACAAATGGGCTCCACTACCACCACCCACCTAGGGCAGAGTTGGGGCTTTTCTATTGATATCCAGTAGAATCCTTGGGGCATTAATGGCTGGCATCAATCATTAGGAGATAAGAACAGACTAAACTCATTAGGAAAGGCAGATTCAAAGGTCTACAAGGAGTCTCAAATAAAAGCTATACCATACCTAAGACAAATTACATCAACATTTAACAAATAAGAGAAAAGATCTTCCAGCAACTAAGACTTCTGAGTTATTCCTTTGACATATGTGTTCTCTAAGCTTGAGCCCATTTTCCTCTGGACCCTGTACATACTTCTGGGAGGCTATGTAAGAGATTTCTGGAAGAAGATCTTCTATCAGCTATATCATTGTAGTAAATCATATTTTCAAAAAGCTAATTAATTATGTCTAACTGGATAACTGATATCAATTGATAAACACCTGAAGAGAGTGCACCAGTGGAGACACATGAGATTTGTAATTATAAAGATAGCTTTCAACCTCTCAGGGCTTACCTTTGAGCCATATAGGAATATAGTAGTCCTATTGGGCACTCAATTTATTAGTGACAGCAAAAGTTGGGAAAGTGGGTCCAGGGCATGTGCTGTTACATAAAGGAAATGAGAAATCTTCATAAATATCTCAAAGCTTGTTTATGTTGTTTCTCAGTTCTTGCTGTTCTTTCAGTCTGTTTGCTTGGAGGGGAGGGGAGGGTAGAAGTATGCACAGAAGTGTACAATGGCCATCGATTGAGAATGAGACACAATCTATGGTGGATTGACCTGCTATATAGATTCTAGATGATGCAGAAGTAATTTCAAAATCCCCATTAAGCCCTTCTAATAATAGAGAAGTATGAAAGAATACTGTATTTTTTCAGTTGTGGTCATTGTTTCTGCTTAATTATTAATCTTTGTCATCTGGGAGGATTCAGTCTGGACTGGGGTGAAGTTTTTATTCTTCCTAGAATCCTATAATATAAAGACAAAGTGCCTCAATTAAGCATTTTTTAAAATAAAAAATATTTTGTGACAAATAAATATAACTACATCCCTCTCTTAACTGCAGAGGTGGGGGGGGTCTCTGGGTGTATAATATTGTATATTCTTTCATACTGATGTGCAGATTGATTTTGTTGAACTGATTCTTTTTTCTTTTAAAAATCATTGTCGGGGCAGCTAGGTGACACAGTGGATAGAGCACTAGCCCTAGAATCAGGAGGACCTGAGTTCAAATCTGAACTCAGATGATGATTGGCTAGCTGTGTGACTTTCAGTCAGTCACTTAACTCCATTGCCTTGCAAAAAACTAAAAAAAAAATCATTGTCATTGATTAAAAATCAACTACAAGAATAGCTGATTGAGAAGAGGAAGGAAGTATTTAGATATCAAGGTGAAATAAAAAAATAACAACGAGAGGTATCAATAAAAATAGGAATAGGGTTAGGGGAAAGAGTAGGAACTGGTTATATTGCCATGAGCATAGCTTTTCTAACACCTGGAACAGTGTTCTGTATGAAGTGGAAGCTCAGTAAATGTTTGTTTATTTTATCCTATCACTACCTCTGCTGATAGCAAAAAATTCTCAAGGTTACCAGCAGTACCCAAGAGGGCTATCAGGCCTGGCACCTATGAAGGAGAGTCACTGGATTCTAAAATCAACTGTGCTGAAGTCTGGCACTTCCAGGAGAAAGATAGGATATAAACCAATTGGTTATAAAAGTAAAAACAGAAAATACATCCTGTGGGAGAACCCAGGAGGATAGTCAATGGAAGAAATGTTCTTCTATGCCATATTCAGAAAGTACAATGATGTTAAAGAAAATCTGATCAACTATGGTACCAAGCCAGTGCAGAAGAGTCAGAAGGACAAGGAGTATAGTTTTCTTAATTCATTTCTTAAAGTCTATCCTTGAAAAAAATTCTAGATTAGTAGGGCCTAGAAGCACTTAGCAGGGAGTTTGGTGAACACTGGCGGCCAGCATGTGTTCACTAAGAACAAGTAACACCTAACTAAGCCTATTTCCTTTGGTGCAAGCATTTCTAGGCTGAATGATCAAGGCAATGCCACAAAAATAAAGTATATCTATATATCAATAGTGTATCTGACAAAGTTCCTGATGATATTTTTGTCAACACAATAGAAAAATATAGGTTGTACTGATGGTATAATTGGGTAAGTTTATAACTGACTTAACAGCTATACCCAAAGAGTGTGAAATGTTGTATCTAATCTTTTCATAGGGAGTTCTCTAGCTGTCAGAAGCCCCTGGAATGGGTACATCCTCAAACATTAGAGGAATACATTAATGAGAAAGCTTCAGGCATTAACTGAAACTGAAGATATATTTCATCACTGCTAAGTTTTTCTGATAAATATACACAGTTTCAGTTTCTGGGAAAATTGGTTATCAAAATGACTGGTTATAGAAGACTTTCCCTAGGATGCATCTGGGAACATATTTTTAAGACTAAATTAAGAGACGTTAGTGTCCAAGAAGAAGCATATGATAGTCTATTTGAATTCTGCTCTGATTAAACTTCATTTAAAGTTGTATGGTCACTTCTGGGTACCATATTTTAGGAAGAATATTAGCAAACTTGAATAGCAACAACAATAGAAGGTAGCATTTACATAGTTCTTTAAGATTTACCAAGTGCTTTATATTTATGTCACCTCATTTGATGCTCTTGACATTATGTTAATAGTACCCCTATTTTAAAGTGAGGAAACTGATGCAGTTGACTTGACTGGGGTCACACAACTATTACTTGAATCAGAATCTGAACCCAGGTCTTTCTGATTCCAAATTCAATATTCTACTTCATCACCTAACTATATTTTAGATCTACTAGATGATCCTGGGATCTTAGAGCTAGAAGATGATTTACAAGGTTTGGATTTCCTTCTAAAACATCTGCAACCAGTGGTCATTTTACTTGAAGAACTCTAAGAGAAGAGACTTCACTACTTCTACTTCCATTCTACTTTTGGACAGCTCAAATTGGACAGGTCAGGAATGTACTGGGCAAAGAACTTATTTTAAAATTTTCAGTGTGAGCATTTAAAAGTCAGAAATTGGTAAATACTACAAATTTGAGCTAGATTTATTATTTTGTTGATTGTATGGACTTAAAATGATGGAGAAAATATTCACAATGCATATTAAACTTAAAGATATGTGTGCATTTCCCTCCAAAGAGTTAGCTAAACATTTACTAACACAACCCTGGTTATAGTTCTTGGGAATCCACTTTTCCATCTATTATATAATTATATAATTGATGAGCTGAAATTAACCTTTCCACAACTTTCCTGTCATTTTTTCTCATTCTACTCTCTGGGGAACAAACAAAGTCAATCTTCCATTTCCCTCCATAAAATACATATCATGTACTCCTCCAAGTCTTCTCTGAGGAAAATATCCCCAGTTCCTTTAACCAGTTCTGAAATGTCAGGGTCAAATGAGATAATACCTAAGAAGGTCTTCATAAGATTTAAAATGTTAAATAAATGTGGGCTCTTGTTAGTATCTCAGAGTATTTACTTGGTCATTCTTCTTTGTACTTTCCCCAACTTGGTAATGTCCTTTTTTAATGTTATTTTATTTTTTCAATTACATGCAATGATAGTTTTCAACATTCATCTTTTTGTAAGCTTTTGAGTTCCAAAATTTTCTCCCTCCTTCTCTTGCTCCCCTTTCTCCTCTTATGATAGAAAATAATCCGATCTAGGTTACACCAACATCCTTTCTATAGGTGGTACCCAGAACAGAATGCTTCTCATATGACCTTACTGGGATAGCAGGTATTAAGTAAGACAGTTACTTCCCTAGTCTGTTCTTCAAGCAGCACTGATTGTATCAGCTTGTTTTTGGCAACCATGTCACACTGCTGGCACTATTAAGCTCCCCAGAATTAAAGCCTAACCACGTCTCCCCTATCTTGTATTTGGGAAGCTGATTCTGGGAATCCAAGTGTAGAACCTCACATTCATCCCTTTGACAATTTTTCCTTATTCAATTTGGCCCATTGTTCTAGCTCACTGATATCTCTTTAGAATCAAACTTTGTTGCCAAATAATTTACCTGTTTCTCTAAGTTTCATCTCTATCTACAAATCTGACAAGCATACCATTTATGCCTCCATCAAAATCATTGATAAAAAATGACTAAAACTATGTACGTTCTTTAGAGGCAAAATTGAACTTAGTACCAGCTTTATGAGGATAAGGACTGGACCTGGGATGCTATAGGGAACTCCCAGATGTTTCTTCATCCCTGGCCAACACAGATAGAGACATTCTCTGCAATTTGTAGTCCTTAGACTAGAAGTTCATTTTTTTGGATTTAAAGACATCCCCATCCAACCCAAGTCTAATGAAGACAAAGACTGAAAAATAACATTTTAACATTCATAAAATACATAGAAATATAAAGGAAACCAGAGGTTAGTGAAAATAAAGATGAATTTTTTCCCATCCAAGTTCAGCAGGCTTTTGAAATCTGAACCTAGAATTTTTGTTAAAAACTCCAGCATAGAGAGTTGCATTAAGCCCTACCAGAACTGGGATTTGAACCTGAGTCTTTCTAGCTTTGGGGCAGGCTCTTTAGCTACTATGTCACAACTATCAGAGATATCCCAAAGTAGAGTGGGTTGTGATATAACTGAGTTCCTTCTCAACATAGAGATTCAAGAAGAAGATTGATGATTATTTTCCAGGATATAATAGAGGGGTTTAATGCACTTAAAATGTGATTGATCTTTCAGGGCTGAGTCAGGAAGACTTGAATTCAAATCTGACCTCAGACACTTATATGTATTTGACCAGGAAAAATTACTTAACCTCAATCTGCTTCATTTACCTTTTCTGTAAAATTTGAGAGGATAAAATAAATTGTTCTAAAGTACTAAATAAGTATTAGCTATTATTTTTATTATCAAGTGTGGTGGGTTATCTTCAACAATCACTGAAATAACTTAAAAATTGGAAATTCTATAATTCTATCACAAAAAAGGTAAGCATGAGACCTTCCTTATCTTCTATGGATCAATGACTCAAAGCCCACAAAGCCTGGGTTCAGGAGAAAACTGGGCCCAATCTTCCTACTTCAGAGTCACATAGATCTGTGAGGGAAGGGGTAGTCATGGGAGGGACATCCAGCATCAGTCATTCAAACACTTAGGAATCTACTATGTTCCAGGTACTGTGTTAGCCCTGGGAATTAAAAGAAAAATAAAGAACAGTTCCTCCCTCAAGGAGGTCACAATCTAATGGGGGAGATAACATGTAAACAATTATATACACACAAACTCTATAAAAGATAATTTGGAGATAATTTGGGTGATGTCACCTACTCCTTCCTTTGTGGGAATCAGAGCAAGCCCACTTCAACCTGAACACTTAGCATTCTTCCAGAAGTATTTTTTTGGATTTCCACTTCAAGACCAAGTCTTTAGAGAACTTCCAAAGTGGATAAAAGATAAGTCTGGAATATGCAGATTCCTCCTTTCTGCATCCCTGTACCTGTTATTTATAACTTTATGCTAGCTGAGCTCACAAGAGAGGAGAGGAAATAAGAAAAGAGGAAAAATAGAGGAAAGGGAGGATACAAAGAGGAGAAGAAAAGGAAAAGGAGAGAAAGAGGAGAGAAGAGGAAAGAAAAGAAAGTGGAGAAGGAAGAGAGGAGAAGAGCAAAAAAAATAAGAGAGGAAAGGAGGGAAGAAAAAGGAAGAGAGAAGATAAGAGGAGACAACAGAAGAGGAGAGAAGAGGAAGAAGAGGAGAGGAGATAAGAGGAGACAATAGAAGAGGAGAGGAGAGGAGAAAAAGAGGAAAGGAAATGTTGTAGGAGCATTAGCTCTAGGGGCCCAAATATTCTGTAGGTGTTCAAAGATAGAGTACCTTAAAAATGTTTAGTGCCTCTTGTAAACATAATGTTATGCTAATGACTAGAGAAATGTAAAAATAATCAAGACATAATTCCTGTCTTCATAGATCTGAAACTCTTTGAGGGATAGGAAAAATTTGATCCATATATGCACACACAACAGGGGCACCTAGGTGATGCAGTGAATAAAGCACCAGCCTTGGAGTTAGGAGGACCTGAGTTCAAATTCAATCTCAGATTCTTAATAATTACCTAGCTATGTGACCTTGGGCAAGTCACTTAACCCCCATTGCCTTACCCCCCCAAAAAAAACCCAATCCATATATGAACACATAACATAGAAGCAATTCTATACAATATCTATCTACTCATGTCCATACAGATTGCAATAGCATGAGAGGAAGGAAAGGACTTCCCAATGGTTTCAATAAAGGGTTCCTGGAGAAGGTCACATCCTTTGAAGAATAAAGGATTGTAAGGGCTGGTGACCCTGTAAAATGGAGACAGAATATATTCTGGGCCTGAATAACCAAGGCATGGTGGTGGGAAAGGGCTAAATATGGCAAAGAGAGGAGAGTAATAGGAGTCAAGGAAGGTAGATTGCAGGATGCCTTGAGTACAATGGTATTTGAATGGGGGATACCTCGAGCTGTGGCCCTTATCAACAATGGTGCTTCTGCCTCTTGGTAAAGAGTTGCTTTAAAGTGGAGAGTAGGGAGGACTAGGGAGAACTCCCTATTAAGTTCTAATTTCCCTCCTTTGAATTGATTTACCAGAGAAAGGGACTGAGGGGGCCAAGAAGTAGCCACTTAAAACAGAATTTGTAGCATCAAGTCAGATTTCTTCTCCTTTTCTACTGATGTCAAAAGTCAGAAATTTTTCCATGGTTGCCTTTGGAATGAGGATGAGGGCTGGAGGGAGATGCCTCTGAAGGAAAAGAACATTAGTATTAACTCTTAGAAAACTGGAGGAAAGTAGGGAATTTGGGGCTTATTTTTCCTATTTTTGTAAAGGAGGGACCAGAAAGGGAACATCCAGTCATAGTGAGATGGTTTGAGAGGAGACCTTAGAGATCCTATCACTTCCTCAACATTCTAAGGGTCTAGGCAAAAAGGGAGTGTCCGGAGATCTGAGAGAGCTTCTGGTATAATTTGACACATTCCAGTCAATCAGATGGCCAGTAATTCACTGACCCCTCTCTCAGAGGAAAATAGTATCTGGCACCCTGAACCAAAGCAATCCCCTTGCACTAAATTACTTACCCTTGTTAGAATGCCCTGCACACTTGAACTTGCCATTCCTTACCCTTAGACTAGGGGCTCCCCAAGGCAGGGATGATTCTCTTCCATCAGACCAAGAACTGAAGATGGATCCTTCCACACGTCTCCTGCTCTGTGTTTGGTTGTTGCTTTTTCTGTTAGACAGATGGCTGACTTTCTTGTTTACCTTTGCTTGCCCTCTCTCTCACACCAGTCACTCACACTGTGCCTATTGGACCCCAGTCCCAATCTCCTCTGTAAAAATCTTTCTGTAACTTTGGAGTCACTAGAGATTTAACCTGAGTCCTGCCAGTTCTAACCATGACCCTACCAATTTGATCCAGCAAATATTTACAAATTCCTCCTGTGTACAGGACACTGTATAAGAGACCAAACTGAACCAAATGGCAACAAAAGAAACCAGACCCTGCCCTCTGAAAGTTTCTATTCTTTCATTACCAGCTTCTCCCAGTACTGAGGTTCCTGAGCTCCCATTGTCCAAAGACTAAATAAAATAACATTAAGTATCCAAAGACTAAATACTTATGTATTCATTCAGCTACACACATATAAGATACATATAGGTGCTGATTCCAAATAATTGTGTATATATTAATATACATGTGTTCATGTATTGATTAACATGTGTGAGTATGCTGATCCATACATATGGAGAGAGTCGAAAGATGGCTCTGCTGAAGCACAGCCCTCGTTATAAGTCATGGAATCAGCATCAAGCAATTTAGGTCAGGAAATGAGAAACTCGGTTATTATTACTACTTACTGTTGAAGTTATTTAATAAGAATGTCACATCCAATTGAGGCTGTGGTGGGAATTGTCGGCAGAAAGAATGTAATTACTTACACTGACTAGAATATCTCCAAGGCTCCCCCGCTCACGCATCTCTGTGGAAATCTTCAAGCATGGAGATCCTCTTACCCCTGAATAAGGACTTCTTAGAAAGGGATCCTAGGTCACTTCCCCCTATCTTCCATTTATCTCTTAATGAGAAGCTCTTCACTAGTAGGAGAGCTCCCCAAGTCACATATTGCTGTTGTTCAGTTGTTTTTAGTCATGTCTGAATTGTTGTGACCTCATTTTGATGGTTTTCTTGGCAAAGATACTTAAGTAGTTTGCCATTTTCCTTCTCTGGCTCATTTTACCAATGAAGAAATTAAGGAAAAGACTGCTAAATGACTTGCCCAGGGTCATATAGCTAGTAAGTATCTAAGGCCAGATTTGAACTAATGAAGTGGACTCCCTCCTGATTCCAAACCTGTGCTCTGTCCACCATGACTCCTACATCTCTATGTTGAATTGATGATCACAAAAATCCCTCTGAACTTTAATGTTCTATTATTCAAATAGCATTCTATTCTATAGTAACTCCAACCTGGGAACTAAACGTTACTTTAACAAACTAAGTGACCATATTAACAACTAAGTTTAAGCTAAAATCTCATCTTCTATCTACAGGAAGCTTCTTCCTATCTCCCTTCTGTCAGAAGCTGCTTTGTACAAAGTTGTTTGTATGTTGTCTCCCCCATTATAGTGTAGGTTCCTTGGGGAAGGACTCTTTTTTGCTTTTCTTTGTTCTCTCTCTCTCTCTCTCTCTCTCTCTCTCTCTCTCTCTCTCTCTCACACACACACACACACACACACACACACACACACACACAAAGACATAATGATGTATATGACTCTAAGAAGAAAGTTTGGGCCAAGTCTTCTCCTGAATCCAGGGTCTGTGGGTTTGTTTGATGATGATTTGTCCTTCATTCTCAAAGAAGACCATGGCATAAGGGAGTTGATACCATGACAAGCAAGTGAATTGGATTTGAATGAGGAAGTGTTGTGCAAATTCACCAGCCACACTTTCTTCTCTGTAGCCATCTAGGGCCAGTGACTAGATGTGAATCTGGAAATGGTCTTGGATGAGACGAAGTCAGAGTTAAGTGGCTTGTTAAGGTAACATAGCTAATAAAATTCAAGTATCTGAGGCCAGAATTGAACTCAGGTCCTCCTGATTCTAAGGTTGATGTTCTACCCACTGCACCACCGGTTTAAATTTTTTTTTTTTTTTTTGCTTTATGGGTTTTGAGTGACTGATCCACAGAACACAAGGAAGGCCCTATGCTTACCCAGAAAAGTTGCTTTACATCCAAGGGCACTGTCAGAAATGGGAAAAAATGGTCCTAAGAACAATTGTTTGCAATGGAAATAGCACAAAGGACTAGAATATTCAAATTCTGCCTGTGTGATCTCAGGCAAGTCATATAACTTCTGGGTCTACAGTTTCCTCAGAGATAAAATTAAGGGGTGGTAGATTTTATGACCTCTAAGCTGCCTTTCAGTTCTAAACCTATATTCTCTTCTTTAGCCTATCCTTTGTCATTACTTAATTAGGTTTTCCTGATCGATGGTAATAGGGTCCAGCCTCAGACAGATGAGCAGGAAGAGAGCATCTTGTTGTCTTAAATGAATTCCTATCTCCAGACTCAGGTGAATTCCCTTCCAGATTGCTAAAAAAAAAACCCAAAACTTCAGCTAAGAGTTTGAAACAGCATCAGCAACCCCAGAGAAATCATGGGGAACAGGTGCAAGAAGATTGGAGATGGGAAAATGTTGTCATGATTTTCTAAAAGGGTCAAAGGGAGGATTCCAGAAACCAGAGGCAGTACAGATTATAAAAGAGCACAGAAAAGGCAATGAAAGTGGGAGTTTGGGGGCGGCTAAGGGGTGCAGTGGATAGAGCACTGGCCTTGGAGTCAGGAGTACCTGAGTTCAAATCTGGCCTCAGACAATTAATAATTACCTAGCTCTGTGACCTTGGGCAAGCCACTTAACCCCATTACCTTGAAAAATCTAAAAAAAAGAAGAAATTGGGTGTTTGGGAATGGGGAGGAAAACCCATAGTTCCTATTGATTTTTCTGCTGTTTTCTTTAGGGTGCTGAGAGGGGAGGGGCAAGCACATTGGTGTTGTGTGTGTGGCGGGAAGGACACTAGACTCTGGCCATTTATTACCTATGTGACCTTGGGCAATCAATCAATCCAATAAACATTTATTAGGTACTTACTAGGTGTTAGTCTGTGTGCTAAGCCCTGGGAAAATAAAAAGAGACAAAAAGAAATTCCTGACCTCTAGGAGTTTGGCATTGAATGGATTAAATATGATGAAGACAATAAACAAACAAATATAGACAAAATGGCAATATACAGAATAAATAAGAAATCATCAACAGAGGAAACACACTAGAATTAAGAAGTTGTGAAAGTCTTACTGTAAAAGACAGAATTTTCTTGTTTGCCCTTCCTTCTTAGAGGGGGCAGTTAATAGGCAAGATGAGAAGAGAGAGAGAATTCCAGATATGGAGGACAGTCAGGAAAAATTTCAGGAGTCATGAGATGAAATATCTTGTTTAAGGATCAAGCAGAAGGCTATCATGGGACTGAAGTTATATGTCAGCAGGACCTGAAGTCAATATGACCTCAGACTCTTGATACTTACTAGCTCTGGGACCTTGGACTAGTCACTTAATTCTGACTGCCTTGCATTCAGGGTCATCTCCAGTCATCCTGATTCTTATCTGGCAACTAGACCCAGATGACTCCAGAGAGAAAATGAGGCTGGTGACTTAGCATAACATCCCCCTCAGTCAAATCCAATTCATTGCTGGTCATGGCATCACCCCCTTGATGTCATGATCTTCATCTTCAATGAGGGACAAACATCATCAAGGCATGTTCCTCATGTATGCTGAATGCACAGAATGCACAGAGTGCTTCTGTTAGAATAGCAGAGGATAATGACTGCTTTCTTACCTTGTATAACCCCAGAATCTAGTCCTTATGAAATGTTTGTTTGATTGATTTCCTTATACCCAAAAAAGAAACACAAAATCACTTCTAGGCTGTTGCCTCACTAAATCAAATTAGATGATATTGTGGATGATAGAAACAGTGATTTGGTTTATAGACTCTTCTATCTGTCATAAATCTGGTCCTCCCCAGAAGTGGGGTATAAGGCCCCTTTAAGGTCCCTTCCCCTTCCCCTTCCCTCTAGTTGAAAGGAAAGAATGAAAGAGGAGAAAACTAGACAGCAGTGACTCTGTCCCATGGTCCTGCTGAAGATCTTCAAATCTGTAACCTGGGCTCACTCAAGTCTAGGGCTCCCAGCTGCTCTGGCAGGAAATACCACAGCTTGGCTACTCCAGGAGCTCTCCCTGATCAGATGGATTTGTCAGAGCCTGGGATTTAGGATTTAGGGTGGAAAAGACAGTAGATCTGGGGGTCAGAATGAGGAAGATGCCAATTTTGCTATATCCTGCTCTGCTCAGACCATGGTTTGAGTGCTGTTCTCAGTTATAGGCATCATTGGAATGGATAGAAAGTCTGTCATGTGAAGTTCTACTGAAGGAAGTCATAATGCTTTTTTTTTCTGGAAAAGACTAATTTCCAAGGATATGACAATTGTTATAAGATCTCTGAAGGGCTGTCACCTGGAAGAGGGTGAAGAGAGAAGACTTGTTATATGTATCTCCAGAGGAAAAACAGTGTTGTATTAGATAATTAAGAGCAGTGGATTGGGAAAAGCATTTCCCTTTTCTGGGATTCAGTTTTCCTCTTGGTAAAATAGGACTGTTGGACTCAATATCTAATTTATTGCTCAGTCTTGTCAATTCTACCTTTCTAACATCTCTTCTCTATACCTCCTTCTCTTCCTGGTACTACCACTACCTGGTGTAAGTTCTAATCCCCTTGTGCTTAAGTTACTGCAGTAACCTTCTGATTGATCCCCCTACTTCAAATATCTCTCCCTCCCAGTCCATCCCCAACTCAGCCATCAAATCAAATTGATCTTCCTAAAGTGCAGATCTGACCATGTCATTCACCCTATTCAATCAAATTCACTCTCTCCCTATCACCTCTAGGATCAAATAAAAGATTTTCTATATGTCATTCAAAACTCTTAATAACATTCCTCCCTTCTATCTTTCTACTCTGCTTATACCTTATATTTCCTCCCATGTACCCTACCTTCCAGTGCAGTGATACTAACTTCCTTCTTGTTTCTTCAACAAGAAACTCAAACACGTTCCTAACTCCAAACACTTTTACTTGCTATCCCCTGTAAATGGAACATTGTCCCTCCTCATCTCTACCTCAGGGTTTCCTTGGTTTCTGTCAAATCTCAAATAATATCACATCAGTGAATGGATACTTGGTCCAGTTTTCAAGAGTTCTGAAGGCTGACTTTAAGCAAAATCTACTCAAAGGAAACAAAAATTTCATATCAAGCCTTTACATTCAATTCATATGATCATAGATATAGAGTTAAAAGGGATTTCAGGTATTTAGTTTGACCTCATTATTATAGACATGAAGAATGAATAAATACTGTATTATTGCCTTATATTGTTTTTGATATTTGTTATTTAAATTTTATTTACCTCAAATACTCTGATAGTAATTTTTCTGTATTCCTTATAGGTCCTATTATGATGATGGGCCTACAATTGGTTCTCAGGAAATCTGTGTAATGTTTCCAAAAAAGAATGCTGAGCTTGGAATTCTGAGACCAGAATTCAGATTCTGACTCTATCAATTTATCAGTGTGATCTTAGACAAACTACTTAACCTAACTGAGACTCATCTGTAAAATAAAGAAGTCAGACGAGAGGACCTTTGAGGTCCCTTCTATGATCCCATATTAATGATCCTTTTAATTGACTGGAAAAACTTGATATGTAATTCTTGTTTTCTCTGATTCTAGTCAAAAGTTATTCTTCAGAGATACTGAAGGCTGACCAGGTGTCCATTCACTGACCCAATAGGTCACCCATTCATTGACTCTGATGCACATGAATATGGCTTTGTGATATTTGTTTTTTGGGGTTCCTTGCAACATGCATGGTGTCAAAGCTAAACAGTTAAGTTGTCAATCTTTGATCATGGAATATGTCAGTCACCAATCACCTTTGTAAACTAGCATGGAACTGATATCACTAAGATGGTATAGGGAGCCCTACTGCCTAACTCCCTCAATCTCTCTCTTCCAACACTATCAGTCAGAGAGGCTGGGTGATCTAGGCCTGGGGCTGCCAGCAAAGCAGGTTGCATTTCAGTGGGGGGCCCAGGCAACATACAACCTCAACTCAAGCTGTCAGGCTCAATCAGCATGAGGGAAGGACCTGTCCTTGAGATAACACACAAGGAACTGAATAAATGAGGTTCTGACTGGAAAGGAGAAAGTGGCACAAAAATAGAGACAAAGAGACTGAGTCAGAAAGAGGAAGGGATCCCGTGCTAAAGAAAGAAGAGAACACAAAGAATCACAGCATGGAAACATAAGTATGAAGAAAATTGAGAATACAGTAATGGAGATAGACATAGAGACCAAGGCAAAAACAGGAGTTTGGAACTGAAGACAAGATAAAGGTGGAGACATAGATTGTGAGACAGAAAGACTGTGACACATAAAGGGGAAATGAGGCAGAGAGAAAGAGACAAGAAAAAAATGAAATATACAGAACATCAGCAAGAAACTCATAGAGATGGGGAGAATCAGGAAGCCAGAGAGAGACAAACACAGAAGGAGACAGACAAAGACAAGGACATGAAGTCAGTGACAAGGAGAAAAAAGAAGAGACAGGGACAAAGAGAGACATAAAAACAAAAAGAAAAGGAGAGAGGGATGCTGAGAGACAGAATCAGAGTCAGACACAATGACTATCAGTTAGACCCTCACTATTGCTCAACGATCCTTTTATTTATCTCATCAACTCGCTATCAGATTTCCCATGGCATCTATTTTAAACCTTTTCCTATTCTCCTCCAGCTCCCAACTGTCACTCTCAGCATATGACCTTGCCTCCTACTGAGTAGATTGAGACCATCAGATATGAGCTCCCCCATCTTCCCTCCTCCCTCCTCCAAAGCTCTCAATGTCAGCACTCATTTCCTCCTTCTCGAAGGGCTGAGAATGAAGTAGCCTGACGCCTTACCAAAAGGAACCCTACTGTGTTCTTGATATATTCTACTCCTTTCACCCTGAAGATTTTGATGCATCAAGCATCTCTCTCCTCCCCCCTCCCACCAAGTCCCCACTATTACCATTTCTCCCTCATCAATAGCACTTTACTCTCAGGCTAAAAACATGTTCAAATCTCCCCTAGCCTAGTACCTTCTTGCCTTGACTTTACTATCTACCACTCCTGAGTACTATTCCATCTTACTCCTTCCCTCACTACCAAAGCTCCAGAAGAAATCCCTCACCACCCAGTCATTCCTCACTCCGTAAACTCCACCATTCAACTAAAATTGTTGCCTTCAATGTCACTGATTAAAAAGCCATCGGTCTTAATTTTTTTCTTCCGTGAACTCTGCAGCATTTGACCATGTTGAGCATTCTATTCATTCCTTATACCTCTCTGATCATCCTTCCTGTTTTTCTTTCAATTTTTTTCAAATCTTTCTGCCCAATAATTATGGGCATTCTCCAAGTCATCATCCTTGACAATTTACTTTCTCAGCTCAGTAACTATTAAATGTCTTCTATATGAAGAAGATCATGGTTTTCCAAGGGAGATCAATTGCATTCTAGTATATATGTATACATGGGAATAAATGTTCTTGGGCACACTTGTAAAGGTGATGATTGATGATAAGACAAACTTTTGCTATCAAAAGAGAATTTGAGTTGCAATGCAGATAGCTTTTGCTTCTGGCTTTCTTCGGAGTTCAAAATAATCGATTAAAATCTGTGTTATTTTTTAAAGGCAGGGTTCTTTGAAGATTTGAAAAAATAATTAAATATCCACCTGAGTACAGCATTATAGAAGTGTGGCTAGGCAAAAAATTGTGGTGCAAAGAGCAGTTAGGTAGTGCAGAGCATACATGGCTAGACCTAGCATTAGAAAGACCTAAATTCAAATCCCTCCACATGACACTAGCTATGTGCCCCCAGGCAAAGCACAAAACATCTCTCATTCTCAATTTTTTGGACTTTAAAATAAGAATAACAATAGTACCTACTTCTCAGGGTTGTTGTGAGCATCAAATAAAATAATAACTGTAAAGTGCTTTGAAAACCTTAAAGTGCTCTAAAAATGCTGCTGTTACAACAAAGAACTTAAGATTTTAATAAACTGGAGACTGGTAAGAATTCAGAGTAGCATAATGGCAAAAAATTCCATCTCAAGACGTTTGGGGAAATATTAGGGGAAGGGGAGGTCCTTAGCTTTGGTCAGTGTGGTTAAAGTATTGGATTCAGTTCTGGGCACCATTTAGGGACAGACAACATTGACAAAATAATGCAAGGATGGAGAGTCTCCAATTCAGGTAACCTGTCCAGCCTCACATTCTAGCAGTCCTTAATGCATTTTTTTCTTCCTCCCTCTTAAAATTAAAACGTAAATTTCTTGAGGCAAGAATTGCCTGCTCAGCTTCCTTAAGTCCTGACCAAAATTTCACCTTCTACAGAAAGCATTTTCCAATCCTTTTAATTCTAGTGACTTTCCTCTATTGATTATTTTCTAGTTACTCTGTATAAAACTTTTTTGAATATATTTGTTTGCATGTTGTCTCCTCTATTAAATTTTAAGTTCTGTGAGGGTAAGAACTGTCCTTTGCCTCTTTTTGTATCCCCAGTACTTAGCATAGTATCTGGCACATCACAGACACTTAAATTTTCATTCATTGATTGCATTTATATCTCTAGTACTTAGCACAACATGGAGTAGATGGTAAGTAGTTAATTTCTATCATTTCTCTATCATCTCTCTATCCATCTAGCTATCTATCTACCCATCCATTCCTTCATTCATCATAACTATCTATCCATTTAGTCATTTATCGTCCATCTATCCCTTCCTCCAATCATTGCATTTATTCATCTATCAATAAATCAATCAATCAATATATCTCTGTCTATATTTGCAACTGTCCATTCATTTGTCACATCTAATTTTCATCATCCTTCCCTGCATCACTACTCTCAAAACTTGAGAAGATACTTAGTAAAGATATGATAAGGATCATCAAATATTTGAAGGGCTGGAAGATGAAAGGGGGACTACATTGGTTTTGTTTAATGAGGATTCTTGCAGGCAAGGCTACACAATGGGGAGAAATTGCAGATTTTCAATTCAACTTAGGGAAAAACTTCTTAATGAACAGAACTATCTAAAAACTGAATGGGTTGGCTTGGAAAACAATGAGCTCTCCATCATTGGAGTTCTTCCAGCTAAAGCACAATGACTTGTCATCATGTCAGCAGGTGACCTCTGAAGATTAGCCAGGAAGTTGGAGACTCTATAATAAATCAACCAATGTACTCTCCTACTAGTAGCCTTAATAGAAGAGCCTTTGAATTGTCATCTTTTCCGTGTTTAAATGTTTTTAAGTTGAATCTTTCTGTAGCTCTTCTTCTCAATCCCCATGTTCTAACTACCAGTTTATTTTCTATTTAAGAGGGAGAAAGAGACATATTCCCAATTACCCACAGAGAAATTTATCCAAATGGATTCATGTGGCCTTGGGATCTTCCCATCCTAAAATCCCATTTTCTTCCAGGGGAGGTTGATTAACTAATACTTATTCAAAAAGGACCAAGTGTCAGGCCCCTGACATTCAAACTGTTCTGCAATTTTGAATAAAGTAACACTTTTTTTACATGTTCCCATGTCTTATCCTTGAAGTCTAGGACATGATTTCATGATATTTTAAATACCATAGACTGTTTCTTATTCTTTGAATCATGATGTCAAACAAACAAAAAAAAATCCTTTTTGCTTAGAGATCCTGGAGCTCCATCTTTCAGCAAGGTCCATTTATCTTATTCTAGACTACCCTCTCTGTCTTGGTTCAATTCACTTCACTGCAAGGCATTTATTAATCTCTAAGGACTATGGTAGTCACCGAGAATATAAAAACAAAATGCAAACAGACCTTGCCTTCAAGGATCTTCCATCCTTCTAGAGAGATCCAGTCTTCTTCATAACTAGACCTTCTTTTGTTTGGAGTCAACTTCTCCGCCCCCAATGACCCTTTTAATTCACTTCTCATAGAAAGCCATTTCATCTTCTCAGGACCATATATTTGAAACTTCTATCTTTTTCTACATTGAGAATATATTTTTTTTTCACACAGATACTAAATGAGGATGACCTTCCCAGATTACCTATTGGTAATCTGAATTTCCTGTCAGTATATGGAACTTAAGAATCAAGAATAAAACACTTCTTGCCTTCCAGAGAACCTTTTATTTGCTACCTTATCCTTTCAAAAAATCCTTACCCCAAATTTATTTCTGTTGAAGGCACCTTTCCAGTCTTTCTTCCATCTTTCCAGTCATCCAAGGTCAAAACCTTGAAGTTATCTTTTGACTTCTCCACAATCAGTTGCTAAGAACTGTCAATTCTTCCTTCACACTATCTCTTGGGCTCATCCACTTTTATCCCCTCCTCTCCACCCATACTGACACCATATTTGTTGCTCATTATGCTTTCCCTAGATGATTATGATAATTTCCTAACTAGTCTCCTTGCTTTCAGTCACTTCTGGATTCACACATCTGACAGAAGACTCTTCCTGATGGACAGCTCTATTCATGTCATTGCCTTACTCAACCACAAAAAAACTCAACACAGCCCAAACCATCTCAGTCTTGACATTTAAAGTCTTCCAAAATCTAGTTCCAATCTACCAACCTGTCTTCCATTACTCTGCTTCACTCATATTTGCTACACTCCAGCAAATTTGAATTATTTACTGTTCTGTGAAATCATCCCATATTTTCCCACCTTCTTAACCTTTGCTAAAACCACACTATCTCCCTAAAATTTAAAATGCACTTCCCCTTTTCTCACCAACCTGATCTCTCTGCCTACTGAGACAAATCAGCTGCCATTTTCTTCAAAAAGAATTTGCTTATTGTTTATTAGATTTCTCCAACTGGAAATCAGTTCTTCCTCAGAATCCTCAAGGAGCTTTGAATATATTCTTTGTGCCTGCTGTATTCTGTTTTATATTATCATTATTTGTTTAAGTGTCTTATCACTCCTTTTTGACTAAGAGATTAAAAGGATGGGAACTGTCTTACTCATCTTTGTCTATTCTCTTATCATTCCTTAGGCCTATCTTCACTTCTGCCTCCTCTTCCAACCTGGCACTCCATCTACCTCTCTGAGACCCTGGACTTTTGACTGGTGAGAATTCTCCTTTGGCCTCAAACCCATCACAGTGTTACCTGACCACATTTATACTATTCTTCCAAAAGCCACCCTCCATGTTCTACTTTCTACCTTTAAATCTGGGACCAATAATTATATCAAGATTAGCATTCTTAATTCGGGAATGGCTTAGCAAACTGTGGTATATATGTATGTCATGGAACACTATTGTTTTATTAGAAACCAGGAGGGATGGGAATTCAGGGAAGCCTGGAGGGATTTGCATGAACTGATGCTGAGCAAGATAAGCAGAACCAGAAAAATACTGTACACCCTAACAACAATGTGGGGGCGATAATCAACCTTGATGAACTTCCTTATTCCATCAGTGCAACAATCAGAGACAATTTTGGGTTGTCTGCAATGGAGAATACCATCTGTATCCAGATAAAGAACCATGGAGTTTGAACAAAGTTCAAGGACTATTCCCTTTAATTTAGGAAAAAAACAGATGTCTTATTGTCTGATCTTGTTATCTCTTATACGTTTTGTTTCTTCCTTAAGGATATTATTTCTCTCTCATCACACTCAATTTGGATCAATGTACAACATGGAAACAAAGTAAAGACACTGAAAAATTGCTTTCTGGGGGGGGTAAGATTGGGGGGAAAATTGTAAAACTCAAAATAAATAAAATCTTTAATAAAACAAAAAATTACCATTCTTGGAAAGAGTGTGTCAATTATTTATCCTACAACTCCACTCCTTATTTCTGTGGCATCACAGACCAAAACACCCTTCCCTTCTTACTGTCTTCTATATATGTTATCTTTTCCTATTAGAATATAAGTTTCTTAACTGGAAAGACCTCTATGAAATGGTACTGAAGGAAGCGAGAACTAAGACAATTCATACAATGACAACATTATAGAGGAAAAACAACTTTGAAAGACTTTAAAATTCTGATTATAGCAATGACAAACCATAATTCCTGAAGAGAGAAAAAATGTGCTCCCTACCTCCTTTCAGAGAAGTGAATGAGACATATGGTTTTGGATATGGACAATGCAAGAACTTGTTTTGCTTGACTCATACCAAATAAGAGGGTTTTAATTTTCTTTTTCTTATTAATGTTCAATTATATAATGTTTAGTGGTAAATAACAAAGACAAAATAAATGCTTATGAATTAAAGGAAAATAATGTAAACCCCTTGAAGGCAGGGAATTCAGTGCTTTTCAAATATTAAGATTTTAATGCTTTTATATTCATCCATCCATCCTTTCATAGAGAAAACATTTAGTAAATGTTTATTGAATGAATTGAATTGAATTAGACCATACATGCAAATCAATAAACCCAATAGTACTGATTGCATCTGTTTTTCCCCATGTATCAAGCCTTGTTGTTTTTCAATCATGTCTGACTGGAATGTATATTCTTTCAGGAGAGAGAATTTTATTTTTGTTTTTATATTTCCAGTGCCCAGTACAGTATTTGGTATATTTTGTTGATGTTGTTCAGCTGTGTCCAACTCTTTGTAGCACCATTTGGAATTTTCTTGGCAAAGAAACTACAGTGGCTTGTCATTTCCTTTTCCAGTTCATTTTACATATGAGGAAACTGAGGGAAATAGAGTTAAGTAAATTGCCCAGGGTCACTCAGTAAGTGTCTGAAGCTGTTTTGAACTCAGGTCCTCCTGACTTCACTGCTTCACTAAACCTCATAACTTCCTACTCAAGCCCTACTCAAGATTAAGGTTCAACTAAATTACCTGAGGATATTAAATCCAGAAGGAAAAAAAATTGAGTACAGCATAACACAGTGGAGAATGTTATACCTGGAGCCAGAAGACATAGGTTCAAATCTCAGTCCTGCTCCTTACTTCTTATGCAATGTTATGCAAATCATTTACCTGTCAAGAGGTCTCTTTTCTCATCTGTTACATAGGGAATTTGGACTGGATGACTTCTGAGGTGCCTTCAACTCTAAACTTATGACCCTACAATATGATCACTGTCCTTAAGTTCACTTTGATTCATCATAAGGAAGATAGATTATATTTCTTCTGCTTGACCTAAGAGGGTAAAACTTAAAGAACTATTCCATATTAGTATAGTCTACTTCATAATACTGTAGAGATAGATTCCCATAATTGGAAGCCTGAAAGGAGATGCTAAAGTACCATTTGTTGAGGATATTATAAAAAGGATTCATACTTTTTGTTTTTAACTCTGAAATTATATGATTCTCAAATTCTAATGAAAATTCTAAAGAGTCATGACTGAAGACTAAGAGTACCTTAGGCAAGTGCGGTTCTGACTTCATCCTTTAGGAAGAGCAATTTTTAAAGGTTTCTACCAGAAGGAGGTGTAGCTAAAGGTAAAGTCACATCAAGCAGGTTACTATTTGAATATAGCCCTGATTCTGAATCAGAGAAATGATTTAATAAGAAGCCTGTACAGAAAAGTGAAGAGAAATCCTATTGGAGCAGTGACTCAGAAGGTGATAGGTTCTAACTACCCTTTACTAAAAAACAACAAACAACAACCCTTCCAATATCTAAAAATATTGTTTTTGTTCAGTTGTTTTTCATTCATTTCAAATTCTTCATGACAGTATTTGGGGCTTTCTTGGCAAAGGTACTAGAGCAGTTTGTCATGTCCTTCTCTAGCTCATTTTACAGATGAGGAAACTGAGGTGACAGAGTTAAGGGATTTGTGCAAGTTCACATACCTAATAAATGTCTGGGGACGAATTTGAATTCACCAAGAAGATTCTTCCTTACTCCAGAACCTCTTCACCCTATCCACTGTGCCACCTAGCTGTTCTTTCAAAGCATTACTGAACACTTAAGTATCTATGGTAGAATATAAACTCCTTGAGAACAAAAACTCTACTGCTTTTCTATTACCAATGCCTAGCATGGTTTCCAGAACATAAAAGATGCCTAATAAATGATTGTTGAATCTAACTGAATTAGAGCCAAATCTCACTTAACTATTCAGGAGAAGGAGGCAGTACCATGGACAGTTCTGAAACCCAAATCTTCCTTACCCTGTCTTCTTTCTGATTTACTTCTTAGGTAGCAAATATTCTACTCATCCCAGGTCCAAATACCCTGATGGTACCAAGGGGTGAGGCAATAAACATATACAAAGTGTAATATTGTACAGATAGTGGCCATGTCGCTTGGCTGGAATATTTGTGGAAGATCATTCACAAGGCAGAGAATAATGAGTCAGTGGTACCTTGCTTTACACAAAAGATTGTTCCTTGTTAAAATTCATGCAAAAATATTTTTGGTCAATTCAGGCCTGTATTAATGCTTTAGGGGAATGTACTATTTTGAGAAGTATTTGATGAATCCTGTCTTGGAACAAAGGGTCTTTTTACAAGGTCCATAAACTACCCCCAGGTTCGGCTGCATCGTAAGCTGAAATGTTTGTATAATAACTTCCTTTAAGCTAGGGCACATGTGTATGTGGATTGACTTCCGGGGGGGGGGGGGGTCACAAGACCAGTCCATTTTAGAGCTGGAAAGGATCTTTTTCTATCTAGTCCTATCCCACAGTAACCTGAGCATCCAAAGCCCCAAAGTCCTCTCCAGACTTGGAAGAGGTCCTTGCATCTGGTGTATCTTCAAATGGTAAGGGGTAGCATCCCCAAAGGCAGGATCTGTCCTGTTATTCTCCTTTTGTAAAAGATCAGGTGAGATTCCCTTTCCAAGAAGCAAAGATGGATGGGGCAGACAGGCAGTCTTGAAGGTCATGTCTACTTGAGGCTTTATGCTTCCCCTGCCTCCACACAGTTCTTAGCCTAGGATGAGCACAAAGCACAAACTGCACCTGTTAAAATCAAGAGGCCTTCTGGAAGGTTTGGGAGAGCAGGACTGAGTCATTGAGACTTCTGCCCACTGAGAGGGCTTTCAGGGCTATCAGGGGGAGGCAGCTGTTTAGACTGCCCTGTGAAGGTGTCCAAGGAGAGCTGAAGGTCAAGGAGCCACAGCAACTACATCCTTCTCTCAGGGAGGATAGAGTAAGGCCAAGGTACCTTTCACTATAAATTACCCCTCTAACCAGTATACTGATGGCTTGGTGCTTCCTGCAAGGGGACTGGCTCTGACGCATCCCTGTTGCTAGGCACAGTTGCTAGGTGCAGACACTAAGCCCTAGCCCCAGACAGAAGCTGTCAGGAGGGGGTGGGGGAGAAAAGAAGGAGACACTGCACAGGTAGCTAATTTTACCAGTTGATTTGTTTCTGTGGTTTTGCTTGGCTACCAGCAAACCCAGTTTCTGAGATTCTATAGAGGGAGGGTAGGAAAGAGTTGACCCAAAGAGATGATGGAAGCCAGAAGGAAAAGGACTGCTAACCCCCCAGGGATCGCTCTAATGAGAGTCAGAGCAGTAGGGGAAAATAGCTGACATTTTTTATTTAGCATTTTAAGGATCAGAAAGTGCTTCACCTAGATTATCTCAATTAATGCTCTGAGATAGGTCATATCTCCCCCCCCCCATTATGAGGAAACTGAGACTCAACAAGGGTAAAAGACAGTAAGGATGATAGGTGATATTTATACAGAATTCAAAGATGTGCAGAGAAATTTACTACATGTGTTAACTAATTCTGTGAGAGAGGCAATATTATCATTTCCATTTTATAGATGAGTAAACTGAGGCTTCAAACTGTTGTGTAACCTGGGGCCACACAACTAAGTGTGAAGAGTGAATCAGTCTCTGGAGTCTCCTAATTCCAACTTAATATTATTTTAATTGCAATACACTATGTAATTGGTACAAGATTTGAAATCAGAAGACCTGGGCTTTTAAATCTATTCTCCATCATTTAAAAGCTGAGTATCTTTAAGCCAGTCATTTCCCCCCTCTGCTTTCCCTCACTGTAAAATGGGAGCATCAGTACCTGTTCTGTCTCAATCACATGTTTGTTATAAAAACTGAGAATTCCTTTTTGCCAATATATCATGGTACTGAGGTGAATTATAGTGTCCTTCTGGGACTTCAGCAGAATCACTTGGGTTTTCTTGGACAAGGGCCAAACTTTAAACATTGTGAGTCCATACCTGTCTCCCTAAACCTTAACTCTGACTTGGGGAAGGAGTAGTGATTGGTGAGTCCTCAGGATGGTCCTGTCCTCCTATCATTTTTCTCATTTACTGTCATAGAAGCAAGGCTAGAGACACCATGTGGGTACTACCAATCTGTTCTTCACAGAATAAGGACTCAGTCATTGATATGGTACATGTGTGAATGGAATGTTTGCCCCATAGGACATAGGAGTGATCCATATCATCTTATCATTCCATCCTGAATGGCAAAATCATAGATTATCAGGAGTTGAAGGTCTATAGAGGCTTCCCATTCCCACTCCTCTGTATTTCAAATGGGCAAACTATTTGAGGAGAGATAGGGATTTAACCAAAGTCACAGAGCCAGGTAGTGAAATATCTAGGACTAGGAACCAAATTTTCTAACTTGGAATATCCTGACTATACCATGTTGACTCCTGAGTGTGAATATGAGAACCCCATCCCAATGGTGTACATTGATAGTGAATTTGCCATAAGTTCTCACAGCCAGTATTCAATCCCATCTCCCCTTTTCCCAATGTGCACCCTCTGCTCCAGCTGGGTTTATGTGATTAGAAGAATTAGGACAAAAGAATATAAGCCTTTTAAGGTAAATTTGGGTTTGATCAGCAAGGGGAAACTCCCTAAACTTAGAATTCTCTCTCCAAATGGAATGGGATATCCTGGAAAGTTGTTGTCCCTCTTCAGTGCAGGTCTCCAAGAAAAGTCTGGATGACTATTTGTTAGGTATTTAATTCAAATCAACAAGTATTTATTAATGTATCTTCATGCCAGGTTCCAAAGGAAAAAATACAAAAATATAACATCCAATTGAGGGAAAATAGCATGTACACAGATAATTAAATATACACACAAATAAAAGTAATTTCATGGTCAGAAAAAGGGAAGGAAGGGAGATACACTAGCAACTGGGAAATCATGAAAGATTTCTTACAGGAGCTGGCATTCCAACTGAACCTTGCAGGGAACTAAGAGTACCAAGGGGCAGAGATGAGAAAGGAGAGTTTTTCAGGCCTGAGGGTCGACCTGGACAAAAGTTTGGAGTTGTTGTGTACTGGGAAGGAATCCTAAAAAAGGACTGGGGGACGGGGTGAAGAAGGGAGAGAATACCTAATCTACAGGGCCACTGAAGTTCCCTCAAATTCTGAAATTCTATGATTCTGCAATTTGTTCCTCAGCACACACCTTGCTCCTTGCCAGCACCACCATTTTATTCAGATACTCCAATCAGGGATGTCCTCTCTATTCCTTTATATCCACTGATAACTGACCTATCCTTCAAGGTTCAGCTTCTTCCCTTCTCCCAAGAAACCTTCCTTTACTGACTCTAGCTCATTGTGCTAATTTCCCTCCCGCATCAACAATATTTATGAATCTAAAATCAAAGGAATCCTCACTGTCTTCCTGTGGGCCATGCCTTCCCTAGATATAAATGCTGGACCTCTTCTGCCTTCCTCACCCCAGAGGACATAGCACAAGACCCAATACTAGAGTCTTTGGGGGGGGTTAATTTTTAATTTTTTATTTATTTAAGGCAATAGGGTTAAGAGTGACTTGCCCAAGGTCACACAGCAAGGCAATTATTAAGTGTCTGAAGGCTGGACTTGAACTCAGGTCCTCCTGACTCCAGGCTCAGTGTTCTATCCACTAAACTATCTAGCTGCCCTATAGTTTTTGCTGAATAACAGTAACTATACAGGTACAACCTGAAATATTCCTGGAGAGGTAGGCATCCAAATACAACCAAGATGGACACCTTTCTATGCACGAATCTCTTCTACAGTATCCCTGACAAAAACAACTTCTGTTTAAAAACCTCCAATTTCATTCCAAGGCAACTCATTTCACTTGGAGATCCCTTTAATAAACTAGGACATTTTTTCCTTATACAAAGTAGCAATCAACCTCTCAGGAGCTCTCTCCAAACTAATGTCTCCTAGATCTGCCCTAGGGGCCATACAGAGTAATTTTAATACCTCTTTCCATTCACAGGACAATGCATCAAATTCATCTTATCAGGCTACCCTGTTCTCCCTCATCCTCTTTTCTTATGGCTAAGTGTTAAAGTCTTTTAACTTTTCCATCTTCCACTCTTTTCTTTCTTCAGTCATTTCAATAGAGTCCATTTGGGATTTTTTTGGAGTGAATTGCCATTTCCTTTTCCAACACTTTTTTTAAGCTTCTCTCAATCCAGCTTCTTCCTCAACAGAAACAAACTTTTCAAGGGCCCTGATAATCTTCTAATTGCTAAATCTAATGGACTATTCTTGCTTCTCATTCTCCTTATCTTCTGTGCTGCTTTGAACATTAATGATCAGGCCCTCTTCCTTCTTTTCTCTCTTGACTTCCACCAGCCAGTTCAATTTCCTACCTCTCCTACCTAGCCATATGTTCCTTATCTACTTCCTTCCCTAGTTCCTATTCAGTTTCCAAGCTCCTAAATGTAAATATTTCCCAAGGTTCAGTCTTTGACTTCCCTTCCATTCCTTCCTTCCCTTACTCCTCCTCCCTCCTTCTCGTGCCCCTCCTTGCCCTCCTTTCCCTGTATTCTTCTTGATCTTCTCCTCTCCTCTGCTCTTCCCTTCTCTTCATTTATCTTCTGTTTCTGTCATTGTTTCTATCTCTCCATCTCTAAGTCTCTCTATCTCTGTCTCTAATTTTCTCTTCACATTATCTTAACAGTCTTTTTTTTAGGTTTTTTCAAGGCAAACAGGGTTAAGTGGCTTGCCCAAGGCCACACAGCTAGGTAATTATTAAGTGTCTGAGACCGGATTTGAACTCAGGTACTCCTGACTCCAGGGCCGGTGCTTTATCCACTATGCCACCTAGCCGCCCCTGGCAGTCTTTTTTTTAACCATCTCTGTGGACGGCTCCAGACTGCACTTCTCTATCTTCCTACCTGAAAGTTTTTCTGGCCCCTCAAACTGACAGGCAATACAGTATGGTCTCATGAGTGCTGGACTGGAGTTGGAGGCTTGAGCTCAGTCTCTGCTTCTCATGCATGCAGTTATGAGTAAGCTGATACTTCTTTTAACCTCTCTGAACTCTTTGACTTCTCATCCATAAAACAGGGATAATTAAATTAGGAAGTGCCTACCTTGGAGATGTTTTTTTTCCTGTCTCTCAATGGGCTAACCTTGGACTAGAACACTTGATACAGTTTAACCTTCTTTCCTGTCAGGCCTTTGACATGAGTTGGTCTAATCTGAAAATGTCTCCCTTCTCTACTTGCTAAGAATTCAAGCAGGTCCTAATTTAGCCTGGTTTTTCCCATGGGGCCAAAGGTTCTCTGTATATTTTTCTCTTCCTATCTCCCATGTTAATAGGCTTTTTTCTTCCCTTTACTTTGTCCTAAGCTGTTAAATATTATCCAGCACCCACAAGTGCAGTTTCACATAATGGAGTCCAACTGTCCTCAATCTCAGCTGAAACTTCCTACAGGTGCCCTCCCTCATGAAAGAACAAGAAAACCTGCATTCCCCAGTAGCTCCAGAGACCTTTTGGCCCAGAGATGGAGCTAAGAGACTCTTGTGCATCTATTATCATTTGTTCCCTAGTAACAGAGGAGACTGAGACTCAGAGTGAGAAATTTTGCAACCCCAGTCCTTGCAAGTACTCACTTCAAGACAGTAAGGTCTCCTTTGATCTGCAAATGGAGAAGATTTACATGGGCAAAATAGCATTCAGATTCTTACAGATCCATAGATTTGCAGGATGATTATCCAATGACCAGCAATGACCCACCTTCTGTCCCTCTGCTACCAGGCTCAAGTGGTTCAGGGAAAATGGGACAGAGGCCCTCAGGGCTGTGCCAGATACCAGGGCATGGTCAGAAAGAAAACAATCAAAATGAAAATACTGCATATGCAACAATTTGACCTATTCCTTAAACAGTCTGGACAGACTAAGGCTGATTTGGTCACTACTAACATATCCCACATAGTTTGACTTGTTCCTGATACTAATAGCCAACATTTATATATCAATATCCAAAAATTACATCACATATATTATCTCATTTGATCCTTATAACAACCCTGGGATGCTCTGATGATCCTCATTTTACAGATGAGGAAACAGAGGCTGAGAGAGTTAATTGACTTGCCTAGAGTTAAACATCAAGTCTCTGGAACAGGATTTGAACTCTGGTTTTCTTGGCTTCAAGTCAAATACTATATCCATAGTGCCACCTAATTGCCGCTGTTGAATGGGTTTTCTAACTTGACAGAAAAGGTCTGCAGGGAAACTAGGTTGAAATAATCAGGGTTTTGTTTCAGGGTGAAAATTTTAGAGGGTACTTAGTCCTTGCAGTCCTTCAGCAGTATAGAATCAACAAAACTGACCAGATGACCTGCTGAGGGTGCATCTCTCCCCCATCTCTCCCATGTAATCTCTACAAGCTGGACTCCCCAGCAGAAGACTCAGTACCAGTGTCTCAGGGGCTCTGTCTCACCCCCAATCTAAAAATAATTCTGCCTGCTGACTTCTCCCACAGATACTGTCTTTTCCTTCACTAGCCAGCATCTGACTTTGAATATGTCTTTTGGGAATAGTGCTTCAGTTAGTGGAGGGGGAAGGGGAGAAGAGGGGGAGAATTTCACCTGCCTGTCAACTTGCCTGCCTCAAATTTCTTCCTACTGACCAGAGGGGGGATAGATGTGTAGAGCAATTAGGGTTAATTATTTCATTGTAAATTCTTATATCCCTAAAGTTTATGAAAAACCTTACCATTAAAAAAAGAAGCTATAAATAAACATTGCCTCATTTGATTCTAACCAGAACCCTGTGAAGTAGGTTGAAGGTTGAGTGGACATCCTTAGGCATCCCCTCCCTGTTCCCCAACATCCTTTTTTGCTATATGACCTTAGCCTTTCAATCACTTTGAGCGTTTGTTAACTCATTTGCAAAATGGAAGGATTAGACTCAATGAACTCGAAGGTCCCTTCCAATTCTGAATGTGTAATCCAGTGTGTGATACTGGGATCCTATGACTGGATGATCTCTGAGGTCCCTTCCAGTGAGAAATCTATATTCCCAGAAACCTATAAATGTATAATATTACAGATCGTAAAACTGAAGTTAGGTGATGTGACCCAGGTCATACTGACCAGTAATCTGGGAAGATATAACAAGAAACCTGGTATGGGAGGATAGGAAGTAGCATTGGAGGTCATCTGATCCAGACCCATTTTGTAGATGCAGAAACAGTAGCACAGAGGGGGTTAAGTGATAACCTCTAAGGCCACTTTAAAGTTCCATGGCTTCAGGGGTGGCTAGGTGGTGCAGTGGATAGAGCACTGGCCCTGGAGTCAGGGGTCCCTGAGTTCAAATCCTGCCTCAGACACTTAATAATTACCTAGCTGTGTGGCCTTGGGCAAGCCACTTAAGCCCATTTGCCTGGGCTTCACAGAGTCTAATGAGATGAGCTCCAGATGAGGAGGCAGGAGTACCAGGTTCAAATCTCTCTGCTCTACCACTAAATAACTGAGTGACCTCCAACAGGTTATTTCTTGTTGGGACTCCTCTATAAAATGAGGAAGTAAGACAAGAAGATCTAGTTCTTTCCAGCTTTGGGATTCTGTGTCATAAACTAAAGGTGTCAAAGTAGAACATGGGTCTTAGAGTAAGGAAGAGCTGGATTAAAATTTTAAAAAACTGATTGTTCCACCCATAAGCAAATCATTTCATCTCCTTAAGCATCAGTTTCTTCATTTGCTTTTAAAAAAAAAAAGGAGGAGGTGGATATTGATCACTGTAGGTGATCTCCCATAAGGTTCTGGTAGGGAGAAAGTGATTTCACAACTGATATTATATATTGTCTTTTGGGATCTTATGTGCATCTTGAAGTTTCCATTACTGTGTTCATTTTCCGGGTAAACAACCCAGAGTTCAGAAAGTTAAGGTGATTTGCTCAGGGTCACACATCTACTAAGTAAAGATTCATTTGAATTCAATACCAAGCCCCATGAATCAACCACACCACCCTGAGTTAATGTTTGTAAAGCACTCTGAAAACATTAAAGAATTCTTTATGTCAGTGCTTTTCATAATGCTAATGGAAGGTCAAAGGATTTGGGAGTAGGAAAAAAAGAAAAACCAAGAACTTATTAAGTGCCTTATTATGTGCAGGGGCAAGTGCTCATGTGGTGGTCAAAAAAAAAAAAAGGACAAGGACAGTCTGAAAGTCTCTCTGAAAAACTTTGGAATTGATTGAGAGACAAGGAAGATACTGACACATAATCACACAACATAACATGCCCTGATCAGAGAAGGTTCTGTGTTCCATGAGCAAAGAAAAAATGCATCAGCTCAAAAGAAATATGAGATGTGCAGATTTAGAGAATCTACACCAAATGTTCACATGGACACTTGCACCTAACCTCTGGTAGAGCTTTCAAAGCTCACACTAGTCTGATCAATCACAGTCAGCCACATTGTACCTCGACTCTAACATGTTGATGTCATTTGAGTCCTCTCCGAGAATAAAGGACAACAATCAACTCTTCTCCTGGTTATGTTGAGCACTGTACTATATTATCTCATTTAATCCTCAAAACATCTCTGTGAAGTAGGAGCTATCATTATCCTCATTTTGTAGTTGAGGAAACTGAGGCAGACAAAGGTTAAGTGACTTTCCCAGACTCACTCAACTGGTAAGTATTTGAGGTGAAATTTGAACTCAGGTCTTCCTGACTCCAATGCTCTATCCATGATGCCACCTGTCTTTTATTGAGCAGCTAGTTCCTATTGAGGATTATGGGATACCCTGTTCAGAAGTCCCACAGGATAAGAATGGCAAATATGTGTTGTTTTCTGCATTTTTGTAGACAACACCCCCATCCTGAAAATACAGATTTTTGAGGACAATATAAGCATTATTATTATTCACAAAAGATCAGAGGGTTAGGAATAAATCTTTAAGTGTCTAGAATTCTTTATTTTCCCCCTAAAACAACTTTATTTTATTTTTACTTTTCAACAATGACATATTTGCATTTAAATGGCCCAGACACATTACCCAAACATGCCAAACCCTTTCCATCCCAGCTCCTAATACCCTTTCTTGATCCATCTTGCAGCCCTGAGACAAGGATATAATTAAAAAGGAATTCCTTCCCCTCCCACTAACCATGGGGACAGCAGAGACTGCTTAAATATCCCTTTAGGTTAATTTGCACTTTTCTTTGGGCTCCACACTTTCATTTTCAATTAATTAAGCAATTACTGCATTTATTGGGATAATGGTCACTCTCCTATTTTTAGACCAGAACAAACAGCATTAAAAGTGTACCTGTCACACAAGTGAATACAGTAGTGTTGTCGTGGGAAATCGATCCAAAGGCATCTGAGTTTCCTCTACCATTAGCACACACTGCCTGGAGTGTTAGTGGTGCTAATTCATCAGCTATTTGTTTAGGATGTATTTCTATAAGAACACAAGTATTCAGTCTCTGTCTCCACCACAAAACCCAGGTGGGAACATGTGGATCATATCTCACTTCTAAGTCTGCCTGTTGTAAGATTAAATCTGCAATGGTTTTTTTTATTAATTGAAGTTTCTCCTCAAAACATTTTAGTAATGACAATACTTCACATGGGTACAGTGCTTTACAGTTTGTGTGGGCAATTTCCTCTTCGTGGTGGACTGTGGCATTTTATAGTTAGAATAAGAAAGATTAGAATCCTACTGCTTCATTTCCTCTAAGTCTCTGAAATTCTATCAGTCTCCTCATGAAATGATATCTACTAATCACTTGGCAAACCTTAAAGAACTCAATAAATATTATTTATTATTATTAGTAGTAGTAGTAGTATTAGTCAATCAATCAACAAGCATCTGCTAAATGATATTATTAATAGTGATGACGTGGGTATAAATCATGACTGACGGATAGCCATATCTAGTTTGAAATTGTGCATAGCACTTCATAGACATGATCTCATCTGAACATTACAAAAACCTGCAGTTTAGACATGAGGTTAAAATTGTCCCCATTTTAAAGATGATGAAACCAAGGGAACAATGTGAGGAAAGCTGCATAAATGGAACAGTTTGACTAGAATATGAGATAAGGACAAGGGGAGAAATTAGGAAAGAGGTGAAAGAGATAGAATGAGAGACTGAGATTTAGAGACTTAAATGATAAACCATACAGCTATTATCTAAGGTTAAATCTGAACCTGGATCTTCCTGTTTTGCAAGGCTAGAATTGTATTTCCTAAATCATCCTACCATCCCATTAGCTAACTACAAGATTTACCAAGGGTTTCACCATGATCCTCACCATGACCTCACCATGAGCCTCATCACAAGGTAGACTGTAAGGTAGGAAGAAATGGGGGAGATTGAAATCTCCCATCTGCAGAAGAGTAAGTCACCCCTTCCCCAACCCCACACCACCAGAAAAGGGATTAAAGGAGGAGATGATTGGAGCTCTGTAATAAGGCTTGTCATTTCTATTGTAATCACCCAAGACTCCAGGACTCTGAGAAGGAAGAGGTTTGTGCATCATTGATTTCAGCTCCACTGAGGTATAATTTTCTTGTATTGGAGTTTTTTGGTTTGGGTTTGGGTTTCTATAGATTACCATTTTACAGATGATAAAACTGAGGAAAACATGGATTAAGTGATTTACCCAGGATGACACAGCTAATGTTAGAGGTAGGATTTGAACCAGGTTTTCATCACTTCAGGTCCCAACCCTCTATCTACTGCACCATAATAATTATTGTTCAGTTGTGTCTGACTCTTTATGTACCAATTTGAGGTTTCTTGATAAAGATACTGGAGTGATTTGTCATTTCTTTCTCCAGCTCATTTAACAAATGAGGAAACTGAGGCAAACAGGGTCAAGTGACTTACCCAGGGTCATAAACTGAATTTGAACCCAGGAAGAGGAGTCTTCCTGATTTTAGACCCAATGCATCACCTAACTGCCCATGATAATAATAGCTACCATTTATAGAGTATGTTAAGATTTGAAAAATACTTAATATTTGTGGTCTCATCCGATCCTCCCAACAAACCTGTGAGGTGGGTGACATTATTTCCCCCATTTTAAAGATGAGGAAACTAAGATAGATAAAGGTCAAAAGACTTGTTCAGGGTCACACAATGGGTGTTTGAAGCAGGATTTGCACTCAGACCTTTCTGACTCCAAGTCTTTAACTCTATCTCCCTGCTTCCTCTCATAATAGTTAGAACCTTCCTCCCAGAGTCATTATAAGGCTCAAAATAGATAATGTATGTAAAATACTTTGCAAACTTTAAAGTACCTTTAAATGTCAGCTATCACTATTATTCTATTTGCACATGAAGGCCAGTCTGTCCTCATGTGTATTTAGTGACGCTGGTGGACTGTAAGGTAGGAGGAAATGGGGAGATTGAAACCACTGCTCTGCAGGAGAAAAAGAACTACCCCTCCCCCTCCCCTAGAAAGGGGATTAAAGGAGGAGATGATTGGCAGCTCTGTAATAAGGCTTGACACTTCCATTGTAATCACCTGAGAGTCCAGGACTCCAAGAAGGAAAGAGGCTTGGTGCATCATTGAGCTCAGCTCCATTGTGGTGCAGGGAAGAAAGTGAGGTCCCAGAATGGAAAGGCAACTTTCCCCAGGTGACAGAGTAAATAACATAGGATAGATTAGCAAGCAATAGAGACCCAAAGCATAGGTCTTCAGGGTCCAGATACAGTGTTCTTTCCAATCTACTTTGTAGATTGTGCTTTGACGGAACAGAGTGCTTTAAGTACATCTTCTCATTTGGTACTAAGCAGCTAGGTGGTAGAGTGGAGAGAGTGTGCCACTTGGTGTTAGGAAGATCTGAGTTTGAATCCTTTCTTGGACTCTTACTATCTGAGTGTTCCTGGGCTGATTACTTAACCTCTGTTTGCCAGTTTCCTTATCTATAATATGAAGATAATAATAACACTTACTTTCCAGGGTTATCAGGATGATCAAATGAGATAATATTTCTAAAGTATTTGTAGATGCTAGAAGTGGTGGTGGTTGTAGTGGTGGTGATGGTACTGGCACTAATAGAACTAGTGGTAATGGTGGTAGCAGTATTAGTGATGATGGTGGTAGTAGTAGTACTAGTGGGGGTATTGGTGGGAGTGGTGATGGTAGTGGTAGTAGTCCTAGTAGCAATAGTTGTAGTGGTGGTAGTAGTGGTGATGGTGATGATAGTGGTAGTGGTGGTGGTCATAGTAGTACTAGTACTAGTAACAGTGGGAGTAATTCTAGTGATAGTGGTGGTGGGAGTAGTAGGAATAGTAGTGGAGCTGGTAGTAGTAGTAGTAATAGTGGTGGTGGTGGTGGTGGTAGAAGTAGTAGTAGTAATAGTAGTGGTAATGGTAGTGGTGGTAGTAGTAATAGTAGAAATAGCAGTTGTGGTGGTAAAAGTTGATAGTGGTAGTCATAAACCCTTACCACAACTTCAGGAAGTAGGGTTGACACCAGCATGGCCTAATGGATAAAATACTGGACATGGAATTAGGAAGACCTGAATTCAAATCCTTCAATATACACTTATTATCTGAGTTATCTCAGGCAAGTCACTTCAACCTTAGCTTCCTTATTTATTAAATAAAAATAATAATATCTTCTACTTTCCAGGTTTATTTTGAAGATCTGAGACCACTTATCAGGCACTTGACAAAGCTCAAAACTACATATAAATGCTAGCTGTTGTTGCTTTTATTGTTGAGAAAAATTCCAGGTAGAGATGGCACACGGGATGGGACCTTAACCTTGAAGAGAACTATTTCATTTCACTTCTCTGCATTTCAGTTTCCTCATCTGTAAAATAAATAGGTTGGACTACATCAGGGGTTCTTAACCTGTAGTCTGTGAACTTACATTCTTTATTCCATAGTTTAAGAACTCTATTTAAATAGAATTCATTTCCTTCCTACTCCTCTGCATTTCATTTTGGGCATTTAAGAATATGATTCTGAGAAAGATTTCACCAGATTGCCAAAGGTATCTGTGTCACAAAAGCTTTGAAGAGCATTTGGTTTAGGTAATCACTAAGGTTCCACTATTGGAGAATCAGAAGGGATGGGATTTCAGAAAAGCCTGGAAAGACTTGCATGCACTGATGCTGAGTGAGATGAGCAGAACCAGAAGAACATTGTACACCCTAGCGGCAACATGGACTTAACTTCCTTAATGGACTTGCTCATTCCATCAGTGCAATAGTCAGGGACAATTTTAGGGGATCTGTGATGGAGAATACCATCTGTATCCAAAGAAAGAACTGTGGAGTTTAAACAAAGATCAAAGATTATTACTTTCAATTTTTTTAAAAGTTGGCTTATCTCTAATTTTTATCTTTTCCTCAAGGATTTGTTTTTTTCTTTCAACACATTCGATTTTGATCAATGCATAGCATGAAAAATGTAAAGTTTATCAGATTGTGTTCTGTGGGGGAGAGGGAGAGGGAAGGGAGGGTGGGTGGGGAAATAAAAAATTCAAAACCTTACCAAAAAATTGATAGGTAGAAACTATAATTGTATATAATTGGAAAACAAATAAAACATTTATATAATAAAAATGGTTCCTTCTAGTTCTTCCCCCTTCACCCCCAAAACCAACACAGTAGGTCCAAAACTAACCAAGGAGCTGTCATTACTCATTAGATCATCAAAGACACTTCTCTGAATTTTTTGGTTTGTAGAGTTTCTTACTCTTTACCAAACCAGTTTCCTGTGAGTCTCCCAAGAGCCCCCAAAGGTGGGCAATACAACTACAACTGTTTCAGTTTTAGAACTAAGAGAACCAAAGCTAGAAGAGATTAAATGAGATGACTAATAAGTGGAGGAACTGGAACTTCTGATTCTCCATCCCAAGTCCTTCCACAGAAATAAGCATGAAGCTGCTCTCTTAAGTGACCTAGCCACAATATCTTTGTATTGTCTGCCATCAAATTAAAAATCCTTTGCCTGGTATTCAAGGCCCTTTCATGACCTGGAACAACCCAGCCTGTCCAGTCTTACTTCATCCTGCCTTTTTCCAGTTGCTTTACAATCTGAGCCAGAGGGTCTTAAGTCTTTTTGTGTCACAGATTCCTTTGGCAGTTCAAGGGAAGCCTATGGATTCCTCCTCAGAATCATGCTATTAAACAAATGAAGGGAAATCTAAAGATCCATTAGAGATTAGTGAAAATAAAGATATAATTTTTTCATCCAAGTCCACAAACATTCCTCCCTCCCCCCAATATATCCCTGGACCTCAAGTTTCTAGCCCCTGCTCTAGGCAAACTGAATTTCTAGGCAAGCTAGAATTTCAGAGTAGTAAAGAAGTTCTCTCTGGCCATCTTAGTCCAAATCATACTGAATAAGAGTTCTGACATTGTTGTACACACCCTATACTTCCCAATCTTCCTTTATTTAGGCTGTCTGTCCTCTGTACCTGGAACAAACTTTCCCTACACCGCTGCCAAGTAATTCTCTACCCATCTTTCAAAGATCAGCTCAAATGTCACTTCTCCAAGGAAACTTTCCCTAGTTCCTTTTATGACACTGATTGAAGGAAATGGAAATGCTTGTTTGTCTTGAAGACGAGTCAGCTGCTTGTAGGAACATCAAGTGAGAGATGACAGATTTCTTCTACCCAGGTGGGAAACAATGATCAGAGAGGTAAAGTTTCTGGGGAGTGGGGTAAAATTTACAAATCATCCTCCAAGTCACAAACACACGAGGATGGAAGGAATTGTCCATTTCATCTCAGTGGTGGCCATCATCTACTTGATGAAGTGGAAAGATCACTGGATATAGAGTTAGAGTGAAATCATAGTACTGCCATTTGCTACCCCCATGTGATCTTAGACCATGATAGTTGAAAAAAGAAGACCTGACATTTATAGACAGTTTTAAGATCAAGCAAGTTTGCACTCATTATTGTGTTTGATTCCCCAACAGGCCTCCTGGGGTAAAGATACACTTTTTTATCATTCAATATTTTATAGAAGGGGAAATTGAGGTCAAGTAACTTATTCAAGGTCAGAGTTAGTAAGCATCCAAGGTAGGGTTTGAATCTAAGTTTTCCTGCCTCTAAGACCAGCATTCTATCATTAATATCAAGTGGTGTTAAATAGAAACAGATTTCTGACAGAGCATCTTGAGGTAGAAAACCACATATTAGCATTACCTATGTTGCATTCTATTTCTTATTTATTTTGTGAAACATTTTCCAATTATAGTTTGGTGAGAATTTTGGAGCTCTCTGAAACAAAATTTTGACAGCTCTCATCCACATCATACTACAAGTCACTTACCTTCCTTCTCTAAGTACTCAGATTCATGGCCTTCTGGGGATTTGGGTTTCCCTTCCAGCCAGTAGCTGCTGGAGAGCCTTGCTGCCCACAACCATCAAGTCAGGTGGCTGTGGCTTTGTGTCCACTCTAGTTTGCCTGCGATGTGGCCTGCATCAGGGAATCACTCCTCCATCCCTTTATGCCCACTTCACAAAAGAAAAGAGGAAATCTTCCTTTGGTCTTGGCTTTCATTTTCTACACCCCAGGATATTTCATCTCGAAATATGATTTTATCTTTACACATCTGAGAGCCCTGAGCTGATGATGTGATCGAGGGTTAAAAAGGACTTAGGATTTGAAGTGGCAAATCAGACAACCTGTCCCTCTAGCCAGGGTTCAGAAGTGATTGCTCTCCTGCTGCCATGGCTCAGCCCAGCTGCCCCTTGGTACCTGACTTAGATGTCAGTTAATCCTTTCTTCCTGAAGCTGGACCAGCAGCAGAGCTGCCAAGCTCACTTTTAGAGATATGCAAAGCCTCTGGCATGGCTGCAAGATATCCAAACCAAGAGTCTGTAGACCTGGGTTCTAGATCTACCTCTGTCCTTTATTGTTCTAAAAACATAGGGTTGAGTCTTTCTGATTTTGTGCCTCCATTTTCTCTATGAAATTCCAAGCTGAATTAGATGACCTCAAAAGTCCCTTCCAGTTCTTATATAAAACCTGACTTTATTGAACACTTTTAACTTTGTCTTCTAAAAGGTATATCATATACCCAATCTTACTTCAGGTTTTTGAGTAACACTATAAGATCAAGGCAGGCAGGAGTAACAAAATTCATCTGGATGAAAAAAAAGTCAAGAATATAAAGGAAATTAATGATAAAAATGCAAAGGAAGGTGACCTAGGCATACCAAATCTAAACTATATTATAAAGCAGAAGTCATCAAAACTGACTGGTACTGACTTAAAAAGAGAGTGATGCATCAAGTGTAATAGATTAGGTACAAAAGAAAAACAGTAGTAAGCTATTGTTTGATAAACCCACAAACTCCAACTTCTGGTCATTATCTGATAAAAACTTCTGGAAAACTGGACAATGGTATGGAAGAAACAAGGCATAGAACCATATCTCACCCTTTACCAAGATAAAGTCAAAACAGATTTAGAATTTAGACATAAAGAATGATACCATAAGCCAATTAGGAGAACAAAGAATAGTTTATTTCTCAGATATATGGACAGGGGAGGAGTTTATGACCAAACAAAAGATAGAAAACATTATACAATTCTAAATAGATAATTTTGATTGTATTAAATTAAAGTTTTTGCACAAAGTCAAAGCAATCAAGATTAGAAAAAATGAAGAAAGATGGGAAACAATTTTCACAGCTAGTGTTTCTGAAAAAGTACTCATTTCTAAATTTTATATATATATATATATATATACATATATATATATATATATGAATGAAATAACATATATAGAGACTTGGTCAAATTTATTAGAATACCAGTCACTCCCAAGTTTATAATTGGTCAAAGGATATGAACAGATTGTTTTCAGATGTAGAAATTAAAGCTAAGTAGTCTTATAAAAATGTTTGAAATCATCATTGACTAGAGAAATGCAAATTAAAACAACTCTTGAGTTACAATTTTACACCTATCAGATTGACTATAATGATAAAAAAGGAAAATTGTCAATGTTGAAGCAGATATGTAAACTGGAACTATAATACACTGTTGGTGGAATTGTGAACTGATTCAGTCTTTCTGGGGGGGAGCAATTTGAAACTATGCCTAAAGAGCAATAAAACTGCATACCCTTCTATTCAGCAATACTACTACTTGATCTGTATCCCAAAGGGATTATAAAAAAAGGGGGAAAGACCGATATGTATAAGAATATTCACAACAGCTCTTTATGTGATAGCAAAGAATCGGAAATTGAGGGAGAGTCCATCAATTGGGGAATGACTGAACAAATTGTGATAGAGTACTACTGTATTGTAAGAAATCATGAATAAACGAACTTCAGAAAAACCTGGAAAGACCTGCATAAATTGATTCTAAGTGAGGTGAGCAGAACCAGGAGAACATTGTACACAGTAACAGCACCATTGTGTGATGATCAGTTATGTTGAACTTAGCTTTTTTCAATTATTCAGTGATAACAATTCTTCTAAGACTTGTGATGGAAAATGTCATCCACATCCAGAGAAAAAACTAGAGTCCTAATGCAGACCAAAGCATACTATCTTCACTTCTAAAACTCAGATTGTTTTTTTCCACTTTAGTTCTGATTCTTCTTTCACTAAATGACTAATATGAAAAATATGTTAAACATGATTGTACATATATAACCTAAATCAGATTACTTGCTGTTGTTCAGAGGGTGGAGGGGAGGGAGGGAGGTAAAAAATGTGGAACTCAAAAGCTTACAAAAAGATGAATATGAAAACTATCTTTGTATGTAATTGGTAAAAATAAAATAAAATAACATTTAATAAAAGAATGACTGCTTTTCAGGGTTCCAGAGAAATGGCATCTGTCTATTCTTACAGATCTGCTAAAGGAATCTACTTCAATTTACATCTTACTCTGCCTTTCAAGCCAAATTAATCATTATCTCTAGGAAGCTGTTGCTAAATATCCCTTCCCTACCTAGGGATGACCTTACCTGTTTCCCGATCCTATGTCTTGTCTTCTCAACCAAATGATAATCAGTCATAACAACAGTCTGTGTGATCCTGATCAAGTCCCATGACCTCTGGATATACCGAGTTATCTATCTCCCTAAATTCATTGATTCGTTAATTGTCCTTTGTTCTCAAGGAGGGCCAGGACATCAGGAAAGTGATGTTATGACTTGCAAGTGAATTGAAGTGATTGACTGTGCAAAGTCACCTTCACCTCCTTTTCCTTTCTCCTCCAGAGCCATCTGGATCTAGTGGCCAGATATGAATCAGGATGTGGTCCTGGAAGCTTGGAAGAGAAAGTGAGGCTAGTGACTCATTCAAATCCAATTCACGTGTTTGTCGTGGCATCACCTCCTTTATGTCTTGTTCTTCTTCAAGAATGAAGGACAAACATCATCATTATCACCTCATACTCTCCTCTGGAGCCATGTGGGTCCAGTGGAGAGACATGAATCAAGACGCCTAGAGATGGCACCTGATGCAGTGGGAGACCTTGGCCTTTTTAAGATAAAGTTTTTCCAGGTCTCAGTTTGACTGAGGCAACACTCATTCAGTGATTAAAGCTAAATTTGAAATAAGGCAAAAGAATGGACTCTTTTACCCAGTCCAAAAAAAAAAAAAAGACAAAACAAACAAACAAAAACCCAAATCAATTAGTGTTTCTGGCTAAAACAGAAACATTGCTATGTATACTCCTTCTGAGCCATTAGAACCCAATATATGACCAAGTGAGATTGGGATGAGACCTCTTGTAGATCATTCAGGTCTCAGAATACTAGAGTATGTGTTGATTTGAATAAGGAGAAGAAGTTTTCTCACCAGATGAAACCACAAGCCTAGACCAGCAACCATTTCCAGTGCTGCAGCATATAGCCTTAAGGAGTTACCTAGAGACCCAGAGGTCAAATGACTTATCCAGGATCACACAGTCTCCTTCCACTGTTCTAATCATTTAGGAAGTAATAAGCTAGCAGCCCTATAGGATACTAGTTGACATTGGTATAGAACTTTAAGGATTGCCAAGCATTTTAAAGATATTTGAACTTTACAAAATCCCTGTGAGTTAGATACCATAAATATTATTTTTTCTCATTTATAAATAGAGATATTGAGGTTACAATAGGTTAGTTGACATGCTCATGATCACACAGCCAAGAATTTTATATACACTATTTCATTTGAGCACCACAAAAAATACCTGTGAGTAAAGTACTATAAATATTATTTTTCTCATTTTAGATGAGGATACCGAGCTTCAAAAAGGTTAGTTGACTTGCTCATAATCACACAGCTGCTAAATGTCAGAGACACAATTGAAATTCTAGCCTTTCTGAATTACTTGACTTGAAATCAGGCAGGTTATATATCTACCGGGCCAAGCCACCCACCTATGGCTGGAAGCAACTTAAAGATAAGTTCTTAAAAATATCGTTGATTTAAGATCAAAGATTTAGAGCTGGGTCAAATCTCAGAGATCGTTTCGGAGGTGAGTCACATAGGCAAGGTCACACACATAGCAAGGAGCTGACCTGAAATTCAAGCCTAGTTTCCATGACCCAGAACCCAGATTCTTTGAAATTGTCATCATCCTGACTTCTTAAACAGAAGAGATAACAAGGGGCAGCTAGGTTGTGCAGTGGATAAAGCACTGGCCCTGGAGTCGGGAGTACCTGGGTTCAAATCCGGTCTCAGACACTTAATAATTACCTAGCTGTGTGGCCTTGGGCAAGCCACTTAACCCCATTGCCTAGCAAAAACCTTAAAAAAAAAAAAAGAGAGATACCACAACTTAATTCAAGCACCATTTCAGGGGGCATTCTTCTGCCTCACCTCAGACCTCTCTACTTAAAAAAAAAGAGAAAAGAAACCTGTCTAAATTGGACATTTATTTTCAGAACAAATCTAAAAAAGAGCAGCACAGCCTAGTGGACCAGCAGTCATGAGTCCTGAATTCCAGTCTCAGGCCTACCATTGACTTGCCATGTTATATCTTGGACAAGTCCTAAGCTTGGGGCTCTGTTTCTTCCTCTGAGTAATGATCTTCAAGACCATACAGGTCTGACCCTCATCTCCAGTTTCTATATAGCAGGAGCAAATAAAATATAGCATATCCTTGAAAATATGGGCATAAGGAAAGAGCTTTAGGTCCTTAATTCTTTGCAGAAGAGGAAACCTAAATACAACAATGACAGTTCTGAGGGGTTTCTAAACTAGAACGAATGCTCTATCACCCGTTTAAGATGAAAAGAAACTCTAGAAATTCCTGGCCCTATAACTGAAGTAGCTTTATTTCATTTCATCATCACCCCTTTCCTTTACAGGCAGCTCCCTTTCCCTCCAGCCAATTATTCTTTTCCATCTGAGCCCTTCATCTATAGAGTAAACCCACATTACCTACCCCTGGTCCTGCATCCATTTCCATCAAGGAGTTAACGAGGGGGGACAAGAGCCACTCTGGGACTTGTCCATAGTCCTAAATGGTCCTCATTTTCTACACGTTTAAAATGAAATACAATCTCCACTTGCTGCTCCAGGGGAAAATGAAGGGAGAAGAAAAGAGGAAGGCGTTTTTCCTTGTTTGAACCTGTCATAAGGACTAGGAGGTGCAGACTCAAGAATTTTTCATCAAAAATTTTCTTTTATCTCATTTAAAATTCTTCAAAACTCACTCTCAGGTAGTTTACCCCTCTTAAAGAGGAAGGAAGCGTTTCAGTGATTTTGATTTTAGATAAGGCGTATTGGAGAAGGAAGGGAGAGACAAACTATTCCTCTTCATTCCTTCCTTGAGTAACCCAACTTGAGAGTGTTCTTTAGAAATCTGACTCTGATCTTTTAGTAATAATGACTTCCTTGGAAAAATTCAGGAGGTCAGGAAGTCATGCCTACAAATAAAATACCCATGTCTTTATAGTTATAGTATCACAGTTTTGGAGCTAGAAAAAATATAAAGGAATATGGTCCAACTCCCTTATTTTACAAATGTGGAAAATCATGAGCAAATCAATTAAGTGATTTAAAAAAAGATACACAGGTAGGAAGTGGAAGAACCAGGACACTTGGCAATTCTGTCAGTCTTGCTCAGTAGTGAGAGCATGGCTCTAGTGAGGCACAAGCTGATTGTTTGATTTCAGGACTGGAAAATGGAGAGAGGGCTACCCAGGCCACAGAATATATAGCTAGCCCAGGTCACAGCCACCTAACCCACAAATGCCACTGTTTATAATGAGAGTCAGTGGAGAAAATGTGAATGGTTCAGTGCAGTCCAGACCCATTGCCCATGGGATAAATGGTGCTGAAAAGGGGTCAGTAGCATGACTTTTATGTCATCCATTCCAAACTATCATTTTCTAAAGTGTTTATCAGCCAGCAGTCTAGCCACTATCATCTGGCAGAACTTTTTCTTAAATTTCCCCAATGTATGGTTAAGACCCACATTGGAGAAAGAAGGAATCACATCTTGGTTCAACAAAACTTCCAAAAACAATGAAATCTGTCTAATTGGACAGTAAACTCCCTGCCAAAGGGGGATTCAAGAAGAGGGTAGAGGCACCACCTATCAGAGATGCTGTAGATCTTCTTGGCTTGGGAGGGAAGATGTATTAGACAACCCCTGAGATTTGTTTCCAAATTGAGATTCTCACCTCTTGTTTGTCTTATGAATAGATACCAGTTTTCCACTGGATTTGGCTCAGTTCTTCTTCCTGGTCCTCCCTATCTCCTTCTGCCCCTGCCCCCATTTTCTGCATCCCTCTTCTAAAGAGCTCTACGTTTGGAATTTGTCACACACTCTGCTTCCCACAGAGCAAAATGCTGCTCTCTGGTCTGATTTGAGTTTTGCCAACAGCCCACCTGGTTGGCAGGTTTGTTCATAATAGATTTTAAGGATTTATGTTTGAGGTGGTTTCTCTTTTGTCAAGCTGGTCTTTGTAAATGTGCTCCCATTATAGGTACTCTGTTTGGGACACATACCTTTTAAATTGACTTAAAGGGGAGCACAGTTTTCCCACCAAACTTTAATGAATAGGTTAGTGAGAGACCCGTCATTGTAGGCAGACTTTCAACAGGTATTTTCCCCCCATGTACAAATCACACTTAATAGACAGGAAATAACAGTAATTATGAGAGCAGAGGGGTAGGGGGGAAGCTGTATTTTCCAAAACTCCAGGACCCCTCTAATGTCACTTCTGATCTTGCCTGGTTCTTGTTTTAAATTCTTGGAAGAAATCATTGTATCCTAGAGCTAGATGAGCATTTTTGAACCCCAGTCATTTTACAGAAGAAGGGAGAAAGAAAAGAAGAAGAATTCATATAGCACTGTGCTAAGCATTTTATAAAGACTAGTATTGCCATTATCCCCATTTAACAGTTGAGAAAACTGAGTCAGAGAGAAGGAATAAGTACCTACTATGGAGTGAGTAGGTGCTTTAAAAATATTATCTCATTGTTCCTCAATGAGGTGTTATTTTACAGTTGAGGGAACTGAGGCAGGCAAATGTTAAATGACTTGCCCAGAGTTACACAGCTTGCAAATGTCTGAGGTTGGATTCAAACTCAAATCTTCCTGATTCCAGACTCAGACCCTCTATCCACTGAGCCATGCAGCTATCTCTATAGAGGAAGGAACTGGAATCTAGAGAAAGGAAGGCACTTGGCTACACCCGAGTGAGTGTCAAAGGTAGGGCTAGAAGTTCGATGTCTAAATTCAAAGGATCTGTAATTTCATCACCTGTATAACTGAGCAAATTCTTCAGCCACCCTGCATCTCAGTTTCCTCAATTGTGAAATGAGGGGTTTGAATGGAAGGAATTCCCTTCCACATCTAGATTCCACCAGTTTGGAAGGAATCCTAGCTCTTCCACTTAGCTGGGTGACTTTGGGCAACAGTCTTCCTCTCTCTGAGTCTTATTTCCCCAACTATAAAATGTGTGTTTCATTGGACTAGATTCTTTCCATCCCTGTAGCTATGATCCTATCCATAAAACCAGCTATCCTGATTCTCCAGGCCAGGACTTCCTCCACAAGATCAAAATGCCAAAATTTGGGAACTTCTATGAGTTTGTCCAATGTCCAGAAGTCATGGAGCCCTATCCCTCTCTCATTTCAGGCAAGAAGGATTCTATGGTCTCTTCTCTCTCCATTCATTCCCTTGTTCCTGATTCTCTCTCCTTAGCTAATATTTGGTGTCTTTGTAAAGTCTCTTGTGTCCAACCTCTCAGATCCCCCCCCCAAAAAAAGGCAAGGAGATTAGTGTGCATTTTCTGACTCATCTAATTTTCATGTCCCTCATGCCTGGAACTCTTTTCCTCCCTTCAATGCTGCCTGCTGGCTTCCCTGACCTCCTTCAAATTTCAGTTAAGGTCCTACCTTCTACAAGAAGCATTTCCTAATCTTCCTTAACCCCTTTCCTCTGAGACTATTCCCAATTTATTCTGTGTATAGCATGTTTGCATGTTATCTGCCTCATTGGACTGTGAGCTCCTTGAGAATAGGGGTTGTTTTTTGGTTCTCTTTGCATCCTCAGTGCTTAGCATAGTATCCCACATAGTAGGCAGTTAATGAGTGCTTACTGACTGATCAGCTGATTCTTGCCTCTCAACAAAGTCAGTTGTTTGGGAAAAGGAACTCTTATAAACATTCAAGAAGGCCAAGAAAGCACTGAGGGACCCCAAGGAGCACTTAACCATCTAATTTTATGTTTCAGTGTAAAAAAAATAGAGTAAATAAAAGTACTGAACTTGGAAGTCAGAAGACACCTGGCTTCAACCTTTTTCTGACATTTACTGGTTGTGAGGTCGTGTGCAAGTCATTCAGACTTTCCAAGCTTCAGTTCCCTTATCTATAAAATGAGCAGGTTGAACTGAATTGCCTCTAAATTCTCTTCCAGCCTTAAATCTATGATGCTATTACTCTCTGAATCAAACTTATCTTCCTGAAGATTTGTCAGTCCAAACATTGAGAGATCTCTCTATTAATCAGAACCAAAGAACTCAGATTCCAAAGTAGTCTCACCTAAAATACTAGCAGAGGGAGACTAGAGTCCAGTCTCAGACCTGGGTTAAGAGATCAGATCATAGATTTGGGAATAGAAGTAGTCTTAGAGGTTCCTGCTATAAATACTCTCTCTTCCCTTTGACCAGAAAGAACAGGACATATTATAGGGAGGTCATCCACAGAGCTCACACCCAGGTGAAAAACACAGATGGTCCCAGTTATACACACAGATGGATAGATATTCCCACTATAGGAGTTTCTTCTTTGAATTAATCAACAAAAATGTTATTTCTTCATTCTTTCATTAGATAACGATTTTACCAAACTTTCACTATATACCAGGCAATATTCTAGGTATGTAAATGTATAAAGGCAAAAATGAAATCAATCCTGTCCTCAAGGATTTTGCATTCTATTGAGGGTAAAGAATATTGAGATATAAAAGTAGATGATATATATATATTATATATATATATTAATTTCATTTCTCTGAGAATGTGGATGGCCATTAGACTGGGACTAGATCTTTAGATCTGAGAGTTGATGGCATAGAGAGGATTGTTGAAGCCAAGGGAGACAATGAGATCATCAAAAATTCAGAGGAGAAAAAAGAGCAGGACAGAATCCTAGAATACACACACACACACACACACACACACAGACACACACACACACACACACACACACACACACACACACACACACACACACACACACATAAAGAGTGGGAAATAGATGGAGATCCTTAAAAGAAATTGAGGAATGAGAATGAAGTAGGAGGAGAAGCAAAAATCAGCAGTGCCTGGAATACCCAAGGAAGAAGGAGTAGCAGCAAATGAGAAGAAGAGACAGTGGTTAACAGAGATAAGTGTAAGGGATGTCAAAAAAGATGAAGACTGAGAAAAGATTGTCAATTTGGCAATTAGTTGGTTAGCCTTGGATAGAGAAGTTTCTATTGAGTGATGAGGTCAGAAAATGGAAGCAGTCAATGGAAACAGGTTTTATTAGTGTTTGGCTGAGAAAATGAGGAAAGAGATGACAGTTTATTGAGTAGATAAAATTAAAATTTGTGTTTGTTTTTAAAGAATATGGAAGACTTGAACACCTTTGTTAAGCTGTAGAAAGAGACCAAGGAAAAGAGATTGATTATTTATATCAGCAAGAGGGCCTTAAATTAGGGAGTCCACAACTCCTTTTTGAATCAAGAGTAGAATGGGGCATTTCAGGACAAGAGAGAATGGGGTAAAGTTAGAGCTAGAAGTAAAATGAATGTTCATTGATTGAGATATGGCTAGATGAGTTGTGATATATTATATGAAACATTACATTTTCTTTCTTTGATTAATTCTTCCCAGAAACTCCATTTTAAGGAAAGCACCCAAATTAACCATATAATCATTTCTCTCTCTCTCATCTATTTCTGGTTCTCTCTGTACTTTCTCTAGCAAGCCATAGTAGTCTCTACAACCTTGGAAGTTCTCTTCATCCCTGAAATATTCATACTGCACGGACAATTGTCCCTGTGGCCCCCTTACTCTGATTGATTGGTTCCAACCAGCTTCTTTTAAGGAAAGTACACAGGTCAACCATGTTTTCATTCCTTTCTGGGTTCCCCTAATGCCCCTATCTACTTTCTCTGCCATTCCAGCCCCATCTTTTCAACTTCTTTTTATGTGTTGTCTTCTCCCATCAGAATGCAGCTTCTTGAGGGCAAGAATCAGCTTTATCTCTACTTGTATCTGAATTCCCAGATAGGATATAGTACTTGTACATAGTAAATATTTCACTTATTTTTTTATCTTTTCCCCAAACCCTCACCCTATCCTATCTTTCCTTATTAATGAAGAAGTCACCACCCTCCTCCTAGTCCCTCAAGCTTACAACCTAGGAGTCTTCCTGGATTTCTCACTATTTCTCACTTTCTGTATCCAGGTTGTTGCCAAAGCCTGATGATTTCACCTTTGCAACATCTCTCAAATAGGCACCCTCCTCTCCTCTGACACTGTCATCATTTTGCTGCAAGGTCCTCATCATCTCACACCTGAACTAACTTCAATAGCTGCTGGTGGGTCTGCCTCCCTCAAGTTTCTCCCCACTCCATCCATTCTCCATTCATTCTCCATTCAGTCAATCATCTGTTTTTCCTAAAAATGAAAGTCTATCATGTTACCTCTCCCCTTCTCCCACTCACTAAACTCCAGTAGCTTCTTCTCACCTCCAGGATAAAATACAAACTGTTTTATTTGACATCCAAAGTTTTCATAACCTAACCTGTTCCTCCCTTCTTAGTCTGAGGAATTTGCAATTTATACTAGGGGCCATAAGGAGAATGTGAAGATTTTTGAATTTAGGAGTGACTCAGTCAGACCACTGCTGTGGGAATATCAGTGTGGCAGTTTTGTGAAATAGGGTTTAGAGAAAGGAGAGTCTAGTGGCAGGGTGACTATTCAGGAAGCTATTTTGATAGGCAACTCATGACATAATGAAAGTCTAAGCTAAGGTAGTTTTTAGCATGGTAGATCAACAGTGACCAATGGTCAGAAAGAAGGGCTCATATTGGGGAAATATTGAACAAGAAAATGCTACATGGGGCAGATAGAAGGAAGAGCACTGGCGATAAAGCATAGGCCCTGGAGTCAAAAAAGACTTGAATTCAAATCTGGTATCACTCACTTACCAGCTGTATGACTCTGAGCAAGTCATTTAATTCCAATGGCCTCAAAAAATGTCTATAAGACTTGACAACTGATTAAATATAAATGAAGGGTAGTGAGGTGGGGGAGGAAACTATTGAGGATGAGTTTGAGGTTCAAAACTTGATCACCAATGGTTGTAGTCTCCATAGAGAGAGGGAATATGATGTGAGAATAGTAAGGAATCTTCAGATTCTGGGCTGACTGAACTCTACCAAACCAGCTGGGACTCTGCACTGAAGGAAAGAGGTCTCTGCAATATCCTCATTGATCATCTGGTCCAACCATAGATGATATTAAGTCTTTATAATACTGCATCAAACAAGTGGCTATATGATGGATGAATTGGAAACTTGAAAAACAAAATAGGTTTGAGGTGAAAGTTGATTTATCTGTCTTTGTGCAATATCCCCAACTTCATTTCCTCAGCCCTTTGCAGTTTTTGGAATTCCCTAAAGAAGGTTTTGGAGACTGCAAGGAAGGAGACCAACTAGGAAGCTATGTCAAGGAGTGTTGAGAGCTGCCTTCATTATACTTGGGCAACCTGCCTTCTAGAAGGAGATCTTTATTTTATCAAATCCATTTTATTCTGGGTAGCATTGGAAAGGGAAAATTTAATTGTGCCTCTGTTGCTTAAGAAACCAACATTCAAAGTTCAGTGTCTGAAGCTGGAGATCGTAGCCCCATGACAGTCAATGACTCCCCTAGAATCAGAAAATGTTGGGAGGAAATCTTTGGGACCCTCTGGTCCAATCTCCTCATTGTATAAACAATGTTGAAGCCCAGAGAGGGTAAGACACTTGCCTAAGGCCACACAGCTAGTCAGAATTAGTCATCAAGAACCTTTATTTCAAAGGGCACCTTTCTCATATTTCACTAAGAAGAAATATTTTAGCTTGGGAAAAGCAGCCAATTTTTAGCAGTGACTCTTTCAGCAAGGCTGTAATGGATGATGCTCTCGCAGGGCAGACTTTCCAATTGCAGGCTATTTATTTAGCAAAGACATCAACAAAAGGCAAGAAAATAAAAATGATGAGGTTTCTCATACACTGGGTACTCTGGGGCTCTCCTGGAGGCCAAGTTTTCCCAAGCGCTAGGGTTACTCCTCAGAAAAGTATTCTGAGGAGTATCTGGACCCATTCTGAACTGAAAAAAGAAGTCTCTGCATTGTATCCTTGTTCCAGTCCTAGGGTTGGGTACTTTACTTTACCAGGTAAAGTAATAAGGGAAGTGTGGAGGGAAGAAACCTAGTTGCTTCATGCCCAGAAGGAAAAAAAAAAAACTGATGGAAGACCTAAAAGGAGAAAATAGAAAAATTGGCTTAATCCTAACTTTTTGGGGTTTCATCTTTGGAATTTCCCAGAAATAAATGAATGACATTTCAGTTGACCACATCTGGAGCTCCAAAATAGGGTAAAGCAACATAGCAATAGCCACCTCCATTTTTATGATACTTTGGAGTTTACAAAGCACTGTACTTATAAGGATCCTACAAGGAAGTCACCTTGCATCCTTGAGGGATCTCAGTTCTTAAATAATACAACTATTATGTGGCTCTGATTTCATTCTGTCACTTTTCTTTGGTCACAGAGCAAGTTAAATCTAAGAGTCAAAACTCAAACTCAGAGATTTCTTTGCTCATCAGGGAAACCTAGATGACTGACCTGGGATCTACCTAATTCAGACCAGTTCTTCTAATGAGTCAGAACCCAAGAGAGCCTATGCTATGAGAGGCATCAACACTTCCTTTCCTAACCTAAGAAATCCCTCTCACCACCATCATTCCGCTATGATATAGTACCCAGAACCACCATCAGTCATCCTTCTAAGTGAAGGCATTGAAGGTCTAGATAAGGTGTCAATGTACTAGGAGAGAGGTAATTCCATGAACTATCATCACTCTTTAATACCATAGCATACAGAAGTCAAGAATCATGCTGAGGACAGATGAAAAGTAAAACCTGAGTTCCTGGGTTCTTCTCTAGACATGCACATCTACATGAGGGCCCCTTTGGAGGATTTAGGGCGAATAGTTAATTTTAGGGGTAAAGGAACATAGAAAGCTTTGAGAATTAATCACAAAACATCTCTGGATGCCTCTTTCAAGCAACAAAGAGGTCTGATCCTAAGGAGAGAGAGATAAGGGGATCTAGGAGATTGATCATGGTTAGAAGTAACAGGGAAGGATTTTGGAAAGGAAGGCAGACATCAAGGAAGGCAGAATAATGCAAAAGAATTATAGAATCAAAGAGAGTCTTAGAACTGGAATTCTTAAAATCTTCCAAATATTTTTATGGGTCATTCCATACAGGAAAAAAAAAAATGGAAATTTTACAATCCTTCTGAAGACAACCCAAAAAAGGGCACTCATTCTATGAATTCAATAATTTAGATACACATTGAGTATTTGTGGCAAATAGGGCATTGAGTAGGAGTTATCAAGTTATCTCAGCAATCAGGTAAATTACTGATGGGTAATAATTGCAACTACAACATACTCACAAAGTAGTCATCTAACTTCCTCCTAAATACCTCCAGTGAGTGGGAACCCAAGGCCGTCCATCCCCAATTTGTGCAGCTCTAATTAATCTAAGTTTTTTCCTTATATCAAAACTACCTCTGGGGCAGCTAGGTGGCGTAGTGGATAAAGCACCGGCCCTGGAGTCAGGAGTACCTGGGCTCAAATACAGTCTCAGACATTTAATAATTACCTAGCTGTGTGGCCTTGGGCAAGCCATTTAACCCCATTTGCCTTGCAAAAAAAAAAACAAAAAAAACAAACCTAAAAAGAAGACCTCTTTTAAAAATAATATATTTTATTATTTACAATTACAGATAAAGCTCATTTCAACATTCATTTTTGTAAGCCTGAGTCCCAAATTTTTATCCCTACTTTCTTTCCCTCCCTCTCCCTCCCCAAGAGATCAAACAAGCCGATATGGATTATAACATACAATCATGTCAAACATATCTTCTTATTAGTCATGTTGTGAAAGAAGATTCAAAACAAAAGAGAAAAATCATGAGAAAGAAAAAACAAAATCAAATTTTAAAATGTGAAAATAGTATGCTTCAATCTGCATTCAGACATTCTTTCTCAGGTTGTGGATGGCATTTTCCATCACAAGTTTTTCTGGAATTGTCTTGGAATACTGTGGTTGAGAAGATCTAAGTCTACCATAGTTGATCATCATGCAATATTGCTGTTACTATGTAATGTTTTTCTGATTCTGCTCACTTCACTCAGCATCAATTCTTGCAGATCTTTCCAGGTTTTGCTGAAATCCATTTGCTCATCATTTCTTATAGTATAATAGTATTCCATTACATTTATATATCACAATTTGTTCAGCCATATCTCAATTGATGGGCATTCCCTCAATTTCCTATTCTTTGCCACCACAAAAAGAACTACTATAAATATTTTTGTACATGTGGTTCCTTTTCTCTTTTTTTATGACTTCTTTGGGATATAGACCCAGTAGTGGTAATCCTGGATCAAAGGGTATGCACATTTTTATAGTCCTTTGGGTATAGTTCTAAACTGCTCTCCAAAATTAATTCACAGCTTTACCAACAATGCATTAGTGTGCCAGTTTTCCCACATTCCCTCCAACATTTATCATTTCCACTTCTTGTATATTAGCCAATCTGATAAGTATGAGCTGGTACCTCAAATCTATTTTAATTTACATTTCTCTAATCTATAGTGATTTAGAGCAGGTTTTCATATGACTTTAGATAGTTTTAATTTCTATATCTGAAAACTACCTGTCCAAATCCTTTGTCCATTTAACAATTGGGGAAATAACTTGTATAGAATTGTTCTTCTACTTAGTGCTCATAGTTCTGTTCTTTGAGGTTAAGAAAATCCCTTGTGCAGACATTTTAGTCATTCTGACTAAAATTTAGTCTTCATGACCCAATTTCGGATTTTCTGGGCAAAGACTGGAGTGGTTTGTCATTTCCTTCTCGTCTTGCACATGAGAAAACTGAAGCAAAAAGGGTAAAGTCACTTGCCCAAGGTCTCACAGCTAGTAAATGGCTGAAGTCAAATTTGAACTCAAGTGGTCCTAACTCCAAGCCTGGCACAATTATCCACTGCATCATCTACCTAGCTATTCAACGTGACAGTCCTTCAAATTCTTGAAATCAATCATCAGGACCTTGACTTCTAGAAGAAGTTTTATGTTGGCCGTAGCAAGGTTTCAATTTCAAACAAATGTTAATTCTGACTTCATTTATTCAACAATAATTTATTAATTAAACAACTACTATGTAGGTAATGTGGTATAGTGGACAGAAGGATGACTTGAAACCAGGAAGACTTGAATTCAAGTTCTGCCTTTGATAAATATTCAAATGTCACCCAGTCAATCTATATCTTATCCTACCCATAGACCTTTAAGTTTCTGGAAATATAATCATATTTTCTCACTTCTTGTATCCCTTAGAGAGTTGAGGATGGTTCTCAGGAAATATGAACAGCTGAGTTAATAAAGAATCAATTAATTAATCAAGAAAAATCCACCTTTCCTACAACTAGTTTCTTTTTTTTCTCAAAATGAGAGTTAGCCATGTGGACAACTGACTCTCTAGCAGTCCAGGACTGGGTGCTTATGCCTTTTTTTTTGATTATCCCTTCCAAGAAACACATGGAAATTTTACAGCATCCTTCTAAAAGACAGGTAGCTCAAAGAAGGACATTAACTGAGGAAGTTGAATTTTAGGGGCTATTAAGATATTCAGTGGAAGCTATCAAGTTAGGCACACTATTTCACCCTCTGGAGCCAAAAAAAAAAAAAAGAAATCACAAAATATGAGGTTTCCCCTGCTCCAAATATCCTTTAAAACACTCTTGAGAATTAGTATCATTCTGCAGTGAAAGATCTTAAGGGACAAGGACTAAAGCTGCTCTTTCATTTGCATAATTAAGCTCCTAGATGCAGATTGACAACTTTTCTGTAACTAACAGTCTTAGAGAGTTATCCATAGTGTGGAGACAATAAGTGACTTATCCAAGGTCAAATAACCAGTATTTGTCAGAAGTAGGTTGATACTGGATTGGATAGAGCACAGGGTCTGGAGTCATAAAGATCTGAGTTCAAATCCAAATTCAGACATTTACTAGCTGTGTGATCTTAGGCAAATCCCTTAATTATTGCCAGCCTCAATCTCCCCAACCATAAAATAGGAATAATAATTGCATCTATTGCTCAAGGAAGCTTTGAGAATCAAATGAGTTGAGATTTCTTTAAAAAAAACACAGCACATAGTAGGCATTATCTAAATAAATGCTTACTTCCTTCCTCTTCCTCTGTCCATCATTAGATCTCTAGCCTCTATGCCACAGACTTGCAAAATGACAGGAGTATACCAGATGACCTCTAAGGCCCCTAGCAGCTCTAAATTTATGATGCCAAGATCCTATGACTTCATGGGAGAGTTTGCAGAAAATATACCAGGGTAAAGCATGATTTTATAAAAATCCAACATTCCCTCTCCTGTTGGCAAACATCTACACATTCATAAAGGATATTGACTAAGCAACTGCAAGGTCTTAAAGTCAACAAAGGTTGGCTCTTTGCAATCTTCCCTGTATTAGTCACCGATTGTCCTTGGATCATCTCTGAAAGATACATTGCTTAGCCATTGATGATATGTGGATTAGCTGATGCACCTCTTTTATTCAAGCAGACCCTGTCTCTTCCTCATAATTGATAGGAGAGCAGTTTTATTACTTTACCCTTTTCCCTATTCAAAGGGGAAACACTGGAATCATTTGAATAGGCTTTGGTGATCTGATAATCCTCCCTGTGAGAAAAAAAACACCCAAGTTCCAATAGCACAGGGCCACTCTTCTAGTGGAGATGGTCCAATAGACACAGTGTATAGGAAGAAGGTTCCATGTAACTCGGTAGGGATAATTGTTCTCTATCCTCCTTTATGGACTACTACCTAATACCCTTCCATTGATTACTATTTGTGTGTGTGTGTGTGTGTGTGTGTGTATGTGTATGAGTGTGTGTGTTTATGTACATCCTAATGTACCCAGCCTCTGGACTATACTATTCAGACATTCCTTCCCTGAAACTCTCCCTGCAAGGCTAATGCATCATGGTGGTGATCTGCATTCCAGGTGTCTCTCTCTCTCATTGTACCCAAACCCACTGGCTAGTTCAGTCAGTTCAGTATTCACAGGATCTACAAATCCATGAGTAAATGCAAAAATGAAAGGTCAAGTGTCTTCTATTATAATCTTTATTCAATACTTTATCGAAACTTGGTGGTGAGCCTGTTTGCTTAAAGTACACCAGTGAGTCATAAGCTGAGACATATCTGTGTCTTGGTTCTCTCTTACCTGTCTTTCCTTACTCTCCCTTGCTGGATCATCATCAAAATCATGCCCACAAATCCGAGATGTCACTAAAAGAAATCCTGGGCCTTATTTTCTTCTCTGTTATTTAATTTAGTGATCAACAGATAGGTCCTGATTCAAATAATGCTCCAATCATTTGAATAATCCTTCAAGTAATCCCCTTAAGTGACTACACAATTGGAATTGCACTATTTGAAGTTAAAATCATGTAAAACATGGCAATTGATTCCAAGCAAATGAAACTATGCAGAATGGAGTTGAGTAAGGTCCTCCAAAAACCTAGCTATAATCAGTTTCTTTTGTTGTTCAATCATTTCAATCATATCTGACTCTGTGACTATTTAGGGTTTTCTTGACAAAGTTACAGGAGTTGTTTTCTATTTTCTTCTCCAGCTCATTTTACAAATGAGAAAACTGAGGGAAACAAGGTTAATTGGCTTGTCTAGAGTTACACATCTAATTTTTGAGCCTGAATTTGAACTCAGGTCTTCCTGACTCCAAGCCCAGAGTTCTATTCACTGAGTCACTAGTTGCTTCCAATAAGTTCCTATAGGCTCAATTATCATATTTACAACGATGATCTCCAGCTTTAAACAGCCTGTCTTAGTCTCTCTCTCTTGAGTTCCATCCCCTGAGATGTCTTGCAAGACAACTCTTGGAGGCCTTTGAGACATTGCAAACAATATGTCCAAAATAGAACTCATTTTCTTTCCCTGAAAACCCTCCTTTCTAACCAAATTTCCTTTTACAAACAAGGGCATCACTGCCCTCCTGGTCTTCCTGTATCAAAACCTATGTCATCCTAGACACTTCCCTAGCACTTACTTCACATATCTAATCTGTGGCAATCACCTCATTTTTATCTTCACAGCATCTCTCATCTGCTTTTCTCATATGCTTTCTCTTTCATCCTGGTAAAGCAGACATCCTGATCAAGGTTCTTCTCAACTTACTCCTGAACTATGGCAATAGCCTTCCAGTTGTCTCTCCTTACTCTAATCCACCCTCTACCCAGTTGGAAATATAGGTTTTACTAAAGTGTAGGTCTGACCATGTCACCTCCCTACTCAATAAATTCCAATGGCCCCCAATATCTCCAGGATTAATATAAAATTTTATTTTTAGCATGGAAAGCTTCTCACAATTTGACTTTGTTATACTTTATACTTTTTTTCTCTCCAGGTATTTTAAGATTCATGTTGGAGCTTCTAGTTGGAGTCCACTAATAACTGAGAAACTTGGGGGGGTGTCTTTCCTAGTTAATTCAGAAAAACTCTTAGAACCCTAAAATCTCAGAATTGGAGTAACAATTTACAAGCCCAAACTCCAACTTAAAATAGGGATATCTTGGATAACATCTCTGATACAGAACACTCAAGGCACTTCTCAAATATTTTCTATGATAGTCTTGTTACTGAAAATGAATTATGTTCACAAAAGAAGAATGGCAAACTACTAAAGACCATAGGAAATATTGTTCTAAAATACCAATAATAAGAGAAATATAAATCAAAATAACTCCCATCTCACACCTTTTGCCCAGCAAATTGGCAATGATGATAACAAATGAGAATGTTCATTGGTGGTGAAGTTGTGAAAAGGTAGGCATATTAATATAATGTTGATGGAGCTGTGAATTGCTCTAATTGTCCTTGAAAGCAATTCAGAATGATGTTTAAAACTGATGAAAATGTCCATATTCTTTTGATTCATGTAAAATGAAAGGTGCATATATATATATGTATATATATTTATCAGCATTATTTTTTGATGACAGCAAAGAAATGGAAACCAAGTAAATGTGCATTAACTGGGGAATGGCTTAACAAATCACGCACACATATGTATATATAAAACAAAAAAAATGTGATGAATCCAGAAAAGCAGAGGAAGATTTATATGAATTGAGGGAAAGTGAAGTAAGGAGAATTAGGAAAATAATATACACAATGACTACAATAGAAACGGAACAAAAATAAAATAATCAAAACTGAATGTTATGAAATTTAATGGGTATTCTTCACTCCCAAAGATATGAGGATGCACCCATTTCCCTTCATTATAGAGGTGGAAGACTACAGTTGTGGAACACTATTCTAGTGTTATATTTGGTTGAAAGATTGGTTTGTTCTTCTGAATTTATTTTTTAATTCTATTTTAAGGGAAGGGAAGAGAGAAAAGGTATGTGAAGAAACACAGATGATGTAAAAACAAAAGGTATAAATTGAAATAAACTTTTTAGATAAGATCTTAAAATTGATAGAATAAAAGGAATTTGTCTATGTCTCCTCTCTCTATATATATACATTCATTCTCATGATCATAAGCAAATCTTAATGAAGTTGGAATTTGGATGAACCTTGGGATCATCACTATGAATGTGTCTGGGACCATGGTTGTATTTGAAAACAGGTACAAGGGATTGAGCTAAATGTATCTTTATACTGAGGCACATCCTTAGAAATTTCAAGGATTCAAAGAAAGTCAAAACTAGAAGAGATTTTAAAAGTCATCTAGACTGCTGCTGTTACTATATATAGATGAAGAAATTGAGGTAGAGAAAAGAAGCATCTTGTTCAAGGCCACATAATTAACAAGAGGCAGAGTTGATATTGCTAGATCTTTTATATGGGTTGGGTTCCGTTGGAAGTTATTTGATACTTCTTCTAACAATAGAGTTTTGAATAAACATAGTTCATTAAGGGTTCCAGTTGACTGACTTTTAACTAGAGTGAGTGAAGTGTTCTTCCAATGGACTCTCCCCTCCCTTAGTGACAAAGGGAGATTAAAGCAGTCAAAGCTTTCATTGGACCATCTATCCAAGGAGATTAGTTCTTCTTAAACCCAGACACACACAAAATTCTCACCAGTTAAGTGTGCTGGCTGGTACCACCCTCCCTTTTAAACCTTATCTTGAACTTCCTGAAAGAATTGTACAACTCTGTCTCTCCTACATATTCACTTTCATGCCTACCATATTTCTTATGTTTCACCTGTTAAATTCAATCCATTGTCTAACAATCAACCCAAAGGCCACCTTCCACCAAACTTCCCTGATTCACATAGTCAAGACTTTCCTTTTACAACTTTGAATGGCATTGGTTGCTCCTTTCTCCTAAATCCATTGTTGTGAAGACAGGATTAACATGATTTAACGACTGATTGGCAATGGGAGTTGAAAGATGGGGAAGAGTTGAAGATGCTTCTGAAGTTCTGAACTTGGATAGCTGGGATAATGTTAGTACGTTCAACTGAAGATGGGGCAGTTGTAGAGAAGGAGACATGGAAATGTCTTTTCATTTCCCTCTGGAAAAAAAAGAAGTTTTATACCAACAAAATACAATAAAGATGACAATTTATTGAGAGTTTTCTGGGGACAGCCAAGAATGAGGGTGACCTTTTCCTTTGTCCAGTGCAGCTAATTTTTTTTTTAACCAGTGATTTTGTTTGATCCTTGGAGTCTTTCTTAGAATCAATCTCAATCCTCAAATCTTATCCACTGCCAATTCTTAAGGATTTTACCTTCACATTTCTCTAAGACCTGCACCCTGGTTCAAGCCTTTGCCATCTCTTGCATAGATAACTACAATACTTTCCAAACTGGTCTTTCTATTTCCAGTCTCTGCCTCTTCAATTCATCCTCCACTCAGTTCTGAAACTGATACTCCTAATATATGTCATTCCCTAACTCAAAAATCTGGAGTGGCTCCCTATCACCTCTAGGTTAAAAATATAAACTCTTCAGACTAACATGTAGAGCCCCTTTCCACAGTATAACTCCTGTCTATGTTTCTCAGTCTTATTTCATATTACTCCCTTCATATATTTTCCATTCCAGTCAAGCTGACCTAGTTTAGGCATCTTCTGTGTGACATCTTATCTCTTACCTCCAAGGCTTTGCTTAGACTGAAGCCTTTAACTGGGGGATTAAGTGAACCCCTTGCCTGGCATGCACTCCCTCTTCACTCCTTGAAGAATCCTAAACTGCTTTCAAAGTAAAGAATAGAGAAGCTACAGAAGCTTTCCCTGATCTCTCCAGTTGAAGCTTTCTTCCTCTGGAAATCACTCCCTAATCTTTGTGTATATCAAACATCTACTCTTCTTCCTATCTGTTGTACCACTCCCCCATTCCCTTCATCGCCCAGTCTATAACCTCCTTGAGGGCAAAGAGTGTTTCTTTTGTGTCTTTGTACTCTCAGCCCCCAGCATACAGCCTGGCAATAGAAAGAGCTTAATAAATGCAAATGAACTGAATCAGTTGTTCCTAACTGTGGGCCTTCTACCCCTAGGGAGGGAGGGAGGGCTGAATCCATTAGTGTACCAGCCATCTCATTAAGTGACTCAGTGCAATAAATAAGCAAACACACCTTCAGAAGAGGAATAAATTATATAGGTATTACTGGGTTTTTTTTCAAATGCATATAGAGGACATTTTGATTAATAAAATCCAAGTTCATTTATAAGCATTACTAGGTCTATAGCAGCTTTTATCCCAGTTAATTGTCATAATCAAGAGAAAGCTTAGTCCATCTACATTACGTGGGAACCTAAAGGATAGGAACCACTGACTGAGATGAAAGCATCAACGGTGAGTTTATCAGATTTGCAGATGGGGAAATGAGAAATTAGGAAGCATAACTAACAAACAGAACTGTGATCTAAAGAGATCTCTACAGGCTAAAAGGACCAGTGGCTGGGGGCCATTAGAGACGGTGGGAGGGGGTTAACTCAGTAAACAGGCTGTGGTTTAGTAAACACAGAGGACTCCACAGGGAAATTTCCAATCATTAACCAAGCAAACAAGCAAGGGTCAGTAACAATAAAGGAACCTCGAAGGGCAATCCAGAGACTTCACTTCAGTAAATAAACCGGGTTGGGTAAACACAAGAGAGGTAACAGTGCAAGAAGAGAGACTTTGGGAGGTCTAGACTAAGTCTGCCTTCTTGCCGCTTTTTAAAAATATCAATCCCTATTGGATAAGGTATTCTAAGGGACAGGCAGCCAAGTCTGCTGATTATATTCAGAACAATCTATGGAAATGAGATAAGAATAAATGTAAAGTCCTACATGAAGGTTCAAAAAATCAACCAAATAAGCACAAAAAGGAGAGACTAAACCTGGCAATAACTCATGACAAAAATATCTATAGTTTTTTTTAGTGAACTTCATACTTAACAGTGGTCAAAAACATGACAAGGCAGTCAGGGAAGCTAATAGACTGTTAGTGTTCAATAAGAGAAACCAAGTGCCTCAAATGAGAGAGGTGAGGGTTCTCTAATAGAGAACCTTCTCTAAATTCCCTTGTCAAAATATATATGGAGTGCTGCATTTCAGTTCAGAATACCTCATTTTAAGATGGAACTTAATTTGGCTGGTTGGAGGCTGAAGAGGATCTATAGGTTGCTGAGCGGATTGAAGATTAAGAAATAAAAGGATTTGCTGAAGGAACTGGGGATATTTAGGGTGAAGAAGAAAAGACTGAGGGAGCACTTGATTATCTGAAAGAAAGAAGGATTAGATGTTTTATCTATTAGACTGTAAACTTCTTGAGGGCAGGGATTATGTCACCTTTAATCTTTGTATCCCTTGTTGAATTTCTTGTTGAATTTGTTACAAACAGGAGATAAAAGACTTATGGGCAGAAAGAATTTATGACTAGGATTGCCAACAAAGAAATGAGTTTCTTTGTAAGACAGCTTCTAATCATTCAAGTCTTCAAGCAGAGGCTGGATGTTAGAGACATTCTAAGAAAAGACTCCTGCTTCAAGGATGCATAGGAGTTAGTGTGCATCAAGGGCGCCTTCAGTTTGGAGATTCCAAAATTAAAACTTTTCTAATGTATTTCTAGAACAAAACTTTTCAGGATAAATGTTTTCAGCAATATTGTCCTTTATATAGAAAACATAGTCAGCTTTTACTTTATGTAAGTGAACTGAAGACCTGTAAGGAAAGGAATTTTTTATTAATTCAAATTTGCCTGTGTAGTTGGGGGAGAGAAGAAGGCAGACTGGAAGAGGCCCACAAATAAGACATGCTGGGGCTGGGAGCAGAGGAGAGAGGAGAGGAAGGAACACCCTGGTACAGAAGAAAACATTGGGACAGACACATGGAATCTAACACTGAGTTAGACAGGAAAAGACTGGAGCCTTGAGGGTAGGGCTGGGAACAGACTGATTCCCAATACCCAAGCACTGACCAATGGATGACAGATACGCAAGAATGAATGTATAGGCAGAGGGGTGGGGCAAAGCCAAGATCTTCCTTATCTCTTGAAGTCTCAGGACATTAATTCCCCTACCCTCTCTTCTCCCCCAAACCCCTATATTATGGGGGTTTTTCTAACCATTCTTTTGCTTTCACTTGAAGGCTGTCTTTGTGTGTGTGTGTGTGTGTGTGTGGTGGGGGTGTGGAGAGTGTGGAGAGACTTTAGAATTGGAGTTTAGGGGAAGGAGTGAAGATAGAGCACACTACTGTACAATAAAGATAAAAAGTTTGGGGGAAGTTTATTTGGAATGCAGATTTCCTTCAATATTCTTTTGGAAAAGTCAAATATGTGTAATGCATATTTACATAAAACAAAAATTGCCTTAAGTGTAAATAACACAACTCATAGATATGTCATAATGTTTTATGAGTCATCCTAGCAAAACAGATAAGGAAGTGCTCAGAACTCAAGAAGTCCTGGATTCAAATCTTCTTTCTGATACCTGATAGTTATATGACTTGATTTCTTTGAACCACAAAGAACTTTCTGAGATTCTACATTATACAGGTGATGGTCTGTACTTATGGGTGACCTTGCAACATGGGAAGTACTCACAAGTCCTTGGTGCATTGAGGTGTGTGTTGAGGAAAGTGGGCTGATCTCTAAAGGCGGTGACCCATCTTTGTCCAAAGGAAGTGAGGGAGAGTCCTTTAACTTTGAGGAAAAAACAATCTCTTAAAGGGTTTTCTAACCTCTACAGAATATAGAATTATAATTGGAAGGGAACATCAGCAGGCTAGTGAAATGGAGAGTGTTAATGCTAGAGACAGAAGATCTGGGATTGAACCTGAGTTTTAATCCTATCTCTCTCTGCCTTTGACTAATTATATGACCTTGGGAAGTCACTTTGTCTCTGTGGTCCTCAGGTTCCTCATTTGTAAAATGAGTGTATTAGAGTAGATGATCTATTATCCTATGATGGTTTATAATCCTATGATGCTAGCTATAATTTAACCCAGACTTTGCTATAGAAAGGAAACTGAGACCCACAGTGACTAAGTAACTTGCCTAAAGTCATATAACTATTAAGTGACAAAGCTAAAAACAAAATTCCTCAAACTCCCAACTCCAGAGCTTGCACTGCCCATTTTCATCTTTCTTCTCTACCCTGAACTCCAATCTAGCCTTCACAAGACTGCCAAACTCCTCTTTATTGTAAATAGATATGGCCATTATCACTTCTCTGCAGAAAAATGGTTTTAAAGGCCCTTGTCATCCTTAGTTTGCTAGTCTTATCTGATATTGCTCTCTACCCCCTCTTAATTTTTTTTTTTCAAGGCAATGGGATTAAGTGGCTTGCCCAAGGCCACACAGCTAGGTAATTATTAAGTTTCTGAGGCCAGATTTGAACTCAGGTATTCCTAACTACAAGGCCAGTGCTCTATCCACTGAGCCACCTAGCTGCCCCAACCCCCTCTTAATCTGCAACTGAAGTGAACTAATTTCTGTTCTTGAGAACTTTCCAAAGTCTACAGCTTTGCTCACACTGTTACCTATTCCTGGAATGCCCTGCATCCATCATAGTAAATGTCCAGGTACCACTTAATCTTTCCTTATATAAATTCCCCTATATTTACTGCATGCTTCCAACTAAAATGCACTAATCTGCTCTTGGGCACTCTCCTAACTACACACCTTTTCTCACACAGTTGCCTATTCATGGAATGCCCTCTTTCCCTGATCTTTTCCTGTTGACTTCCTTCCAATCTTATGTTAACTCCAATGCTCCTCCTCCAGTTTTCAATCCCAGCTCACCCATGCACTCATATAATAATTTGCTATTTCTGTTAGTTCTTATCCCCTTTCCCATGCACTTACATAAATAATGTTATTCCTATTAGTTCTTATCCCCCTTCTGAATCATCTCAAGCAGCTAGCAAAGTACATAGTATACAGCAGGTGTTTAATGATTATTGAAGTGGATTTAAAGTGAATTGAATTGAAATGGACTCATTTAAAAAATAATAAAAGAGAAGGGAAGACAAGGTAGGAATCACTTTGGAAAGTTCTCAAGAACAAAGCTAAAGATAGATTGGAGTAGTATCCAAGTTTTCTGTGGGGCTTTAGAGCAAAGGTTAGAATTCAAGTTGTCATGGTTTTATTAGGAAGTCCGGTGAAGCCTAAGGACATTTCTCAGAATAATGTTTTTAAATGAAAACCATAAAATAAATTGGATTACCAAAAAAACCCAATTATATTGAAATAGTTAGAAAAAAATAATTAAGTTCATTGACCCCAGAGAAAGAAACTTTACTTTGGACTAATCCATCAACTTTTCTGGTTTGAGATTTCATCTCCTTTCAATTAGGAGAAAAGTCTTTAAAAATAACCAAATATCTGACAATAATAACTGATATTTTTGTAGAAGTTTATTTCCAAAACACATGTGATATGTTATCCCAACAAGGGGATACAATGGACATCATTATTCCCAACTGACAGAGAAAGAAATTGAGGGTCAGAGGCTGAATGATATTTTTTACCATGCTGACTTTGCCAGGAGTGGAATTTGAATTCAGAACTTTCTGATTCCAAGTCCAGCTGCTGATGCACTATATCGCCCACCCCTAATACCAATGTTAGAGGTAGGAAAGGCTTAGTTCTCAGTGCCACTGCATAGGCAAATCTTCTCTGCCTCAATATATACACATTTCTCACAGGAACCTATCTAAAATACCAATGTTGAAAAGTGATTTTTTTTTTCTTTTTGCTGTAGAGGCAATGGGATTAAGTGACTTGTCCAAGATCACACAGCTAGTAAATGTCAAGACTCTGAGGTCATATTTGAACTCAAGTCCTCCTTACTTGAGGGCTGGTACTCTATCCAATACCTAGTTGCCCCTGACAGTGATTTTTAAAACTTGGTTTCTGATTATCTATAGTTATTCTTTATGGAAATTAGAACTAATTCTTCCCAGACTCTCCTATAGGCCTACAATGCACTCTACCCTTTAGAAGTTGAGATTCCTCCTATGGGATTCCCTTCCTGATCTCCCAAGTTAATATTACCTTACCCCTCATCATATTATTTCAAAACCTGTTGATCTGATTTTAATGTTGCAGTAAAATATAAGTTTCTTATGAGCATGGGCCGATTTTGCTTTTGTCTTTGTGTCCCCAGTGGCTAGCACACAGTGACTTGCACTGAGTAGGTTCTCAGGAAAATAAATGCTTGTTGAATGTGACTAAATGGAACTCCCATATAACACAGGAGCTTTAATTGATCTTTATAGCATATTAAATGATGCTTATGTTGTGCTTTATGGTTTGCAAATACCACTTTATCCTCCTTACCACCTTGGCATGGTGGAGTTATTATTATCCCAATTTCCAGTCCAGAGTCACAGTGCTAGTAAGTGCCTAAGACTGGATTTGAATTCAGGTCTTCTGACTTGATTTTCCTGGGGTCAAGAAAATTACTTTATTGGTTGACCTGAACAGATCACAACCGTTTCCTTTTTCGGGAGAGAGTTCCCTATCACTGAAGAGCTTCAGAGATTGGATGGCTAAACCCATTGTTAGATGGGCATTAGATTAGGACAGAGAGACCTTCTGAGACTCCTTCCAAGTCAGTAAATTCATGTCTCTGGAATCTCTAAGTTTCTCTCACTCCATCTATTTGTATGTCTGCCATGCAGATCTGTGTTCCTTTTCACAAGAATTGTCAATCAAAGAAAGGGTCATTGGGTTGCATATGACTTGGGATACAAGGCAGCCTAGATTTAGAATTCTCCTTCTTTACAAAACACAGTTAAACCCAAGCACTAATAGGACTTTGACTGAGGTTGTGAAATTAAACCAATAAACAAAAACCTTCCCCTTTCCCCATTATAGGAAAATAGAACAAAATATGAGAGCTAGAGACTCCAGAGATCATTTAATTTGACCTCCTCACTCTACATATGAAAAAAACCGAGATCCAGAGGAGGGAAAAAGGACTTAGCCAAGGTCACACACAGTGAATCAAGCTGTATGTATTTGGGAATTCCGTTTGGGGGAGAAAGCAGGGAGGGTTTTAGATCTTGGATAAACTTTCAACTTAGGCAAAAATGAAGAGACTCGCTTTCTCCGAAGTGACTTGCTTATTATATCTCAACCTAGCCTTTAGTAATCCAATTCATCTCAGGGGCACTGTTTACTATACTGGTAAAAATCTCACTGCTCAGCAGAGTAATGATTGAAGAGAAAAAACAAAGAAGAGCCGGAGGATTGGCCTTAGAAGTCACTCTCCCCACCGGAACTTCCCGGACTGCAGCAGTCTTTTGCCGGCCAACGCTTCTCCAACAGAAAGGAAACCCCAGGGACTTGGCAAGGCAAAGTTCTGCTGGGGGTCTGCCTCTCTGTTTTCCTCTCCCGGGGTGTGACACGTCCGAGGAAAAGAAAATTCTAGCCCCTGCATCTCTCAAACAGTCCAACAGGGTCTTGCAGAACCACTCCCTCTGATTGCAGTGAGGGCTAATCTGGCAACTGCAATGAGCGGGCTGGGTCTTAGCATCTCCACAGCGCCGAAGGGCTGGAAGCCACCAGATCCCGGCCCCGGCGAGGTCTCCTTGGAGAAGGCTGGGTGCTCCTGGGCTACTGGCCCAGAAACAGCGAGCAGCCCCTTAGGTGCCTGTATACTGTGAATGTATGACCGGGGCGGGGGGGGGGGGGCAGAGAATTCGGCTCTGGGAGGTAGAGCCGGCAGACACCGAGATGCATACAGCTCTGGTGCCACTCTCTGGGTAAAGCGAGGCATTACTGCTAAGGAGTCTCAGAAAAAAAGTCCTAGGCGAAGTATTAGCTGAAAAGCCAGTGGTCATCAGTGAAGGATGAAAGTAAAGGAGATTGTCTCCCTCTGGGCCCCTTGGGTTCCCTTGGGTCGCTCAGCTTCTACTCCTCACTCCCCCTCCCGATAAAGCCCATACTGTGACATGCGGCAGGATTCCATGACTCAGGTTTCTGCGGCCCATTCTCTCCGGAAAATTCTTTGGGAGAGAGAGTTTGAGGAGGCAAGGCCATGAGGGAGCCGGATTCTCTTAGCCGGGATGAAATCCTTGCTCCCCAGATGGCAAGAACGGAGGACAGTCGGGATCCAGCTAGATGGTCATTGTTCGGAACAGGGGACTGTAGGGGCAACTCTCAAGGGAGAGACCTTGTGCCTCTGCGGGAAAAGGGCAGCCTAGCTTGCTCAGGGCGGGGCTGGTGAGGCTGCGAGGAGGGTACCTGGCATTGTTAAGTTGCAAAAACTCGTTAGAAAGAGAAGCCCAGGGAAGGAAACTAGAGCAAAGGTAGAGGCAATCAAAGCGTGGAGGAATCTGAAACTGTTCAACTGCCCCCGGAGAAGTCCAAGCCTCTGGGTTCCCTGTCCATCTCAGGGCTTTCTCACAGGTCCCTACGGACAACGTCCAGTTAGCCCCAGGGGAACGAAAATGGTGCTGCAGGAGAACGCGCTGGTGTGGTCCAAGAAAATCAGGGCTTTCCAACTAGGGTCAGAATGTGTCTTTAGCCTCAGATATTGGGGTGGGGGGCGGGGAACACGAAATCTGCTCGGCTTCTCTCACCTAAGGGTTAGGTGCTGGTGGTCGGTGCGCTGCACTCTCCTCCAAGAGAGATGCCTTACAGAAGGAAATCGGGTCGGCATCTCCGCTACGGACAAAGTTTGGGGACACCAGCGGGCTCCCCTCCCCTCTCCATCCCCGATCTCCCGTCACCCCGGCCCCCGCCCTCGCCAGACTGAGCCTGAAACAAAGTCCCTTCACAGCTGCCGGTACTGCCGCTGCAGAAAGAGCATTTGCTGCAGGCTTTGAGAAAGGGCACTTTGAGGGGGAGAGCTCCGGGCTGGGGGAGGGGAAGGCGAGGCGCCGGCTAAGGGGCTTCTCCCCTGACGCCCCAGCGCCCGCCCGGCAGCCCAGAGGAGAGCAGGGCATCGCCCCAACAGTCAGCTCCTCTCCTTCCCCAGTAAAGACTAAGTCTTTACTGCCCTCTCCCTTCACCCCGCCACCGCGCCCCCAGACTGTTCGCAGCCCCCGAAGGCACCTGCAGGGCTCGGGGGGACCGGGGTAAGGAGATAGGAAAGAGGGAGGAGATGACAGGAGGGCTCCTTCCCGGGGCCGGGCCGTGGCGAGGAAGTTTATTGAACATTCCGGTTTGCTTCCCAGACCCCGCCAGGCAGGGCCAGGAGGCCAGGGCGTCGGGGATGGCGGTTGGCATCCGACGCCTCCCGCCGGCTCTGGGGGAGCTCAGCCCGCTCCGGGCGCCGGCCGGGCTCCCGAGAAACCGGCTAGGGGGTGCGGTGGGGGAGCGAGCCAGGCAGAGCCCGGAATAGACGGGTTCCCCCCATCCTAGCTCTCCCAGCGCGCCCGAGCCCAGAGACGTTCTGTTTTGTTGTGTCTCGTGAAGCAGGCTCCTCGACGGGAAAGGGGCGACGGAAATACCCCGAGGAGGGAGGGGGCCCGAGCTGGCAAGGGGCAATTTCCCCGGCTGAGGCCCTGAGGGACCGGGAGATCTGGGAAAGTTTATCCGGGGAGAAGCCCCGGGAGGCGGCGGCGGGCACCGCAAGCGGGTCCCCGGTGCGCCCCGCACGCTGCCCGGGTTTGCAGCCGGGGCCGGGGCCGGGGCCGCCGGCGGGGCGGCGCGGCGCGGCGGGGCTGGCGGCGCCCGAAGCTGGCAGTCCAGGGCCGGTCTGGCACTTACCGGTGGCCGAGGCGGTGAAGAGCCCCCAGCAGAGCAGCAGCAGGCGGCTCCCTCCAGCCCGCACGGGAGCCCTCAGCCCGGGGTCGCTCCGCACTCCGGGATCGGGGCCGCCGCAGCCCCTGGGCTCCCATCCCGCCGAGGGCTTCATGGCCGGGCCGGGCTCGGCGAAGGCAGGCTGAGGCTCCGACCGGGCGGAGGAGGAGAAAGGAGGTCAGGAGAGAGCTTTTTTTCTGCTCGGAAAAATCCCTAATACGTGGAAGCCCTGAGCTGCTGCGGCTGGAATGAACCAAGTCTCGGCTGGCTCGGGGAGAGGAGGCTCCGCTCTCAAAATGACTCTCTCCAATCCGGCTTTGCAGGATCAGCGGCCGAGGGTCCCCGGGGAAAGGGGAGTTTTATTATCCCGGGGATTAATCACTCGCCCAGCCCGTTTCGCGCCCCCCCCCCCACCTTCCACTTCCCCACTCCGGGAGGGGGAGCTTTCGGAGGGGACAGGGCTGGAAGAGGGGGGAACTGCAATAGGGCTTTCCCACCTTATCGGCGCCGCCACCCCACCCCCAACACACACAATAAACCACAAATTACGTCTTAAGGGTTGTTTATTCGTATTTGTTTTAAAATGGACTGGTTTCTTCTCAAGTTCGGCCTCCCTCTCTCGCCCCCCCCATACACACCCATAAAGGACAATTTCCATTTCTTAAATCGTCTGAGAAACGCAAGCGTGCATGTATACACACTCGCCCACACTCACGAACACACACATTGACACACTCACCTATGCACTCATTCACACACTCATCTAGACACCCATTTGCACACACACACACCCATTCACATTCACACTCGCGTTTAGGTGCAGGATCACACATTTACACATCCATACACTCAATACGCACACTATTTAATAATTACAAATGCTGTCTGGGAAAGAAATCAGCCTATTCTCTCCCCGGTCTGGATGGAGACGGGGATGGGAGGTGGGGGCGGGGGGAGGACAATGTCTGAATCTGAGAGCCATAGGGGCCGAGGGGTCTTGAACTCATCACTTGGACCTCGAAGATGTTCTTCAAGATGCGATACTAGAACAAGTCCCTTCTCCGAAAGGGGTTGTCGGGAGGGGGAGGGGAGAGAAAAGAGAATCTCTGCCCACCTTTTCTCCCCCCGTTTCCCCGATCCACTCTGTTGGAGGGGTGGGGGGCAGGACCCCAAGATAATGGCTAGAGCTCAAGGAGAGAGCTCGCTGGTCCCTTCCCCAATCTCTACAAAGTGCAGACATTTTCAGAGCTTTCCTAGTGGGGCCAGGGTGCTGGTGGCCAGAATTGGAAAGTTACCCAGGAAATTTGCACAATTTACCCTCAAGATGAAATGCCACCCCCACCCCCACCAGGGCACACATTCACACGCCCGCGCGTGTGTTCAAACACACATACACAAACACATACACACAAACACACGGCCCCAGTCCAAAGGAGCACACCATCGGGGACCTGGCTGGAAAACAAGTTTCTCTGAACCGGGTGCAGCCCTGCCTGCAGATTTTGACTACCTCCTTCCATTCTCACCCCCATCTCCCTAGCTCTGTATCTAGCTCCCCCCCCCCCCCATTTTGGCTTCTCCCCGGTCACGATGGCTTCTTCCAGTTCTACGCCAATTGCTGAACACTGGGGGGAAAGAGTTGGGGGAGGAGGGATGGGAGAACAGAGGGAATGAGAGAGCAGGAGAAGGGACTGGGGGCATCGGAACCGGAGCAAGGGGGAGGCAGGTGCGATATTAAAGGATGACAAGGAGTGAAGGACCTGGCTAGTCAGACGGGGGCGGGGGGCTGAGTAGGGAGCTCAGGGTAGATGACTGGGGATGATGGGGAGCGGAGAGAGATCAAGTCCGAGAGGAATTGAGTAGGGCCAGGAGCAGGGGAAATTCGGGTTGTTCAGTCTGATGGCCGAGGAAAAGGCTGGGACTACCCAGAGACCAAGGGGAGGGATGCAAAGTGAAGCCTGGTGGCTTTGGCTTCGACCATAGACACCTAGGCAGCTAGGGGAGTGGTGACCAGCAAAACTCCGCTCTCCCGGCCCCCCGGTTTCTGTGGTTTCCCTCTGGGTGGGGACAAGACCCAAGCTTGAGTGTCCCCCTAAGGATTTACCCCACTACGGTTTCATTAAGAAACCCTCCCGCGCCCCCCACCCCAAGATGTTCCGGCTCCTTTGAATGAGCTCATCTGACAGCTGGGAGACCATTTATACTCGGGGCTTACGAATCTCCCCGGAATCGCCCGTTTCTCGTCCTCCCCTTCCCCCCTCCCCTGCTAGCCCCCTTCTCCCTTCGGCTTTTCAGGCCGCTCCCGCCGCCAGCCACTGAGCGGCTGCCAAGAACCAGGGGCCAAAGGCAGCTCCGTGAAAGACTCGCTTTATATCCCTTCAAACTCTCGGGGCCCCATTGAAACCAACTTATTGTCCCAAGGCAGAGGGAGCTCAGAGGGAGCGGGGAATCAGAGGGGAGGGCTCGGCGGGACTTCCCATCACCCCCTCCTTCTTCCCACCAACCCATCCTTCCTGTCCCAAAGGGACAGTCTAGACAGCCGAGTGGGGGAAGGGGAAGGCTATGGAGCCAGGGAGACCCCTCCCCAAATATCTTTGGGGTTTAACCCTAATCAAGAGGCAAAGAAACCTTCGTAGCCTCCCCTGGAGGCGGAGTGAAGATGCAGGTTTGCCCCCTTCCAGACAAACCCTCTCCCAGCCTTAGCTTCTGGACTTAGTCTTTTTCACCCAATCACCTCTTCAACATCTAAGGAGATGCAGTGGATCGCTTTTCTTCTTGGGATAAAGGAAAGGAGGTGCCCTTGCGTGGTCTGAACTCGGGTCAGAAGGGTAGAGGGAGTTGAAAAGACAGTCCTTTCAGAGACTGAGAAAGCCTGAGATAGGAACAGAGAGAAGAGAAATAAAGGCAGCAGTGACAGAGTCAGAGTTACAGCCAGACAGTCAGACAAGACAGACAAAGAGACAGATAAAGAGCTCGTGTAGAGCTCTAGCCTCATGCTCCAGCCCTAAGCTGCTTTCCACCCAGTTACTCACACTAGCAGAGAATCTGCTCAGCTCTGCCACTACGGACAGCAACCCTGCTTGAGCTGGGAGCTGCCAACAGCTGCAATTTCCCCCAGAGAACACTCCCCAGAAAACATGGAGGACCTAACAAGCCTGCTCATGGACCTGAGGGCTGTGCTTGGGGGGGGGGGGGAGAAGAACCATCTAGCAGACAATATTGATGGTGTTTCTCAGCCATCTCCACCCTAGAAGATCAGTTTTCCTTGGATCCAATCTCCCAGCTTATTAGATACAGTGACTTGCAGGTTGCTGGCCTTAGAACCAAGCTTCTGGGGTGCATTCCCATCCTGAACCCTTGAATCCCTGAAGATCTTTTTTGTTCTGGATGAAAAATGACCATGAGCTCTGTTCTCATCATAGTATCACATTGCAAAAAAGCCCAGTACAATGCAGTGACTCACCATGATAAGCCAAATATCCGGATAAGATCGATGTACACTTTGGAAGGAAAACAATTACTTGAGTGCAAGAAATGGAGTTATTTCAAGAAGGACAAGCAGAAGCTCTGCCCAGAAAATTCATTTTGAAATTGGGGGCCCCATCCTGAAAGAGGATTAGGAGAGTTAAAGTGCCTTTCCTGTGTAACTCCAAAAACAAGATAGGCTGCTATAGGGTATGGACAGGAGGAAAGGATTTCTGAAGGGGAGGGGGAATAGGAAAGGAAGAAAGAAAGAAAGAAAGAAAGAAAGAAAGAAAGAAAGAAAGAAAGAAAGAAAGAAAGAAAGAAAGAAAGAAAGAAAGAAAGAAAGAAAGAAAGAAAGAAGAAAGAAAGAAGAAAGAAAGAGAGAGAGAGAGAAAGAAAGAGAAAGGAAAAGAAAGAAGAGTGAAGAGAGAAGAGAGAAAGGAAAGAAACAAAGAAAGAAACAGAGTGGAAGAAAAAGAGAGAGAGAGAGGAACAAAGAAAAAGAGAAAGAAAAAATTAAGTGAGGAAGGAAGTGAGGTGGGAGGTAAAGATGGAAGAGAAAAAGAAAGAAAACTAAAGGTAGCCAGAGCCTGTTAAGAGGTCACAGAATAAAGGGTAGAGTCTCAGAAGGGGAAGTCTGACTGGGCTGGGAATTGGAGAGAGAAGTTTCTCAGCTGTCAGAATGATCGGACAGTAGCCTGGATTTCTCAAGGGAGGGGCTGTCACAGCAGTGACTCCAGAAAAGATGGAAGAGGGCATTAATGAGGAGGTCAAGAGCAAACCATGGAATGCAGAGGGAGATGAAAAGGCCTCCCTGGGAGTTTTGGCAAACTGAGCTCCCCTTCCCTTCATGTTGCACATCCTGTAGTCCTCCTGAGTTCTACAGTTCTGCCAATGGGCAGGAATCTGCCAGCAAGCTCATATTCGTGAGGGGAAATGCTTCCTCTCCCACTGTGAAGGAAAGATTTTCATAAAAATGGTGTGCCCTGCAAATGAAGTAGTTGTTTTGGGACTCAAAGAGAAGCCAGGTCATATAGCTCTTCCTTCTAGCTAGTGGAGCTTGATCTCTTCTCAGCATTCCACTAGGGTCATGGCCAAGGGTACTGGGGCTGATGGGTTGCCCTCAAAAACCTAACCTCATAATCCCAGGTTTGGGCACTGAAAAGCAAAGTATCTGAGCTTTCTTATCTCAGCCACTCAAAGAAATTTTGCAGAGGTAGGATTGCCTGTGAGGCATTCAATCTCCAGAGAAATATGCAAAGCATCTCTTATAAAACCATGGTGGAATAAATTGTCCACTATGCCACTCAATGTCCTTTATCAAGAACTGACAGCATAGATTCCTGTTTGAGTTAAGTTCTGAAGAGGTGAAGAGTGGAGGAAATCTGTGAAGAAGTTGTGTGCTTTATCACTCAGTAAATAACAAGGTAGTATATTAACATTCTGGTTTTGTTTTGTTTTTAACAAAAGCAAAAGGAAAATCTCTTTTTCACCTCAGTAACTAGTGAACTTATGACCAAATTTATTGCTCATATATTATAATAATTTGTTCCATTTTTAGAGGCATGGCAAGAGAACAGTTTCTTGGGGAAAGATTCAGGGGTTTTAATGAATAGCAACCTCAGTATGAGTTAACAGTGTACTTTGACAATAAAAAATCAGATAAAATAATGAATGTCCCTGGGCTGAGTTGAGAGTGACTTAGTGTCCAGAATAAGATAAGTAAGAGTACTGTTGTCCTCTAACATGGTTAGACTTCATCTGAATCTCAGTTCTGGGTACTATATTCAAAGAGGTTGGAGACAAGCTTGAGCAAATACAGAGCTATGTAAGGGAGGCTATCTACTACGCTTTACAAGGAATACTTGAAGAAACTGAGAAACTTTAGAGTCTGAAAAAGAAGCTACCTGGATGGGGCAGGATGTGTTAGCTGGCTGAAAATATTTGAGAGGTTTTAAATGTTTTTCTAATCCCTAGAAAACAGTACTAAGAGCAAAGAGATAAGGAATAGGGGAAATTTGAAAAAAGTAGATTTAGGCTTGGTATAAGTCAATCAGTCAATAAATATTTATTAAACATCTACTATGTATCAGACCCTATTTAAGCACAGGAGGTACTAAGAAAGACAAAAACAAGGAAATTACATTCTAATAGGGGAGACACTATCCAAATAACCATTAAGTGCAAGATATATAAAGTGGAATTAGGAGGCAAGGAATCTGAGCATCTAGGAAGATTAGAAAAGACCCTTCTAAACCTAGGGTAGAATAGATTGTCTATTATGTAACTCAATGTCCTTTATTGCATAACTCACAACATAGATTCCTGTTTGAGTTAAGTTCTGAGGTCTGAATGGATGAATCTTGAAGGAAGCAAAGAGAGAAAGAAGGTAGAGGTGAGAAGAGAGAGTATACCAGGAATGAGGAGTAAAAGGGGGCATGGAATTGGAAGATGGAATACCATGACCAAAAAACAGCAAAGTTGGGAAGAATAAAGTATTAAGAAAACTTGTCAGTAAGGATGGGCAAAATAAAATGAGCATAACCAAGAGAATAATGTCAACAGTGACAGCAATATTGTTCAAAGAGTAACTCTGAATTATTGAGGTATTCTGAGTAACATGAACATGCAAATTGACTATGAAGGACTTATGGAGATGGAACCCACATATAAAGAAAGAATTGCTATATGGAAGTATGTATTGTATGGCTGCACATATACATATATATCACTGTTGGCCCTCTCTAATGTGGGGTTGGGGGGTGGGAGGAACACAATGGGAAATTCAAAATATAACAAACAAGTTTTTTTTTAAATAAAGGGAGGAAAAACTTTAATCGTCAGAGGATTTTTATTTGATCTCAGAAGTAATAGGGCACTATCTAGGTTTATTGAGTTGGGAGGTAAGAATGGCGTGATCAGATAATCACTTTAGGAAAATCTCTTTGGTAACAGAAGAGGAGAGCTTGGAGTAAGCTTAAGTTGCTCAAATCAGAGACAACAGCCAGTCCACTAATTTAGCATCCAGTTGTGAGGTCATGAGACCTAGCACTAGGGTAGCTGCTGCATGAGTGAAAAGATATGTTGTGAAAGCAAAAATGTTAAGACTTGAAAACAGATTGAATTTGTGGAATGAGAAAAATCTAGGATGATGCCAAAGTGATAGTGGTCTTCTTCATAGAAATTGGAAAGTTTGGAAGAGAGTAAAAACTTTTCGACAATTAGTTCCATCCCATCAATCAATCAATCATTTACTAAGCACATGCTATATGCCAGACCCCTGTGAAATGAAGTACCTTGAGAGGTAGTAGGCTTCCCCTTATTTGAAAGTTTTCATGAGAAATATGGTCACTTGTTGGTCAGGTTGCATAAAGGATGTCTGGTCAGATATAGGTTGGACCAGATCACCCAAGAGGATCTTTTCAGCTCTTGGATTTTGTGATTCTATGACCTATCACTTCCAGTCCTTTTTGCTATATGCTGTTGCATGACATTCTTATTGTTTTATGAAACACTTAGCCTCTAATCTCTCTGTAAATACTGGAAGGAGCTATAGTTTCATCTGGCCCTCAAAATATGGTAACTCCTTCCTTCAAATATATGAGGTAACCTATCCATGACTTATTAGATAAATCCTAGAGATTAAGCAACTTGCTCTGAGTTCACTGCTAATGCTTATCATAGACAGAATTTGCTCCCAGTCTTCTGGATAGAATTTGCTCCCAGTCTTCTGGAGTCCAAGCACAGCATCCTGACCATTATACCATACTGTCTTTAACTGATAATTTGAAAAAAATCCTGTCCCAGATAGAGAACAAAACTTAAATTCATTCACATTCATCTCTGTATTATCATCCTTCTGTTGGGGCAGCTAGGAGGCAAAGTGGGTCGAGTACCAAGCCAGAAGTCAAGAGGGCCTGAGTTTAAATCTGTCCTTAAATACTTACTAGCTGTGAGACCCTGAGTTGGTCATTCAACCCTGTTTATTTCAGTTCCTTATCCTTAACATGAGCTGGAGAAGCTAATGGCAAACCACTTCAGAATCTTTGCCAAGAAAACCACAAAAAAGGCTACAAAGAGTCAGATACTAGAAATAACTAAAACAACAAAAATTGTCTATCCAATATAAACCTTAAAATTTGCAGAGACAGATTCTGACTGCATAAACCACTTTGTTGCTGTGAACATAAATGTCTAGGCAAATAGTTGATTGGGGTCTAGTGAAAATGAACTCTAGAAGACATGGGTTCTAGTCTCAGGTCTGTCATTTACTGGCCTGTGTTTCTATTTTCCATCTGCCAAATGGGGATAATAATCACTGCCCTAGCTGCTTCCCTGGGGAGGGGGTATTTTGAGGATCACAAGAGATAATGGATATAAAAGCATTTTGAAAAGTTAAACATGTCATAAAAATGCAAGGGATTATTACAGCTATCATCAGACAAGAGACATGCCAGATATTCAAAGGTTTGAAAAACAAAAATAAAGTTGCCCTCCCTATATTCTACCTCCCTTCCCTCTATGTCCCCCCTCCCCTCCCAAAGAAAACTCAACACTGGAACTTTAAGGTACTGAAGACTGTTGAAGTTCTTATCCACCGCCCCTAAGAAGTACTTGTTCAAAACAGCTTCATTTCTGGGTTGATAGATATGATGATACCTCCAGGAAAAGCTCTCCCTTAGAGAGATTTCTGTAGTTGTATCTCTTTCCTGCTCTGCCAGTTTATCATTTAAGGAAGTGTTTACTAGGCAGCCCCATTTGGACTGCTTCAGATTTCCATTGATCCTTTTCCCCCACTTACTTCTTGGTAAGGGCCCCATCTCCTCCTCCCCTTTCCAGATTCCCTCACATCTACAAGATGAAAAGAGGCAGAGGAAAGGAAGAAGGAAGACAACAACCAATAAAATAGAGGTGAATAGAAAAAGACCGATCCAGACTCCTCTCACTGGACAATCCTGAAAACAAAGAGTATGGAAAACCCGAGTAAAGTCTACTATGTTTCATTGAAGGACTAATCCTAACTATCATTATCCATAATCATCAAGCAGGTAACAATAAAGACATGATTAATGTGAGGATATGGAAGAGCATATTGAGTATTGGATCCAAAGTCAGAGGAACTGGGTTCAAATTCTGGTTCTGAAATTTAATCTCTAAGTGACTTTGGAGCAGTCTTGTTTGTGCTTGTCCAACAGTGTGTCCCACACTTAGTCTGTGTCTAATCCCTTGGATCAGACCTTGGAGGTCTTTTCTAGCCAAGATCCATGATTCTTTTTGAGATTGTTCTTATTATCTGGGAGACCTGGGTTCAAGATCTGCTTAATTGGTTATTGAGACCAAGCCAAGTTCAGAGTGGGTTCAAGTTTCACTCTGGTAATAATCATGTGACTCTGGGCAAAAATGCTTCAGTCTCCCCATATGTAATATGTAAAGGTTGAACTCAGTGGTCTCTAAAGTTCCTTCCTGAAAATGTGATCTCCTAATAAATTAACTCCTGACCTACTCTCTAAGACTAGATTACTGAGATCGATTATGGAACTGTCATTTTAAAGAATCTGCCAAGAATGGCTAGATTTCTAGATCATTGCATGTTTTTTTCCCTCACAACTCTATACAATAAGCAGGGATAAGTAGTGGGAGAATGATTTTATTGATATAGGGAACACATACATGTAGTAGTATTCCCATTGACGGTCAGCACCTTCTCTGCAACCTAGAATCTTCCAGAGGGCCCTGGAGAGTTCCCAGTTAAGTGACTTGTCAAAATCACTCCAACTAGGATGGATTAGAGGTGGGGAACCAGATCTTCTCTCTGGGACCTGCTTTCTATTCACTGTATCATGGAGCCTTGGATCATATTATCCCCATTTTATAGCTCAAGAAACTGAGATAAAAGATTGAACAGTTTTGTACTCCAACTGTTGGTGAAGTTGAATTGAATGGGGGCAGCTAGGTGGCGCAGTGGATAGAGCACCAGCCCTGGAGTCAGGAGTACCTGACTTCAAATCCAGCTTTAGCCACTTTATAATTACCTAGCTGTGTGGTCTTGGGCAAGCCACTTAACCCCATTGCCTTGCAAAAAGCCTAAAAACAAAAAACAAACAAAAAAAATCGAATTGAACTAAATCATAATGATCTCATGGGGTAATGAAGACTGTAAAAAAAGCCACTACTTTTATTAGCTCTCTCCCACCAACATCACCATATATTTCAATATTTAGAAATTCCCTTTAGGAAAATTATCATAAGAGTTGGAAGAAATCTCTAAGGTGGCAATGGTTGGTAGAGCATTGAATTTGGAGTTTTTCACCCAGACTTGAATTCTAGCACTGTGACTTATCTTTGTGGTCTCAGGCATATTACCTCCCCTGTCTGGATTTATCAGCAAAATCAAGGGCTAGACTAGAGGATCTCTAAGATCCTGGTTAGCTCTAAATTCTGTGATATTAGGCTATATCATCCACCAGAGCAGGAATCTAACCTCTACAATGAGTAGTCATATTCTTCCCAAATACCAAAGGCAATTTACTACCACCTTGGTGAATGCATCCAACTGGATAGCTCTAATGATTAAAAATGTTTTTATAGAGCTAAAATCTGTCCCTCTGCCACTTTTAATCACTACTCCTGGTTCTATCTACTGGAGTCAAACAGTACAAATGTTTTCTTAAAAAAATTTAGAAATATATTAATTTTTTAAAATTTTCCAAATGCATATATTACATATATATAAATAGGTATACATATGTACACACACACACACACACATATATATATATATATATACATAAGTTAATATTCACTTTGAAAATTTGAGTACCAAATTCTCTCCTCTCCTGGTGGTCCTCTACCCATTGAGAAGGCAAGCAATATGATATCAATTATACGTGAAGTTATATAAGATATATTCCCATATTTTGCAAAATACACATACAAACAAGAAACATGAGGTGAAAAGGTATACTACAATCTACATTCAGAGTTCATCAATTCTCTCTCTGGAGGAGTATGGCATCTTTAATCTTTTATTCTTTGGAATTATCTTGGATAATTGTCTTGATTAGAAGAGCTAAGTCTTTCCTAGTTCATCACTCTTATAATATTGCTGTTACTGCAAACAATGTCCTCACGGTTCTGCCCATTTCACTTTGTATGAGCTGTACGGAAATAAGACTAACTTGGTTTTCCTGAAAACATGCTGCTGATATCTCTTATAGCACAATAGTATTTCATCATAATCACATGCCACAACTTGTCTAGTCATTCCTTACTTGATCAACATCCCCTCAATTTTCAGTTTTTCCATCAAAAAAAATTGCTATATTTTTGTATAAAATTTTCCTTTTGCTCTGATATCTTTGGAATGCAGATTTACTATTGATTTTGAAGTAATACAAGTTGAACCCTTTTCCCATATTAAAGAGCCTTCCCTCTCCCAAGTCTTTTCTGACCTCCTTCTCCAGGCACACCAAGCTTTTCAATATCTTTTTTTTAAAAGGTGACACCCAGCACCAGCCCTGGAGTCAGGAGCACCTAGGTTCAAATCGAGCCTCAGACACTTATTACCTAGCTGTGTGGCCTTGGGCAAGCTATTTAACCCTATTGCCTTGTAAAAAAACCTAAAAAAAAGGTGCCACCCAGAACTGAACAAAATATTTCCAAGTGGATAGAAGGCAGGGTTTGGAAGGAATATTTATTACCTACTCTATTCTAGGCAATGTGCTAAACTCTTTATAGCATTTCATTTGATCCCCACAACAATGCTGGGTATTATATTCTCTATTATATAGTTGAGGAAAATGAGGCAGAAGTTATTTGTTTAGGATCCCATGATTAGTGCCTGAGGCCTTTTTATTTTTTGCAAAGTAATCAGTTGTGACTTGCCCAAGGTCCTGCAGCTAAGTGACTATTAAATGTCTGAGATCAGATTTGAACTCAGATCCTCCTGACTCCAAGGCAAGGTCAGTGCTCTAAACCTAGATTAGGGTGAGCAGAAGTAATCTGGAAGTGGAAGCAGTGCTGGACCTAAGAGTATTGTCATTTTGGATTTTATCTATTCTATTCCATTTTGACCTCTAACACCATATCTAGCCTTGTTTTGTCTAAAAGCACAGGAGAAAGCAACATGCTATAATCTTCCTCCTAATCTTCAAGGGGTAGGCCAGGGAGAAAGGAGGGAGACTAGACACTTGAAGGTTCATCAGCTGAAGCTCTAAAGGTCTGACCTCTCACAATGCATGCTACTTTGGGCAAGACCCCTCTCTTTCCTGGGCCCAGTTCCCTATCTTTGAGATCCTTTCCAGCTCTAAACCTCTGGTCCTATCCAAGAATTTCTTCACTGAGAATAGCGCCATTTTACCTTGGGGTGGGTTTTAAGTCTCAGGATCCTCCTGGGAATCTCCTTTATGGTCTCTATGTATGGATTTGCTCCTCCAGTAACCCATGTGTGCTATGGATTCATGGGGGTCTAATCTCTCTCCATCCCAAGACACAAACGAGAACCTTATTCGATTTATGTGATCTTGGCAAGGATGGCTCTGTGTGTACTCTGTGCACCAGGAAATATTTCTGCATCACTCCATGGATATGTGCTATGTGTTCTTGGGAAATCTGCTCACCCCTCACTCTATCACAAATTGGTTCATTGCTCCTGCTGCACCTAGCATCTTTGTCCTTGTTTCTTCATCTCTTATTTTGCTGACATTTCTCTGGCTCAAATCTCAAAGCCATCCATCCCACATCCCAATTCTCATTTTCAGAATTCTAGATCTGTGTTTCTCTCACAGGTTGTCTCACTAATGCCCTTAAATTTAGCATTTCTAAAATGATCTTATCCTTCCACACACACACACACATATCCAAAATAAATGGACACTCCTAATTTTTCTGTTTTGTACTGTATCCATGGTACTGTCATTCATCTCCTATGCTCAGAACCTTGGAATGATCTCATTTTCATCTTTCTAATAGGGTTTCCTTATCTGGGGTCCATGAACATGTTTTTATAATTAAAAATTTGAAAACTAGTAATCGATCACTTATTTTTCTCCCTTCCAGCTGCCTTCCCTCCACATTGGAAATAAAGAGGAAAAACACGTTGCAAATATGCAATATCAGACAAAAAAATTTCTATATTGGCCATGTCCAAAAATATATCTCATTCTGTATATTTAATTCAGCACCTCTTTGTTGGAAATGGTAGCCTTCCTCAATAATGGTCTTCTGGAATCATGGCTGATCATAGCAATTGATCTGAAGTCTTACGTTTTTCAAAGTTGTTCTTAGAATATAATTTACTCTCTTGATCCTACTTATTTCTCTCTTTGTCAGTTCATGCAAGTTTTCCCAAGTGTCTTTGAAATACTGTATTTCACCATTTCTTACAGCACACTATTCTACTACATGCATTTATCCAATTGATAAGAACCTTCCCCCTTAGTTTCCAGACCCTTGCAAGTACAAAGATAGCCTTATATTAATATGTTTCCTTTACAATCTTATGCATTTTATTTTATGCCATTTGAAAGAGGAAGGGTTTCACCATTTTGCCAAAGGGGTCCATGACCCATTAAGTTAAGAACACCTGCTCTAATAAAAACCAGTCTATGATTATTGCATGTCTTTGAAAGCATTTCTCACATCCATCCCTTCATTTCATATCCCAAAGTCATTACCCTGCTACAATTACCCATTACTATTACCTTCTCACTCCACTTTTTACACTTCCCGACCAATCTGTCTTTCATATAACTGTCAGAATAATATTTCTTACGTTAGATCTCATCATGACATTTTCCTGCTCAAAACTCTCTCAGTAGAATCAAGTTCATTCTGCTATGTCTGCTATTTTATGCTATCCACAATAAGATTCCCTACCTTACTTTTCCAGACATATTTCATAGTCCTACCCATCCATGCATCCCACTATCCAGCTGGACTAGCTTTGCACCATTCATTATACATGCTCCAGGCTTCTCTGCCTCTTTCTGTTCACGCCATTCTATATGCTTGAAATGCATTCACCAGTTCCTTGCCTCCCTCTCCTACCTGTTAAAAAATCCTGCTCATCCTTTAAAGCCCAGATCAGATGAAACCTACTTTAGGAATAATTCTCCAATTCTTCCAAATTATGATTTCCCCTCCCCTTGTGAATCTCACCTTTTACATCTCTTATGTACTAAATAGATCGCATTATATATATTATTATTTCTATATGTAATCTATCCCTTGCTGAACTAAGATCTAAAGTTCAGGGTCTGTCTTTAAGGTTTATTCTTATATGTCATTTTTCTAAGATTATCATCATTTCAATATTTGTATCTGCTAGGTCTCTTCATAACCCTAGGATTCGTCCAAGCCTGGTGATGGCTCATTGAGTTTTCTTGAGTATTCAATTATCAGTTCATCACTCATTTCAGGTTTTGAAAATTTGTTCTATTCTTTTTAGATGTTGGAAATAGAAGCAAACTAAGATTTCCTGAAAAAACATTGAAGATAAATTAAAAGAGCAGTTTATAAGTATTTAGGATTGTCACAAAGAGTCATCATGATTTAATCAATAATAGTTCATATCTTCCTGTTTAAAATAAGTATTAAATTTAATAAAGTATTTGGCACAGTGTCAGGAAAACATGAATTCTAATCCTACCTCTGTCTCTTACTAGCTATGAAATCTTTGCAAATCTTTTAGTGCCTATGATCTTCAAGCAATTTCCAAACATTTACCTATAAGGATTAGTTACAATCTGCATTAATAGAGAGACTCCCACATTGAGGTCTTTTCATATTGCCAATAATACTGATCCTTTTTGTATGGTAGATATATAAGGCATGATATCCTTGTAGAAAATAGAGATGTGAGTTGGATGACAGTGTAGTAGAGAGATTCAAAACCAATTCAATGGCTTAATTCAAAGAGAGAAGGATTTTAACAAGAGAGGGAAGGGAAACAAGGGGTAAAAGAGATTATTTCAAAACATAAAACAGTGTGAGTAAAGACAAGAGAGGCAGGAAAGCCTGGCATATGAATTGTAAATGGCAAAATTCCACTTTATCTGAAAGGATATTGGACGAGATGACTTTTAAGTTGCTTTCCAGTTCTAAAATTATGATTTATTATTCTATTATTCTTTACATATCATGAAAAGGTGATCTTGGAATTTTAATGGACTGCAAGCTCAAATGTGAACCAACAATGTGACACAGCAGTCAAAGGAAGTTAATGCAATCTTCAGCTGCATTAAGAGAGCAATAGTATGAGAGGGAGGGAGTATAACATGCCCTGGTCACATGACAATTGGTGTATTGTGTCCAGTTCTGGATGTCAGATCCTAGTGAAAGGACACTGACAGGCTGAAGTGTATGCAGAGGTAACCGATGAGGGTAGTCAAGGGCTTGGAGGCCATGTCACTTAAGGATGCTTTAAAGGGCCTGGAAATACTTGAGAACAGGGAAACCATGATAGCTGTATTCTAGTATTTGAAGAGTAGCCACACAGAGAAGGAATTGAACTTGTTCTTGTTTAACCCTGGGGAGCAAAAACGGGAACAAGTAGAAGTTAAAGAGAGGCAGGTTGTAGCTCCATGTAAGGAGAGACTTCCCATGTAATTAATTCAAGCTGTCCAGAGGTGAAAGTGGCTCAGGGACTGATAAGCCCTGCTCCCTCACCCCCATCTTGCACAGTGGTTGCTTTTTTGGATGATGGCTGCTAGAATTTGAATGGAAGCAGGAAGGAGCTCTCCCAAGGCTCTTGTGCTGAACTGCAACCAGAAGAAAAATGTTGATAACACCATTTATATAATGCTTTAAGATTCAAGAAGTCCCTTACAAATCTCTTATTTGGTCCTCACATTATGATCCTTCTTTTACAAATGAGGAAAAATTGATTTGTGGATTAAAAAATTAAAGTGGTTTGTTTAGGGTCACACAGCTAGTAAGTATTTGAGATTGAATTTGAAGTCAGGTCTTTTTGACTTCAGATTCAGCACTTAATCCACTACCTCTCGCTGCCTCTAGAAGGGACAATAAAACCTTGTTATAGCATCTCTGTCACTTATGAACTATGTCAGATGGGCAGCTTCCTTAGCCACTCAGTACAACTTGATAAACTATATTTTACAGATGAATAGCTACTTATTAATGCATAGTATGCACAAAGCATAAGTGCTGGAGATACAGAAACAACAATCCTTGATCTCAAGGAGCTTATACAACATATATGGAATGTTTCAACTCCAAATAAGATGGGAAAATTTCAGTATCATCCATTACTGATGGTAATGGCAGTCATTGTTGTCCAGTCATTTCAGTTGTGTACAACTCTGTGACCTTTTTTTATTTTGGCAAAGATATTGATGTGCCATTTCCTTCTCCGGTTCATTTTACAGAGGAACTGAGGCAAACAGTGCTAAGTGACTTGCCCAGGGACACACAACTAGGAAGTGTCTGAAGCCAGATTTGAACTCAGGAAGAGTCTTCTTGACTCTTAAGCTGAGCATTCTAACCACTGTATACCACACCTACCTGCCCTAAACTGATGGTAATGGCTTTTTTAAAAATTTCATTTCCACTGATAAAATATCAATTTCTGATGAAGCATTTGATGTACTAAGGCCTTTTTGACAAGAACGTTATAACCATGTCTGTAGTACCTGCAGGGGTAGTTTCTTCCTAGGGTGATAGCTGAGGGAATTGGGGCAGTAGTTTTGATAATTCACTTGGGCTCAGGTCTTGGGCTGTCTCCATCAAGATTTGAGGGGACATGGTGGTTAAGGTGGTGGCGATGGTCTGATTAGCTTGACCCACTCTGCCTTTCATCTCTCCCTCGGGCGGCATGCTGCTTTAATTAAGTTAGCTCCTCTATCCTGTGTGGTGAGGATGACTGAACCTATTCACAAAGGAGCTGTTTCCTCAGATGATAGCTGTGAAGGTTGTGCTGTTAAAAGAGTACTGGTGGTCTGGAAGGAGTTGTCCTTCCAAGGGTTCTTGGGTGTAAGCACTTGTTGGTGGTCATTGATTAGCAATTGTTTGTGATGAGAAAGGTAGATGCCCTCCTCCTAACTTCTCTCCTCAATAATGCCTGTGAAAACTGGGTTGGAGGTAGAATTGGGAGACACTGTTATTTCCAAGATTCTTGGGCTCTTAGATTATTTCCATCAAGATCTAAGGTGAAGTGATGGTTGAGATGGTGGTATGGGCAAGATTTCCCTGATCCTTGTCTGCCATCTCTTCCTCAGGTTACCTTACTGCTTCAGCTTTATGTCTTGCTGATCCGTATACCAGGAATTCCCCACACCCATGAAATCATAAATCTGGAACAAATATTAATTAAAAAAATTCAACACCCCGACTTCATCATCAAAATCTGCCAAAATGAGATTTAATACAGGAAGTTCTGTTTTCAAGACAATTTTTGTCAGAAATACTATACTGTAACTGTTACAACTATTAGTTCACTACCCCCTTTGTGCCATTCCCCACCTCCCATCTCAGCTTTCCTCTGGTTTCTCCTGAGAAACCACCAGACCATTGCAAATATTGCATCTAATGAGAGGACAGACACATATTGTTTGCAACTAACTTTTGCTTTTTTCCCCTCCAATTTTTAATGACCCTAGCAACAGTGTTAGGACCAATATTGAGAGAACTGAAGAGAGGAGAGGAGATTGATTTAGATCCTGCCAGAGTGAAGGAAAAGGGGAGAGGAGAGAGAAAATTCTTGATTTCCTCACTAACTTGAGGAAAGCCAAGTCCACTGGGGAGACCAAGAAAAGATTCACTTTAGCTCTTCCTTTTTTCTCCTTGCTACTTCACTTGCTTGTCCTGAAGCATTGTCCATAACAATTTTCTCAGTCATTTACAAGCTCTTATTATTCATTTATCATGTTTATGGATAGATATTGATACAAAGACACAAATGACAAGGTCTTCTGTTCTTGAGTTTATAATCTCAAAAACGGCATTATGTTCATTTGTATTTATATACACACTTGGGATAAATGCAAGATATTTGAGGGAAAAAAGAAAGGTTCTAGGGTGGAGAGGAATCTGTTAAAAGTTTCATGTAAAAAAGTAGCACTTTGAATTGAGACTTGAAAATCAGGAATTGCAGAAGGTGGGAGAGCACGTCAGACATGGAGGTTAGGATGGAGAAGAAATGGAAGGTTGTATGTGAAAAGCAGTAAATAGCCCAACATGACTGTAATATAAACTATTAAATGCATGAAAGGAAATAAAGTATAAGACTGGAAAGATGGGAAGAGCTTACCTTTGATTTTGAGGGGAAGAGGGAGTCATTGTGATTTCTTCAGCAAGGGAGTTAAATGGCTGAACCTGTGCTTTAGGACCATCGATCTGGCATCTGTGAGGTAGATAGACTTGAGGCAAAGGGACCCACTGGGAGATTATTTCAATAGTTCAGGGAAAAGTCAATGAGGGCCTCTCTGAACTAGGGTAGTGGTGGCATGAGTGGCAAGAAGCTAGAATATAGGATGTATACTTTAAAAGTAAAAAGACAACTGATTTGGGATAAATGGAATGAGCTTAGAGTCAGGAGTGAAGATGACAGTGAAGATGGGAACCTGGGTGGCTGGGAGGGTGCTGGGACCCTGGATAGTAATAGGGAAAGACAAACCTGTCCTTTGAAGGTAAGTTTGAAAGCCAGGTTGGCTCACTCTTCACCCTGCATGACTGTGCTACTGTCAGGGCCTGCTGGGGAATGCAGACTCATTTTAAAATAAAAATGAGCCAAACAGAATTAAGCCAATAAATCTGATGGCCTGCATCGCATAATGCGTTGCCAAGCCAAACAGGACCTTAGAGGGTTGTCGGGGCTGCTGGGCTCCTGCATCTTTAGCAGGAATAATCTAGTAGAATCGAAGGTTGGCCCGAAGAGATTCACTGTCAGGGCCCCTCAGCTTTGTCTGTGGACGATTAGCATTGGTGGGAAGACCAGTGGGTCTAACAACACCGACTTGGGGGTGGGATAGGAGAGGGGCTTATCGACCACTGAGACATGCCCTGGACACTAGCCCTAGGGAGCAAAAAGATGGGGGGGGGGACTGCAGGTTGTAGGCCGCGTTAATAGGAAAAGAGGTGACGTCCCTCAGGCTCTTCCTCACTGGGGCGGGGGACCAGAGCTTCTGAGACTGGAAAAGTGAAGAATCGGAGTAGCTGGGGCTGCCGAGGAGGGGCTGCCAGGCAAGCGCGGGCATCTCCCGCCTGTTGCCTCGAGTTCTCCCCTAGGTCTGGCGTCGCAGTAGCATCTCTAGGCCTGCCTTTCCCTTTTAGCTGCCATGTGTCAGTGATGGGGCGCTGGTCAGCTCCTTCTGGAGGGCTGGAATGGGTGCGGGATGGAGACGGGTCCTCCCCGGGCTGCTCCGCCCCATGCCCCGGCAGTCAGAGGCGCCCCAGGCTCCAGGAGTTGGAGAGCAGGAACGTGAGTCAGCTTTGCACTGCTGAGCAGTCGGGGGGATGCGGGCGCTGAAGGGTGTCAGGGAGGGTGACCACAAGAGTGTTGGGGGGGCGCCAGGAGCAAGGCTTTGCTGAGCCCTGGAGTCCCCGAAATCCCAGTGTACATGCGCTGACGCCCCGGGGCCTGGCCGACACCGGGCGGGTAGGAGGAGGGACTTCTTCGTGGGCAGTCGGGGAGGACTGTTGCAGCAAAGGAGTTGCTGGGGAAGGAGAGCCATCAGCCTCCACCTCCAAAGCCAGGACAGTTCGCGTGGCGGGAGAAAGAACACTGGCTTGACAGGAGTGCGAGTTACTCTTACCCGTGTGTCCCAGGCTTCGACGCGTCTCCCCGGGCCTCATTTGCCTCGTCTGTAAAACGCAAAGGATCGACTAGACGGCCTTTCAGATGATCCCTTGGAGCTTTGAAGCGTGACCCTCGGGCCTTTTCCATGGGCCGCCCCCTCCCCAAGTGCCCTTACGTCTCATGCCTCGATGGGCAGGTGGGGAGCGGAGAATGTGATTTGGGGAAGGAGGCCGCTCTGAAGGGCGGTTGGCTCGAGAGGGTCAGGAAAGGTAGATGAGAAGGGAGAGGGCTTGAACGCTCCCCCCCGGGGGGTCTCGTGCCTGGACTGTCCAGTTGTGAACGCCTCTGGCCAGGAGGGGAGCGCAGAAAGAGGCGGCGGCTGAGTGAAGCTGCGTGGGGCAGTGGGCGAGCGGTGGGCGGCTTATCCAGGCCCGGGAGCAGCGGAAGAAGGGGCCCTACCGGCCCCCTGCTCCCCCTCTCAGCCCGTCTCCGGTTGTTATTCTGCCGGCCCAGTTGCCAGGATCCTGAGATCCTGGAATTCCACCGTTACTAAGCTACTAGGTTTGTTGTCTTTTATTTTAAAATATTTTCTTCTGGGGGAGGGGGGAGGGGGCAAAAGAAAAGACAAGAGCAAATAAAAAAATCGAAACAACCCCTCCCCCAGAACATACACACACACACACACACACACACACACACACACACACACACACACGCTCATACACAAACACACATAGTCTTGAAAACAATTGACCTTGGAGGAGAGAGAGAAGAATCTGACCCCCTGAACTCCCTTATCCCCAACTCGATTTCTGGTGAATGAGGGGTTGTGGATGGTCTGTCTTCGAGGCTTGGGCAGGCAAGTGCCCTTCTGCAAAGAGAGGAGGATGATGGCCAGTGGGAATGGGCTCCCTTCTCCCACGGTGGCCACCAAGCGCCCCTCACCCCTGGGCCCATTCCCTAGGCACATCTGGATCCACCAGGACACACCTCAAGACAGCCTGGACAAAACCTGCCATGAGATATGGAAGAGGGCCCAGGGCCTCCCAGAAGCCTTCCAGCCTAGGACAGGGGCAATGCTACCAGCGCTACCAGCTACTTCTGCTCCGCCTGGTGCCCTCAGAGATCACGACTGCGCTTTCCAGGATGAGTGAGTGTTATTCCCCTGCCATGACAGAAACTTGAACTGGGAGACTTTGAGCAGCAGAGGTTCAATTCCCCGGGAAGTAGTTGCTTGTGGTGAATATTTCCCGTGGCTCCATACCTGCTGCCACTCTGTGATGTCCTATTCTGTGGCCCCTCAGTCTCTTGCTTCACATTTCCCTCTAGTTTTTCCAATAAATGTGTCAGACCCACAGACCTCAGGGGCTTAAAAGAATGAAGCCCTGTGAAGAACAGTGCCTTATGATGGCCTTTTGAAACTAGCCTGAGAAGAAGGGCCAACTTTGATTCCTTACCTGCTGATATCACTTCTCCACCCAAAGCCCTGGATATAAAAGAGACAAAAAAAGTTGCATTAATCAGAGCTAGGATGATTTGCCTGTCCCAGAGGTCTACCTACCTCCAGGGTCCCCAGATTCCTCCTCAGAGGCAGTTTAGAGATGAGAATTTCTTGGGAGATGCTTTTCAGATACTCACTTTCCTTCCCATAACATAAACCAATCTTTTTGGTGTGGAGCCACATCTGGAATCCCCCAGCTTGGGAAGCAGCTGTCCCATTCAGCCGCTACAGAAACCTCTCCAAAAACACACATCAAAATATTTACTGGGAAAGCCCTGACATCGTCAAAGACCATAATAGAAAATTAACACATTCTAGAAGATGGCTGTAAATATGCCTATTTCCTGCTGGGAAACCCTGTGTCTGGGAGTGCCAAGTGTCTATACTGGGGCAGAGGTGGGGGGCAAAGAGGAGGCTTTGGAACAAGAGCTGGGGATAGGGAGGGAGAGGCAGTAGAGGAAATGAAAAGCAATGATTCATAGCCCTATTTAGTCTTTCTATAAGTTTGCTATCTTCAAAGGGTGTTGCAAACCTGAATTAATTACTCCTCACAGCATCCCCGCCAGGCAGATAGTACTGTCCCCATTTTACAGATGGATTAAGTGTTAATAATTAAGCACTAATTAGAAGCTAAGTGATAATTAAGTGTTACAGGCCCTAGTGTATGGTTCTGCACAGTGGAGAATGGCATTGGGGAGTCAGTGAAGACTGTGCTTGTTATTCCAAGCACCCAGGCAATGACCAGCTGTTAAGAGTTCTGCTCATAGGCTCTTGCAAAGCTTACCTTTGCATCCCAGAGAATATAAAACCCTAAGTACATCAGTGTGCTGAAGATGGCACAGCTCAGCTGCCTCCTCTCCCATCTTGCCTGTTCTGCAATCCCTGTCAGAGAGAGGAGGAAGTTCTGTTCTTCAGTCTGCCTCAGCTGCATTAAAGAAACCACCATTCCAAGCTTGGTGCAGCTGAACAGTCTTGATGCAGAACTGCAGTAGAGTCTACCTGAACACTGAGCTACTTCCAGGAAGAGCTTCTAGTTCATTTTACAGAGATGGAAACAGAGAGGGCAAGTGATTTGCCTAGGGCCACACAGGTGTGTGGTATAGCCTAGATTCAAACTTTTAGCTCTCTCACTCCCCTGCTCTTTCCTCTGAACTATACCACCTCTGGATAACTTAAGAGGTAAAGTCTTCCCACTTGAAATTAGGAAGATAAATTTTAATATCTAGGTGCTATTTATCCATTTGCTAGATTAATTTTTAAACATGGAACTTGATTTCCCCAAATAGCCTTGGCTTCTTCCAGGTCTCTCTTCTCTTCAGTCCTTAACTTTGCACACGGAGTGTGAAATTTGACTAAGGTACAAATATAGGGGTGTCAGGAGATCTGACATATCACTTTAGTTTTGACTGTGTCATTGTTGACCTGTGTGAGCTGGGACAAATTGATGAACCCTGTTTGTATCTCTCTTCCCCCTTAAACTGAGTGATGAACTTGGTCCTGTTTGCCTTCAGAGCTGTGGTGAGAATGGTGACAAATGATAGAAAAGAACTTTGACAATTTTAAATAAAAATTATATAAAATACAAGTTATACTTTTAATTGTCCAGATGTCTGATACAATCTCATTACAGCTGTTTGAGCAACAATCAAGTATATCACTATAATTTATGAATTTGCTGGTGAAGTGAAAGCCTCATCTTTTGAAGCTTACTTGAAACAATTACAAATTCAACAATTGCTGGAGTTATTTGATCTTTATATGGAAGCTAAATGGTTCATGTTTATGAATCTCAGCTATTGAAAGTTTCTGGCTCATGTGCATGAGTCTTTAAGTTGGGGACTGTTTGGTTTGTCTATGAACCTTGGATCTGGACATCTAACCCATGTGCAGGAAGCCCAGTCAGGGACCTGTTTGACCTGTGTATATCACCACTTTTAATTTATCCATTCATTCATTTATTCCATACACCTATCCATACCTTCATTCTACAGGAGCTAATAAGTTATTTAGCTTCCAAGAATCCCAGTTTGGCAGTTGCATAGCCTATGTACATGAGTCACATGTGTGGGAGATGGCTGGCCAATATAATAAAGATCAAGCCTAATAATTTTCTTATGTTCATGAGCCTCATTCATTCATCATTCAGCAAATGTTTTCTAGCTACAGATCTAGACGCAGATGAAGCTAAGTACATGAAACTCAGTCTGGGAAGCATCTAGCCTATGAGCTTGAGTATTCATTCATTCATTCATTCATTCATTCATTCATTCTCTCAATGTAGGAGGTTTGCCTGTGTATATGAATCCTAATCTGTCAGTTTTTTGGTCCTGGGTATGAGCCCCAGTCTGGAGATCTCTGACACATTGCACAGGTTTTATTCATTTATTCTTTCATTTAATTATATGTATTATCCAGCTGCAAATCTAGATGATCAAGTGGTATGTTTTAATGAACCCCAGTGTTTTTAAGTTATCCTGTTTACATGATCCCTGGTCTTAAGAGTAATTGTATGACATATGTGTATGAAATTCTTTGACAAACATCCAATTTCAAGTCAAGGAACTGATCAGGTGGTAGAGTTCAAGAAAATCCTCCTGGGAGCTGACTGACCATTAATCATTATCTTCAGTTTTTAAACTATATGGTCTGTATGCATGAGCCCAGGCTTGGGAACTGTGGTCTGAGCATGAATCTCATCCATTTCCCCATTCATTTGTTCAGCATGCATTTGTTATGCAATTCCTATGAGAATATTTCCTAGATTATGTCTCTCATGAGACTCTCATGAGACATTACAGAGATGAGAGTCTAATGACACTCAGTCTTAGAACTATTGACAGATTAGTGTAAATTGGAGTTTATTAAAGAGAGGTTTGGTACATCCTAGATTTGAGTTTAAAAAAATGACAGGATCCAACTGATAGAACAGCCAGAGACACTAGAGCTCAGTATTAAGTTGTATCCAGAGTGAAAGGATATTAGCCCTACCACACTGTTCCAAGGTTAGACCATATCTGGAGCTTTAAGTCCAAGTCCAAGTCTGGTTGAGAAATTTGGGGTATTCCACTGATAGATTGGGGTATTCCACTGATAGATAACCAGGTTAGTGAGGGGACCAGAGGCTATGTGATTCAAGCATTGAGCAAGTATCCAGAGATGTTTTGCCTGGAGAACAGAAGATTAGGAGACAATGGAGATGACTTTCTTGTATTTAAAGAGTTGACACATGGAAAAGGGATTTATGTTCTGCTTGGTCACTGCATAAAGGGAAGTAGCAACAATGAGTAGAAGTGATAGATAGGTAAATTTAGGTTTTGCTGTGATGATGATGATGAACACTGTCCAAAAAGTAGGGTTGCAGGAAGCAGTAGGCCAGAATTTTAGGGTGGCTTATTTTCAAACCAAAACTGGAAAACCCCTCTTTAGGGATGCTACACAGGGGATTCCAGGTCAGATATAAAGTGGACTAGTCATTTCTGAGATCCTTTTTATAATATTCCGTTATGCAATTCAATAAACATTTAAATGCTTCCTATGATCAAGGTCCCCTCCAATAAGGAAATTCTTTTACATCTACCAAGATTCTTCCTGCTACTAGTTCCTAGCCCTAGGTGTGCATGCTGCTGAGCATACAGACACAAAAAATGAATCAATCCTTGTCCTCAAGGACCTTCTGTTCTACTACAAAGAAAGGATTTTGTAGACTTTGAGGGCATCATATAGATGAAGGTTACTCTGGTGACTTTTATAAATTTCTTTGGCAATGCCCAAATGGATTCTAGGAGCCTGTGTTGGGGAGTCCTCTTATAATGTAGTATCAGAACACCTGTGTTTGATTGACTCCAGGCTTCACCTGTGGTCTAGCTGTATGACTCTGGCAAAGGTACTTCATCCTTTTTCTGTTGTTTCCTCACTTATAAAATGGAGAAAATAATGGAGATAATGCTTTCAGTGTCTAATATACAGGGTTCTTTTAAGAATCAAAGGAGATGATGTATGAGAAGTGCAAGCAATATGAAAATGCAGGCTATTCATTCAATAAACTAATCAGATCATTTGCTTAAATGAATCTCAAGTCTATTGGGCCAATTATTACATGAGCTATCTGGCTCTGGATACTGTATGTCTGGTCTATTATTGGGAGCTTTTCAGTCAGTGTGCATGAGCCCCAGCTCTGGTAGCTACCCCCCCTCCCCATTAAGTGAACTGTGGCTTCTGAGTAAACCCTGGGAGCTGTTCCAAAGATGCATATGTACATATGATGAACTCTGATCACTCCCCAACTTTGTAAGTCCTCAGATCTGTGTAGAGGGAGCTGCCACTCCACAGGATGTCACTAGGAACATGGGCTGGCCTTGATATTGCTCAGTTTCAGCAACAACTTTAGCATCTCCCATTGAAGGACAGGCTTTGTCTTGTTGTCATACCTGGGAATATTTCTCTTAAGCAGGGTACCTGGATCAATAAGTTCATTGATCTGGCTCATGTGACCAGGATTGGTCAGACCATTATTATGGTTCTACCCTAGTACATTTTGTGCATCAGCTTAAAAAAAATTGAGTTATAGCCTGCTTAACATTGTTAATTGGGTCTGTGAAAACACATTAGATGAAATGCCATCACAGGGGGCAGATGATTCCTGCAAAAGCATTTTGTAAATGGGCCATCAGTCAAAGTGCATTACTGTAGGTTTCTATACTTTACAGGAGAAAATGTTATGATATATTAAAAATCTTATTGTGAAATGACATTGATAGGGCAGCACGAAGAGGGGGCATGCCAGTTATCTGAAATTGGTGGCTCTGACTGGTGACTGCATTTCACTATTCCTGCTTGTGAGCTAATATCCCCCTCCCTTTCCCACCATTGGTAAGGGTCCTCAGCAGTCCTGTCCATTCCCCAGTCAGCCAGGGTGGGTAATGTTTATGTTGCTCCTGGGAGCTGCCACACCATCCCCAGCCACAATTCCCCCCAATTCTGTCACTGAGGCAACTTCTTGCTTTATCCTTAATCAGCACCACTAACCCTTCAGCCTCTGGGAGCTTTCCTTTTATCCAAATTTAAGCAGTCTCTATTTTATTTACATCATTGTTGCTGTCCTCTGTCAAAAGCTAATTAGAAAGGTTAATGAGAAATTCTGTAAGCTTTCCGAAAGATATTTCATATTTTAAGGTAATATCATATATGATCTTTTGGTTGGGTGTGACTTGAGAAATATCTAAACCCAGGCTCCCTTTCACAGGTATAGAAGAAACTTTTATTCCACTAGCAATGTAGATACAAGAGAGGTCCTGGGATGCTGGGACCCAGGAATGGTGCCTAGAGAAGCATGGCTTGGAGGATTCGGATTCTGCAAAAGCAAAAATTGTATACTTATTTGAGGCCTTGTACATATTAGATGCTGGTGACTATAGGGATCGAGTTCAACTCTGTCATTTTGCCATGGGGAAACTGAGTTCCCAAAGTCATTGAGAAGACTTATTATTATTAATAATCATTATTTTCTTCAGTTGAATTCTTTGTGGCCTCATCAATTTTGCTTAACAATATGCTTCTGACCCAAAATTGCTACCTTCATAATAATCTAATCTCTAAACATTTTCCTTTTTACTCACTAGAATTTACATAACTTGAGTTTTTTCTTTCCAAATGTCCTCTTGGGTCTACCTCATTGGTCCCCAGGGCAACATGTGTGGAAAGAGTATTGGATTCAGAGTCAAAAGACTTAGGTGTGAGTCCTGATGACTACTTGCTGGACATGATCTTGAGTAAGTGACTTTTCTTGATGGGTCTGAACTCCCTCAAAAGCAAAATGTGGGATAAGTAGATTACTTCTGGGATCCCCTCAAAATCTAAAATTATGATTCCTGTCCTGGATGCAAAATTTAACCTGTTACCCACAAAGATCTGCTGATATTATACTCTTCAGTCTCTCTATAAACAACTATGAATGAAGTCCTTTTAGCCCAGAAGAATAGATGAAAGATTCTAACTGTTAATTAATGGATGAATAAATGAAGCATGGATTATGAAAAGTGAAAAGAAATTATCATAGATGCAACCTTTGGTCCCCGAGTTCTTATTCCATTGCCAAGAACCTCTTTATGGCTTCCTCAGTGTCATTTTCACATTTCTAGTGATTCTAGTCATCAGCTCACTACTTGAGACACTGCTGAGAGTGCTATTAGAAATTATTTCCACTTTCCTTCCTACCCAAAGTCCTGATTTGTTTACTTTAGATAGAACATGAAGATCTCTTTCCACTCACATAATCCTGACAGAAGTTCACACAGGAAAATGACTCCCCAGTCATCACGGGATGTTAAGTCAGGATAGATTTTGGCTGATAGAAAAGTCAATGAGAAGGATCAACAGTCAAGCCCAAGACTGACCTCAGACAGGAAGGGAAGGATAGGGTCAGGTCTAGGAGGTGAAAAAGGAATAGGAAATTGGTAGGTATTCCAAATCTATTCTTTCCTTGAACCCCACCCCAGGTCCTGCCTAACTATCTTCCCCTTCACCAGATGTATTTCCCCTTCATTCATTTAACAAAAATTGATTAAAGATTTACTGAATATAGGTTTTAAGGCACTGTCTTCAGAGATAGATTGGTTTATGCTCTCTCACCTGGTTAATTAAGTCTGGAAAGACTGGGTTGTATCTCACTCATTTGGATTCTTCTCCCAACTCTCAAGAAGGGGTGCAGGACCTAAGTTCTTGAGACAAGCATTTGTCCTCTTCTCCTTATTTTCAGATCCTGTCTCTCCAAGACTGAGGGAAGGGGGTAACAAATCTCTCTGTCTCTGTCTCTCTGTCTCTCTGTCTCTCTGTCTCTCTCTCTCTCTCTCTCTCTCTCTCATTTTTCACTCTTTCCTTTTGCTTCCCTCCCTCATCTTCCAACCCCACAATATCTCTCTAGTCTTCCACTTCTGCATTTTCATTTCCTCACCATCTCCTCCCAAATGTTCCACAAGATAGTGAACTCAAAACCTAAGTTTATTATCTTGTCTTAAATCTGGTCTTTTTTCCCCCAACTTATTTCTGTTAATACTATTATTCTCCCCTCCAACCAGACTTGAAACCTCAGTCATTACTGACCATCCCATGACCCACCACAATCCACTTAGTTACTTTCTGATAGTTCCTTCAGATAATTAGTCAACAGACATCTATTAAGTTGCTACTGCCAAAATTTGTATTAAGTGTGTGAAGGGTACAAAAAATGATTCTCACTTTTAGTGTTCTAATAGGAGAGAGACAACATACAAATAACTAGATAAAAACATGAAATATAGGGGCAGCTAGGTGGCGCAGTGAATATCCAACCTCAGATGCTTAATTCCCTAGCTGTGTGGCCTTGGGCAAGCCACTTAACCCCATTGCCTTGAAAAATCTAAAAAAAAAAACAACAACAACAAAAAAAAACCCATGAAATATGCAGAATAAATTGGGAATAATCTCAAAGAGAAGGATTTAAGATTAAGAAGTGGAAAAGGCTTCTTGTTTAAGGAAGGTATTTAGCTGATAATTGATGGAAGCCAAGAGATAAAAAATGAGAAGTGAGCAACAGGTCAGTAAAAATGTTTAGAACCAGGAGATTGTCACATTTAAGGAACAGCAAAGAGGAACAGTGTACCTGAATCACAGAGTACATAGGAGTAAAGAATAGAAAGGGATGGTTTGTGAAAAGTTTTAACAGCCCGAGGATTTTCTTTTTGGAGAAAGTAAAGATTCACTAATGTTTATCAAATTAAAGAGTGACATGGTGCAATCTACGCTTAAGGAAGAACAATTTGAAAGTTGAATGGAGACTGAATTAGAGTTGGGGAGACTTATGGCAGACCCACTAGCAATAGTTCTTAGAACTGATGAGGGCCTGGACCAGGGTAGTGCCAGTGTCAAGAGGAGAGAAGAGGGTATAGTGAGAGATGCTATGAAAGTAAAATCAACAGACCTTGGCAATAGATTCCATATGGGAGATGAGAAAGAGTGAGAAGTTGAGGATAACACTTAGCTTTCAAAGCTGAGTGGTGGTACCCTCAATAGCAATAGGAAATTTAGGAAGAGGAAAGAGTTTTAGGGAAAAGATAATGAATTTTGCTTTGGACATAGTTTTATATGTTCACTTTGAGATGTCCTGTGAGAAATTAAAGATGAGAGATAGGAGGGCAGGGCTGGACAGATCTTAAAATTATCTGCTTCAAGATATTTGAATTTATGGTGGCTAATAAGACCAAGTAAAATCGTGTTGAGGGAGAAGACCACACTCATGTTTAATGGGCATACAAGACCCATTTGGAATGGAAACTGAGTAATCAGACAGAAGGTAGGAAAAACAAAAGAGAGCAGTGTTAAAAGACCTAGAGAGAAAAGAATATCAAAATGATGAAGGTTTCAAGAGTATCACAATCTGCAGAGAGGTCAAATAGGTAAAATATTTGGGGAAGACTATTAAAATTCACATTTGATAATTTGAGAAAGCCCAGTTTCAATTGAGTGTTGTGATCAGAAGCCAGACCCCAGAGAGTTAAGAAGAGAATAAAAATGAAAAGAAACTGAGGCCCCAGTTTTACATGATTTTTTTCAAGTATTTTGGTCAAAAAATTGGAAGAGAGATTTAAATGCATGACTAGCTGGGGGGTTAAGTGGCTTGCCCAAGGCCATGAAAATTAAGTGTCTGAGGTTGGATTTGAACTCAGATCCTCCTGACTCCAGGGCTGGTGCTTTATCCACTGAGCCACCTAGCCATCCCCAAATGAAAGATTTTGAGAATGGAAGAAACCTAGGCATCTTCGTCGATGGTAGGGAAGCAGACAATAGAGAAAGAGTGAAGATTAATGAGAGAATAAGGATGATAGAGGGGGTCAAGAAGGTATCTTGCACGGTTCCTTTTTCTTTCACTGCCAACAGTAATGATGGGGAAGACATTATTGCATCTGAAGTCAGAAGTCCTGGGTTCAAATTCTGATTATTCTATTTACTTCTTCTATGACCTTGGACAAATCTCTGAGCTTCTCTGAGGGACTTAGTTTCAGTTTCTGTGAAATGAGGACTTTTCACCAACTGCTCTCTAAGATCTCTTTCAGCTCTAATTCTGAAGAACTCATGCATCATTTGAGTTCTCATTATGCTTTATTTAATCTATTTTCATAGTATCCTGATTTCCCTCCATTCTCTCCCCATCACCTATCTATTCCTAACAACCCCTACCTAATTAATCCCCCTAAAATACAATGCCAAGAAAGCTATTCCTCTCTTCAAAACACTTTAATGTTTCCCTGTTGCCTACTAAATAAAGCTCAGACTCCTTATCCTGTCATTCAAGGTCCTCTAAAATCTGACCCCAATGCATTTTTCCAGCTTTATCACACACTGTTCTCCTAACTATCCTCTGCATTTTATCCAAATTGGACTACTCAGCATCCTTTATCCCAGATTTTTGCTCAAACTTTTTGTTGTTCCCTTAGATTGGACTATTTCCCTCAATTATTAACCTGTTAAAAATCAAACCTTACCCAGTGTCACCCATTCTGAGAAGTCTTCCATGATCTTTTATCCAAGCATGTTGTTTCATTCTTAATCTTGTCTATCTCTTCTCCTACTCCCAAGATATAAAGTGATACCTGCCACCAGAACTGGGGAAAATTCCAGGAGAGGATCTCATGTCTATTAACCTTAGAAGAACAAAATTCCATTCCAGTCTGGGACACTTCAAACCTCTTTAGGGTCTTGGAGATCACACGTCTAATTCTAGTACTCCTTCCCAATTCCCCATCTTTCCTTAACATAACAGGGAAAACACTTTTGCTACCATGGTTAGATTCAAATCCATCCCTGACTATCCTCACTTTTCAGTTTACCAGCCTGGAGCCCCTTTTCAGTTTTAAGCAATGGTATTTAATTATCACAACCATTCTCAAATATTGGTCTTAGAGCCCTTTTACACTCTTAAAACTATTAATATAAATATCTGAGACCAGATTTAAACTCAGGAGATGAGTCTTTCTGTCTCTATGCCTGGCATTCTATCTATTTTAACAACTATTTGTCTCATTAAGGAATCCAAAGAACTTTTATATATGTGGATGATATCAGTATTTACTATATTAGAAATTAAAACATTTTTGTATCATTTTAAAAATGCTTTTGACCTTGATGACTCTCTCAAAGTATCTTAGGTATCTCCAGGGATCCCATTTTGAGAAATATTGCTTTATAGGAAGAACAAGATGTAACTCATGAGTAATTCAAACAATGGGAGAGATCTTTGGAAGCAAAGTAATCTAATTGCTAGAGGACTGGATAGGTTTTAACTTGCTGATTGAATCTATTTTTCCATAGATTGAGGCTGAAGGTCAGACAGTTACTACCTTAGGGCAGGAGAACCCCAGCCCCTCCAGATTTGTTATTTCTCCCTTCAAATAGTATATCTAGGAAAGAACAAATCTCCTTCCCAGAATCCTTTGGTCCAAGCTGGCTCGGCGCAAACTGCCTCCTTAGTCCAACTGTCCAACTGCCTGTTTAGTCCAACTGTCTAGTCAGTCCAACTGCTTCCTCAGCCCAAATGCCAGCCCGCTTCAAACTGTCTGCACATCCCAACTGCCTCCTCAACTCCACTGCCCAGTGAGCTTATTTCCTCAGTCCAAATGTCTTCCCAGACCAAGCAAGCGCCCATCTTCAGATTACTTGTATGTCCAGTTCATCTGTTTGCTCAGGCTCTCAATGTCTCTTTAGTTACCTGCCTAGTCAAACATCCTTTTCATCCCAACTGCCTCACCCCACCCAAATGTCTGCTATGCTCCCTCTTCTTTGACATTTTTGTTTATAATTTTATGTGACCATCATAGCCAACTTGGAAGTCGTCTGATTTCTGGTGCCTTCCCTAATTTGGGTGCATTTCCACCTTAATACTATCTATAACCATCTCTTACCATTCAGTAGACCCATTGCAACCTATTTCTGTACATCTCCCACCTCTTATCATTTTCACATTACAGCCATAGTTGCTCATCTGACAGTCAAAATAATATGCTCTTTAACACTTACCCCCCAGGCATGAATTCACTATGCTTCTCTGCCTGCTACAATGGTATTTATCACTACAGTGCTAAGTCCTTCACACATCACAGAATTGCAGATCTCAGAGTAAGCGATCCCAGAAGGCATCTTTTCCAGTCTGTCCCTGAGCTGGAAACTTTACTGTGAGCCTAGCACATTGCCATAAAGGTACTGACTTAATAAGTGTTTGTTGAATAAATGAATGAGCCAGGACCCTGTAAAAGAAGAGTCTCAACAACAAGATCAACTGAGTAGAATATAAAAAGTCACAGGATCCTAGAATCCCAGAACCAGAAAAGACCTCAGGGTCTCATCACCACACCTGATACAAAGTTCCCTCTGCAACATTCCTAGTAAATCAGGGGTGTTCTCACAAAATGACAGCATCTCAGGGTCCCACTAATCTAACTCATACCTGTACAGAAAAACAGGCCTTTGCTCACAGACTTGTATTGAAGGGGAGAGTTCACTCATCCTTCTGAGGCAGCTCATTCTACTTATGGTCGAGTTCAATGATCAACAATGTTTTTGTTGGGTTTTTTTTTCTGTATGTGCAGTATAAATCTAGCCCTTTGCACTTCCCCCTTCCACATCTAGTCTATCCTGTGGTCACATTAGACCATGCATCATCTAGGGAAAGAGGCCCAGGGCCCTGCTCCAGAAGCACTAAGTTGAACACCAGTCAGCAAAGAGAAGGGAAGTACAAGGGTAGATCAGTTGCTCTGTAGTTTGGGTGAAAGGGTCATCAGCCTTAGATCAGAAAATATAACACGAGATAACTTTAGCTGGGCAAAATTGGTCAGACAATGAAATACTGAGTAAAATCATATTTTACTCAGATATGGATTTATGTTTTCTTCTCCCTAACAAGCAAACATCAAGTGGTGAAATGATATGAGTGAAGCTTTGGTTGCTTAGTTAGCAGGTTTTAGGTCAACTCTGTGGCATGGATCTGGAACAAACATGTATCCTTGATGATGATGATGTGGGTTTGGACAAGCAGGAGCTAATTTATGAAGGAAAATCTTTTCCTTCAATCAACCATTACCAATTATTTATAAACAACTACTAAATGCTCAGCTTGACATGGTGAGGACACTCAAATTCAAGTCCCTCTCTTCCTTCACCATTTATCTCTAAAGTTCTTTCCAGTGCTGGCATCACATAGTCCTATAATCCTAAGACCTGATCTTTGCCTGGAAGGAACAAGACATCTGGTTGTGGATACAAGACTCAGACACAGGAGAACTGTTTTATGTTAAACCAGGAAGTTTTAACTCTGATGTTTAAGAAGGGTTCAGATGACAGGGAGTTCTATGTGGGCCAGAGTAGTCAGAGAAGCTTCAAGGAGGAGATGGATATTGAGTCAGGCTGATTAGAAGCAGATAAAAAGAAGGGGAGATCAGGGAAATAGAAGCAAAGACACAGAGGGAAGAACAGGTCTAGCTTGTTTGAAAAATAATGTTTTGTACCCAGGAGATGAGTAGAAAATATTTGTAACATTGAGCTACAATGGTTCTGATTCAAGTTTAGAATCAGTGGGAGAGTCATTCATTCATATTCATGTCTATTGTTGTGACTTACAGATTTACCAAATTCCCATATTGGTGATTACATCTTATATTTTTGTCCAAATTGAGATTGGAGTCAAGAAACCTGGGTCAGGAAACCTAGACATTTATTTAAAACTGTATTGGCAAATCACTTAACCTTTGAATTCCCTCATTTGTAAAATGAAAATAATAATACCTGCCTCACAGCTTTTTGAGGGGCTCAAATAAGATAATGTAAAGTGCTTTGCAAACCTTAAAGCAAACCAAAAATGGTTATTTTTCATTAGTTTCTCTTTCCCATCTGGCATTGATGACTTTGTAGCATTTGATCTACTCAGAGGTGATCCATCCTTGTTTTCCTTCTAGCCTATATAGGTAGCCTCTAATACAGGTCACATTCTTTTGATGCAAGCTTCTCATCCAGTGGGTGTCCAAGACGTTCCACTTTGTAAAAGAATGACTGGAACTGGATAGATGTTTAGATTATATTGTATAGTCACTAGGGAGTCACCACAGGTTCTTGAGTAAGGGAGAGATGTGAGGAAATAGGATATTTTAGGAAAATCAGTCTGTCAGAATGTATGAGATGATAAGAAAGGAGGAGGAAGAGGGGGAGGATCGTGCTGGAACTTTGCAAAGAAGCTTTCTTTCACTCTTCCATATTCTCCCTTTAGCCACCTAATGAAGTAGTTAGTAAACATCTTATTATTCCTAGTTTAGAGAAATAGAAATAGAAATTCAGAGAGGTCAGTTGATATCCTTATGGTCATACAGCTCAAGGGTGTTGGATCTAGAGCTCAAATCCATATCTTCTTATTGCTGGGCTCTTTCCCTAGTAGTAGCCTATGATTAAGAGGTTATTATGATTGTTTAAATGTGAAATCATGAGGACCCAACATCAGGGTGGTGGCTTTGGAGATGGGACAAAAGTCCCATGTGATACTTCAAAGAAAGAGATAATAGAGCTTGGTTGCAGATTGAGTATGTGGGGATGTGGAGAAGAGACTCTCCCTTTCTTTTTTTGGCTTTAGAGATGTTGGGTGAATTGCTATTGAGTGTCTGCCTTTAGTGAACCTCCCTTGGAGAACATGGAACCAATCCCAGCAGGAATCCTAGCCAACTTCTCCTGACCTTATTCCTTATTGCAATCCAGGAAGCCCCCTTGGAGGAGAAACTGTTGAGCTGGTACCTCTGCCAATATGTGCTTTGTTCAAAGGATACTGATCTCATTAACCCACACCCAATCTCTTTTGTGATTTTGATGGTGCAGTGTGTCTAGTGTATCAAGAGGGGAGCTCAACCAGGATTTATGGCCCACTTTTGGCAGCTCCTTTTTCATTGAACATTATGGGGTTTAAGTGCCTCAGTCCTAGGTTCCTGGGAGTCCTCAAAGTGGTGCACTAGTGGTTTGATTTAATCCCCTTTTTAATATCTTTGTTACGTTGTTCTTTCCAATTCAACTCCCCAGTCACATTAAAAAAAATACTTCTTCCTCTGGGTAAGCCTTTTCTTATTAAACAGATTCAAATGAAAAGTTTTAAAGATAATTTGAACAAAAAGAATCACTCTGACTCCCAGCTGAAGCTCCATTTATTGCTGTATTTATTTCTTGCCTTTTTTTGTCTCTCTCCTGACACTTCCCCTAACTCACAGTTTTCCTGACTCATTGTCTCTTCCCACAGCTGGGCCATATTTGGGCCCCTGGGTCCTTCCTCTTCTACCACTCATTTCTTTTGTCCAAGATTTCTTCTCTACCCTTTCTGAGTATGGCATAAAGTCACATGGGAGTAGAGGTGAAAAGCATTGGATTTAAAGTCAGATGACTTGGAATCAAATTGTGTCCTATTCTCTATGAGACCTTGGGAAAGTAATTTCACAAATTTCTCTGAACCTCAACTCTTTCACATGGAAAATGGAGAATTTGAACTAAATTACTTCTCAGCTTCCTGGATCCTATTGTCTGAATGACTTCATCTAGTTGATCTTTAAGGAGGCCACTCTGGGATCTGACATTACATGCAAGATCTGCCACCTCCACCACTACTCTCATCCCTTCTAGAAGAGAGGTATAGGGAAACTTTAGAGAAATTCTATTATTCTCCTTATCACAGTAGCTCATTTTTTAAAGGACTATTCTGATCTTAGAACACACCCATCCTAAGAGGAGAGCAGCAAAATCAGTCACTCCTCTTCTTATGATGACTCCTTCCTTTGAACTATGACCACACCAAGATGACTTGTTTAAAGTTTCCTTGCCTAGGACAAAGATCAAAGGCTTGTAGATCTTACCTTGAAAAGCGATTGTTGAGATTATCTGTTGTACTTCTCCCCTCTTCCTTTTTACAGGTGAAAAAACTGAGGTTTAGCATGCAAAATATGCTCAATACTGAACTGATAATGACTTTCTTGTACATGAGTAACATGAGCCAGTTTTTTTTAAGGGTCCTATTTCCTTCAGAAAAATTGAAGTTTCAAATCCAGATTGACAGAGCCACAAACTCAAACATATGGGAAAGCAATTGTGAGATCTTTCCCAACAGTCACTGACATCTACGCTTTATACCCAGGTCTAGATGTGCCTAAATTTTAGCAAAGTATCTGATAGAATCTCTCTTGTTTTGCTGTAAAAAATAGAGATGGAGATTACATCATAGTAAAATTTGGTGGATTTGGAACTGGACAAACAGCTCATTAATAGTTTGATAGGAAGGCTCCATTGGGAATCCAAGCAATCTGTGTTTGGCCCTGTATGGTTAAATGACATGAATAAAAGCATGGGTGCCAGGCATATCAGACTGGCAGAAGATACAAAACTGTAATCAATAACTAATATACTGGGTGAAAAGTTCTCAAGATGAAATTGAATATAAATAAATGTAAATTCTTCTACAGGGTTCAAAAATCAACTTTGCCAATAAAAGAGATGTATATTAGACCTAACTTTCATGATCTAAAAAGAATCTGGTGAGTCCATGTAATCCAATAGTATGATTTGGCTGGCAAGAAAGCTTGATGCAATCTTAGGCTGTATTGAAAGGTAGTAAAAGTGTTTACCATATTCAGAATACATCTACAATATGGTGTTTAGTTATGGATGCTACATTTTAAAGACATTGCTATAAGGAAATATATAGAGGAATAGAGGAAGGTAAAAAGAAAAAAAGGACTGAGATGGATCATGGTATATGTGGAACTGACTAAAGGAACTGAGAATGTTCAACATGGAAAAGAGGGGACTTATGGTACAGTAGGAGATAATTATCTTGGATGATCTGAAGAGCTATCATTTGGAAGAATAACTAGAATTGTTTAGTTTAAGAGATCAGTACTAGAAGGAAATTTGAATATAAGGAAAATCTTCCCAATAATTAGAACTACCTCTAAGTGGAATGCACTTGACTTTGAAGCTAGTGGTTCCCTCCTCACTGCAGGTTTTAATATAGGACTTTGAGTGAGCACTTGTTGGGTGTGATGTAGATCTCATTCTTGTTCAGGTAATGATTGGACTGAATGACCTCTGATTTAAGATTCTGTCACACAGAAAAAATATGCAAGGTTTCTGGGACATTTCTGTGAAATACAGACACTTTCTGTGAAATCAAAATATCACTAGCAGTCCAATGCAAAGAACACTGGCCTGGGAGTCAGAAGATACAGGATTGTGTCCTGGCACCATCATTTACTCTTTGTGACCTTAGTCCATTGACCTCCTTTCAGTTTTCTCCTTCATAAAAAGACAAGTTAACCTTAAAGGTTTTTTAAGGTCCCTTCAAGTCTAAATATTCTGTGCCTATTTCTAGCTTTTAAGAGCCAATATTTCTTTATTCTCTTTTGACTTCCTGTTTCTTTTCTTTCTCCTCCAATATTCATCACCATCCTCATCACCATTATCAAAACCATACTACTGTCATCATCACTATCCTCTCTACCATCATCATTGTCATCTTTACCATCTCACATTCTTGTAGAAAAATGCAAAAGACTTGGCCCTCACAGTACCACTTCAGCCTCAGTAGTACTATGAGACTCAGCCAGGGAAATAGGAAATTATTAGCATTGTGTTTATAGCAGACTTGAAATGCCTCAGCTGGATAGAAATATTTGTTTTGATGTATTCCCCCAACACTACTATTTTCTGCCCACTTTTTTTCCTTTGGCTTCAGATGGATAGCAGTTTTCATCTGTCTTCTATGTTATACTGTACACTGAACTGCTCTTTGGGAAATGAACAGCATACTATCTTAGTCATTATTCTGGAGGAGGATGCCAACTAGTCAATATCTTTTATTTTTACATTGTCCTTTGTGTCATAGATCCAGGAATAATGCACAATGTCTCAGCAAATGGCTGACATTGGACAGCTATCATTTCTGGAAACGGGTAAAGCCACTGAGGAGACAAAGAAGAGACCCAAAGAAACCATTCCACTAATCCCTATTCACTCTTGTTCTCAGGAGCTAGGGAGTTTGGTTTAGTTTCTCTGATGATTCATTATTTCTCTCTTTGACAGACTTTGAATTTTTGCTAACTCAAAAAAGAAATCATGGATAATGGAAAAGGTTCCAGAAGACCTGGAAGAGGCAAGATTGTTATGAATTAGAACAAGTAGAGGAAAGGTGGATTCTGGAAAGAGTGAACCAGCAATCTTGGTGCTGAACTCTAAAAAAATTCTAGAAAGGATTCTTAAGGAGGTGGATTGTTACAACTTAGAAAAAGAATGCAATTATAGTCTGGAGTTGACTGATATTGGGACATAGCAAATTAAGTTCATTATTTTCATTTGGGGGGGCCTGGAGAAAGTATTAGCAGGGAAATGACAGATTTTGACTTTAGCTAGGCATTGCTTATTTCCTTATAAATACAGAGATGAAGATGCACTTGATAATATTGTTACCTGGATTGTTGAATAAATATATTTGGAAATAATGGATAAATTTGTCCATTTCAACCATGAAAAAAGTCTCTTGTGGTGGAACTTAGGGATCTGGCATTAGGAGCATAGAATCATAGTATTAGAGTTGGAAGACACCATCAACATTATTTGGGCCAACCCTTTTATTTTAAAGATGAGTCGACTGAAGCCTGTGGAGATGACTAAATTTATTAAAGGTCAAAAAGCCAGAGCTTGAATCCAGAGCTTTCCAATATTCTCTGGAATATTTTTCTGTTTAATGTTACTGTTCTCTCTGTCTCTCTCTCCCCCCTCCCTCTCTCTCTCTCCTGTAACTATGTGTAAGTAAAAATTCAAATATACTCACTCAAAAGATATGGTGCTGAAATGGATAGTTCTGATTTTGAAATGTTGAATCAAGCTCCAAAATGTTTTGGATATGCTGAAACAATAGGTGGAAGCCAACAAGATGAAATTGAATAGAGGTAAATGCAAATCCCTGAATTTAAGTGGAAAACCATCACTTGTACAGGAATAAGATAGGAGAAACATGATTTGGGAGATATTCATGTGAAAAACTACTTAGAGTGGGGAGGGAGAGAGGGAATAGTGATTGTAAGTTCAACATATGTCAGTAGAATGATATAGCTGTTGAAACAAAAATAAAAGTAAAATACTAATGTGTTTTTAGGTTGCATTAGTAAAATATTTGAGTCCAGATCAAGCTGGTTGGGAGAGGTGAGGAGGGAGGACTCTTGCTGATCAAACCACATCTAAATTACTGTGTCTGGACCTTAGCCCGGGTAAATGTGATAGACTACAGATGTCTGCTGGTGAGAATAACACAAAAATCAGTTTACTAAAGATGGTCTCTAAATCATGAAATGGTGGGCATGAAAATTAGGCTGGTGTGTCCTGAATCCTCCTGGAAGTATCCACCATTGCTCATCCTTTTTGGCTCTAATTCCTGATCAGACACCCTGACCCAGTACCCACTCACCCTAAACCCTGTTTCCCATTGTCTTAACTTCTTTATGAACTCCCTACTCCCAGTTCTTGTTTTCTTCCAGCTTGAATCATTCAGACCAGAATTACGGTTTTATTTTCCTCAGGTCCCTTCCAATTCTAGACAGACATCTTGACATGATATGGCACTAAATAAAGACCTCATTTCTACCCAGTTGGCCAGGGTCCTGCAAACCTATAATGGCATGCTCACATCTTTTATTCTAGAGGTCTGCAGCATGGTGTAGTCATCTTGATACTGCATATTGCAAAGGACAATGATAAGCTATAATTCCTCCTAATGAGAACAGTCAGGATAGTGAGGTACTCTAAACAATGTTATATGAGTAAAGAAGAAGAAATATTTGCCCAGAAGGGGAAAAAGGGGGGGGGGGAGTGGAGGACACAATCACTGTCTCCAAGCATTTGAAGGCTGTCATATGGAAGAAAGACCAGCCTTTTTCAGTGGAGATGCAGAAGGGCAGAACTAGGACAAGTTAGTGGAAGCTATAGGAAGGCAGATTCCAAATCTATGGGCAAATGAACTGCTTAGCAATTAATTAGAGTTGTCCCAAAATCAGATGACTTGCCTCAGGAAGTAGTGAGCTCCCCAAGAGGTCTTGAAGTGAAGACTCTTAGAGAGTTGCTTTAGAGAATACAGTTATACCTTTCACATTGGGACTTAACCCAATGATGTTTTGATATATCACAGGTTGGCAGAAGAAATTCAATAGAATTTTCTTGGGAGTTTTGCAGAAACTGCAGATGACATGTGAAGGCCAGAAGATGACAAAGAAAAAGTTTAGAAACTCAGAAATGCAGAAAATATGTGTATAGTATTGTACAATATCAATGTATGAATACCATAATAATTTAGACTTTTAAGGGAAGGCCAAAAGTTTTTACACAGATTTTCTAGATCATGGGAGTGTGTCATGCTCCCAACCTCTGCGATTTGGGAGAGATAACTGTATTCGCTTTCAAAAAAAATGCACTAAACTAGATGACCTTTTAAGCCTCCAGGATTCTTTGGACTTCTTTCTTGGCCTAAAACAGCTCTAGTCCTCAAAAAGATTTAGTTGCATGATGGTAGAAACTTGGGCAAACCAATATTTTGAAGAATCCAGAACAAGGTTCACTCCCAGTGATACAAACAATAAATATTTTTTGAACAAAATTGACTTCATGGAACTCTTGCCAGAATCTTTTTCCAGACTAATCTCTGAGGTTCTCCTGGTGACAAAATGAAAAAGGAGATATTTCTTCAGTATCCATCAGCCTTCCTGATCATAGGTTCAAGTCCTAGATTATCTAGTTGAAAAATATCTTTCCATAGCCTCAGGGTTGTCAGATCACTGATTTAGAGATGGGAGGGACCTCAAAGGTCATCTAGTCCTACTCCAAAATTTTACGGATGAGGAAACCAAGGTTCAAGCTTACACAGATGATATGTGCTAAGGGTAGGATTTGAACTCAAGTCTCTGATTCCAGTCAGGGCTCTTCCCACAATCCACAGTAGCGCATTTTATAAACCCTATAATTACTCTATAAACTTTGAACAGGTGTGATATTTTTTTTTGTTGCTATTAACAGTATGTTGAAGATGATGATTTACAAAGCTTCAGGTAGAGTGGGGATTCTTGGATTCATCTGTGCCTCACTTTATGCATTGTTCATGCTACATCTAGGACTAAGTTTCTCAAATCCCTTGTTATGTCTTCCTGTACTATCTTTTTCTGTGTGTTTTTGGAGGTAATGGGGATTAAGTGACTTGCCCAGAGTCACACAGCTAGTAAATGTCTGATGTCACATTGAACTCAGATTCTCCCAATTCCAGGGTCAGTTCTCTATTTACTGTTTTACCTTGCTACCTCTTCATGTAATATCTTTGCTTATTTAACTATCTACTTAAGTTTATTTTACCTCCCTAGAAGTCTGTTGCATGCTAGAAATCTGTTCCTAATTTCACAAACTGGACAGCAAAAATCCTTCAAAAAGATGGTGAGTTCGTTGCTGCCATTAGCATGAGTGGAAAGGGATGGTGCAAACTGCTTCTGGGTTTCCCCACTGTCTCTGTTGGAGATGGAAGAGAAGCTAACTTGGCCATTGGCAAAAGATAGAATCTGTTGGCTCCCAGAACACCTGGGAAAGCAGCTACTGAGAGGCCCCCTTTTATTTCGATCTGTAGCCATTCAAATGCAGCATAAACACACTGGGAGCTGGCAACTTTAAGTAGAATCATTTTTTTTGACCCAACTGTCAATTTCATTGACAGAGAGCTTCTGGAGGGGTTCTCCTCCTACCATGAGGGCATCATTCTCTCTATGACTCTAATCTGTGTCTGTGGTCTGAGAGGTAAAGTGAGTTCCCAAGTTCACTTAGAAATCTTTTTTCCAATGCAAAGAATCCAATGTAAAACAAACAGCTTGCCAGCGATGTACTTTGTGGGTTAATTCTGCCATCATGTAACTGGACAGCTGTGTGTGAAGCCCTTTGGGTGGGTACATGTATATATGAACACACTCATGTCCATCCTAGCTAATCTGATTGAGTCAGACTTAGAATGGAAAGAGATCTCAGCGATCATTTTGTTATTTTCTTCATTTTACAGATGAGGAAACTGAGGCCCCAGAAATTAAATGACATATTCAAGAGAATCCAGGCAGTAAGTGCCAAAGCTGTCTGACCTTGGTAACTATTTATCTTCTTGGAGCTTCAGTTTCCTCTTGAAAATTCAGTTAGCAAAAAATCACAAAGTTGTCACCAGGAAATCACTGTTTATGTCTGAGAAACATAAGCTATTATTATTTTCTTGTGTGATCCTCACAGGAAAGTGGGAGGGTAGTGGATTAATAATAGCTCCATTTTATGGATAAGGAAGCTGAACTTCAGAGAAGGGAAGTGATTGGTCTAAGGTCACACACAAGTTAGCCTTCAGCTCAGGCTCAAGGGTACTCAAAGCTTCACAGGTAAGCTTATTTGGGATGAAAATCCTGTTTATACTCTCAAGGACAAAATGGATTTTGGAAGGTTTGTTTGGTTGTGTGTATTTGTTTCCAAATCGCTCATTTCCCAGCTAGCACTCTGGAGAATCTCTGCAGCTGCCTCTGGACGAATGGCCCATAAACTCATCTTTCTCTATCCCCATACAGAGCTTTGGAGCAGAGCTGCAGCAAGGATGAGATCTCTCTCCTGGTGGAGCAGGAGTACTTGAACCTCACAAAAGAAAACTTGAGCCTGGCCAGAGACAGCCTTGGGGAGCTGGACACAGCAGGTGACGCCCCTGAGCTGAGCAGGCCGGCCACTCCGCCCTTCCCTCCACACAACCTGGCCCAAGCCAGCAGCCTCCCCCTGGCCCTCGCCTTTGGTGGGGACCAGTTGCTGGGCCAGAAAAAGGCTGTGGGACAGGCCATCCAGCCCATGCTCAGCGGGCCGGGGGACAAGGAGCTGCCTAGCCGCTCTGACTGTGACTCAGTTAAGTCCACAGTCACAGGGATCCTGCGCTCCGCCAAGGGCAAGGGCACCAAGGGTGGGGAGGAGGGTATTGCCAGCCTTGCAGCCTCCAATTCAGAGATCAGCAAGCTCCTGGCCCAGTTCCCCCTGAAGCACATTGAGTCATCCAAGGCCCCCGACAACAAAATGGTGCTGGAGGAGACCAGGGTGATAAAGGACTTCCTTCAGAACAGCATGTTCAGTGGCCCTGGCCCCAAGGAGCCTTCCGGGCTTGCACCCCTGCTTCCTCTGCCGCCACCGCCACCACTGCCAGCACTCCCAGAGAAGGCCCCTGAGCTCCCTGGGCAGAAGAGACAGCTCCCAGTGTTTGCCAAGATCTGCTCCAAACCAGAGTCTGACCCCTCAGTGGAGGGGCTCCTTGCAATGGGTGAGAGATACTGGGAATAGAGAAATGCTTGGCTTTTGGGGGGGGGGGTGAGAAGTTGGAGAGCTGCCTAGGGGACTAAGGTGGTTAGTGACTAACCTTTTGGTTCTATTAGACCCACAGGTATCACAGAAAGTTTATCAGTTAATGAGTATTTATTAAATGCTTACTACCTAAACTTCCTAAACACTGAAGATACAGAGACAAAAATTAGCACAGAGCAGGAGACTCAAAAAGAGTCCTGGATTTGAGGTCAGGGCTCTGGGTTCAAATCCTAGATCTGACTTACTTGTATGATCCTGAGCAATACTCTTTCATTTAGGCAATCATTTATACGATGATTTAAGACTCAAAGTACTTTATATGAGTTAGCTCATTTGATTCTCACAACAACCCTTCATTTTACAGATGGACAAACTGAGGGGGAGAGAAGTTGGGAGACTTTCACAGTGTTGCCCAACTAAGGCATGAGAATTCAGGTGCTCCTGACTCCTACAAGGTCACCCCCAGGCCTCTGGGGCATGTCGCCTCATTTATTGCCCTCAGTGTCTTCACGCGCAAAATAAGGGAGTTGGACTAGATGATCACTGAGGTGCTTTCAGTCTAAAGCTAATGAAGCTACCCCAGGAGGACTTGGGCAAAGCTTCAGTGTCAGCTGGGAGCTAATTCAGTTTGATATAAGGGAGAGCCTTTTGCATAGCAGACTCTTTCAAGATTTGAGTTGTGCCTTTGGAGTCTTCAGGTCTTCTCCATTAGGCTTGGGCTGGATAAGACCTAGTCTCACATCAGGAGTCAAATGAAATGATTTCTTTGGGCCCCATCCAGCCCATTAAGATAACAAGCATGTGCTCAGTCTTGTCCCAGAAACATAATAAAAAAACTACAGGTCTAACCCTGTCATGCTCCTGCTTAAGAAGCTCCTGTGGCTCCCCATTGCCTCCAGGATAAAATGCAAACTCCTCTGATTGTCAGTTAAAGCCCTTCATATTGCAGCTCCAGCCTTTCTTTCCAGGCAGTAGTATATACACTAGTTAGTTGGTTATTGTCATTTGTGCTCAAAGAAGACCAAAATGACATCACTAGTTAGATTTAAGATATCTGATTATGTGTCTGATCAAGCCAGAATGTCTCAGAAGGCTCTTAGCATGACCATCAAACCAGTCTGGATAGCAAGCAGACCCTTGTACTCCACCTCCCACCCCCATGTGTTTGCACACATCATCCTCCATGTGTAGAGTAGCTTCCCTCCTCCTCTTTGCTTTTGGGGACTCAGCTCATTTGAAGGCTCATTTTGAGCACTCCCACTAGGAGACTGTCATGATTCCCCAAATTATTAGTCCCATCCCCAAATGACTTTTTATTTATTTTACATGTAATTTTATTGTTTTACCTGTGTACATGCCACTTTCCCAAAGAGAATATAAACCCCTCAAAGGAAGAGACTGGATCTTGTATTCCCAGGGCTTAGCTAGCAGAATACATGGAAAATACTTAATGAATGCATCTTAAATTGTGGAATATGTCCCCAAATCTCATCCAGTTTAGCAATTGGTTACAGCAGCCCTTTGCAAACTTCATGTTTCTGGGTAGTTTCTCCTCTGTTTTTCTGTCATCCCTAGGTACTAGGGAAAAGCAGAAAGGTGGAAGCAAATTGTCTGAGCCTTTAAACAAAAAGGCCAAAAGTCTTTCTATGTTCTACTGTGAAGGGAACATTTTGAAGGAGAGTTGATTGCTTTAGGAGAATGAGGCAGATCCTAATCTTCAGCAAGATTTATTCCAAGCCAGAGGGTTTGACTGACAATTAAGCTGAGGGTCCTAGCTAGAGCTAAGGGAAACAGACACCAGAAGATGATACTTCTGAGGCCAAAGCAGGAAAAAAGATGTATTGCCCACTTCTAGGAAGGAGAAAACAACTGGCCACAGACCTTCTGCTGATCTGAGATCTTTCTTTTAAAGCAAGTAACTCTTCCTAAACTCTCCTCATTGTGTGACATTAGGGCAGCCTTAGTTAGGCTACCTTTAGGTTAAATGTTGTAGGGAAATTCTCCTCCCCTATTTTTTTCCACTTTTTCTGGAATCTAGAGATTTATTTGTTCTATGTTTGACATCAGGTTGAGATGTGTGTGTGTGTGTGTGTGTGTGTGTGTGTGTGTGTGTGTGTGTGTGTGTGTGTGTGAGAGAGAGATCCGCTTCAGGCTCAAACAAGGCAGATTCATTTTCATTTTGGCTCATATCAGTTATCATAGCAGTTAGAAAATCTGTTGTCTAGGATTCAGAAAAAAGATTTCAGAGACTGTTTATTCCAATGTCTTTTAAATGGGAAAACTGAAGTTCAGAATTGGGAAAGAAACTTGAGTAATAAGCTCAAGCATCAAGAAAAGGCATTGGAATCAGGAGGCTCTTGCCTCCAAGTTCATCCTACCATGCTTCCTCTTGAATACTCCATTTTTTAGAGATTAAAGTATTTGGACTCAAACACATAAAAATGGGATACTTGAACTGGAAGGACCACAAAAAATTGTCTAGTTCAACTCTTTCATTTTGCAGATAAAGAACTCAGGCACAGAAGGAGGAAAGGACTTGACCAAGATTCCACGGCAAATCAGTGGAAGACTTGAAACTAGAACCCAGGTCTCCTGTCCCCCAGTCAGGGCTCTTTCCACCCCACAAGGTTGTCTCTGCTATGTTGCATTTCAAAGTAAAAAAAAAATTATTCTTCCATGATCTGAGATTACAGATTAAAATGACAGAAGGGAAGAAGTACTGATTGGATTTGAGTTAAGACATTCTTAGGCTCAAATTGCAGTTTGGACACTTGAGAAATGTGTGACTGTGGGTAAGTGTGACTTTATGAATGAGTAAAATAAAATAGGCTATCAAACTCAAAAAGGATGTATCAGATTAAGAAGTATGTGTAAAATGCTTTGCAAAACATAAAAAGCTAAATAAATATGAATTAGTATTGTTCTTCACTTTCCTTTGTCAACACTAAGGATAATGAATGTCTCTGTACTGTGACCTGTGGGTTCAAATTCATTCATTCCTGAAGTCAAAAACAGAAATTCCCCAAGGATGTTTTGTGTCTCAGGTTCACAGGGTGACTAGAATTTACTGACTAGGATGAGAAGGTGTCAAAAATGTGAATCCTTTCAGGATATATAACAGTATCCAGCAAAGGGTTTAATATTTAATGGGATCTTTATTCATTCACTTATTCGTTCATTCATCATGGGTCTAATACATGCAATGCCCTATGGGAGAGACTGGGGAGATACAAAGATTAAATAACGTCCAGTCCCTGCCCTCAAGGGGATTAACAATTTGTTAAGAAAATCTAAAACATCTACACAGATGACTATAATAAAAATTTTCTAATGATAATAATTCTAATACTTCAATAATCTAATGGATCTCTAATTCCAAAGATGTGAGATTTCTTCCAAAAACACAGATTCATGCATATTTGCCCCATTTTGCTCATCTGCTCATAAACTAAATGTAAAATGTACTTTTGTTTAATTAAAGTTTGTGAGATGATTGAATGAATCCATTGCAGTCCAGCAGATTCTACTAGGGTCCACCTGTTTCATCTAAGAATGGATTACCAAGAGAGGAGTTTGGGATCCTGGTAGGGACTGACATGGGCAAGGCATTTTCTATAGTTTCCTTGACCTCAACCAGTCTGCCCTTCTTATCTTCCCTCTGCTTGTCAGCCTCTGCCACCTCCCTCAATATGTGGAAAGAGAGATGCTGCTATTATTAGTGGGCATTGTTACTGCAGCTCATTGGCTCCGGGCAAAACTCAGCAAATGCAGAATCATTTGGAAGCGGCTCTAGGGACAGGTTTAGCTAAAAATGTCTTTCTCCGCCCCCCCCAACTGGCTCCAATCAGAACAGTTATGGCCTGAGTTGGGACAAAGCTGAAACATCTCATCATTCGCATTAACCCGTTTCCTCTTCCCCCACCTCACTATCTATTGCCTCTTTGGAGCCATAGATTCCATCAGTTCCAAGATCTGTGTGACCATGAGCCTGTCAGTTAGCTTCTCTGAGAGAAGAGGATGGGATAGGGCTACTAAGGGGCAAATTACTTTCCAGGAGAATAACTTAGCCATCAATCTAGGACTCAGTTACTGATATAGACACTTGGTGGTATTGGAGGACGGACAGATCAATATGAGCTAAGTTAGTTAAGGAAAGGGCATAGAGAAAAGTTGAGTGTTAAGTTGAATTAGAAGGAGGCAGTGGTTTGGAGAAGTAGAAGAGGTAGTTCTAGGAGCTGATGTAAGAAAAGATAGTTGAGCAGAAGTAATAACTAGGGTGAGGCAAATGGGGCTTTGTTCCAGGGCCCAAACATTTAAACACTGATAGTCTTTGGAAAACACCCTGGAGTGGACACCTCCCACATCTTTTGTGCTTTCCCTAGTTCCTGTGGTGACCTGTCTACTAGCAGCCTCAGTGTCTGGAGGTCTTTATCTCTTCCTAGTTCCCTTCAACCAATAAATGAGGGAATGAAAAGGTATTAAGTACTTACTAGTGAAAGCATGGAGCTAAACCCTGAGGATACAAATAGGAAAGTAAAACACTCCCTCTTTGAATGAGCTCAAAGGAGAGGCAAAACATCTTCAGGGCAAATGACAAGGCTGGAGGGGTCAGAGGTCAATAAACAATTCAGTATATATGTTTGCCTGTGTGTGCATGCGAGCGTGTGTGTGTGTGTGTGTGTGTGTGTGTGTGTGTGTGTGTGTGTGTGTGTGTTGTTTCGGGGTGTTCTGGACCCTGGTGAGGAGCAGAGAGGAAACTCTCTCAGGCCCTGGCTGGTCCTGATTCATCTTCCCTCTCACCACAGAGAGGACTTCAAGCTCTAAGGAACTGGTCAAGGCCTCCCGAGATGCCCTGGTTCCCAGCCAGTGGCCCCAGAGCCGGAAGGACATGTGTAGTGAGGAGGGCCCCAGCAGCGGCAAGGCTGGCAGCATGTTTGTGTCCCTGCCCTCCAAAAAGCCTCCGTGGCCCACGGAAAAGAACCTGCTTTATGAGTTCCTCGGGGCAGCGAAGAATCCTGATGGACAGCTGAGATTACGGAGCAAAACAGAAGTGGATGGGCTGGAGCTGAAGTGTAAGCTGGGAGGTGGAGGTGGGTCCAGAGGACACTAGAATGGGAAGGGCTTCCTTTCCTTGAACATTTTTTGTGGGAAAGAAATGGGGTAACTGCTCCTAAGTGGGTTATCCCATGAAACACTTCTAGAGGTGTGAGCCATTCCAATTGAGGCTTTTTAAATGGAATAGCTGTGTGACCCTGGGCAAGTCACTTAACTTTTGTGACTCCCATTTTTTTCACATCTATAAAATGAAGGCAGCCTGATGCAATGAAGAGAGCACTGGCCCAGAAGTCAAAATCTACACAACAATTTTATATAATTTTATTTTTCAGTATACAGACTTTTTATTTCAGTTTGTAGGATTATTTTTCGTTCTAAAGGGACCTCATTTTCAGGTTTTAATTTAAGGTCAGACTACTATGTTGATATACTTTCTAAAAAGACGTTTAAAATGGCAACAGGAGTTTTCTCTTTGTTTTAGAGTAACTTAACCTGGCATTCAAGGCCCTTCAAAATCTGCCTGCAATCCTCTTTTCCAGTCTTGACGTCTCCTACTCCTCACTTCACATATCCTAGGCTCCAAACAGAATAATTTTCTAGTCCTCATTTTATCCTTTCCTATTTCTATGCCATTGTTTATATTATCTTGCCTTGCCTGCAATATATAACCTCCTCTTCAAATGCATTGATTGAATAAATCCCCATCTGCCTTTAAGGTCAAGTCAAATCATCTTCCTGGAAGACATCTTGTCTTTGATTCTCTCACTTAAAAACAAAACAGAGCAAAACCAGTCTCCCTACTTCTCCTGTTTATTTCCTATAATGCATTGGCAGGACCTCCCCTTTATACCTATCTTACTCTTTTTCTATGCTTCTCCTCTGTATAAATGTCTTTTCTCCTGTTAGACTGTAAGCTACTTGAGGTCAGGGTATTTTTTTTTTAGCTCCCTTGACAAGCACATTGTCTTAAATACAGTTGGATCTTGCTAAATTTTATTTATTGAACAGTTAGACCTGTGGTTTGGAATTTCCTGCTTAGCACAGTTAGTCAGGATCTAGTTCTATTATTACTAATATTTTTAATCTCTCTGGCAGCTGGCTACTCCTTCCAGCAAACCAGTCATTGTTCCCAACAGAGAAGTTAGTAGACCCTCCATTTAGTCTAACTAATACTGAGGGTCAGACAAATAATGCCATAAAAATCTCCCTGAAACAGGCTAATTCAGGGCAAGTTTAGGCTACATTTGATAATATTTCAGAAGGAACTGCTTTGATACTTTTGAGGACAAACAACACAATTCTCTGATCCCTTCTAGCTCTTTAACATTCTATGATGAGAAGGAATTGCCAAGAACAAACCCTGTATCTTCCTATAGGACTTGAAAAACCATTCAGAGGATAACAGAACCAACATTTAGATCAGGGAAAAACCTTTGGGATTATCTAGTCCAACCTAATTGTTTAATAGATGAGGAAACTGAGGCCCAATGAGATTGAACAACTTTACAGAATTAAAGAATATGTTAGAAGGTAGACTATCTAATAAAACATATGCAGAGAATGGTAATCCACCCTTTGTTTGAAAGCCTCTAGTAAGGCAAATTCTACCAAGTTTCCATTTGAGGCCAGGGCTCATCAAGGGAAGTTTTGACTTTCAATCTACTCCTGTCTTCTGGGTCCAACATCAAGGGAAGTTTTGACTTTCAGTCTACTCTTGTCTTCTGGGTCCAAGTGGAATTAATCTCATCTCTTCTGGATAGCCCTGCAGATAGTTGCAGACCATGGCCTCTTGAAATCTTTTCTTTTCCAAGTTAAGCATCTCCAGTTCCTTCATTCTATCTACCAAAAATATGTTTTTGAGAGAAGAAAGGAAATAAGCCTTTGTTTAGTGGCTAGTTTGTGCTAGGTATTGTACTAACCACTTAATAAATATTATCACATTTGGTCATTCCCATAGTCATAGTAGGTAGATAACCATTATTATCCTAATTTTATAGTTGAAGAAACTGAGACAAATAGAAATTAGGTGACTCACCCAGGGCCATACACTCTCCATGGCTGAATCTGAGCTCAGACCTTTCTGATTCTAGATTCCATACTTCATATAGTATCTGGCACATCATAGGCATTTAACACATGCTCATTGATGTCTACTGCATCACCTAGCTGCCTAGCTTTTTCATAACTTTTCACTCCTTCCTTTGGGTATTCTACAATGTATCAATTTTCTTCCTCAAATGTGGCAAACAGAACTGAAAACCACATGTCAGATATGATTTGATCAGGGCAAAGTGCAGTAAAACGATTACCCACTCTTGTCTTGGACATTCTGTCTCTCTCTCTCTAAAGGTAGGCTGAAATTACATTAAAAATTTTAGTTGTCATATCACTTATTGATGACTCTTACTGGGCTTGCGGTTTACTTTTCCATGGTCACAAAGATAAAAAGTAGCAGAACAAGGTTTCAAATTCAGGTCTTGAAGTTAAATCTTTCTAATCCAGTGATCTTAATTCTCAGAAACAAATCAAGGTCCTTAAGGGTCTGTTTTAATGAATAGATAAAAATGGCGACTGTCTTTAATAAGAATATTCAAAGTGCTTCTTAATTATATAAAGCAGTTTAAACATTCTCCTTTTATTTATGTTATGAACTTGCTTAAGTTCAAAACTCAAGTTTTGTTGTTGATTTTTGGCTTATTTTTTTTTTTGTGTGAGGGAAGGAGGAGTTGTGGTTTGTTTTTTGTTTTGTTTTGTCAGTTGGAGGCAAAATCTTGCCCAACTCCGGTCAGAATTATCACATACTAATGAGGTTTGGATATTCACCTGGATTTCAGAGTAGTCATCCTCTGAGAACTGTAACTTCTTGATAAGTATTGAGCTGAAGGGTTGCTGTATTCCTAGCCCCTTTTTGGGTGAAATCCTTGACCTCTGTCCTACAGTCAATGCACCAATGACGATTGCGGACAAGAACAACCTCAAGTACACTGGAAATGTGTTCACGCCACGTTTCGCCACAACCTTGACCTCAACAGCACTGAATCAGCCTCTCTGGCTCAACCTGAATTATCCTCCACCTCCTGTGTTTACAAATCACTCGACCTTCCCACAATATCAGGTAATTGTGTCTTGCACCCTGGGCCCCGGGGTCACAGAGTCACCCACAGACTGGGCCATAGATAGCCAAGTTGGATTTAGATGCTCTGCCTCTCCAAGGAACTATGGGAAAAGGGTATTAGATCTCCTGGGTCTCTCTAAATCGACACTCCTAAATATAGGCCCATGGCTAAATGGTATACAGTAAGCCAAGGGAGGTTAAGAGCTCAACGTCAGGCCCCTAAGTAGGTCTCTGTGCTACTGAAGAATGCTCTGGTTGGCCCATCTACCTAGATGTAATAAAGAATTTCATTGTCTGGTTTCCAGTTCTCACTGTGATATCTAGACATGGCAGGGCTCCCTAGAGTAGGGCTAGTGCCTCCAAACAGGCTCTTTTCTAGTTTCAGGGCAGAGTACCAGGAGACCTGACTGAAACATCCATTGAAAGCTCTCTCCAACATCCTCCTGGTTTTCCAGGCCATGCCAACTCCTTGAGGAATGACACATATAATTGATTGGTAACAAGGTTGTTATTGAATTGGGAATATCAGAGAAGGGTCCCCAGAAGTGTTGACCCTTAAACTTGATCTTAAACCTCTGTCAGGATTTTAACAGGAAATTCAGGAGGTGCCTAGGGAATGGCCATCAACCAAAGGTGTAAAGGGGTATGTATGACAGACTCCATGTGAGGGGGAAACAAAACTCTCTTGATAAATGTGCCAACCAATCAATGCATATGTAGTAAAGTCCCTTGTCTTGTCACTGTACCCCAGTCTGTGGAAATAAGGAACTGAGTCTGTGTAAATTGCAACATGACTCAAAATTCATTCAAGAAATCTGCTTTTAAAAGGAATTCTATAGTGAATTTTTTCTATAAAAAAGTGAATGGTGCTTTTATAATATAAATACATATTCCTACTTCATAGTCTCTGAATTAGGGAGATCAGACTTTCAGAAAAGAAAAATTTATTTGGAAATATCTGTTCTCTCTCCTGGGCTTTCATCAGGTAGTTTTCCTAGTGCAACTAACAAAGTCCTTCCATACCTGTGGTTGAGGATCCCGGTCAGTTGGAATCACTATATTCTATACAGTCATTCAGTTCATATTAGGGTCACCCAGTGACTCTCCTCTGTGTGGTTGTAAGGAGACAGCAGTACCAGGATGACTTCTTTTGCTTTTTTTTCATGTCTGATATGAATATTGCCATTCTGAGTAGATTCAGTTCAACAAGAATTTATTAATCATATGTTGTCTATAGAGCCCTATAGTAGGAGCTGGAGAAAATGCAGATTTAGATTAGGTATAGTTCCTATCTTCTTGAATCTTACAACAGTGGGATATGGCACACAATTAAGTATAATATATAATCCTATAAGTGAGTACAGAAAATAATTGAAAAACAAAGTGTTATTTGAGGTCTGAGGGAGAAAAGGTATTATAGACTAAAAGGACCAGAGAAGGGTCCCTGGAAGAGATGACATTTACCTTGATTTTAAACAATTGACAGGAATTGAACAGGAAGTTCAGGGGGAGGAGGAAAGTTATTCTATCCACAGGACAACACAGAAAAGGAAAAGCATAGGGCTTGTTTGGAAGACAGTAAGTCAAATTAGCATCAAAAGGATAGGGAATGTAGTTTGAAATGTGATTAGAAAGTGTCAGGTTGGAGAGAGCCTTGAAATCCAGCCAAAGGATTTAAGATTTTACTTGGGAGGCTGTAAAAAGCCACCAAAGACTTTTTGAGTAGAGACTTGAAATAATCAAATCTATTAAATTCAGTTGAAAGATATTTATTAAGAAGTTACTATATGCTAGGCACCATGCCAGGTATGGAAGAAGTAGAGATAAAAAAAAATATAAAGTTGTCCCTGCCCTCATTAATCTTAACAAAATAATTGGAGGTGGAGCAAGGAGGAGTATATTAAATATATGCAAATAAGTAAAATGTGCTTGATAAGGGCAAAGAAATGAATATGAGTGAGGACCAAGAGAGGTTTTGAGATAAATTGGCAGGCTGGACAACAGATGATTGCAATTTTCTTACTAAAATAGGAGCTAAAATCATCTGCTAAAAAAAAAAGATCAAGGTGGAATGGGTGGCTTGAAGAAGCTTTAGATCACTCCCTTTGGGTAATGTGTAAGTAAATGAATGAGAAATTGACAATTTTCATCTTATAGAAGAAAAGTTTACTAAAACTTGGAATTATTCAGAAATACAATGGTCTGCCCTGAAATTTCCTTGCTCTAGATTCTAGAAGTCTAGAAGTTTTCAAGAAAAGGTTGAATGACCACTTTTTGAGGGGAGGTACTGTTGAGGACATTTCTGTTCTAAGAATAGGTTATACCAAATTATCTCAAAGGACCCTTCCAACTCAGAGATTTTTGAATAGTAGAAAAAATAATATTACCATGTGAAAGTAAAAACTGATTTGAAATTCAATAGAATGAATTTGTAATGGGTACAGTCAGCAGTTTTATGACTTCTTCAGCAGTACTTGGCAGTCTGGGACTAAATGTAGAGAAGGTTGATGGTTAGGATGACCCTAGGTTAAGGTAATGAGAACCATGATTTCAAAGTTTTAAACATTGGAGAACTGTGCCAGTTCTGTAGTGAAGTCCAAAGGAAGAACAGATTTTGGGAGAAAGATAATACATTCATTTGAGACCAAATCTCATAAGTTTGGTTTGTGACATATTGAGTTTGAGGGGCCAGTGGAATATCTATGTAGTGATGTCTCATAGGCAATTAGAGATGTGGATTTAGAGTTCCAAAGAGAAGTCAGAGCTAGAAATATAGTCATCGTGCACCTAATGGTGAGCTGGGAAGTCATGGGAAAGAGGAGTAAGTGTGAAGAGAGAGAGAAGAGGGAAGGGCAGAACCTTGAGAAATGTCTATTCTACCTATTGGGATGAATTTGAAAAGGTAGCAGATGAGACAATCCTGCTTTGTACAGGGGGTTACAAAGACTGTGATATCAGGGAGCTTAGAAGCAAGAGGAAAAGCAATATCCTGATGATGGCATGTTCTAGGTATTTGGCAAAAGTAAATTCAGGGATCCATAAGAGTGAAAGTTATCAAACAGGAAAGCACAGGATGGGAGAGAGTAATCAGAGGAGGAATACAACTGAAGTAAGTCCTCAAAAGTCCCTTTTTGTAAACCTCCCTAGAAGGGTAGTAGTCCCAAAGTATGACACTGGGGATCTGGTCTGACCCCTGCTTCTGTCCAAGTTCTTATTCAAATAGAGTATTGGGCTTCATCCTGATAGTGTTCATAAAGTGTTAGAATTCCCTCCTTTATTGTTCTATTATGTCAATTGTTTGTCTCCTTTGGAACCTGAACATTTGAATCTGTGTCTTGGGATAATGTCTCATCTGTATGATTCTAGTGAGAATAAGTGTCCCTGGAAGGGGTCCTATTTGCCTATATCTATTTGTATTTTTCTGTCTGTGGGTTTCAAGAGGGACCAACACAATCAGATTAATGAAGAACCTTTAGCTGCCTTTAGTGAGAACTCTCCCTAGCCTAGGCTTATTCAATTCTTATCAGTGTTATCCTGAAATTCCTCTAACTTTAATTTTGGTCTACATTGTGCCTATAAGAGAAGCATATACCTTCACATTGTTTCTCTGAGCTCCAAATCTTTCTGCACCTGACAATCATCCAGATTGGATGCATTTAATTCAAATTTGCAATCCAACTGCAATCCCAAAATGCAATCCAAATGTATTCAATACCAAGGTGAAAGATAAAGATGTTGAGAAAGGGAAAGATGCTGCAAAGAGAAAAGATAGTCAAATTAAACCAAGACTGAAGAAGCTGGTGAAATTGCAAAGCCCATTGATTAAGGAAATATGACATTTAAGTCTCGAACATTGGCTTAGATTGATTCTGGAGGGAGCTAGATCCTCTAGATATTAAAACCAGTTTCATGTAGTGAGTGCATACTAGGGAATGCTCCAGTGTAATACAATTTTTATTTTGTTTGAGTTTCTTAGTTTTTTTAATCTTTTGAATTCATACATATATGTATATGGCTCTTATCTGACCAGAATTTTTACTATAATAAAGCAACCTGCCATGTTGAAAGGTCTACAGAATTTCACTTGTTTACTGATGTATTCTAGAATATACTGGAAATGAGGACTGGACAACAGTAGGCAGAGTAATTCTACTCTCAAATGCTACTCGTAAATTACTGAATACATTTGCCACTGTGAAACTAAAGTGACCTGTGCTTAAAATAGTTTCCAGGGTATATTGAAGAGTTTCTGTCAGTTTCCCTAATTCCTAGGGTTCCTATGAAGAAATAATCTTCCTATTTCTTGAAAGAAACAAAAATAGGACCCTGCATAGGAATATTTTATGCTTCTAAAAATTGTCAGGACCCTAATACTATCATAAGATTCTTCGCTGTCCTTTTTAAATTAAGACTAAAATACTCAATTAAATTATAGGATTATTAGAACTCGCATCTCACCAGCACCAATAGATGATCCCTAAGCTCAAAGTCCTGTTATCAATCATTGTTCAATGTATTATAATTTGATAAACAAACAGAATCAACCACCCAGTAAGAGCATAGTTGTTTATGATGCAAAAGTAGTATGCCATTGGTCTCAATACTACAGCCCTAGGGCTTTCCTAGATGACAGAGGTTCATAGATTAAGATCTATATAGGAATTTAGACATTCAAACCCCTTATTTAAAAGGTAAAGATAGTCTGTAGAGGTTAAACAGTTTGATCAAAGCCACACATATTTTAAGTTTAAAAGGTGAGGTTTGAACCCAGATCATCAAAACTCCCAATCTAATGCTCTTTTAGCAATACCCCATTCCCTATACCATGCTGCCATAGATTGTACAAGCACCTTGAATATAGTAATTACACTAAAGACCTTCAATTGAACCCCTTTCTGAATTAAATATTAAAATACCATTGACTATAATCAAAAATAGCTAGTAAGACTGAATAACTCTATGTCATGGAAATTAAAAGTATATCTTCTAATTTAACATTGTCCATAACATGTAGGCAACAGAATTCTTGCAAATTTAGCTAACAGAACATAGGAGAGGCATACTCTGTAATATCTGTAAATCAATTCAGATCTAACAATCCTTTTCAGGCTGCAAAATATTACAAAGACACTCTGCTTGCAAATTCAAGAATGCATGTTCTATAAGAGACGGGGTCACCTTGAGAAAGTAACACATTCAAAATCCATCAGAAGAAAGCCCAGGACCTGCCATCGCAGTTCATATCACCCATCTTGATTATTCACATGAGAATAAAGCTCTGTAGTTTTAAGGATCATTTTCAGAGTTTCCATTGTCTCAAGATGCTGCACTTTTTGCCATGGTACTTAAAAATGACTTGGAGTACAAGATGGAAAATGATTCCCATTGTAGTGGATTGCATTAATAATTGATACAGATGCTGTCTGCAATTTTTTTATTTGACCTGTTAGTCAAGTTCTAGAAGCCACTCGTGCATTCAAGGTGACAAGGTTACCCAACTGGGAGCGCTGCGTTGTGAATGAGCCAGGATGAATTCTTCATTAAAAAATTTCCAATTCTTCACCCCAAAGAAGAAGCAAAAAATCTTATAAAAATCAGCTGCTTTATATCATCAGAAGCTAGAGTTCAAGTGTTCAACTCACTAGACTAACTGATCCATGCATAGGGTCTGAATTGCAAGGTGCAGAAAGCAGCTACACCAGAGAGAATTAGAGTTGCCAGGATAGTGATGTTTATTGAAAGATACATAGATAGGAGCAGGTGGAAATCACATGTCCCATGGCTCATTCCCATTAGCTCTGAAGTGGCAGTTCAATTTAGCATAACTAACCCTGAACCCCAGATTTTGTCTTCTGAGGCATGTTACAGGATCACTGATAGCAAGCATATGTGGCAATTGGCAGCTAACTACCAAAATACTGAGCTTGTCCAAAGTCTTAAGAGGCAGAAGAAGATTTATACCTCTCAGGAGCTAAGTGGAAAATTATTAACATAGTTGGACTTTTCCATTAGTGCTCATTCCCACAGGGTGGAAGTTTACATTGAAGTTTGGGATTCTGCTAGAGGCTCCATCACTGTTCCAGGGAAGCCTCCCTAACTTAGTCTTGGAGATGTCTTCAGCAAAAAGGATTGGTGGAATGGAAAGAGGAAGCAGGCACTGAGAGCAGGTGACTGAGTCTCATGGATTTAGAGCTAGAAGGCGCTCAGAGGTTCTCTGGGGCAAGCATTTATATTATAGATGAAGAGACTCAGAATTAGAAAAATCTGTGTCTTGCTTCAGATCATAGAAATAGTAAGTAGTTGACCTGGTTTTTGAACTGAGATCTCCTAATTCCAAATTCCAAGTTCTTTGCCTTGTACCCAATGCCTTTCCCTGGGAATCAGAAACATGAGCAGAAAAATAATATTTAAATCATACACTGTCTCTCATGTGGAAGATATATAGAATATAGGGTTTTGACTTTTTTAGTTGGTTCTGAGGCCAGTAATACAGCTTGTGCTCCTTTAAATCAAGACAGTCATCCAATGACAACAATCAGACTGCAGGATATTGTCAAGATTTTCTATCTTGCCAGTTTTCTGTGGAATTAGAACCTTCCAAGGCAGAACCAGTATGATTCCACATGGATCCTGCTGACCCACTAATTCACCTTAGGGCATTTTGCACTAAGGATAAAAATTGAAAATGATACTGAGTATTCAATTCAATTTGTTTCAGTTCAACTTTAGTTTCACTAATCTCACACAAAGAAGGCATCCTAGAGCCAAGGCAAGTCAACAGGCATTGATTAAAAGTTTACTACTTCCAGGTGCAGTGTACAAATACACCTTGCTAGAAATAGAGATGCCAGCAGAAAGAAATACAGGCTGTGCCCTCAGGGAGCTTACATTCTAAATGGCAGAAGACTATACATAAAAGGAAAATGAAAAAGGTGGAGAATCAGGGATGCAACCTGAAATGAAAGTCTTGGATATTTTAAGATCTCCTTAAAATCGAAGTTCAGGGAGGAATCAGAGCAAGAGGCTACAAGGTGAAGGGTACTTCCATGTTGGAGAGGTTTCCATGGCATGCAAGATAGACAAAATCTTTGAGAGTAAGGAGTGCAGCCTGGAGATGAATGAAGACCACTTACACATTCATGAACTACATTGATTGTTTGAAATAGTTCGAAAGCTTTGGCAAGATGACTAATGTGCTGTAAACAACACCCTTTGTTAGTTACCATGTTCAGTGTCTGCCATGGACCAACTCCTTGCTGGTTTTGATGGAGGGGAAGATTCTAACATGATGTGACTTGGACCTTATCCACAGCTGATTGATGATTGCGTTACTGCAGACTTCCAGGCATTCACTGCATTCCTGCTCTGAGTTCGATACCTTGAGTTTGGAATTTCTACTATCTGAGGATTTTTCAGGGGTTCTTAGAAACCTTGCTTTCTAGGATTCTTAACATGAAATTGTATTTTAATCATTTGATCATGGGAGTAACAATGGTTGATTTTGTGGAAAATCCCCAGGAACTCCTTTTGCTGTTCCCATAAATCAGGGGGAGGAGAGTTAAAGTACAACTCGAATGCCCAGTATAACCTTTGTGACCAGTACACCAATGCTCTTGGTCTTCTCCGCTCTCTAGATAAGGCATCTTCTCCACATGGCTCCTTCCCCAAATCTTCCTAGGGAATTCTTCCTCCATGAGTTTACTCAACTTCTGTTTTGTTCTTTGTATGATGGAGCCATTGTGAAGTCACTTCTTTCCTGACCAGAAAAAACTTCCTGTGGCGTCAAGTGCTTCTCAGAATTCAGTTATTGACCTCTGAGTCTGGTCAGGTGCATCCAGGTGAGCAGGAGTTGTTGTTCTTACCACACCTTCTGTGTGGGAGTCATGCCCAACCTCCAAGTGGCAGATAATCTCAAGCCCTCAGTTGTTTAGTACTTTGGGAGTACTCTGATAAAGAACTCAAGCAGGGGTCATAGGAGTCAAAAGTTTCAGAACCGTAAATATACCTTGAAAACTTGTACTCTTCATAAGCCTCTGTGGATCCCTTGTCATCTACTTGATGCATGTTTGGGGGTCAGGAAGGCACTGAGTTCAAATCCTGTCTCTGATATTTATTAACTATGTGACCCTGGGCAAGTCAAACAGCCCCTCTCATCTTCAGTTTCCTCATCTGTAAAATGATAATATAATAGCACCTACTTCCCAAGGTGGTTGTGAGGATCAGATGAGTTAACTTATGCAAAGCACTTGACAAACTTTAAACCACTATATGAATATTGGCTATTATTATTGTTAATGTTATTATTTTTATACTCTGCTAAAAATAGATATGACTATTCAACACTTATGACTACTAGATGCATGTACACAAACCTAATAGTTTGGTTTCTAATGACATACTGATCTATCTAATCTTAAAGTTTATGGTTCCATCTCCACCAGAAATTTTGAAATTAGATCTCTATGACTCATTTTACCAGACAGATAAAATGAGAATTACTATAATTTATACATCTGTTAACAGAGCACAGAAATGACAGGACTTTAAGCCATTCACAAGTTGCCCATAAGAATTGTGTTCCTTTAGAGGATGCAGCTATGGTATCATTTGCCACATAATTTTGTGGCTTCAGATAGGTTATCATCTGGGTCATACTAATCATTCTGGAATGGTTGGAATGAAACCTTGCTTTCAATCAAAACTTGAAGTCTTACAACAAAACAACAATGATAGTCTCATAAGCAGCCATATTATATGGCTTAGAATGCTTTTCATAATGAAAAAATTATAATGAAAGATTATATGTCAGATAAATCTATACAACCCACAGAAGGCTACCTGTCTCACTTTGGAAAGTGATTAGAAATTCTTAGTCAATGTTTTGATTGATTTTTCATATTGATTTTACTGATTTTTCAGCATCATTCCAAAAGAAGAAATTATTGATTATGGTAGGCTTCTTCTCAAAGTGACTGAAGATAACTAGTATTTCTACCTCAAACTTCAGGAACTGGCAGACATTATCATTTCTGAGAATAGGTTTCCTATTGACCTTAGTTAAATTTGAGGAATTCAAGGACAGGAATTTCATCAAGTTGTTTTATCATGTCTGATAGATTATTAAAGGGTACTACAAATTACTTAGAATTTCCTAACAGAAATTTTGGGAGAGCATTATCCACCAAGACTTGCCAAGTTTCTCATTACTAAATGCATCATTCTATGACTAACAATAGGTAAATTGTCTATTAACAATAGTCTTGTTAAATTACTGATTGGATGTTGTTTCAAGATTTGCTTTGGCCATCAGGACTTACCTGATTATCTATTAGATGAACAGCAATGTATTGTAGCCATAGTCATAGTTATAGTCATAATCAATAAACATTTATGAAACGCCTACTATTTGCCAAGCACTGTGTTAATGCTGGGGATATAAGGAAAATTTAAAAAAAAAAGTTATTCTTGCCCTAAAGAAGCTTACAGACTAATGGGAAAAGACTACATAATAGGAAATTGGAAAACATGGTGGTAGATTGAGGAGGCAAAAGAAGGTACCTGGAATGTCCAAAAGCAGAGTATCCATTGGAAAATACAGAGAAGTCTTCTGGGAAGTCTTGAAGAGTTTGAAGCTCATGGCTCTGTCTCTAGTTATAGGATCTTACTGTCCCATACATAGCCATTCTTCATTTATTTTAACAAGAGAGCTTGGAATTATGATCCTGTGCCAAGGTTGCTGTCACTATAATTGAGATCATGGGGCCTGAGTCATATGAAGATCAGAAAGCAGATGGGTTGATGTGCTGTCCTTATCTTCACCAATTACAGAAGCATTCTTCCCGGGGTAAATGGACTACAAAAAGTTAAAAGTGTCCCCTCTAAGGGTTATCCCACCTTCAAGCTTTCACCTGCAGTTTCTGAGGGTTCTCCAAAACCACAAAACACAGGTAGAATTGGGTCTTTTCCTGTTGACTCCAACTAGTGAAGTAGGAGCACTTCATATTTCTGTTTTCACTGCTCTTATCTCTGCACTAGGTGAAAGGTTATATATTAGCTCAGGTGATGATGCATTTCATTTGCATGTCATCTGGTATACAGGATATTAATTTTATTTCCTTGGCATTATTTAGAGTTTTATACCCTTAGAGTTTTGGTGGTTGTACACTGTAGTGATTTCTGGGCTTCTTTTTGTAGCATTAATGTTCAATTACATTAAAGGTCTGATGGTCCCTCACCCATTCACTGATACCCACCACTACCCTTTTATTTCCAAGGCTCCTTTGAAAATCTTTCTGTTCCTTTCCTGGGATAGATATTATGGAGTGTGGCAACTGGCAGCAATGAAAATGATTATTTCCATGTGTTCTGGACATGGACAGTTGAACTGGTTGGTATAGGAATGGTGGAACCCATTGCCCATATTCTCAATGAAATCTCTTCCTCTTCCTTCTTCAGCTAAAATCTCTCCTCCAATATGTCTTTGTTCCTTACAAACTAAAACACTTTTCTATTGTCTTTTGATAATTGCATACTTTTCTATAGTCTTTGATAAGCACACTGCCTAAACCAGTGTGACTTCAGAGGGACAAGGAATTTTTGTTAAAAATAATAGAGACCTTCCCAAGGATGTAGCCAGGAATCAGACTGAGGAGAGGAGTTTCAGAGGTCATAGTTGTTCCAGTCTTTCAGGGCCATTTGCTTGTAATACAGTCAAAGCAGGCCTGCCTGTGATGGGTGTGATAAAATGTGGCCACCACCTCTGAGCCCCAGGATAGGGAACTAGCCAACTCCATAAATCACACTCTGGAGACAGCAGCTCTGTTGCATCTTTTTATGCACCGATTTTAATCATCGCAGCCAGCATCTTATGGCATGCAGGTTTTGGCTCATTCACCCCTCAAAATCCTGCTGTCACCAGAGTGTCCTTACCATGTCATTGCCCTCTTCCCTTAATGAGTTCAAGCCATAAATGGGGTTTTAGCAAGACTTTAAGAATGCCAAGGGAAAAAGTACAAACATGAGAGAGATTCCATTTAGGAAGAAAACAGACATGTAGAGTTTTGATCATTTCTTAGATTCACTTTAACAGTAGGCTTTTATTAAGCTCCTGTTGTGTTCAGGGCTTCTTTTGGATTCAAGGTATCCAAAGACAAAATATGAAACAGTACCTGCCCAGAAGAAGCTTATAGGATAGCATCATCATCACTGCTCTCATTGTTGTCATTTCAATTGCTAAGTGTTTTAAAATTCACAATATACATATGTATATATATATATATATATATATATATATATATATATATATATATATATATATGTTTATATTACTACTGGTTACTTCCCTGCTGTCTGCAAATGTGCCCAGGCCTCTCCATCCTTAAAAACATCTTCATTCCACTCTCCCCTCAAACAATAATCCTGTAACTCTCTCCCCTCTCAGAAAAACAATTATCCATGTTAGCCTCCCACTTCTCAATATTTGTCTAAAGCTACTGCCTATAAGCACTAATGAGTAAATTTCCATTACTTATTCTAATTGTCCTTTCCCATTCTTCATGACCTCTGTGTTATTCGCTGCTATTGGCCACCTTTATTCTCATGCATATATATACTATTAAGATTTTTGTGACATTGCTCTCTCCTCATTCTGCTCCTGCCTATCTGATTGATTCTTCCCAGTCACCTTTGTTGAATCTCTATATATGTCACTGCCACAACTGTGGCTATACCCCAGGTCTCTGTCCTCTTCTCATTTCTCAAGATACTTTTTTTCTCTTAGGGATCTCATCAGCTCTTATAGATTCAAATAATCACTTCTGTAGATGACTCCCATATCTATTCAGCTTTTAGTTCTTTCCTGAGTTCTGGCTCTGCATTAGCAATTCTTTACTAGATACCACCATCTTTATGTATTATAGACATTCAATACATCTCTTTAACTCAGTACATCCCTTCCTAATTTCCCTGTTCCATCAAGGGAACCAATAGCCTTCCTAAGTACTCAGATTCACAATCTGTGTCAGGCTCCATTCTTCCTGTTCCCTCATTTCTTATATCCAAGCAATTGCCAATTCCACATATCCCTTATTTGCTTCTCTGCACTGCCATTGATTATCATCCTAATTCAGGCCCCAACACCTCCCATCTACTGCAAGAATTTGCTAGATGATCTCCCTGATTCTAGCCTCTCTGCTCTCCTCTTTCAAATCAACCTCCACATGATTGCCAAATGGATATTATGAAAGCTTAGGGCTGATCATGTCACTCCCCTACTCATTTATATATTTATTTTAATTCTTTATCTGTATATATGTTTTCTCAGAAAATGTCAGCTCATTGAAGGCTGGGACTGTACCAGTTTTGTCTCTGAATCTAGTATTTAGTGCACTATACTTGTTGTTTGGTCCTCCATTCTTGAAGAGGACCATGACATCAGCAATGTGATGCTATGACATGTAAGTGAATTGTATTTAAGTGAAGGGATGCTGCACAAAATCACTAGCCTTTCTCTCTCCTCTGGAGCCATTCAAGCCCAGTGGCCAGATTTGCACCAGAACAACTGGAGATGGACCTGGATGTAGTGGGAATCCTTGACCTTTTTAAGCTAGGTTTTTAACAATTCCCAGTTTGACTGAGGAACACCCATTCAGTGATTGGGATTGGGCATTACTGTTTGTCTTTCATTCCTTGAAGAGGACCATGACTTCAAGGTGATGCCTTGACTTGCAAGTTGAATTGGATTTAAGTGAAAGGGGGCTGTGTAGAGTCACTATCTCACTCTATTCTTTGGAGACATCTGGATCCAGTGGTCAGATATAAATCAGGTCAGAGAAAAATGAGGCAAAGAATCATCCCTTTAACCTAGTTTTTTTAAAAAAGTGCTATTTACATTCACTCTGAGTCAATTAGGGCTCAAGTAATGACCAAGTGGGATTGTCTTGAGACTTATGATTGACCAATGGATAGTATAGTATATATACTATAGTGCACTATATAAAGAGCAAAACTAGTACACAGTGGTACTTGATTAAAGGTTATTGAATTGAATTCCATTTGATCCTCATAAAATCCTTATGACCTAGCTACTCGAGATCTCATTATATTTATTCTTCAAATGAGGAAACTGAGACTCAAAGCAGTCAAATCTCTTACTCATGAAGAGAAAGAGACAAAAATTCATACCCAAGCCTCTTCTGACTCTAGGTCTACATTCTTTCAACTGTACCTCCTCTTTCTCGTGTACATTAATATTCAACTGCCCCCAAACTTCCCCTCCTCGGGGAGAAATATCAGCAAGATTAGAACTAAATTGTGAAACTCTTTCAGTGCCTTGCTACTTAGAGCTACTGAAGATTTTTGATTAGGTGGCAGGTGAAGGTAAACCTGTGCCTTAGGAATATGATTTAGCATTGGTCACTGTATGGATTATGGAGTAGAGAGGAGCAAGACTAGAGGCAAAGAAACTATTTGGGAGCCTGGGTACTACAGTACAGCCAAGAGGTGATGAGGGCACGATCTTGGTGGTGACCAAGGGCAAGGGAAGGAAGGTTACCACTTCAGATTCCTTTTCCTTTTGGGAAGGCTGAATCATATTCGCTTCATATGTCAAGCTAGCACAACTTCTCAAATTTTCCTAAAGCACTCTTGACTCTCCCTTGCCTCTCACCATTTCCTACCTGCATCATACTTAGGTATAGATCTGTTATATCCCTCTCATAGATTGTTAACTCTTTGTGAGCAGAGACTGTCTTGTCTTTTTTTTAAATTTTTTTTAGGTTTTTGCAAGGCAAATGGGGTTAAGTGGCTTGCCCGAGGCCACATAGCTAGGTAATTATTAAGTGTCTGAGGTTGGATTTGAACTCAAGTACTCCTGACTCCAGGGCCAGTGCTCTATCTACTGCACCACCTAGCCACCCTTGTCTTGCCTTTTAATCTCTGTAAATTCTAGAATTTGGTAGGAATCAAAGTCAGGCTCGCCCTGCTTAGAATTGACAGATTCTATTCTTTTCTCTTTTTTGAAAATTGGAAAGGACCCTTGTCTAGTTCTGTGGAAGCATCTCCATCCTGCAAGGTCATCCCACAATCCCCCAAAATACTCAGCAACCAGCCTGCCAGCTCTTTTCAAGCTTGTGGTCACAGCTCCTCTAGACCCAGTGACTTGAACTCATCAGAGACAATGAGATGCTTCTTCCTGTCTCATCCCAACTTCCTGTTAATAATTTCTGTTCTCTTTCCTAGGCAGAAGGCTTCTTGGCTGAGAAAATAAGAGTAAAATAAATATTAGGGAGTTCTACTTCCTGTCTGTCATGTATCATCTGCCCATCCTTTCTTTTTTAATATAAATATTTTATTTGTTTTCCAATTATATACAATAGTAGTTTCTACCAATCAATTTTTTGCTAGGCTTTGTATTTTACAATCTTTCCCTCCTTCCTCCTTCCTTTCCCTCCCCCTTCTCCCAACAGAAGGCAGTCTGATAGTCTTTACATTTGTTTCCACGATATGCATATAGCAAAATTGACTGTGTTGAGAGAAAAAAAAAACCGTGTCCTTAAGGAAGAAAGAAAATAAAAGAAACAGCAAAATAATGTAAGACACAGGGAGGCTTTTTTTTTTAATTGAAGATAGTAATCTTTGGTCTTTGTTTTAAACTCCACAGTTCCTTCTCTGGATACAGATGGCATTCTCCAACACAGAGTCCCTAAAATCGTCCTTGATTTTTGCATTGATGGAGTGAGCATGTCCATCATGGTTGATACATCACCCCAATGTTGTTGTTAGTGTGTACAATGTTCTTCTGGTTCTGCTCATCTGATCTCATTCGGCATCAATTCATGCAAGTCTTCCATTGCTCATCCTTTCTGAGCCTTGTCCTATCTATTCTCTGATGAGCCTCTTGTCCTTTGTCTTCCTCACTCAGCTTGCTCTGAATTCCTCCTGTATTTTTGCAGCTTTCAGAGTGAGAGCCTTGGACTTGGAGTTTTCATAGCAGGTCCATGCAACTCTTCAGAAACCTTGGACTGAACTAGGTTAGCTTACTCACAAAATCATGATGGAAATAATAATTTTAAAACTGGAAACAACCTCAGATTCCAAAGGCTTCACTTCTGTAGTCAACTGTGTCCAGGAAATTCTGAGCCAGGAGGCCAGGATTCAAGCCCTTAATCTGCTACAGACTCACTGACTTACCTTGACTGAGTCACCTCCCTGCTCTGAGTCTCAGTTTCCCTATGTGTAAAATTGGGTAAAATATGCTTTGATAGCAGGACCCTGACTTATTTATCTTTGCAACTTCTTTAACCTAGCATAGGCTCTTATCACCATAAACAGCTCATTGAAAGTTTCTTAAATAAAGGAATGAATTTGAACTCTTTCTTGGTTCAGAGGGGTTATAAGGGAATAAATGAGATGACTGAAGTGAATGTGTTCTTGAGAGAAAAATTGTCATAAATTCTCATGAATAAACCAACCAACCAATCAGAATTAACTGAGCACTAATTTTTATCCTACTTGGGAAAGCAACACAGATGTTAATTCACCAAAAAGGAAGTGGTTTAGACCCTAACTCTTATTGTGTTCTGCGTTCTCTGACTTATAAAGGAATAGCTAGACCAAGTGGGCCCAAACACGCACACAGACAGATGTAGACATTGGTTGAGTCTACCTTGGGTAGGGAGGTGCACATGAACTTCTGGTCAGGAGTGGGTGACCAACTCCAAGGGATTGGGAGAGGGTTGGGAAGATATGAGTCACCTATGAAATAATTTGACAACCCTGACAAACAATACAAATCAATGAATAAAATTGTGATATATAAGAGGACATGAAGTCAATAAGGAAAGCATCCTGGGAGAGGGAATTTTTGAGGTAGGTTTTAAATCAATAAATATTTATTAATATACTACTTTGTGGCTGGTATGCTTGTCTGTGGAGTAAAAAGACAAAAAGCAAATATCCTTGCCTCCAAGGAGCTTATGTTCTATGGATATGAGAGGAGGAGAACTGTGCATAAATAATAATATAATAAAACAGATACAAAATAAACCAGTTACTTAGGGGAATGTCTCTAGAAGCTGAGGTAATTAAGAAAGGTCTGAAAGAGGAGGAAGCATTTGAACTTAGCTCAGAAGGAAACTAGGTGTTCTGAGTATAGCACTGAAGAGCCAGGATTGGGGACAGGCATGGAAATAAGAATTCAGACTGGTAGAGCTGGAGAGGATAGGAGAAGTAGTGTGGGCTTAGGCACTGGTGGGAATGAGGAAGGATGATCAAAGAGGACTGAGGACAATCCTTGGATTTGGAAGGAGGAACTCAGGAAGAGAGCCAAGATAATCCACCGATTGCCTTCCTTCCTCAAGGTCTCTATTTGAAAGCCTTAGGCTGCGGGGACCTGGGCTGATATTTGAGGATAGGGTTGGGGAGCAGGGAGTAGAAGTCAGCACCCTGGAGAAAAAAGGTGAGATTGAAATCATAAGGTTAATGGGAGACCACCCGCAGAAGAGAGAGGATAAAAATGATGAGGATGAGGTTGTGTAGCAATGAGGGATTTAGAGTCAGGAGATCTAGTCAGAGCCTTACCCTTATAGTAGCTTCCAGCAAATTATTTCCCTTTTATAAGATTCAGTTTTCTCCACCATAAAATTAAGGATCTTTCTGGTTTTCCCATCTTCAGATCCTATGTATGGAGGGCTCATAGGCACTTCAGGGAAGCCTGCAGAGAAGGGATGATGATGATGATGATGATGCTGAGATTTCAGGGCCAGTCTGAAGAGTTTGCATTGATGTACTAGACAATGGGGAACCAGAGTAACCTCTTGAGCAAGGTAGTGATGCAACATCATTGGCCCAGTAGTTACCAGAGTCCCAGGTTCAGAACCTCTCTGCCACCATTGCTGGAGATGCCTCTGCTGCCATATTGAGGGCATGGTGCTTTCACATACCCTGGTCAATTCAGCCCCATTGCCTCCTCTTCATTCCCTTCTCCCATCTCCCTCTCCAGCAGAATCAGTGCTGAGTCTCTTCTCCCCTCTCTTCCCCAGGGCCTGTATCAACAGAGAGCACGGATGCCCTACCCCCAGACGCTGCACCCCCAGCTGGGATGCTACTCCAGACAGGTGTGCTCAGTCACTGCTTCCCGGAAGCCCTCCAACCTTCCATCTCTGTGTGTTGGTCCTCTCCCTCCTTTTCCTCTTCTCTTTCTCCCTCTGCTCATCCACTCCCCATCCCCATCCTTGAACCCTACAGACAAGTATACAGACTGACAGACAGACAGGCAGACAGAAGGGCACAAACATACAGATATAGGCACAGACAGACAATCAGGTCCAGTGTTGTACTGAGACAAAGCAGACAGTCTGGTGTAGAGAAATTTGAGAGGCTTGAGAACTATGTTGATCACAAGTCTGTTCCTGCGGGCTACACAGATGGAGAGCTGGTTTCCAAAGCAATTTCCTATTCACTAATTAATTTAATTCTTACTGTAGCCCTGTGATATCATTAGGTCAGAAACCATTATGTTCATTTTATGAGTAAGGACTCATAATTTAGAGGAGTAAGATGGTTTGCCTAAGATTAGTAAGTAAAATGGGTCTATGAACCAAGTCTTTTAATTCCAAGTTATAGGTCTTCCTCACTTCTGTCATACTCCTAAATCAGAAAACCTGGGCCAAGACCTAGTTCAGGTAAATCCCTTAGTTTCTCTCACTGAATAATAAGGGGATTGATCTCTTCAATCTCCCAGATCCTACCAACTCTAACATGCAATGTTCAAAGGTCCTTTCCAGGTCAAATGTTCTGTGTTCTATAGCCTAAGGTTCCTTCCATCTCTAATATTTTACATTCAATATTCTAAGGGCCCTTTCAGGTCTAATCTTCAATGGTTCTATGATTTTTTTGATTGGAGTTAAGGTATTATTCTGTCCAGGTTCCTCTTTAAAAATTTCTCCTCCCTCACTTTCTCTCTTCCTTCCCTCTATGTCCAAGGATTAAAGTATTCACATTATCGGAAAATCTTGATCCCTAAATGGGTTGGGGTACAGTTATTGGAGGTAAGACAGGATGTTGGAGAAGGGGAGAGAAGCAGGGAAAGGAATCTGGGGGAAAAGGATGAAGAAAACTTGATCAACTTCACTATTTTACCCCAGCTTATTCTGAGGACATAGACATATTCACCCAGATATTTAGACTCCCAGATATAGATGTAGGTACAGATAAAGATATAGATGTAGATACACACACACACACACACACACACACACACACACACACACACACACCCAGACCTACAGAAATCCAGACAGAAATATGGACACTGATCTAGTCAGAGACACGCAAACAGCCCTCTTTCTTCTCCCCATCCCCCATCCTTTTCCTTCTTCACTTCCATGGTCACTCATGGGCACAGGGAAGGGAAGAATCTGAAGGTATCCCAGCTACCACAAAGCTGCAATCCATTGTCTCTCTCCAAGATAAAGTTCAGAGGTTCTTCCAGAGTCCTCAGGGCATAATGTGCCACTTGGTAGCCTACTCTAGACCCAGGCTGCCACTTGAATTGGTCTCTACAGTGAATGAGGGCTATGCTATCCTTCCCTGAGCTTCCAGGCTTTTCATGTATCTTCAGTATTGCCTGACAGAGCCAGGGATACCCTGTCCTGCTTCACTCCTCTCACCCTAAATTTGTCCTCTGACTTCTCAAGGTTTTTTGAACATTGAACTTTGAGCCTCAGGTGGGGCTTAAGGATTGGTTGGCCATCACTAGAGGAGCAACAAGAGTTCCATGATTGGGGTCAGAATCTTTGGGTTGAATTCCATCCACCTCTAATAATGATTAGTTCTGTGATTTTAAACAAGTCACTGCCTCTCATTTTCCTCATGAGTCACATGGAGTTTATGATACTTGCCCTACTCATTTCAAGGGGTTACTGTGAGTAGGTTGTTTTATAACTGTAAAGTGCTTTAGAACTGTAAATTATATTATTGCCACTATTACTATTGTTCTGGGATGTCTATGATCCCCAAATATGCTCACATTGCTGCAGGTAGATAAGGGGGTAGCAGATGGTAAAAGGGGAATGGGGGACCTAGAAATCCTTGGAGATGATGAAATCCCTGGTTTTCAGAAGGAAGCACAGTGGGTTATTGAGGAGAGGGCAGATGGGACTGTATATATTTTACCTATGCTGGATCATCATCAGAGGAGGTCTCAATCATGCCAAGATATCAGGAATGGTTGGGATGCAATGAAGAATAATTAACATCAACACTTCTGCTTGGACTTAGAGTTCAGGTGAAAGAAACTTAAAAAATGCAGACAAAAGGACTGGAGTTGGTATGTCTTGAGTCCCACCAGTGTCCTCACTCATCATAAGAAGATACAAGAGGATTCAATTTGGTAGCCTCCACACCATATTATCCTCTTATATCTTCTTATGATGAGGGTGGGGCATTTCTCAAGGGTCAACCATGTGTCCAGGGCCATAGCTTAGGTTGATCCCAAGACCAGGACTGTTGTTATATACTACTATTGGGAAGGCCAGGTAGACCTGGCTTCATGTCCTGCCTCTGCCTCTTACAGTCTATGTGACCTTGAGTAAGTGAAGTCACTTTATCTCTCTAGGTCTCAGTTTCTTCATCTATAAATTGAAGAGGCTGAACTAGCTGACCTCTGGGATTCCTTTTAGCTTCAGTTCTGTGATTCTATGTTTCTTTTTTAAAATATTTATATTTATTTAGGTTTTTTTTTTTAGATTTTTCAAGGCAGTGAGGTTAAGTGACTTGCCCAAGGCCACACGGCTAGGTAATTACTAAGTGTCCGAGGTCAGATTTGAACCCAGGTACTCCTGACTCCAAGGCCAGTGCTCTATTCACTGTGCCACCTAGCTGCCCCAGATTCTATGTTTCTATGAAGATGAAGTAAAGATTCCAGATTCCATCTAGGTCTGTAGATCTGAAATTCCCAGCTGAGTTCACTCCCTATTCTCATCCAAAGGAGATTCTTGGTGGTGGCTACAAAGCCAGTGATATACAAGTGATATAGCAACTACCCCTGACAGATTGTGCAAGGAACTCTGGGGTTCTTGCATATTGAAGTCAGAATACCCAGCCTATCCACTGGGAAGACCTGGCCTTGTATGCCACTTTAGATACTGGGGCATCCTTCCCATTTAGGCCATATTGGTCATGAACCTTATCCCTCCCAAGAGCCAGGGAGCTACTCTTAAAATGGGCACATTCCTCCCTATGTTTTTGTACTTTTAAAACAAATAGCTCCTAAGTTTGTACTATGTACTGAAAAATTATACTAGGCCCTGTCCTCATGGGAGTCATCTGTAGGGGGGATAAGACACAAATATAGATAACTCTGTTTTACAATGTTTCATAATACAGATATCAGAGACATATAAAGACCTGAGGAGGAAGGTTGGTACAGAGAGAGGAATCAGGAAAGCCTTCATGAAGATGGCATTTAGGGGCAGCTTTAAAGAATATTAGAATTCAACAGGCCAAGAGGCACTGGGAGAATATGTCAGTCATAGAAAACAGCCTAAGCAAAAGCAAGAAGGCAGTAGAGTGCAGGACATGTTCAGGGCTGTGGAACAGAACATTAAAAGATAGGAGTAACAAGGCAGGTGTTGTCAGATTATAGAATGTTGTATATGTCATCTGAGGAACTTGAATCAACTCAGTTCTCTCATTCATCAACCTCCTCATATAGAATTCACATGCCTTTTTAGTACATGACATCTTTAAATACCTATAGTCAGGGGAGTTTTATATGTGTAGGGTGGAGGAAAGAGGAAGGGAAAAGGAGAGGCAGTAGGATATTTGACTCAGAGCTGAAACTAGGGTGGAGTGGTCAGCACTTTGTCCTAGGGCACTAACCTTTAGAGGGTGATGACAATACTTGTGCTTTAGGAAGTAGAAACACTTGTATAGCAGCTAGTTAGCCATTTAGTTATCTACCAGATGTCTCCTCTTTTTATCCTAGGTAAGTTCTTCCCTAGTGCAACCTCCTTGACCTTAGCCCTAGAGTTGCCTTAATTAGTAGCCTCATGCTGGTCTGGATTTTCCATCCCAGGGGCCCATGTCCTAACATTTCTATGCCTTCTCCCTCAAACTAAACCTCTTACGAAGTTAATATGGGAACTTGCTTTTTGAAACTGATTTCAGTTCTCCTGTGCCTGAGGAATCATGGGTGTGGAAGAGACTCCTTCACTAGTAATGAAAAAAGATATCAGCTGGGTAACCTCCCCCTTATACCATCCATGGCCATATATGGTCCCTATCCATAGGGACAATTATAATCTTGAGACAAGATTCCTAATTGAATGAAATAAATTTAACGTGTCTCCATTTTTGGTTTGGTTTGACACTCATCATACCCATGTCATGTGAGGATAACATGGAAACTGAGGCTGAACAAATCAAGCCTATGATATTTGGTGATGACAGAAACCAAAAAGTGAACTAGGACCTTTGGTGAGTTTTAGGATACAATCTATGGGACACATGTCTATGGGACTCAGGGGAAGGAAATGGGGATGGAAATGGAAATTGCCCCACCATATGGGGATCCTCTCTCCTCTCTGAATGACAGGTGACGCCCTACAACCCACAGCAGATGGGACAGCAGATTTTCAGATCATCGTATACCCCCTTGCTGAGTTACATCCCTTTTGTCCAGCCTGGCTATTCATATCCACAGAGGACACCTCCCAAGCTGTCCACCAGCCCCCGTGACCCTTCCCCCATGGCAGGAGATGGGCCACAGTACCTCTTTCCCCAAGCTTATGGGTATGTTCCTAAACTCCACCTGGGTTCAACATGGTATATTTCTGGTATGGAGTTGGGGGGAGAAACCATTTGGGGTTGGAGGTGGGGATACTGTAAGAATAATAGAATTCTTCTAAAGCTAGAAAGTTCTAGATAGGATACAATATGGTATCTCAGAGAATGTGGCTAGTCCACAGGCAGGCTTCCCTAGAGGGTTTTTGTGATTGGTGTAAGTACACTAAAATGGTGTCTAAAGTCAAGGTCTTTATTGGGTGCTATGGGGAGACAGAAGGATGGGATATGGCCTACATCCTTAGGAGCTCCCAGTACAGTTATAGAAGTATAACAAAGAATCTATAATATGGAATATTCTATGATACAATAAAACCAAATACAAAATTTTGAGTATAGATTATGAATATGATGAGAGCTTAGGAAAAAAAGATTGCTATGGGTTGGACAAGGAGCATAGAATGTTAGAGCTGGAAGGGACTGTAAACATCAACTATGTTCAGTCCTACATTTTACAGATTTCATGTCCAAAGAAAGTTAGCTAGAACTAGACTTTTATCAAATCATCCCCTTAATGACACAGTAACATTTTATTTAGTCTTATTTATTTAGTCTTAACTCTATTCTCTCCATCTCATTTGACCCTGAACATAACATCCAAATTAATCTTGCTTATGTTACTCTTACTCCCAAAATCTGCAATAGTATAATTTTAGATCTGATAAGGCTAAGCCACCATCTTTTTCTCCTTTTAAGATTTTGTCCAAATTTCTTATTTCAACATTTATAGCTTTTAAACAACTTGCTCCTACTTAGTGCTTGGCAACTTAGGGGCAGCCAAGGTAACACAGTGGATAGAGCATCAGACTTAGAACCAGCAAGAGTTAAGTTTGGATTAGACAATGGAAGCCCTGGGGAATGGGGGGAGGATCTTAGGCTCAGATACTTTCTGTATAACTCTGGGAAAGTCACCATCTCAACCTTAGTTTCCTCATTTGTAAAATGGGGCTGATATAATCATCTACCTCCCAAGATAGGATCAGGTGAGGTAATATTATAGAGCACTCTGTAAACCTTAGAGCTCTCTTTAAATTAGTATATAAATGTATTGATAAATAAATAAGGCTCTCTACTATTACCTAAGTCTTTCTTCCTTCTTTCCAACATGTGTCTTCTTCTATAGCAATGATAAATCTCAAATCATTCATTCAAAAGATATTTCTTAAGAGCCTTCTTTGTTCTTATCACCATGCTAGATTCCACAGATGATGGATATATTTTGCTCTCAAAAAACCCTATAATTAATACTTGGATATGCCTATAGATAGAGCATTTCATCAATGTAACTACTTCCTTCAGTGATACATGTAAAAACTCATCCATACACTCTCATTTTGAGTATTATTCATATCACACCTTCAATCCTCCACAGGGTCTCCACCCAATATTTTGTGACTGTCCCCTAAATATCTTGATACTTCTGTAGATGTCAATGTGTTTTAAGAGGGAAGATAAAACAAGGGAAAAGGCAGTATGTGAAAAATTTCTATGGATAAGTACCAAGAAAATGCTGAAGGAGGTTAGAAGTGGGAGAGATCACTTTTGATTATCAGAGAAAATCTCATGAAGGAAGCAGCATTGAAACTAGATTTTGAGGAATGGACAAGATTTCTATAGAGATGAGGTAGAAAGATTATGGAGATGAAGAGAACAATATCACAAAGCAACAGAGGAGATAAAACACAAAGTATATTCAGGAGATGTCAAATGATCCAAATTGTAGTATAGAGTTTAGCTAGAGGAAAAGGGTAGGTCTTGAATGCCAAACTAAGTTTTGGCCCTAAAAGCAATTATAGAATATGTTTGAGAAGGAGAGTACTATATCAGATCTTTTCCTTTAGTAGATTATTTCAGCAAGAAAGGATTAGGGAGGGGAGTGGAGTGGAGCCAAGATGGTGGCAGGAGAAGAGCCTATCCTAGGTGCTCTCTCCAAAATATTTCAAAACTCTTAAAATTATGACTTTAAATTTCTGAGAGACAGAACTCACAGAAAGATCCAAGTTAGGCAATTCTCCAGCCCAAGGTAACCTGGAAAATAGTAGAAAAAACGCTGTTCCACAGGGTTAGAGGGGCGGTCCACCAGAGTGAAGAAACCACAGCCTCCCGGAAACAGCCCCAGGGTGCCCAGGAGCCATGGCTCCCTACAGTAGAAGCAGTTTCCTGACCTTCACCCCAGGGATCACAAAGCACAACTTGGAAGATCAGCAGGGAGACCTCAGTGTGAAGCCCATGCCATCAGTGCAGATGCAGCAGTCAGCACACCCAGATTCAGGAAATGAAAGCACTGTGGAGCCTGCAAACAGGAGCCTCCAGGCAGCTGAGCAATGAGTGCTCAGCCCACTGAAGGTGGAGGAGTGGAGGGAGACTTCTGAGGTCTATCCTCTGTCCCTGGAACAGGACTCTGGGTCTCTGACCACATTCATATCCTGATCACAATCTAGGGCCCCCCATGAAACAAGGACCCCCCCCCCAGCCCATGGTGGAGGGGTGAGCTTGTGGTCATTCACAGATCAGGAGAGCAGTTAGAGCCTCATACACTGAGGTACCTGTGGGGTTGTCCCAATAAAACTCAAAAGTTCAGGAAGCACTCCAAAACCAGGCACAGGCTGGGGAAATGAGTAAACAGGGGGAAAAAAGGAACCTGACCACTGACAAATACTTACTCTATGATCCCAAGGAGGATCAAAATACTCAATCTGAAGATGAAGAAGTCCAAGCTTCTGCACCTAAAGACTACAAGAAAATGGAAGTTGGGCTCAGGCTATGATAGAGCTCAAAAAAGATTTTGAAAATCAAGTAAGGGAGATAGAAGAAAAATTGGGAAAAGAAATGAGAGAGATGCAGGAAAAATATGAAAACAAATTCAGCAGCTTAGTCAAGGAGATCCAAAAAAATGCTGAAGAAAATAACATGTTAAAAACCAGCCTAGGTCAGATGAATAAAACAGTTCAAAAACTGATGACTTTACAAGAAATCAAGACACAATACTTCAACACCAAAAGAATGGAAAATTAGAAGAAAATGTGAAACATCTCATTGAAAAAAAAACTGATCTGGAAAACAGATTCAGAAAAGATCATTTAAAAATTATTGGGATACCTGAAAGTCATGATCAAGAAAAGAGTCTTGACCTCATTTTTAAAGAATTTTGATAGGAAAATTGCCTTGATATCCTAGAAGCAGAGGGCAAAATAGAAATTGAGAGAATCCAACGATCTCCCCCAGAAAGAGATCCAAAAAATTAACAACCCCCCCAGAATAAAACCAAGTTCCAGAACTCCCAAGTCAAAGAGAAAATATTACAAGCAGCCAGAAGGACACAATTTAAATATCATGGAGCTGCAATCAGGATCACACAGGACTTAGCTGAAACTACATTAAGGGCTCATAGGGCTTGGAATATAACATTCCAGAAGGCAAAAGATCTTGGAATGCAACCGAGAATCAACTACCCAGCAAAACTGAACATCCTCTTCTGGGGATAAGATGAACTTTCAGTGAAACAGGGGAATTTCAAATGTTCCTGGTGAAACAACCAGAGTTGAACAGAAATTTTGACCTTCAAGTACAGGATTCAGGTGAAGCACAGAGAGTGGAGGAGAGGGATAAATTATGAGGGATTTAATGATGATGAACTGCATGTATTCCTGCATAGAAAAATGATACTGATAATACTCATATGAACCTTCTCATTTAATAGAGCAGGTAGAAGGAGCTTTTATAGATGAAGCACAGGAGAAAGCTGAATTTGAAGATAAAATATATTGTAAAAATGGAGTCAATGGCTAAAAGGGAAATGTACTAGGAGTAAGAGAAAGGAGAGATGAAATAGGCTAAGATATTTCATATAAAATATCTTATATTTAGCTTCTTTTTTTCGTGTAGCTTTTGCAATGATATGGAAGGGGGGAAGGCAAGGGGGAATGAGGGAATCTTCACTCTCATCAGAAATGGCTCAGAGAGGAAACAGCATACACACTCAATAGGGTATAGACATTCAGAGGAAAAAGGAGAGAAGGGGACAGGGGAAGGGGAGGGGTGATGTGGGTGATAGAGGAGAGGGTAGATCATAGGAGAGGATAGTCAGATATAACATTTTCTTTTTTACTTTTTTCAAGGTGTTGGGATTGGGGGGGGGGGGCCTGTACAGGACCATGGGCAAGTGGGTTGCTAGGTTTCTGGGGTGGTATGTGGGCTTGGGGCCTCTTGGCCCCAGGGCTGGTGCTTTGTCCATTGTACCACTCAGCTACCCTACAACACATTTTAGAAGAGGGACAGAGTGAAAGGAGAGAGAACATATAATATATGGTAGTGGAGAGGAATGGATGGAGGGAATTACAATCATCAACTGTGGAAAAATATGGAATTAACTTCTGTGATGGACTTATGATAAAGAATGAGCTGATAGTATCAGAATACAGACTGAAACACATTTTTTGTCTTTTACTTTCTCATGAGGTTCTATATTTTTGTGGGGGGGAGGGGGGTATTATGTTTACTCTTAAACAATAATATTTTAGTGCCTTCTGTGGGGGTTGGGAGGAGGGAAGCAAGAATAGGGGTAAATTTGTAAAACTCAAAATAAATAAAAATCTTTCATCAATTGAAATAAAAGAAAGGTTTAGGAAGAAAATACCAGAGGCAGAAAGTACTAAAAGACTGTTATAGTAATCCAGAATAAAAGTGAAAAGGAATAAACTGGAGTAATCACATTGTAGGAAGGGAGGAAAGAAGGAATTGGGAGGCATTGTGAAGAAAGATTTCATAGGACTTAGCAACAGACTGGGGATGGGAGGAGGGGGTAATATTAAAAATCAAAACTGGATGTTTGGGAGATTAAGATGATCACAGATAGCTCCACTCCCTTAGTCAGGATGGAGAAGTCAGTAGGAAGAGCAGGTTTCTGGAGTGGGGTAGGGTGAGGTACATAGGAAGATGAGAAATTCTATTTTGAATGTGATAAATTTGAAGCCTAGGTGGAGAAATCCTGCTAGCATTTGAGGATATGGAACTGCAATTTGGCAAATGAGTTAGGGCTAATAAAATAGATTTGGTAGTCATCTACATAAAAATGATAACTGAGATGTTGACTGTGGTTGAAATTTCCAAGGGAAAGAGTAGAGAAATAGAAGATCAAGGATTAAAAAAAATAATATACATATAAATGGTAAAGAAGAAAAAGAGTCAGGGCAGCTAGGTACAGCAGTGGATAGAGCACTGGCCCTGGAGTCAGGAGGATCTAAGTTCAAATCTGGCCTCAGACACTTAATAATTACCTAGCTCTGTGGCCTTGGGCAAGTCACTGAACCCCACTGCCTTGCAAAAATCAAAAAAAGAAAAAGAGTCATAACAGAAAAAAAGAGATAAAAGTAGTTAAGGGTAGTGTAGTGCTAAAGAAATCAGTTAAAGAGAGAAAATTTGGAAAGGGTTTATGGGGGGTAGGCTAACAGTGGCAAATGGTGCTGAGAAACATACAAAAAATCATTTGATATAGCAATAGAAGATTAGTATTGACATTAGAGCTGATTCTGAAGAGTGATATGGATGGAAGTCTCGCTGCAGTTGGATATGTAAATAGATGGCAAAGAAATGGAGGTAATGAATATAACTTACTCTTTTGACGAGCATGGAAAAGAAGGAAGGAGAGAATTAGAACAGGATACAAGAGATTTGGGAGTTTTCCTCCAATCAATGAAGGGAAGATCTTAGATGTTGGAATCTCCCCTATTGGAATAGGGGAACTTAAAATGATAAAACATCTCTAGGGTACTATGTTCACTTTGGGGCACCATAATTTCAGAAAGATATAAATGCAAGAATTTTCAAAATTTTGAAAGCTTTAGTTGGTGTATATATATATATATGTCATGTGCAATGGAGGATGGACATATTAGCAGACTTAGGTGGCAAGTAAAATGACCTAGAATCCTAATGCAAGGGGGCAAATTTTATCTCGTATGTATCACTATTATTTGGGAAGAAGTTCACAATTAGAATATGTCATTGGATGGGTGTACACCATTGTTGTTTTTAAATTGGAGGGGAAAAAAAGGGGGAAGATAGAATTATTAAGAAGCTAAAGCCAGGGCAGCTAGGTGGCACAGTGGATAGAGCACCGGCCCTGGAGTCAGGAGTGCCTGGGTTCAGGTCCAGTCTCAGACACTTAATAATTGTCTAGCTGTGTGGCCTTGGGCAAGCCAGTTAGCCCCATTTGCCTTGCAAAAACCTGAAAAAAAGAAGCTAAAGCCATATGAGGAGATTCAGGAAGTATAGGAGAACACCTGGGTGAAAAGAATTGAAAAACTGACATGATTTTGTTATCAGACTATATTACAGGCCACCTGTACAGAAAGAATAAACATATGATTTTGAGAAAGAGATTATAAGCCTGGCACAGAGGTAAAATATAGTAATAATGAAGTAGTTCAATTATCCAGACATCTTTTGGTGCTCTTTCTGCCAAAAGCCGATCTGATAATAATTTCTTGATTTGTTCCAATGAAAATTTTATCTTTTGAAAAGTGAAAGAAATAATGATGGAATTCCATCCTGGATAGGATTCTAACAGAGGGGATTGGTTGCTGGGATAGGAGGCAATTATGGGAGTCTTTGCATAAGTGTTTTCTACCTACTTCTTAGAATGTGTGATACAGGAAAGGAAAGTGAGGCATATCATGACATGCACCCTATACTTCAGGAGAATGGATTTCAAAGAGCTCAGAGGATGAATAGGTAAGAGCCCAAGGACTAAAATTCTAGAGGGGAAGTCAGTGAAAGAGGGATGAATGAAATTCTGAAGACACAAAGGGAAACAACTCCAATGAAGAGAGAAAATAGGAGTTGTCTGAAGAGATCAGTTTGCATGTTAACAGAAACTTACCATTTGATTTAGATTTGTAAAAGAAATGTACAGAAGATGGAAGCAAGGGCAAGTAACAGAAGATGGATACAAAAGCATGTCAGGTGTACTAAAACTCAGAATAAACTCAGCCTGGTGAAGAAAATTGATAACAAAAAGAGGAGAGGGGTGCTCTATTGGAGAAAAAGGCAAATTGAAGAAACAGTAGAATATGTGCTTGGGGTAGATGGGACGATAACTGACAAAGAGAAGTAAGAGCACTTAATTCTTATTTTCCCTTTTTCTCCACCACAGAAAATGGTCTTTGGAATAGAAAGGACAGAAAAAAAACTGCCTAATAGGGAGCTGATACCCAAGACAAGTATGGAAATAGTGAGAGAGCACCTAGCTACCCTTGACTAATTCAAGTCACCTGGCCCATAGGAACAGGACCCTTGGGAACTGAAAAAGGGGGTGGATATGATATTTGGAAGATCTTGAAGAATGGGGGAGGTATGGAACAATTGGAGAAGTATAAATTTCCTAATGGTCAAAATATTAGAGAGTCTGAAAACTACAGGTCAATGAGATTGACTTGATTCCCAACATAATTGCAGATTGTATTCTTAATGAGGTAGTTCCTCATTAAGGCTATCAAAGGCCATCAAAGAAGGGAGTGAACTCAAAGAACCTACATGACTTCATCAAGAACAAGCTATGCGCTTCAGATTTCCTTTATTTGTCAGGGTAGTTAAGTACGAGGTGAATGCTATAGGGATAATATCTCAGATTTTAGTACAGTTTTTAAAGTGTCTCATGCAATTCTAGTGGGAAAGCTAGAAGAGTATGAGCCTTGTAATAGGACAATTGTTGGATTCAGAAATGGTTGAGTGGTTGACCTCAAAGGGTACCCATTATTTATCCATGTCAGTTTAGAAGGAAGTCCCCAGTAGAGTGACCAAGGGATTTGTGCTTGACCTGGTGCTGGTAAATATATTTATCAATAATTTGTATAAGGGGCTGCTAGGTGGCGCAGTGGATAAAGCACGGGCCCTGGAGTCAGGAGTACCTGGGTTCAAATCCGGTCTCAGACACTTACTAATTACCTAGCTGTGTGGCCTTGGGCAAGCCACTTAACCCTGTTTGCCTTGCAAAAACCTAATAATAATAATAATAAATAATTTGTATAAAAATATAGATGGCATATTTAGCAAATTATCAGCAGACACAAAGCTGAGAGGGATAGCTAACATTTTAGATGACAGTTCAGATAAGTTTAGTTAACAGTTCAGAGATTTTGCTCAAAACAATGTGGAATTGAGTATAAATAAATAAAAAGCCATACTGTTGTTGTTGTTCAGGCATGTTCACTTCTCTGTGAATTCATGGACCACAGTATGCCAATTTGGCACATTGGTTTTTCCTGGCAAAGATACTAGAATGGTTTGCCATTTCCTTTTCCAGTGGATTAAGGCAAACAGGGTTTAAGTGACTTGCCTATGGTCCCACAGCTAGGAATTTCTAAGGCTTGATTTGGACTCAGGGCTTCTTGACTCCAGGTCCAGAACTCTTTCCATTGAGTCAGCTACCTCATATAGTCATACATTTAGTTTCAAAAACTCAAATTCACAAGTATAGGAAAGGCAAAGCAAGTTTAGACAATCGGGTTTTCTCCCCTTTAAAAGGTTGGTGCCTTTGGCTTATGCAGGATCAATCACAGAAAATATATGGCAGCCAAAAATTTCAATCTTGAGAGGTGGTAAGGAGGTGGTAGTCCTTTTTTTCTGCTCTCCTCAGACCATACCTGGAATATTATGTTCTCTTCTTGGAAACTAAATTTAATACTATCAGTACAATGGAGAATATCAGGAGGACAGCAAGGGTGGTGAAAACTGTGAGTTTATCCTATATGAGGTTAGTTGGAGAAAGTAAGGATGTTTAACCTAGGGAAAAAAGAAACAGGAGACATGATATTTTCAAATATTTGGATGGTGGTCTGGTGGATTAGCTTTGTTATGTTGACTACAGAGAAAAGAACTAAGATTAACGGGAAGAAGTTAGATGACTTAGGAGAATTTAGGTTTGATGAAGGAAAACTCTCCATCAAATAGAATTATTCAAACGTGGAGGGGACTGCCTCAGTCACTTGTGGGTTCCCCTTTATTAGATGTCTTCAAGCTTAGAGCATTGGGATACCCATTCCTCTGCTTTCTTACAGTGGGGATTCTTTTTCAGATATGACTTGGATTGGGTAACTTGCTTTTGCTCCTTCTAATTCCTTCCAACTTCTGAGTAATTCCAATATTTAACTAGCTATAGTAAAGGGGGAATCAGAGGAGTTCCACCCAAATCCAGGGGACAGAACTAGAAACAGTAGAAGAAAGTCATAAAGAGTCAAATTTAAGCCCTTCAGAAGGAAAATCTTATTGAAGATAGAAGGTTGAATCAATAAATGGTTAGTCACTTGAAGTATTTAACCAAATACTGAATGACTTCTTATTGATTGTACTGTAAAGTTTTTCTTCTGATAGGTTGAAAGGATAGTCTTAAGGTTGGCCTTCAAATTAGGAAGGCCTGAGTTCAGGTCATGTCCAACTCATCCCAGCTATGTGACCCTGGGCAAATTACACCCTTTTAGTGCTTCAGGACGTTCTCCAAGACTACCCATTACAGAGAGGATGCTGATCTACATTGTACAGGGAATTTACTCACATGAGAAAGATCCAGTACCAGTGAAGTCTTGTAATGAAATATAGTTGTTTGTTTTCTTTTGTTTTACCACATCTGGTAAAAAAAAAATGGATGGAACAAGCTGGTTTCTGAGGTCTTCTCCCTCCCAACTTTGTGATTCAGTGATAAAGGAAAGGAAGGACCACCAAAGAAAAGCTCCAGAGGAAAGGAGTGGGAATAGGATTTAAGGTAAAGAGAGGAAAAACCTATTAACAAGACAATATAACTGGGAATGAATGGGCAAAAAAATAAGTGAGAAATTGAGGGAACTTAGACAAATAATTCTTAACTTTCTTAGGGCTCTGGAAAGTGATCACAGTGAACTTATTCTTATCTTTGTCTGCTTAGGACTTTCCTCTCCCTGAAATGCTCTTCTTCCTCTATCCAAATCCAACCAATTCTTCAAGGCCTAAACCATAGCCTTTCTCTAGGAAGCCTTTGTTAGCCACTTGAGCCATCCCCATTCTCTCTTCTTCCTGGTTCCTCAATGCTTCACATCTGCAACACATCATATAATTTAACAGTGATCCAAGACTTGCCATAATGTCTAATTGTTTTCCATGTTTAAATAATACCAACCCAATTAGATTAGGAACTCCCTGAGAGCAGGGACTGACTCCTTCTCTTGGCATCTCCATGGCACCCAGGGTTAGACACACAGTAGTCATTCTGTACAAAGTAATTGCACTAGAAGTGAAATATGGTATTGAATTTTGTGAGGAAGGAAAGTAAATAGAAGGGTCAGAGAATCTTACTGTGTACTCAAATTCACCCCCAAATTCTTTGATATGGGATTCCATGAGTGAGGATACTGTTTTTTAGAAATAACTGCAGAACTCTCCAGTCTGCCTGGTCAGCAACCTCCTGGGGATAGTGGTAGATTCAGAATGTTCAGGAAGAAGGCCCCTGGCTATTTATTTCCTAACTCTATCTAACCATTGGAGTGGGGGACTCATCTGCAAGATCCTGACTATGGAAGAAAAGATAGCATGAAGGACAATGCAAAGAACACTGACCTGGGTGTCAAGAGAATCAAGTTCTAGTCCTATCTAGTACTAATATTCTATATTCCCCTGGAGAAGTCATTTCTTCTCCCTAGTTCTCAGTTTATTCATCAGTGAAATAAGGGGTTGAATGAGAGGATGTTCAAGGTTCCTTCCAGCTCTTCTGTTATGTGAGCTAAACCAAAGATTGTCTGATGTCCTGAGCCCACAAAAAATGGACATGGGGAGACCCAGATTGGAGTGGAGGGGGTCTCTCCAGTAAAATAAATACTAGACTCCTTTTAATTATTTTTACTTTGATCAGAATACAATCTTGGGCTTTTGCTGGAGCCCAAATGTGAGTCTATCATGAGGATTCCCATCTCCATACCTGTCACAGGACTTTGACAATCATCCAATTCAAATGAAAATTTCAGTAAGTGTTGGGCTGATGATAGCAGGAAGAGATCTCATTAGATCAACTGTTCTTTTTTGCAGGTTTAGCTCAACATCCAGTGGACCCCTGGTGAACAGTCCCTACTTTTCTTCCAGTGGCAATGGCATCAATTTTTAGCTGCCCTTCTCCCTTTCTTCTCTGCCACCTCCCCTCCTGTAGGGCCAGAACTAAGTGTTCTGCAACCCTGGCCTCGGAGATCGTCTGGTTTCAGGTTTGGAAAACCATTGTTCTGGCCAGGCAGGTCCTCTTTCCCCTACATGCACATATATGCAAACATATACACGCCCACATGCCCACATATATGCACATGCACATACAGAGTTGTATTTAGCTGACATGAATGGTTTTTGTTGTTGTTGTTGGTAAAATAGGAGTAAGGCGTATAATAAGGAAAAAGTTTGTATTTATAATAAAACTCTGAACTACTTAAAATGGAATCATCTCTCTTCTTGGCTGCGTGTTTTGAAGTGCCCCATCTCCCTATCCAGTTCTTCCTCCATTTATCAAAGTTGCCTGATGTCAAGGCATGTGTTGGGCTTGGGGCAGGCTGGGGAGAGAACAGAGAGAATGGAGTCCCTTCTGGGCTTCAACCAAGGTGCCCCTTGATCATTAGAATCCTGAAACATAGTCTTCTGGCTTTGTTTACACTGGGTCTAGCATCAGGAAACCTGATTTAAAATCCAGTCTCTATCACTTAGCAGCTATATGATCCTGAAAATGTCATGGAAGTCTTCTGGCTTCAGTTGTAAAATGCCAGCATTCAAACACTTCCTGCCTCAGTTGACCCATTTGAGGAATGGGATTTCCCATCTGCATTCCTATCCCAGGACTTTGATAATTATCAAATTCAAATATGAAAACTAGTCCTGATAAGGGCATGATAACAATGCACATTAATTCCCCTCTTTAACCAAAAGAATTACTTGAGGACTTAGTCCAAACTAAGATGGATTCTGCAGAAAGTATTAAGAGGAGATGGAAGGAGATAGACTTGATTTTGAAAGGGTTAACTCAATTCAACAAACATTTGTAAAGCACCTCATCTGAGGAGTCCACTTTTTATAAATTTATTTTTTATTTAAAGCAGTGGGGTTAAGTGATTTGCCCAAGATCACACAGGTAATTATTAAGTGTCTGAGGTTGGATTTGAACTCAGGTACTCCTGACTACAGGGCTATACACTGCTCCACCTAGATGCCCCAGGAGTCTACTTTTTAGTTTATGTCTCATTATGGAATAGAAGATTCTCTGTTGTTTTTTTGTACCCTATACCAGTTACCCATAAACACTGACAACCAAACTAGAAAGTTGTGTAGAATGGGCTCTATAATGAGTCATGGCCATTGCCCAACAGCTCAGCCTCGTTAAGGTCAGAGAGACTTCTCCCCATAGATTGGTTAGGAATTCTTGGCTATGTATGCCATGAAATATGTAATGGTACCTAGGGATCCTTAGTCCTCCATGCTACTTCCTTCAGTTCTGTATGCCAGGAGATGGTAAAGAAAAGAAAGTTTGTAGACTATTTTAATTGTCTATTGGAGGGGACAAATGAATTAGAAACTCATCTAACTCATGTCTAGCTCCAGGCCATGTGTCACATCCTAATCACGAAGACATCAAGACTTCAAGACCATATTGCCATCTTCCCTGGTGTCACATCAAACCTCTTCTCACCTTCCCCCACATTTTGTTCTTGTCCTGGGGGAAAAAATCATTACTCCCATTGCTAGCAAAGAAGGATTGGAAATCCATTGCCCTATGATTTCATTCCAATCCTGTCACTGACTAGACAAAAAAGGACTTTTGTGAACACTACTCTGAATGTTGAAACCTATTAGAATGTAAGTTCTCTGAGGGCAGGGATCAGTGAACATTTGCCTTAAACCTCTAGTGCTTAACATAGTGATGAATACATACATAGAAGGTGTTTAATAAGAACTTCTTTTTAGTAGATTAAATAGTGGATGAATTGAACCACTATTGTTGATGATGAGGATGATAATGATGATGGCCATGATGATGATAGATAATACACAAAACTTGACAAATGTTGGATTTTCACAACAACCCCAGGAGATAGTTGCTATTATTAAAAGCAGCTGAATGACACTTGGATAGAGTTCTGGGTCTGTGTTTAAATCCAGCTTCAGACACTCAGCCATTTGACCCTGGGTAAATCACTTAAACCTGTTTGCCTGAGTTTTCTCACCTCTAGGGATAATCTTAACACTTACTTGCCAAGGTGGCTGTGAGGATCAAATGAGATAATATTTATAAAGCACTTAGCACAGTCTGACACATCATAAATGTTTAATAATTGTTCTTGTCATTCATGTTTGACTCTTTGTGACCCCTTATAGGGCTTTGTAGCAAGGATGGTGGAGTGGTTCACCATATCCTCCTTCAGTGGATTAAGGCAAACAGAGGCTAAGTGACTTGCCCAAGGTCACACAGTAAGTGTCTAAAGTTAGAGTTGAACACAGGTCTTCTTGACTCCAGACTCAATCCACTGAGCTATCTGACTGCCTCTAATAAATGCTTATTTCCTTCCTTATTCTCATTTTATAGTTGAGGAAACTGAAGCAGATAGAAATAAAGTGACTTTCTCATGGTGTCTGAAGCTGGATCTGAACTTAGGTCTTCCTGAATCCAAGTCTAGAATTCAATCCACTGCATTAATGGAAAAAAAAAAGTTTCATAGTGAAGCAAATAGGTGAGTTAGTAGCTTTGGTTTCATCAGCATGGAAAGATAAGTAGCATCATCCCAGGAAACAATTGATCATCTTGCCTTATGTTGTTCGTGAAGAGTCTAAGCAAACAGAGACCACCAGAAAGCTACTTTCAATTGTGACCCTAATAGATCTTGTTTTCATTCATTTTCAAAGATGACCAATGACATCATGGAGTAATGTCTTGTCTCACTTGTGAATTGGATTTAAATGAGACAGAGTTGCATAAAGTCATCAGCCTCGCTCTCTTTTCCAGAATTATCAAAGTCCAGTGGCAAGACAAAAGTCAAGGTGCCTGGTGATAGCTCTCGATGCACTGGATGACCTGATGTCTTCCAAGGCTGATCAAGCTCTAAGTCCTCCATGGCACTAGCTTCAGTCACCTTCATGGCCTTTGGAACAAATTGACTTCATCCACCTATTCCACTGAGTAAAGTCAGCACTTGTCAGTAATCCTCAGACTGGTTTAGCCTGTCTACTAGGATGTTTTACCAGTTTGTGGTCACTGCACAAGCTATAGCTTTTTGGAGGCACAGATAAGAATTGGGTCAAAGATGACTGGGCAGCTCTGAAAAGGGCTCAGAAAGTCCTCACACCAGAGGTCCTCATCCCCCTGAACACTCCAAATACCTCAATATCTTGTAAGGGACGAAGTAAAGACATTCTAGGAGGAATCCCAGGATTAGTGTTCCTAATCAAGTCAACATCAGCTTTGACACTTGGCAAGTTTAATGTGAAGGTGAGCACAGGAAAATATTAATGAAAATGCTGGAAAATAAGATCTTGGATTAAGAATTGAAAGAGGTCAGATGTTTATGGATTACTCAAAAGCTTCACTCAATATCATGAATGCTTTCTTCAAGAAAAAAGGTGGAAGGCATTGAATATGGCAAAGACCAAATAACAACTGATGATTTTTTTTGGTGAAGCAATGGGATTAAGTGACTTGCCCAAGGTCATATAGCTAGGTAATTATTAAGTGTCTGAGGCAGAATTTGAACTCAGGTCATCCTGACTCCAGGACTGATGCTCTATCCACTGCGACATCTAGTTGCCCCTGGTGATTTCTTTTGAAAGTTTTTCTTTTTAAAAAATATTATTAATTTTACATCCATATGTACATGTATATGTTTAAGTTACAAATTTTCTTTCCACCCTCCCACTACCACCCCTCAGTGGCAAACAGTCAGGTTAGCATTGAACATATATATTTTTGATAATCATGTTTATAAGAGATAATTTTTATAGAGTGTTCATCAGATTCTGAAGGGTTGTTTTTTCTGATGATTTCTTAATGGAAGGAAATCACTGATCACTAAAGGAGTCGTTTCAGAATGATCTGATTGCATGTAGTCAAATCATTGTTTAGAGTAAAAGGTTCAAGTAAACAAGTAAGAAGAAAGACTCAAGAGAAGAAGATAATGGGGATAATTTTAATAGTTCCAACTTGTCATATTCAGTCAAGTTTCTGAATGAAAAATGAGAAATAGATACTATCAACTAAGACTAGCACTATTAAAGAGGAAATTTTTTTAAAAAATCAAAAAGAACAAGTAAAAAATGTCTAGAGACTGCCTCACCAAATACTGAATTTCTTTGCTAAACTGTATTAAGTATTTCTATTTGCTAGGCACTGTGCCTAATACTTTGGGGTTCCAAAGAAAGAGAAATACATGGTACCTGCCCTCAAGGAGATTACATTCTAATGTAACAATATACATACATATTCATGCATGGTATGTTCATATAAGATAAATGTTCATACATGATAACTATATCCAAACATGATAAATGCAGTATAACTGAGAGTTGATCATAGAAGGAAGGCAGTAGTGGGAGATGAAGAAAGGGCATCCTCCAGAAAGTGGTATTTGAACTTAGTCTGATGTGAGCCACCAAAGCCAGGAGGCAGAATGAGGAGTGAGAGAACTTCAATCATGAGGAGAAGAAAATGGGGCAGAATAACTAGATTGTAGAATGAATAGAAGGAATATGTAAAAAGACTAGAAAGATATAATGAGTCAGGCTGTGAATGGTTTTAAGTGCTAAAAAGAAGATTTTATATATTATCCTAGAAGTAATAAGCTACTGGATTTTATTGAGCGACATGACAAGATCAGACCTGCACTTTAAGAGGATAACTTTGACAGTCAAGAAAAGGTAGAATGGAGTAAGTATGAACTTGAGAGAGTAAGACCAACCAGAAGATTTATGATTGTAGGAATGAATATGTGACACTATGAGGACTTGCACCATGGTGATGGCTATGTGAGAGAAGGAAAGGGGACATGTGCAAGAGATGTAAGAGTAATTCTGGCTTATAAACTCATTTGTAAGAATATTACTGAGCTTGATTATGATGGCCCTCAAGCAAGATTGCCATCTAAAAAAGCAAAAAGTAGTGGAATTAAAGTAGCAGCCAGTTGGCATAGATGATAGAATTCTGAGCTTAAGAGTTAGGAAGTTCTGAATTCAAATCTCATCAAACATACTTCCCAATTACATGACCTTGGGCAAGTCACTTAACCCTCTTTACATTAGTTTCCTCAGCTATAAAATGATCTGGAGAAGGAAATGGCAAATTGCTCCAGTGACTTTGCCAAGAAAATCCCAAATTGAGGTACCAAAGTGTCAGACATGGCTGAAATGTGGAAGAAAAAATGAGCCTATAATTTTTTTTAAAATAGAACCCTATTAAAACAAATCATTCTGACATCTTTTATAGATTAAGCTTTTTGGGAGGAATACAAGTAATTGGCATAAAATCAAAATTTTCAACTTGAATATAGTATTCTCTTATTAGTGACATTCACAAGATTTTTTATTGGCAGGACTCAGGAAGGCTTGAGTTCAAATCCTGTCTGAGATTATTACTAGTTGTGTAACCCCATGTCCCTTAATCCTGTTTGCCTAAGTATCCTCATCTGTAAAGTGAACTAGAGAAGGAAATGAGAAACCACTCCAGTATCTTTACCTAGAAAACCCCAAATAGGGTTGTGAAGTGTTCAACACAACTAAAATGACTGAACACTAGCAAAACCAAACCTTAACATTCAATATGCTGTATGAAAAAGTCACAAGGAAGTAAAAATCGAGAAATTGGAGGTTGAAAGTGGGAAGAAAACTTGACAAGCATATAAAGAAGAAATTCATGCTGGAGGTAACACAATTTTTAAGGCATCAAAGGACTAAATCTTGAAGAGAAGTTCCTTTCCAAATGGAAAAAAATAATGGACTATTTATTGCCTAAAAATTGATTTAAAAATGCATCAGACATGACTGACTTTTTTAATTTTTCATTTCTAGAAAATATGAGACTAAATGTACTTAAAAATCAATGTACTGAAAGGAAGTATTATCCCTGGTGATAGCATGAGAAGGGAACATGATGCTTTCACAGCTTTCATAGCTGATTTTTCTTAACTGACCATATCTCTAATCACCATGCCTGAGAGAAGAAGAGAATTCAACATCCTATTAGGTTTCTTGCTTATTGGTTATCAAAAAAAAGTTTACTAGGTAGAGCAAAGTATAGGTGTCTCCTTTGCAAATGTTAAAAATCAAAAAAGATTATGCTATAGTTGCAATCATAGAGACAGCTTTGTTTCATGCTCCCTTGAGTACTGTCGTCCAGTAAAGCATAAAATAGTAAGACATGTCTGTCAAAAATGTTTTTTTATTGTCACAAATAATATGTTATAGGAAGCCCATTTATAGGAGATAAGCATAGATATTTCTTTAGATGTTTGTAGAAGATGTGTTGATTGATAAGTCCCCAAACACTATAAAATTTCCTTGATGAGATCCAGAGACACTAAAGAGTTAATCCTGACCATTCATACAGAAAAAAAGAAACAACACCTGTATTGCCCAGATGATGACATACAAGAAGCCCAATGACCTAGTCAATATATCTTGACAGTTGGCAAATTGTACATGGTTGATTTGCAGTTTCATGTGCAATAATCTTTTTTTTTTTTACTGTACCGTGTTATGGAAATGTTTGTTTTATTTCCTGAATTGAAAATAAAGTAAAATTAAAATTAAAACCAAAATTAAAAAAATACAATAAACTTAGAATTGAATAAGAGCAGACATGATCTCCTTACTAAACAACATGTTTATTAAGCAATTTCTGTGAGTCAGGCACTGTGCTAAACACTGGGGTACAAAGAAAGGTGAAGTCATGATTCCTGCCTTCAAGGTATTCTAATGAGGGGGCCAAGTAAACAGCTACATTCATACATCATCCCCAAGATTTCAATGATCATCTCTAAGGAGATTCCCAAGTCTACATGTTCAGCTTTGTTGCTGTACCTTAAAGATCATTGGACCTTTCTATCTGATTTGTAGGTGCAACCATTGGTGTATATATATATATATATATATATATATGTACACATATATATATATGTGTATATATACATATACACACACATATATATACATGTATATGTATATGTATATGTATATGTATATATATATGTATATATATATATGTATATATAGTTTCCCTCTATGAGAATGTGGGTTCCTGAAGATTACGGATTGTCTTTTCTATTTGCACCCCAGCACAATGATTTGCATAGAGTAAGTGTCTAATAAATACTTCATTCTTTCATGTATTCCCTTTTCTCAATAAGGTCTTGCATACAGTAAATTTCTATTATAATCCTGTTGAATTAAGTTGTTTAATTGAATTTGAGAAATTTTGAAGTGTTTTCAATGATCCTAATCTGCTCTCTGCCACAAAAACCTGTCTTTTTAACTCTGATATTCGCCCAGAGATGCTGTGTAGCTGCAAATTGTAGAAGGCCATGATCTCAGAAGAAATAAAACTGCAGGTTCCCCAGAGGGCAATGGTGGCTAGATGGATAGTATGTGAGTGGGGCCCATGCATATTACAGTGTCTGGACTGTATTTGAGAAATGGTGCAAAAGACATTGTTATGGAAAGGACAAGAATTGACAGGAAAGGTCATTTAACTGGAGTGAGGGATAATAGATGGACAGTTTGAGTCTTCACAGGTATCACGAAAATGTTAAAAAATTAAAAGAATATGTCTATCATGTTGAGCAAATTCTCCATGGAGGATTGATGGAAAGATAATATGAACTAAAGAAGTGTGAATGGATCTTGATGTGTACCAGGAGATAGTAAGGTTACATGTATGGGATCACAAATTCATTGAAACATTAAAGGAAATGTGCTAGGAGCCAGTAAATATGCAAAAGAAGATAAGATATGGATTTTACCCTCGTGTGACAGTTTTCTTGCTTTGTAATGTTCATTATAATTGTAAGCAACTTAATAGTGTGATAGAAGGATGAGATAGACTACAGATAAGACTTCACAAGGTTACATAGGTAAGTCCATTAGAGAGGTATAAGCAGCAAACTTTGTAAAACCTAGGGTGGAGGTGGAGATGGAGGTGTTTACCTACTGAGAAAATCCAGATAGCATTTGAATTGGACTTTAAAGGCAGAGGGAGAATTCATCCCTTTATTGAAGAGAAAAGCTAGTCTAGGTAGAGGGAACAGGATGAGAAAAGGATTATATATTGTGTGAAGGACAAGGAATAGTCCAGTTTGTGTGGAGTATAGGGAAAGGAATAATATTCAATAAGAAATGCAGAGAAGTTCATGACACAATGGTCAGTGAGTTAGCTTTGAAGCCAAGAAGACCTGAGTTCAAGACTTAACATTGGCATATACTGTCTATAGGACCTCAGGGGAAGTCTAGATGATTTAGGTAAATCTCTAGATCTAGAAAGATCAAGGTTATCAACCATGAGTTACTTCATTTTTCCTACTCTCTCTCCACACTTCTCTGCATCAGTAGTGATAATGGTCATAACTACCCTCTCCTTTTCTCATGTCTCAGAAGGCCTCAGCATTCCTCCTCCTCCCTAAAGTGTTCTTGGTCCTGTTCTTGGTCCATTCCTTCCAACATTCTTCAGGTCCTTGCTCAAACAATCATTCCCTGTCTTTTAAGCATCTGCAAATTCTTATTTTCAATATTATTTCCTCTGTCTATAAAAATATGCCATCATACAAAAATCTAAGGAATCAGAATTAGGGTCAAGGTTCTCTTGGTATATCACTACCCCTCCATCTTGTCCATTCGCTTTCATTGTCAAACTTCTTGTTAAAGTTTTTTATTCCTCTTTACTACCTGCCATCTCTTCAACCTTTTGTAAATTACCTTCTATCCTCAAACTGAGCTTATTATCTTTCCTTCAAAATCTGTTCCCCTTTCTGATTTTTCTATTACTGTCAGTAGCACCATAATTCACTGATGTTCCTAATCTCATTATTTTATCTCTCTCTCTCTCTCTCTCTCTCTCTCTCTCTCTCTCTCTCTCTCTCTCTCTCTCCTCCAATATCTAATTGGATGACTTAAATCTGCCAATTTTACTTCGATCATATTTCTTGAATTCATTGTGCTATTAATTGTTCTCAAGACCACCCTTCAAATTCATGTGGTTGATGATGCAATGGATCTAGAGTTCAGATCCTGCTTCTGATACTAACTAGCCATGTGGTCCTGGATTAAGTCACTTAAGATCTCTGCCTCAGTTTTCTCATCTATAAAATGAGGATAATAATTGTACCTACCTCCCACAACTGTGAGAATAAAAATTTAAGTACTTTGTAAATCAGAATATTTTATTAGAGTATGCCATCTCAAGACCAGCTTAGATGATCACTGATCTAGATGACCAGCTGTAGCATTTTTTTCTGCCAGAATAGCTTCTGAACCATTTTTCTATTCACTCCTTTCCTACTCCAGTATAATCTTTATTCCCCCTCAAACAGATATTATTATACTCACATCTGATCATATGACTCCTCAAAATCCTTCTATATCTGTCCAGTAGTGGTCAAACTCCTAAGAATGGTTGGCCAAAATCTGATGTTATCCTGACTTTTGAGCATTATCTTGTAGTTTTCTTATCTTTGCATTTCCACACTCTAACCAGAATTAATGCTGTTTACCCTCTCTACTTGTATTATAATTTCTAGCTTCTGCATCTTTGCTTCCCCCTTTTCCACCATCCCCTCCTATTAAAATGAAATTTGAGCCTAGGTCCGCTACTAAAGTTCTCTCCATATTACTATTAAAACTTCTAAAAATCATAGCTGAGAATGACGTGCAGACTATCTCTCCCAACTTATAACCTGAGCAAAAATGCTTCCTATGTCTCTGACAGGTGGTCATCTAATCTGATCTTTACTATTTACATTGATGGAAAACTCAATACATCATGAGACAGCTTATTCTGAGATAGCTGTAACTTTAACAAGTTCTTTCGCTTGTTGAGCTGAAATCTACCTCATCATAACTTTTAGTCATTGGTCCTCATTCCGACCTTTGGAATTTTTACAGGTCTAAAATTCTTTTGCCATTTATTTATCAAATATTTCTTAGTCTTTTCTGAAATCCATTGTCCTTTAGAAATCACTTTAGAAGGGAGGGAATTTTGGGGGTAGGAGTCGGACGATGATGAATCAACAGACAAGTTTTCTTCTTACAGCATCATAAAGTCCCGAAGTCTAGCTTCAGCAGTTTATTAAATTACCAGGACGCCAAGAAAAATAGATGGCTTTAATAACACGTTTCTGCCTATCTATTATTTTTTTATAACCTAGAGTGGAGAATTAAAAGGCTCCCTACCATTTAAAATTGCATTTTTAAAATTAAAATGAACATGTTGGATATTTTTTTAAATTTGAAAGAGGAGCCATTGATCCATAGTGATTACTTTGGGTCAGAAAGCATGTGTCTGAACCTTAGCACACTGTGAAGGAAGAAAAAGAAAAGATTTTGGAAGGGGGGGTTTGGGGATTTGTTTGTTTTTTTCCTACCAATTCCTCATCAGACTAACACAATTATAGTAACAACTGTAACTATTCCTTTAGTCACATTCAGTATAGTAACATGGTAGTAAATCCAGTTTTCACCACTTCATTGCTCTACTGGTTTCAGGTTATCATTCAATTCAATTTAATAAACATCCATTAATCACCTACTATATGCAAAGCATCGCACTAGGGTCTGGGGATACGTATTTTAAAAAAGCAAATCTTTCCTTCCAGGAGATTATGTTATACTGAAAGGACAAAATAGGCACATAGCTAAGAAAATATAAAATATATGTAAAATAATACAAAAGTAATTTCAAGAGGGCAGGAATCCTAATGAGTAGGGGTGGATGGAAGGAAGGGAAATCATAAAATCTTTCATGCAAAGAAGAAGGTGGCTGAGTTTTACTTTGAGCAAAGCTGGGGGTTCTACACTATGGAGATGACGCGGGATAATATTCCAGGCATGGGAGACTAACCTAAAAGGTATAGGAGTAGGAAATAGAATAGCTAATATAGGGAATAGTCAGCAGGCCAATCTGTCTGGAACAGAGAGTGAGCAAAATGGAATAATATAAATTGAATAGGAATGGAAGGTGGGTACCAGATTATGGAAGGCATCATGGCAAGGCAAGGATTTTGTATTTTATTCTTGATGAATTAGAGAGTGGTTGAATATTTGTAGTGTATTTATATGGTATGATATGTGTGTGTGAGAAAGAGAGTGACAGATAGACAGAGATAGACAGACAGAGACAGAGACAAAGAAACAGAGAGGAGAGAGAAAGAACAGGGAAGACAGACCCACAGACATAGACAGAGAAAGAGGGATGACTGTGTATTTTAGGAATAATAATTTGGCAACTGTGTGGAAAATAGTTTACAGTGGGGGAGAAAGAAAATAGAGTAAATTAGGGTAGAAATTAAAAAGCTACTACAATAGTTCAGTTGAGAGGTAATAAGAACCAACATTTGGTAGAGGCTAAATGATTACAAAAAAAGAGATGGAGGAGTGAGACTTTGCGCAGGTGAAAAGTGACAAGATATGTAACTGTTTAGATATAGAAAATGAGAAGGAAGAATCTAGGAAGGTACAAGGTTAACATTGGTGACAAGAAAGATGATGGAGCCTCAGCAGAAATAAGGAAGTTTGGAGGAGGGGGGGGCTTTGCAGAAAAATATCAGTTCTGTTTTGGATATATTGAATTTGAGATTTCTAGGGGACATCCATGCAAGAAATGTCCAGAAGGGAATGATAATGAAGAACTAGTATTCAAGAGAGTGATTTAGGTGCTAGTTTCCTTCCATAACTATAGAATGAGAAAAGTAACCCTTATCCTTTATCAAAAAGTAAGGGCAATATTCACCTTATATTGGAACTGTTCATAACAATGTTGCTGGCACATAAAGAGACATTCTTTTAATAATCTGGAATGAATTCAAGGCAGGGGGAAGTACCAGATGGCCTTGGCTAGCTTCCCAGGTTGGTCCTTCTAGTGTTAGACACAGTGGGTCCTCAGAAACACTCTCAGATGTGGGTCTACAAAGTATTCTAAGGTCAAAGCTTCATCAGCAGTTGCAGATGCCCTTAGTTAACTTATCTGCCTAGGGCCCACTTAAGAATCTCTTCAGTTCCACATGAGTATAATACAGACAGACTGACACCCACAAGATAACTCCAGTCTCCTTTAGAAATGAAAGACCCATTCTTCAAACAGCCTCCTGACAGACAGGAGAGTAGTTTGTTTCTATAGATCCTACAGAGTTATTTGGTTCTAGGTTTTTATAGCTTCTATGACCCAACTATTTCTAGAAGTCAGGAAAAGGGAAATATATACAAATACTTGTCTATCAAGGAAATTTAGAAATCTATAGAATGTTCCATACCCTTGAGCATTGCCTAGGTCTTACCTTTATTTTAACAAACCACCAAGTCCACCTAAAAGGACAAGACATATAATAGTTCAGTTATGGTTAGCATAATTGTCTATCAGTAATTAGGAATTGCCTTTTCTACTCCTGGAATTTGCTTTCTAGCTTAACCTTTGAATGCCACAAATTGGCAGTTGCTAGCAGAATTTTTTTGACTGGTTTGTCCATCTTTACAAGAATTCTCTAATTATAGACTAGTACCCTTACACCTGTGGTACTGAGATATCTGTGCTGCCAGAACCATCATAGTGCCACGGAAACCATCACTGCAATCATAAACAAGAAATATACTTTCAGCAGCTATTGGGATGCTTTGAAGCAACGTAAATGTCAGTGGAATGATTCCGAATGCTTGTACTTGTGACAGAAATTTTTAAAGGGAAAATTGGTAAACTGGGGGTAAAATGCAAATTTGGAGCTCAAATCCTGACTTGGCAAATTGCTATATTATATATTGATATGATCTTAAATAAATTGTTGAACATCTCTGGCTCTCCACTGGCAGACTGAATGCACTTGTTTTTTTGTAGTTGAAAGGGGTCAAAATGGCCTATGATCGAAGGGTCAGTACATAGAGTGTCAGACTCTTACTAATCAAATCAATGAAAGATTGAAAGTCTCAGACACAGGTTTAGCACAAATAGTCAATATGAACATTTGAGAAAGTTAATCATTTTCCTGTGGAAGGAGACTGGAGTAAGAGATGTCTAAAGTTCTTTCCAAACTTCCAGTTCTAAAAATAAGGCATTGGGTTCAGACTTCTTGGGACATTCTTTTTTTTCTTTAAAGAAGATGAACTATCAAAATCATTTCCTCAAAGCCCTTTTAAATTATAAGAAGGAAACAAAATGTTACTTTAGCACATAATATGGCAGGCGTAGCTGTTTACAAATATTGGCAAAGCATGCCAAGTATACATATGAATAATAGTTCAATTCAGTGCATTGTGACAAGCATTTATTAGGTACCCACAAAGTGCCAGGCACAGGGCAACAACAACAGAAATTAAGTGGTGCATGTCCTTTGGCAAGAAGGGGCTGAGTAATGTGAAAGAGATGACTATAAGAAAGGGTGTGGAGGTAGACTAGAATGTATTTGTCCAATGAATGTTTGTGGGTAGGTGAGAGAAAGAGAAGCATCCAAGATGATTCAGAGATATTGAACCTGGATGACTGAAATGGTGGTGCTACTCACCAGGGAAGTAGAGGAATCAGAGGCACGTATGTGGCGGAGAGTAGAAATTAGTTTTGTTTTGGACATGTTGAATTTGAGGTGCCTCTGGGACAACTAAGCAAAGATATTGATTAAGCAGTTACACATATTAGGATTGAAACTTGGGAGAGTTAAGGGTGTTATTGTTTGGTCACTGAGTTGTATCTGATTCTATGTGACCCCACAAACTTCGTCCATGGAGTATTCTTCGCAAAGATATTGGAGTTGCTTGCCTTCCTTCTTCAGTGTCTCCCCATTCTACAGATGATGAATTGAGGCAAATTAGGGGTTAAGTGATTTTTCCAGGCCATACAACTAGTGTTTAAGACTGAATTTGAGCTCTGATCTTCCTGAATCCAGAGTCAATTCTCTATCCACTGTGCCACAGCTGCCAGAGCTAAGGACAGGGTTTGTAAATAAGGAGAATCAAATGTGTATAAATAATGACATTTTAGTCTTTTTCAGTTGTTTTCAATTCCTTATGACCCCATTTGGAATTTTCCTGACAAAAATACTGGAGTATCTTACTTCTCTAGCTCAATTTACAGGTAAGGATACTGAAGCAAAAAGGGTTGAGGGACTTGTTCAGGTCTGAAGCAAGATTTGAACTCAGGAATATGAGTCTTCCAGACTTGAGGTTCAACACTCTATCTACTGTACTAAAATGCTGTACTTTTCATATATTGAGGTTTATAAAATGTTTCATTTTTATAATAAAACTAAAGCTGAGATCAGCTCTAAGCACAAAGGGGTCAGAATACTGGCTTTGGAGTCAGGAAAGCAGAGGTTGCAACTCACTTAGTGACTTGGTCATGGCAAGCAAGTTCCTTAACCTCTTTGAGTTTCTGGCATTTTCCATATTAATCCATAAGTCATATAGACCACACCAATGAAATTATAAGGGGCTTGATGCATTGATATCTGTACACTTTAAATTGCACCAAAACCCTTTGTAAGATCAATGCATATCCACCTGTTTTTGAGGATGTGAGCCTTAATACTAAATGATTTAGGTGGTTTATGGTTGGTGTGTTCCACTATAATGATACATGACTGGGAGCCTCTATGATTTATGTGACTCTAAGCCCTTGGCCTGGAGCACACAGCTGAGCAATGATCTTGTGCTTCTGAGGACAGTTATCTACTTTATGATGTGGTTTCCTGGAACAAAGAATATTGAAAAATGGGGGATTCCTAGTACCTGTATCATAGATACCTCTCTCCATCATCTATTTACCTAAGACTTTATTTTTTGGCTGGTCCTGCTGACTAGAAATTGAGCTTCACGCTCCTCATTTTTACCTCTTGTTTGAAAGTCATATTTCACTGCAACCAATGGAATCCTACAGCAGGGAGAGACCTCAGATGGTATCTAGTCCAACTCCTACCAGAAATGAAAACCCTTCTATGATACAATAATTCCTGGTTAGGAAATTACCGATAAATGGTTTTTCAACCTTCACTTGAGCTCCTTTACTGTGGGAGCCAACTTCCTCCACTATTTGAGACACTATTTGAATTATCCAAATTGTTCATAGGTTTGGGGTCATATAATGTCAAGTTCAACAGCAGCAAGGATAACATGATAGCTGTCTCCAAATTGTGGAGGGAGATTAGAATAGTTTTATTGACTACAAAGAGGGCATAATCGGGAGTTATGGAGTAAGGTACAGAGTATGGGAGATGCAGAGATATTGATTTAGGCATTGCATCAATCAGAATTCTTAGATTTTTTTTTAAGATTGTTCATTTTTACATTGTTGTACCACAAGAAAGAGTGAAGGAGACTGTTTCAGGGGGCATCTAGGAAGACTTGTATGAACTGGTGCAAAGTAAAGTGAGCAGACCTTCCAATTCATACTAATTATGTACCTCCCTATTAACCCTTAAACTGCTATATAAATGCCAATCATTTAAATCTCCAGATTTTTTTAGATGAACTTCCATCAAAGCACATTTTCCCTATATCTTGTACTAGTGTAGCTGATTTTTTGAACCTACATATAGAATTTAAATGTATGCTCGGGTCTCTTCTTCCCTAAAAGACCAAACTCCTAAAAGACCAAGTCTTATTGAGTTGAGTATCCTCCATGGTGTCCAAGGCCTCAACTCATCATGTGTCCATAAATATGTGGTGAATGAATGATCCCATTAGGCTCATGGCCAATCGGAGAAAAATGGAAGCATATACATTTTAATCATTTTAAAAGTCATCTATACCAGGCTTACATCTCCATGCTAGTCTGTGAGGTAGCCAGGAAAAAGGCCTTTCCTCCAAACTCTTTCCTTACTATCCCTGCCAAAAAGTGCCCGAAGTTCCCGAATTCCTTTGGGTTCAATTCCACAATCATGTATTGAGTTGTGATAACTGCTTAAACCACTATTCCCACAGTGACCACTTTGGAACCAATACATTTGTCACACCATTGTCTTACTAGGATTTAGGGAGGCGAACAGATTTGTTGGGAAAAAGGAGGAGGAGATGAGATTCTAGATCTGGAGTCCATGCCCAGGGTGGGAGCAAAGTGGAGGAATGGATAGCTACTGTGAAGGATGACACGATGTCCTTGAGTTTGAGAGGAATAACTCAAACTGTGTCAAGGCTAAGTAAAGGTCTATGGCTCATCAAGGAAAAGGCTGCTCATTATATCACATATTCCATGCATTTAATGGGATTTAATTTATTGAATTGAATTGAACTAAATAGGAGCTTTGTCTCTGGGCAAGAGGATATAGTGGCTCCCTCTTCAGGCAAAGGATTTGTGCAGAGTTGGGGCAAGTCTTGGCAGGGGTTCCCATAGTCATATCCCTTCCCTGTCTGTTATTGACTTTTTCATTGCCTCCTGCCTGTCGCCTCAGCTGTCTCAGACAGGGCCATACATCTTCCTCTCGAACAGCTCATTTATTTATGTTGATAATTCAGGAGCCTGTTTCCCTTGTCTTTAATTCCTTCAGTCTCTGAAGCGGCTGTTTTTTGCATTAACCTCCGCGTGCTCCCCAATGCTATGTGAGCTGGCAGCAGTCAGCCCACAGTGATGGACGGGTGCTGGGGGGAAGACTGCCAGGAGGGGAGGGGTTTATCAATCTCGACATGTACCTGCTGCAAGGCCCCATGCACAGAAACCTTCCTGAAATCCATCTCCCTGCCAGGGCACCAGGTTGACTGTCACTGTGGATTAGTGAAGGGTAGGAAGAGAGGAAGGCATGGATAGGATTGATGTCACCTCCTTAAGGCAAAAAGGTTTTTATCTACTGAGGCATTTGCTGTCCTGTCCCCTGTTCTATTGCTTCTCTACAGCCACCAGCCTTTTGCCCCTGGAACCATGGAGCTAAGTGGCTAGCTTCATGGACTTCCATGCAAAGACAGCCAACTTGAAAAAGCATCTCTGCATTCTTTCTACATCTTCATACAATCATCCACTTGTAGAATTTCAGAATTTGAAGAGATCTTTGAAGCTATTCAGTCTAAATTTCATTTTAAAGATCGAGAAACTGAGGGCCAGAAAAATTAAGCATCTTGCCTAAGACCGCATAGCTAGTAAGCTCAAAGTCTCAGACATCAGCTTCAGAGCCCTTTCCATTGATACATCCCCCCAGAGAATCTTCTTTCTGTGAGAGTTAGCTACCCTTCCTCATACTAAAAAGAAAAGTGGTATAGACATCCTATCTTTTTATTAATCATGTGTTCTCTCCTTCTTCCAATTTCTACTAATGGTATCATGGTCCTCCCAGTCACCAGGTTTGCAACCCAACCTCCAAGGCATTCTCATTTCTTCTCCTTCCAGTGGCTCCTACTTCCTCTATCTTTTCCATCCGTTTCCTTCTCTCCATTCACTCAGTCAGCACCCTGGGTTAGGCTCCTGTCACTTCCTTGCCTATATGATTGTTTAAAAAAAACCTTTTATATGATTTCTCTTCCATCACATTCAATTTAGATCAATGTATACCATGGAAACAATGTAAAGACTAACAGAATGCCTCCTGTGGGGGTGGGGAGGGAAGCAAGATTAGGGGGAAAATTGTAAAATTCAAAATAAAATCTTTCTTTAAAATAAAGCCACCTCCTAATAAGGCTCCCTTCTTTCAGTCTTTTCTATCTCTGACTCATTCTTCACATAGTTGCCAAATTAATCTTCCTAAAGAATCAAAAGCAACAATGTAATTTCCCTGATCAAAAACCACCATCTGAGATAAAATACTAACTCTTTAGCTTGTCTTTTAAAGCTCCCAACTAACTTATCAGTCTCATTTCCTATCACTTCCTTTCATAACTGGTCCAGGCCATATGGACTCTGGACCATTCTCCAATCACAATGCTCATTCCCCACTCTGGGAATTTACATGATAAGCTGGTCCCCATAAATAAAGTGCATTCCCTCAGTCCTTTTGAAAGCTTGTCTTTTAAGGTTCAGTTCATATGCCAACTCTTCCATAAAGCTTCCCCTACTCCCCCCCTCCCTCTCTGTATTTGTCTTCCCTCCCTTTTTCCTTTTCCCTTTCCCTCTCTCCTTTATCCTTTCTCTTCTCTACCCTCTCTTTCTCTTCCCCTCATTCTGTCTCCATCTCTTTCTTCCTCTCTTCCTCTCTCATTCTCTTTCCTTTCCTCTCCCTTCTTTGCTCTGCCTCTCCCTCTATTTCCCTCTCTATCTCCCTTTCTCCTCCTTTCTCTCTTGCTCTCCCTTCTTCTTTTCTCAGTCTATGAATGTATATATATGCCCATAAACATGCAATTATAATACAATATACATAAAACACAAATTCTTATATGTATTATATACATATGTATGTACATATATATATATATATATATACAAATAAGCCTCTGAATATAGAATAGATGTATGAGACTAATCTATACACCACACACACCCACACAAACCCACCCACACACACACACACATAAAATATCATTGTTTCAGAATGTCATCACTGTACAATATGAAAAAAAGATGGGCAATTCTGAGTCAAAAGTGAGGGATAACAAATGGATAGGTTCCCTGACTATATGATTATTTATGCAGTCTCAAAAGAATATAAAATATGTGCTCAGTACATTGGATGGAATCCCCCCTTCCCCATATAGATTGATGAGAGGGCATGGACAGTAGCCTTCTCTTGGATAGGTAAGCATAGAAGGATTGTCATCTGTGTTGAATCTGCATCCCTGAGATCACTGTTCCATTGGTTCAATAGTCTATTTATCATTTCAGGACTAGAGCTTCAGTTCTTCCCATGCTACCCCTTCCCCCACTCACATATTTTCCTAGCCCAGGTGATCTAAATTCCCCTAAGGTCAGCTACTTCCCTGCCCCAGTTGCCACCAAGAACCTCCTCCCTGAGGTTTATATAAATACCTGAGAAGCCTCTAGGTGCCTAGATCTAATATCCCTTCATTTACAAGAGAAAGTTGTCAGTTTATTCACTCACATGTAGCATTAGTAAATGTCTCTCAGAAAGAACAATGGTCTCAGGGGGAGAATTAAAGCAGCCTATTTCCAACTCCAGTGCCCTCTGATGTTTTCAGGAACCCCTGTGAATCTTGCCAGTGTCCCATCCTGGCATCATTAGCAGTCAAAAATATACTAAATGCAATCCCTCTCTCTTTTTCTCCCACCCAAGACACCCAAGAATTAGTTCCCCTCACTGACACTAGGCTGGTCAATCTCTGGGGTTTTCTGCTTCCTGTAGCTGGATCATCAGGGCAAAAGAGACAGCTGTTAGAAATCCATCTGCTGAATAGCAAGTGGGCTTATTTATTAGGGTATACCTAAATCCCCTTTCATTTTCCTACCTGAGGAATTGTGGTTATGGAGCCCACCAGCCTACCCATGGGTTCAGTTCTGGCTTGTGGGCCCTGAAAGATTCCAGAATGAAAATACATAAAAATTCCAGTAGCTGTATAGGAAAGAAAAAATTGTTTCCAAGACAGAGTTGGGGATCATTTCAGACTATAACTTGTCAGGCTTGGCACAGTTGTAGGCCAGAGAAGGTAAGCTGGTATAGATAGCACAATGGGCAGAGCATTGAACCTAGAGTTATGAAGAACTGAGTTTGAATTCTGTGTTAGATACTTACTAGCTTGTGTGACCTTGGACAAATCACTAAATCTCTGTTTCTTCTTATTTTTCATTTGCAAAATGGAGCTAATAATAACTTACCTCACAGGGTTGTTTTAAAATTAATAATAGTAATAAATAGCACTAATATACTGCTTATTATGTGCCAGCCACTGTGCTAATCAATTTGCAAATATTATTTCATTTGATCAAATGAAATAAAATATATCATACAAGATCATGGACTCTGATACTCACATCTTTTCTGTATCTCCTGTCCCTTGGGTCCTTCCCTCCCTTTGATTGGGGAGGACGGAGGTTGGACAATGGAAGAGATCCTTCCATATTCTCCATTTAAGAATGATGTCCAGGAAAACTCTTTTATAATTTCCTGCCTGACTGAACTCCTGGGCTTCATTGGAATCGCATTATCTTGAAAATTTGCATCAGACAGTCTTTGTTTTTTTCAGTTCTTAGCACAATTAAGAGTAGATTCTTTCTTTTTAAATTTTCTTTAATTTATTTACACATTACTAAAGTATTCTTGTTGTAAGAGTAAACATAATACCCCCTCCCCCCACAAAAATATAAAACTGCATGAGAAATAAAGAGAAAGAAAGAGGAAAAAATGTGTTTCAGTCTGTGTTCTGATATCATCAGCTTTGTCTCAGGTGGATCACATTCTTTATCATAAGTCCATCATAGAAATTACTTCCATATTTTTTCCACAGTTGCTGTTGCTGATTGTAATTCCCTCTATCCATTCCTCCCCACTACTGTCTATTATATTTTCTCTTTCCTTTCACTCTGTCCCTCTTCAAAAATGTGCTGTGGGGCAACTGAGTGGCACAGTAGACAGAGCACTGACCCTGGGGCCAAGAGGCCCTAAGCTTACATCCCTCTCCAGAGACCCAGCAACCACCCGGCCCCATGGTCGCAGGCAGGCTACCCAATCCCACCACCTTGCAAAAAGTTAAAAGAAAATGTATTATATCTGACTATCCTCTCCTATGATCTACCTTCTCCTCTATTACCCACATCCCCCCCTCCCCTTTGCCCTGTCCCCCTTCTCTCCTTTTTCCTCTGGATGTCTATACCCTATTGAGTGTGTATCCTGTTTCCTCTCTGAGCCATTTCCAATGAGAATGAAGGCTCCCGCATTCCCCCTTACCTTCCCCCCTTCTACACCATTGCAAAAGCTATTTCCTGACTCTATTGCATGAAATATCTTAGCCTATTCTCCCTCTCCTTTCTCTTTCTCTCAGTACATTTCCCTTGCACCCATTGACTCCATTTTTGCAATATATTATTGTAGAGTCCCACTTCCTGGACTCTCTCAATCTTCCCCAGGCAAGCACTGGAGGGGCAGGAGACAAGGATTACAAAGGAGACAAGTATTCCATCAAGTTCTCCAAGTGCTCATTTATTTACCAGAATAAAAGTGCTTAAATAACCTTTACAATCTCTAATCAACTCCCATTCCCATGGTATTTAGGAAAACAGCCTTCTGATGCTCAAAGCCATGATAATAATAATAATAATAATAATAATAATAATAATAATAATTTACAATATATTATATTCCCAATATATTATATTCCCAGTATATTATATCTTCAAATTTGGCTCTCTCCTGTGCCTCATCTATAAAGGCTCCTTCTACCTGCTCTATTAAATGAGAAGGTTCATATGAATATTATCAGCATCATCTTCCCCTGCAGGAATACATGAAGTTCATCATCATTAAGTCCCTCATAATTTACCCTTTTCATCCACTCTTTGTGCTTCACCTGAGTCCTGTACTTGAAAATCAAACTTTCTGTTCAGCCCTGGTAATTTCAACAGGAACATTTGAAATTCCCTTGTTTCACTGAAAGTTCATCTTTTCCCTTGGAAGAGGATGTTCAGTTTTGTTCAGTAGTTGATTCTTGGTTGCTTTCCAAGCTCTTTTGCCTTCTGGAATATTATATTCCAAGCCCTATTAACTCTTAAAGTAGTTGTTGTTAAATCCTGTGTAATCCTGACTGTAGCTCTATGATATTTGAATTGTATCCTTCAGGCTACTTGTAATATTTTCTCTTTGACTTGGGAGTTCTGGACCTTGGCTATAATATTCCTGGGGGTTGCTTGTTTGGGTTTTTTGGGATCTCTTTCCAGATGAGATTGGTAGAGTCTCTCAATTTCTATTTTACTCTCTGCTTCTAGGACCTCAAGGCAATTTTCCTGTAAAAATTCTTTAAAAATGAGGTCAAGGCTCTTTTCCTGATCATGACTTTCAGGTGGCACAATAATTTTTAAGTTGTCTCTTCTGGATCTGTTTTCCAGATCAGTTGTTTTTTCAGTGAGATATTTCACATTTTTTTTCATTTTTTTGTTGTTGAATTATTGTGTCTTGATTTCTCTCAAAGTCATCAGCTTCCTTTAGCTCCATTCTACATTTGAAGGATTTGTTTCCCTCAGAGAGCTTTCTTTTTTATCTCCTTTTCTATCTGGCCAGTTCTGCTTTTTAAGGCATTCTTCTCATTAACTTTTAGAACTGTTTTATCCATTTGACCTAAACTGCTTTTTAACATGTTTTCTTCAGCATTCTTTTGAATTACCTTGACTAAGTTGCTGACTTGGCTTTCATGTTTGTCCTGGAACTCTCTCATTTCTTTTCCCAATTTTTCTTCTACCTCCCTTATTTGATTTTCAAAATCTTTTTTGAGCCCTGTCATAGCCTGAGTCCAATATCAATATTTCTTGTAGTCTTTAGATGAAGAAGCTTGGACTTTCTCATCTTCAGAGTGTGTGTTTTGGTCCTCCATAGGACCAAAGTAATTGTCTATAATCAGGTTCCTTTTTTGTCTCTTTACTCATTTCCCCAGCCTATGCCTGGTTTTGGGGTACTTCCTGAGCTTTTGAGTATTATTGGAACACCACCACAAGGACCTCAGTTCCTTCAAGGTCTTATGGCAGACCCTAACTGCTCTCCTGGTCTGTGAATGACCATAAGCCCCAGAGTCCTGTCCCAGGGACAGAGGATAGACCTTGACAATCTCTCTCTCCACTCCCTTACCTTCAGTGGGCTGAGTGCTCAGGGAGTAGCTGCTGGGTGGCTCCCTGCTGGACAGTTCCACAAGCCTGATTCCCTTTCCTAGGATCTGGGCTGCACTGAGGAGGGCCATGCTGGCCTGGGCTTCATGCTTGCTCTGGAAGAGGTCTCCCTGCTGATCTTCCAAGTTTGCTTGGTGCTCCCTGGAGGGGCATGTCAGGAAACTGTTTCTGCTGCTAGGAGCTGGGGTTTCCAGGGACCTATGTGTCGTGGGGCTGTTCCCAGGAAGCTGAAGCTCCTGCTTCCCCTCCAACTACATGGAACAGAACCTTCCCACTATTTTCCAGGTTACCCTGGACTGCAGAATTGCCTCACTGGATCTTTCTGTGGGTTCTATCTCTCAAAAATTTAGTTAGAGTCATAATTTTGAGGTTTTTGAAACATTTTGGAGAGAGCTCCCAAGAGAGGCTGTTCTCCTGTCACCATCTTGGCTCTACCCCCTAAGAATAGTTTCTTAATAAATATTTATTAATTGACTGACATATGTAATTTTCTTTGTAAATCCTAAAGGGTTTCATATATATATATATATATATATATATATATATATATATGTAGTATGTATATATATGCATATGCACATATGCATTAATATATATGTATAAATGCTAGTCACTATTGTCCAAAGTTACACAAAATAGATGGCAGAACTCCAGATATGAGCCCAGCACCTCTGACTTCAAATCCAGTAGTCTTTTTACTACCATTCTTTCTGTGATCTGTATGAGAATTAAATGACTAGTATGTGTAAAGCTCTTTGCAAACCAAAAAGAACTTTCTATTTCATCAGAAACAGAGTAAGTTCTTTTTCCCACACACTCATTCCCGCCACTTTGACAGGAAGGTCCTGGGTATGGAGTTGAATCTTAGCAAAGTGCCTGTCAAGCCCACATTTACCTGTTTGCTTCTTTCATCTTGTAAGCCCATGTTCCTTCCCTTGGAGGCAGATTCACAGTGGATCTCTTAAGACTTAAACCCCAGGGTTTGTGTTAAATGATGCTCATTATAATCTCCCAAAGTCTTCTCTTTCCAGTGACAAGTGCACTATTGACCATGACATGCTACATGGTGTGGTCCAAAGAGTCTGTGAGTTCTCTTTTCAAGATGTCATTTGAGAAATGTATGACATAAAGAAAAAAATGAGCAGTCCTTTATCAGGAGTGAGGGATAGCTGATGGATAGGCCCCATGCTTCAGAATTATATATGAAATGTCAACAGAATATAAGAAATGTCCTCAGTACATTGGGTGGAGCCCCAAATTGATGAGAAAGCATCTGGTTGAGCTCTGATTCTGCTATTAAATCACCCTGGACAAATTCCTTCTCTTTCTGTATCTCATTGTCATCGTTGGCAACATAAGAGTTTGAACTAGAAACTCTCTAAGGTTCCTTCTAATTCTGATATTTTAAAGTTCTTTCTGTTCTAAGATAATTCCCACCTCTGATGTTCTGTATTGGATATTCTGTGTTCTGTGTACTGAGTACTGTGTACAGATTTGACATTCTCTTCTAAGATCTCTTCCAGCTCTGATATCTTATGTTTCAAGGACCTTGTGAGTTCTGACATGTGTTCTAGGCTCTCTCCCAGCCCTAGTTATACTTTTTTGCCAAGGTGCTTCCAAGCTCTGATATTCTAAGACTCTTTATAGTTCTAATGCTCTACATTTTAAAAACCCTTATAGGTCTTCAATGATAGTATTCTGTATGTCTTGCTACCTGCATAATCTTGGATGTGTTATATATTTCTTATCCTCAGTGCCTTTATCTATCAAAGGAGAAGTTGGAAGGAATTGGAGAAATTTAGCCTGGGGAACTAAGCCAAGGATCTGTCAAACCCTCTTTTACCCATTTGTCTTTTCAGCTTGCAAGTCACTGTTCCTTCTGTTGGGGGAGATGGGTGGGTGAAGGAGGCTATGTGATAGTTGTCTTAATGAATATGAAGGTCTGACAAGTGGTTGAGGGATTAACATGCTCTTTTTGACTTCTTTAATTTGAAATAAAAGTAGTGGGTAGAAATTGCAATGAGGCAAATTTTGGCTTAATAACAAGGTCCTGGTCTAATTCCTTAACTCACAGGAGTGCTCTAAAGTAAGATCCCAGAATGTTGCTAGTTTCATATCCCTCTAAGGGTCCAGGGCAACCTCTGAGCCAAAATGAAGTTGTTCTTCTAAAGCTGCTGGTTCAAGTCCCTATCCCAGGATGTTGTCCCAGTGTCCACTGTCAATGATGAGAGCCCCAGTATCATCTTCCCAATGAACATCAATGATCTTTTACAAAGGAATATTTACTGAAAAGATGCAGCAAGAATCAGAGTAACAAAAAAAATTCTCCTAAAATGGGAACTATCTCTTCTATCATCTTGGTCCCTAGGGACAGCGGGCTCCCCTTTAAACTGATTGCCTCAAAGTATTTCAACTCATTTATGAATGCTCATGAATAGGGTTATTTCCTTGCTTATAGAATGAAGCATTTCAGCTGCCTGGTTGATGCAATGGAGGACTGGATGAGGCAGCCTGCTCTTCAAAGCTGCACTGGCTTGCAAGGCTCAACTGCTGCCAAATTTTGGTAGGGTTCCAGAACTTCTGGTGACTCTTCTGACCTTTTCAGCCTTAGAAGATTATTTTATGTTCAATACTCCTTCACCTAAGAGCAGGAAAGAATGAAAATAACAGAAAATGTGGGGGGGAGGGGAGAAGCAGCACCAAATTCAAGGTAATTCCTTGATTGAGTGAGAGAGGGGTTGAAACCCCACCCCACCCCATGCAAAGAGCCATTTTAGTTCATGCTTCTCTCAAATGTCACCAGGGAAAAGGGAAACAAATTTCTCCCTTGAAGCTTTCTGTATTCATACTCATACTCATCTCTGGTTCTACAGCCAATTAAAAGACTTCTCATCATCATAAAATAAGTGTCCAGAAAACAATTATAGAATAACCATACATGCTCTGAAGTGGTGTATAGGATTCACTATCATGTATGCCAAGATTCTGGTTCCCCAAGCAACTGCATGACAGATTTGTTTGTTATATACAGAGCAGATGATGACTGAGCTCTCCCCTATTCCATAAAGAATAATTTCCTAATAGGCTATTGAAAAGTGGACTGGGCTACCCAGGGTGGATGTGAATTCCCTCTCACTATAGGTCTTTATAAGAAACTAGATGACTACTTGTCAATTATATTGGAGTAGAAGTTCTTTTGCGGGTCTAAGTTGGTCTAAAAGTGGTTTTTTTGAAGTCCCTTCCATAAATCAATGTACTTTACTCTTTAAATGAGGTCATTTCCTCCTTCAAACTCTCTGTTCCTATTAAGCAGGAAGCTAGTTTAGCAATTTGATAATCCTTTCAATCTAGATCCAAGTCATATTTCTTGGAAGATGCATGGAGGTATCACTTCCTTGTTGTTCAGTCATGTATAACTGTTCAAGACTCCATTTGAGGTTTCTTCTCAAAGAAACTGGGGTAGATTTTCCATTTCTTTCTCCAGCTCATTTTACAGATGAGGAAACTGAGGCAAAAAAGGTTAAGCAACTTGTCCAGGGTCACATAGCTATTAGGTGTCTGAAGCTGGATTTGAATATCCTGACTCTAGGGCCAACACTCTATCTTTTGTGCAATCTAACTGTCCCTTCCTTAAACACAATCAATAGAGTCAAACCTTTTCCCCAAAAGACAACAGAACCATACCACAGATGCTCAAATTCCTGACATACAAGATGAGGGTCAAGGGAAAAATTTACCACAGGAGGAGGAAGCAAAAGGGAAAGCTGGACATCACAAAGAAAACCTAATGAAAACTCTAAGCCACTGAGAGGACTATCAATAATCAAGAAGGTGGGAAATTTAAGATAAAAGAAAGTCATTATGCTTATTGCTATGCTCTCAAATACCTTAACATTCCAATTCATCAAGTTATTCATTTCTCACAACTTACAGCTACACTTTAACACAAATTCATTGTGAACTTTACAAATGTCTCCCCCTCTGTAAGTGTTTCTTCCTCTGTAAAGACCAAAAGAGCTCTGAAGTCTCCTTTAGCCTAAATCTCATGACCCAATGGTTCTTCTGGTTCTAATAATTAGTCTGGACACATTTGTCCACCCCACTCTTTTTGGAATCGGGACAGATCTGCTTCTATCTCTCTATTTCATTCATCTAACACTTAGCTTTTCATACTAAAAGAAGTGGAACCCTAGTGGATAAGAGGCAAATGAGATGAAGACAGCAGTTTGCCTTCCTTTCTTCCAGTCTCGGCTCATAATGAAGATGGAGTGAGCAAATGACTTCACCTTTCTGAATTTCTTCAGATCACAATATTACCTCCTTCACAGAGTTGTTGGAAGAAAGTGCTTTAGATAAACTTAAATATTACATATATACATTTGCATGTGTAAGTGCATATAAATTTGTATGTTTAAGACACAAACCTATAATATACTTTAATAGTAGTTCAAGCAAAGTGCTTTGAGAGACTGGAGGAGGAAGGTCCTTCCTGGCAGGACGAAGCTAGGGGAGGCCTGAATCTGGGTTTTGTGGAGGTGGTATTTGAGTTGAGTTTTAAAATAGGAATTCTGCAGGGTAAGAGGGGGAAAGGGGGAATCACAGGGTTATGGATTTGAAACTGAAAGGAAACAGAGGGGTCACTAAGTCCCATAACTTTATTGTAGTTCCAGGAAAATGAAATAACTTGTCCCAGTCATATAGGTAGGAATGGTTAGAGCCAAGGTTCCAAATAAGGTCTTCTAGCTCTAACTGGACCACTGGAAATAAGGAGAGTCAGAAGAGAAAAAGTGGGAAGGGGAAGATTCAGAAGCTAGAGAATAGGTCACTTTAATTGAAATATAGAGTACCTGCAGGAATTTCATAAAAGATCTTAGTGTCTACTTTGCCTGTGCCCTTCTATTATGCTCTAAGAAGGTACCATCCAGGGCTACTTATAGCTCTTCAAGTCTTGCCTTGCTACAGCTCCTAAACCTTCTATGATTCTTCCTAACCTTCTCTTCCAGCCACAGATAGTTTCCTGATGTCCTGAGACCACTCTATCCAAGGATGTACTTTGTAGACAACAATTTACCTTCTCCCATCCTGGCATACACACCCCATCCCACCGAGTCTAAATCCCTGGTGACTTGTTCAAAACGTGTTCTTCACCCTCCAATGATTGCTCCTTTATTTGTGTTTCCCTTAACCCAACTTCACACTTTAAAACTCCCCAAACTTTACATTGTGCTTTCTTGAATGCTTGGTCCATAGATAACAAACTACTTCATTTTAAACATTTTCTATTATCATTCCCTCCACCTTCTTGCACTCATTGAGAGCTGACTCTCCCCTGATGACACAGTTTCTCTAGTCCCCCTTTACAGTATTAGTGATACTTTTGCTCATACCCTCCAACTCACTGGTTATGGTGGGGGAGATGGATTGCTCCTTGTTCCCCATTTTCACTTCCAGGATCTCCCTCCACTACCATCACTCAATAACCCCTCCTCCTTTGAGGCTCATTCAATCCATTATTTATCACCTGATCATCTGGTAGTTTTATTATTTTTAAGTACTCTATGAATTGCTATCACCAAACTCCATGAGACTTCCCTTCTTCAATGAGTTCAGTGTTTGATTTTCTCTATGATATAACCCCTACCCTCATATTAGGGTACTTCATCATGTTTATTTCTATGCCCTCAAATACTTTAACATCCCAATTCCTCAACTTAATCATTTCTCACAACTTTTATCTCCACAGCTAAGCACAGAGAAGGTTACTTCCTCAATCTTGCCATCCTCCACAAGTGTTTGACATCCATGTTCATGAATTCTGAAATTCTTTTATCTCATCATGATTTGTCATTCTATTTTTCCTTCTGATACACAACTCCAAACCCTATTTTTCATCTTTACTTTAACCTCTAATCCCTATACCCTTCAGTTATTTCTGAATCTATCACCTGATAACCTAGCCAAATGCTCTTCTCTTCCCCATGCTAACCATTTGACAAACCAGTTCAACTCCCCATTATCTTCTTTTTTTGAGTATTTTGCCCTTTAACCTGTTGAAGATCTTGCTCTTCCAAACCCTAGCCTTGGATTCCTCCCTCCATCCTCTGCTTTTACTCCTATTCACATAATACTAAGTAAAAACAAGAGAAAACTACAAAACCTTGCTACCCAGGTCCTTTTAAGTTTATGTTATATATTTTCATCTGGGCTCTCATTATGGCAAGGCAAACTTTTAACACTTTACTACCTGTTTCTTTCCAAGTCTTTTTAATCCTCCCCAAACCTCCCACATCCCCCTTCTTAAACTCTCACTGAGAACCTTACCTCAGGTTTCACTTTTTAAAAAATGAGGCCATTCACAGAAAACTTCCTCTTTTCCCCCCTTGTTTTTCACCTCCCATCATTTGTATTCCTTAAGTTATTATTTCTTCCTCCCCTTCTGTTTCACTTGAAAAGGTATTCTTTTTCTTGCCAAGATAAACTCCTGTATATTACTGCCCAAGTAATCCCATTCCATCCATTATTCCACAGCAGTTTGCCCCCTCCATCATTTCTACTGTCGTTAATCTTCAATTTCAAGTGGTGTACTGGTTATTTCTCTATTGCCTACAAACTTTATATCCATATCTCACACATCCTTAAAAAATATCACTTGATCCATATATAACTTTGCTAACTGCCATCCTATAGTTCTCTCTCTAGTTAAACCCCTTGAGAAGGCTGCCCACGATAGGTGCCTTTGCTTCCTTTCCTCTCTCTCTCTTTTTAAACTCTTTGCCATTTTATTTCCAACCTCTTCACTCAATGGAAACTTCCCCCTCATCCTTTTCATTTACAAATCTAATGGCCTTTTCTCAATTCTTTATTAACCTCTCTGCATCTTTTGACACTACTGATTATCCACTACTTTTTGATTTTCTGTTATTTCTCCTTTCATGACACCTCTCTCTCCTGGTTCTCCTGTTATCTCTCTGATATTTGCTCATTCTCCCTCACTAGATCTTCATCCACAGGATGAGAGGATCCCCTAGGCTCTATTCAAGGGCCGCTTCTTTTTCTGTCTATACTTTATGATGACGTCAGCTCCCATGGTTTCAACTGTATTCTCTGTGTAAATGACTCTCAGATCTACTGGTCCAGTCCTAATCTCCCTCTTAACCAGTTTTCAAATCCCCCTTGCTTTTTAGGTATCTTGAGTGAATGTGTCAGATGTTTTAATCTCAATATGTCCCAAATTGAAATGAGCTTTACCTTGAAAACCCTCCCCTCTTCCTAACTTACCTATTAATATTGAGGATACTATCATTCTCTCAGTCGCCCAGACTGGCAACTTAAGGTTCATCCTTGATGCATCTCTCTCATCTCCCACATCTAATCAGTGGTCAAGCATTATCATTTCTACTTTTGCAGCCTTTCTCATACCTAGTATCTCTATCCACTCTAATCCATCTTCCACTCAGTTGTCAAATTTATCTTCCTAAAAGGCAGATACGACAATGACACTGCCCATCCACCGCAGTTAATAAACTCCAGTAGCTTCCTAAATTTCCAGGATTAAATATGACCTGAAATACCTTTCTGGTCTTCATACACTTTTCTCCTCTCCATGTACTCTGCAATCCGGTGACACTTTTCTCCCTGCTGCTCCACATCCTTGACATACCATTTCCAGACTCTTAAGTGTTTCCACTGGTTGCGCCCCATTCCTATAACTCTCCTTCATCTCTGTCTCCCAGCTTCCTATCTTCCTTCAAGCCTCAGCTAGTCAACTTCAGAAAGAAACTTTTTCCACCCCTGCTCAATCTTTTCCCCTTCCTTCTGAGATTATCCTCCAATGTATCATGTATGCATTTCATATAGTTGTATTTTTTCTTTCCTATTAGCCTGTGGGCTCTTTGAGAGCAGAGATTATTTTTGTAGTTGTTCTTTTGCCTTTTCTTATATTCTAAGGGCTTAGCATGATGTCAGTACTTAGTAGGCACTTCATAAATACTAGTTGACTGATTAGTTTACTAAGATAAGGTTTCAAGGGTCAAATGAATAAAAATTCCCATGGTGATTTATAGAAAGTAGAATTCAATAATATTTAGTATTAATTACCATTATTATGTGCTAGGAATCAGAAAAGAATCAAAGTTTAACTAAAAGCCTATCTTTTCCCTCATTGGGTCACCCAATCTAGTGGGTGACCACACTAGCCTTTCACAATCATCTTTCCTCCCTTGTTTCATCATTCTTATCTCCAATCTTGATGAAGCTATTTTTTTTTTTTTGCTTCTTCTGATTCCTGAGGAAGCAACATCCTATACTGAACTGCCCACCCCCAACATAGCCCTGGGCTGTGTCCACTTTATCCCCATCTGTAGCCTCAGTCCTGACCCAGACCAAGGGACTAATCCTGACTCTGCATCCAGCCTTCCTTTGGCAATCCATCCTTTACACAGTTGTCAAGATGATTTTGATCAAAAATGTCCAGTTGTTCCTTAGTGCCAAAAGGAAAAAATACAAATTCTTCAAGTTTGCCGTCAGAGTGCTCCCACAATCTGAGTCCAATTCATTTTTCTTTCCCTTTTTACCCAGTCTTCCTGCAAGTACTCTGCATTTCAGTCAAATGGCACTAGTAGCTGCTCCCCAAACATTTAATTCTATCTCCCAGTTCTCTGCATTAGCTCAAGCAGTCTTCTATGGCTAGAAAAGTATCTCTACTATTTAGAACCTTTTCTTTCTTTGGAAATCAGATCATATAGCACCTACTCCCAGAATGCTCCCTAGTACTGACACATAGCAGATAAGAGTATTCTTTTCTTTGTATTTTTAATGTGTTTTGAGTGAATCTTTCTTTTGCCCCAACAAACTCTACCTTGCATTTTAATTACCTGGTTACAATGAGATGAAACCAAGACAGAGATTATTCCACTCTCCAACCATCCCCATCCCGGCTGTTTCCATCTATTGTTAAGTCTACTTGTACTCTTCTCCTAAGGCTAGCAAACTTTCAATCTTTTGTGCTTTTCCATTCCCATGCATACTGAATCCTCTGCTACCCACAGTAAATCCATGCCTGGAGAAGATTTAGAGAGGACATCATAGACATTTTTAAACATCTGAAGGTCTCTCATGCATAAAAGGGATTAGTCTTGATTCTTAGCAGAGGAGAGGATGAGAAGGAATGGTAAAGACTATAAAGAGGTGGTGGAGATAACCTGAAGGTGGGAAAAACTTCACAACAATTGGATCAGGCTACAAGTGGAATGGGCTGCTTTCAAAAGTTATTATTTGAGTATCATCAAGCCTAAGGAGGAGTAAATGGAATAGAAGAGATTTGTAGTTAGAAACCTGAGCTCAAATCTTGCCCCTGACATTGGGCACTTAGTCAGCCAACTGAGCCTCAGTCTCTTCCCTCCATGAAATGAAGTTATTAAATTAGATGACCTCTAAGGAAACTTCTAGATCTAAGGCAATACTCCCCTGCTCTTAAGACCAGATGATTACTTTATGTATTGCATAAAAGATTGATATCCTGATATGAGCTGGATCAGATAACCTCTCAGGTCAGAGTAACACTAGGGCTAGAAGGGAACTCATAGACAGTCTAGTCCAACATTCATATTTTACACATGAGGAAACTTAGATCCAGGAGATTTAGCCAAGGCCACCTAGGTACTAAGCATATGAGAGTAGATTTGAACCTCGATTTTCTGACTCCAGTGCGGGTCGTCTTTTCACTGCACTGCTTCCATCCAACTCTGGCACTGTCAATTCTGAAATCAAGAATTATCAATCAACAGACAGACAAAGGTGAGTTCTCCTTTAATTCACAAGAAATTGAATTCATTCAGCATTCTGACCCAAACTTATGAATATCAATGAAGCATATTAGATATTTTTATATTGATCAGTAAATTGTCACACTGAGAGGTCAAGTGCTTTATAAAAAGGCACATAACACACTACTGTCCAGACTAGAAAGGATATCATATTTCAGTTGCTCAGGGTCTGGCCTCCCTTCCCTTTTCGTTTATGCTGAAGTCAGCTATCCAGTGCTTCCTGGCTTTTTCTGGTCAGTAATGTACATGGGCACTTATCCTTCTTTCTAGTTTTTTGGTAATGTAGTTACTTGCCTCTCACTCTGCCCTACCCCAACTGTATCATATCTATCATACAAATTACACATACACAGATCTACCTTGATATGAATATACACGCACATAAGGGTATGAATACTCAAATACTACATGAGAGGTCATGTGCCATAGCTTGGTATCAGATGACCCACATTCAGATCAGCTGCTTCCTCAAGTGCTTTCTAGCCCTTTAATAATGGGCAAGGGCCTCAATTTCATCATATGTAACATGGGCATAATAGTATTTATGTAACCTATATAATTTTATAGGATTATAAGGAAAGTTCTATGTAAATTCTAAAACCCCTTGGAAAAGGAAATCCTTGTGCATAATTAGTATGATATTTAATGGATATGAGCTGATCTGTGAGGGAATTCCCTACAATGGTACACACTCATCCATCCTGTTTCACCAGCAGCTAGGTGGTGGAGTAAACGGAGCACTGGTCTGGGAGTCAGGAAAATCTGAGTTCAGATCAGGCCTCAGACACTCACTGACAAGCTAACTTCTGCCTCAGTTTTCTCAACTGTTAAATAGGGCATATAACAGTACTTGTTTCCTAGTGTTGTTATTAGGATTGAACAATATATATATATATATATATATATATATATATATATATATATATATGTACATATATATATATAAAGTGCTTAACAGAATATCTAACATAGTAGACCATAAGTGCTCATTTTTCCTTCTTCCTTCTCCAATAGAAGGACCCAGACAACATTCTAGATGTCTTCCTCAGAATTACTTGATCAATTACATGCCAATCAAGTAGGCAGCCTTCCTTTCCATCAATTAATTATCCCTCTCTCTCATGGAGTGACTGGTCCATCTTCCAATTAGAAATTTCTCTGATGGCAGACATTCTTTACATCATTTCTTTTATGTAATTCTTCACTGGTAATGAGTTGCACCCTACTCATATCATGTATAGTGACCCAAACCTTTACATTTTTGGAGTCTGCATTCCATGTACCAAAACCATAAAGTCTCAGCAAAAGCATTATTATTAGAAAGATAGAGCATTTTTCAGGGTTTTTTTTAAACTAGGGGTGACACCGTGTTAATTGCAACTTCTCCAAGAACACTGCAGAGCCTTCTAAATGAGTTCCATCCATAGTTATTACAAAGAGTTTGGCCTAACTAGCTACACAGGAAAAACTAAGTGAATAAACCAATACTACCTATTGTCCAGCCCACTATAAGCAGTTAGATAACTTATAGAGCTCATCTATCAATACTTAAAACCTGTAAAGTCCCTGCAAATGGACAATGAGGTGGGTTAAAAATTGGGAGTGGGGGAAAAATAATTCAGTGTTTCCATTGGATTTCTCTCCAAAACAAAGGTCCCCTTTTTACGTGGATTATATGGATTATATAATTTTTACATGGATTTTATATATATACATATATATATATATATGGTGAATTTCATCACATTGCCAATATGTGAGGTGTTTTTCTTCACATCAATCACACTAAATATTTTATTAAGTGCCTACTAGGTGCTAGGTGAGCAGCTAGATGGCACAGTGGATAGAAAACTGGGTCTGGAGTCAGGATGACCTGAGTTCAAATATAACCTCACACACTGGTCATGTGACCCTGTAAAAGCCACTTGACTTTGTCTGCCTCAATTTCCTCATCTTTAAAATGAGCTAGAGAAGGAAATGGCAAACAACTCTACTGTCTTTACCACAAAAACCCCAAATGGGATCATGAAGAGTTGGACATGACTGAACAACAATAGCATGTGCCAGGCTAAGGACCAAGGATATGATGACAATCATAAATCAGAGATAGAGGGTTGGGTGAGATATATGGAGTTATCTAATCCAATCCTATCTCCTCACTTTAAAGCTACATGACCTGCTCAAGGTCATACAGATAGTCAAAGGCATATCTGGGATTTGAACTTGAATCCTGTGATTCTACATCAAGCATTCTTTCCAGGGAGCAAAAACAGTCCTTGCCTTCAAGGACTTTCATTCTACCAAGGAAAAACAGCATGACACATATAAGTATATATGGAATTTAGGCCACTTGAGTCCAAAGTAATTGAGTAGAGGGTGCTAACAGCTAGGAGAGTGACACTTTTTCCCACATTACTATCACCCTCCCACATTCCCAATCCCCTTTCATTTTGGTGCCTTCCCTCTAACAGTATCTCCAATTTATGCAAGATGTAGCTTATTTGTATGTAGTGGTATCCCCCATTAGATTGTGAACTTTTTGAGAGCAAGGACTATCTTCTGTCTTTATATCCCAGGGGTCTGGCAGTACATACTTAACAAATGGTTATTTTTAAACACATAGTAGGTCCTTTATTAATGTTCATTTTATATGCAAAATACTCGATGAAAAAAATGTTTATTTCATGCGAATAGTAAGTGCTTGGTTTTGCTCAATCATTTTAGTCATGTCCAACTTGATTTGGGGACAAAACTGAGGCAGAGTTAAGTGATTTGCCCAAGGCCACACAACTAATGAGTCTGGGGTCAAATTTGAACTCAGGTCTTCCTGACTCCAGACCAAGCACTCTATCCACTGCACCACCTCCCTGCTCCAGTGGTGCTTAATAAATGATTATTTTATGCCTGATTCCAACTGCCACCACGTACCAAAAACCACACCAAAAGCATGTCTATTGAGGATTTTCTTTGTGCAAAGACATTGTTAGAGCTAGAACTACAGGGATAGGTAAGATTTAAGTCATGGGATAGCTTCAGTTGTACTGAGTTCATCATACTTTTTGTCCTCTTTTCCTTCTCTATTTTAAATGTGGTGACACCAAATAACAGAGACAACAATAATTATTGGCATCTTAAGTCTTTGGATCTCTGTCTCCTCTCCTGAACTCCCTCCCTCTTGTCAATACTCAAGCTCTGGGAACCTTGCAAAAAATCATTGGAATGATCTCTAATGACCTCTGCATTCAGAAGTCAAACATCCCTCACCATGCTTCCTTCCCTTATAACAAATGGAACAGAGCAAGAAGGCTTGATTGTGAACATCAGGCAATTTCCAATAAATGTAAGAGGTCAGAAAACACTAATTGCATGTGATTTGGCCAATGTCACATAGACTGCTAGCCTTTCCCTGCTCTGATATTCATTACTAAAGTCTCTGAGAATACTAAGTGAATGTAAAAGGCCAGATGCAAAATCAGCAAAGCAGCCCTTTATTCCTGCCCTGTCTGAATCACCTTCAGAAAAAGAAAAGAGCTCTCATTAAAGGCTAATGACATGTGATGCTATGCTAATCCCAGTACAAAGCATTACATAGGTGACATCCCTGGTCTCAGGAAGTTTCTGGTCTACCAGACTTTACACATCTGGGATTGCAACCATAGTCCTACTGTCCTCACAGACCTGTAGAGTGTGTGTGTGTGTGTGTGTGTGTGTGTGTGTGTGTGTGTGTGTGTGTGTGTGTGTGTGTGTGTGTGTGTGTGTGTGTGTGTGTGTGTCCTCAGCCTTCTTTATCAAGGAAAGGTTCAAAAAAATCACAGGAGAATGAAATTCTAGGAGTTTAAAGGCAACTCCTTTAAATTTGTTGTTCAGAACTTAACGCAGTCCCCAAGATGTGGTCTTAGCAGCTCAGAAGATTACAGAATAATCACCTTATTTTTTTTATTCTGGACAGTATTTCTCTTAATGCAGACTCAGATTGCAATTGCTTTTCAAATTGAACCTAGAGTCAGCTAAGAGTTTCAGAGAACCACAGAATTCCAGACCTAAAAGGGGCCTCATAATTTATCTGTTCCAACTTGGACTGGAACAGAAATTCTCTCCAATGGCCTGAATATGAGGTCTTCACTTGAATACCTTTAGTAGTCGAGCTTTCAAGGCAGTCTGTTCCAGTTTTGGACAGCTCTAATTGTTGGCTTCTATCAAACCAATGTCTGTTTCTCTGGAACTTCTGCCTGGTGTTCCTAGTTCTGCCCTCTGGGCCAAACTGAACAAAGTTAATCACTCTTCCAAAAGCCTTTAAAACACTGGAGGGTAGCTATCATACCCCTGATAAGTCTTTTCTTTAACTGATACTCCTAAGGCAGAGACTTGTGTTCCCTCTCTATACTACATACCTCCTTTGTATACCCTCCAGCTAATCAATTTCCTTCCTAAAATGTAATGGCTTCAATGAAACACAATGCTCCAGATATAGACTGATCAGAGCAAAGGAGAATGGGATTATCGTTTTTCCTTATTCCAGATACTAGATTTCTATTACTGCAACCTAAAATTTCATTAGCTCTTTTGGTTGTCATGTTGTGCTATTGACTTATATTGAGCTTGCAATCCATTCAGTCACTTTATCTTTTATATAAAAATGTTGGTCATGTTGTGCACAATCCTGTATTTGTGAAATTTGATTCATGTATTTTTATTTTAAAAAGCCCAAGTAGAGAACTTTATATGCCCTAGCAAATTTTTTTTGTCCTTCCAATATAACCTTATAAACAAAGTAGAGAAATGAAAAATAGATGACAGTACAGTTAAGTGAATTTTTAAATGGTTAAACAACCAGACCAAAAGAATGTGGATTGATTGGTCAGGTTCAAACTAGAGGAAGGTCTCTGATGTCAGCTGCACCCTGTTCTATGCAATATTTTTGAATACCTTTGATAAAGATATGAATGGCATGATTATCAAGTTTGTTGATGAAATGCAAAGGGGAGGAATAGACAACATGGAGGACAAAAGAATCTCAACAGATTAGACCAGCAGGACATATATAATAAAATGAAATTGAATTGGGATAAAATTTTTAATAAAAAATTATTAGTCTAGGTAATACAGTTCAAGCCAAACTTTAAATCACTGTTTCTTTATTATTGTTATTATTATTATTATTATTATTTTAAATTAATGTTTCTTAATTGAGAAGGAAGTTCTCAAGTTTTATTTACAAGGCTTGACTCCCTTCCAACTTAATTCCAGTTCCACAATGAACATACACAGGAGATAGCAAGGATACAAGATAGCATTTATACAAGTTGATTGCAAAACAGAAATAAGAGAAAGGGTCTGGTTGTTCAAACACTTTAAATTCACTTAACTGCACTAGCTTGCATTTCTATCCATATACTAGTCAATACAGATTAAAGAGTGAGAGTGAGGTATTTCAGTTCAACCAAGAAGGAGAAAGAGAGATTCCTAAATCACACACAAAGAAAATTTCCCAGGTCTCTAGTATAAAAAGTTGGAAATAGTAGACTAGCAGATTCTTTAATGTCTGCTTCTTCCCAGTCTAATTTTTTCATCAGCAATAATTAAGTGGGATTGGCATTGTCTCTTTTGCCTCAAAACTGGAAGCCAGAAATACCCAAAACAATTGCTTAGCCGTAAAAGACTCAATAGCATGAAGAGACCTAAAGAAATTAAAAATTTTCTCTCCTGCTCTCCCACTTTTGCTATCTACTCCCTGCTCCTCACACAATCATGAACATTGCTGACCACCAGTGAGAAAAGAGTCTCATGCCAGGAGGCTTTGATATTCAAATCAGGTTACAAATAAAATGGAATACCTTGCTGGATTCTTGGTATACTGTTGCACATCATTTCCTTGATGTACAAGGTTTGTGACATTGTCAAAGTCAATGAGATTAGTTGTCTCAACCTTAATGAATACTTGCTAGCTTGGGGATGATCTTTAGTAGAGTTTATAACTCTTTAATAGAGTTCATAAAATCATCAATTCAAAAGCTGGGAGAATTTTTCCAGAAGTGAATATAAAGCTCACTTTATGTACATCCTGCATGAAATCCAATTTCTTCCCTCTTTTGGACTGTGAGAAATTTGCCTCTCTCCAGTTCTATGGCTTGGGTTCACAAGTCATCAAAAGTTATCTACCTAATCAGCAACTTTAGAATTTTTAACTGAAATAGATCCAGAGACCATCAAGTCTAATTCACTTCATAGATGAGGAAATGGATGCCCAGAGAGGTTAAATAACCTGCCCAAGGTCATAGAGCTATTAAGTTCCTGCTGAGGGATTTGAACTCAGTTCTTCCTGATTTCAAGTTTCAAGTACAATGTCCTTTCTAGTGGTTAGTTACTGCCTCAAATCTACAAGATCTTTTATTAGCCTGGGTTGGAGTATATCTTGGGAAGGTGACTGGAACTCATTAAAGGATATTTTCTCACTTAAATTGGGTCTCCTTTAATTTTTAACTACAACTCTTATCAATTTGAAGATCATTCTCTTTGATTTAAATACACACAATAACAGCAACAACAGCAAAGAAGGAACTGAAAATTAGGATTTTTCTGTCTTTATCTTTGCTCCTTCTACCTTAAGAAATAGTCAAGGTCATACCTGTTCTTTCAGTGGTCAATTCTAGAAGCCCTTGAAATTACTTTGCATTATCTTATATATACTTTATAGAAGCAGCATGATAAAGTGGATAAAGTTAGAGTTTTGGAGTCAAATAGCCTGGGTTCAATTCCAACCTCAATTCCTTGCTAGTTATATGATCTTTAGAAAGTCAGTCACCTACCTCATGTACCAAGCGATTCTCTATGACTCTGACAGAGGAGTTGCTAGATCAAATTAAGGATATTTCCATATTGGGAACCTATAGACATGGATGAAATCACAGGTCTAGTTTCACATCCTTACCTCAGAGGGGAAAAAAGTATGTTCTTTATCTTCTTCCTCTCCCAGAAGAGTCTAAAAGGATTGTTATTTTTGCCTTTGCATCTTTCTCATCTAGTATATGTACATATATATGTGTGTGTATAAACATATATATAGGGCCTCATATTCATGATATTTAATTAGGAATAAATGAAATGAAAAAAATATTAAAGTTTACTTTTTTGCTGCACCCTAAGTATTTGAGTTACAAATATAAAAGCAGAGAGTCCATGTCCATACAAAGGGGTGATGACAGCCAGGGAGAACAGAACTTTGGGGAAATTATAGGCATAATGAGATAATGAGTGGAACTGTAGAAGAATAAAATAACAAGCTCATCTTGAACTAATGGCAGATATTTTTTGATTATGGTTCATGGTTCCATTAGAGAACTGAGTGTGTTTTTTTGGGAGGAGGGGAGAGGGTGCATCTATGGGGACAGGGCATGAAGGCCATGGAAGAGATGGTCAGAGAGTTAGCAGTGAAGTGGATTATAGGACCATCAAATTGAAGTAATAATAATAATAACTTATCTAGCTCTTTAAAGTTTGCAAATCACTTTACAAATGTTATCTCATTCCATCCTCATACATTCCCAAGAGTTGTTACTAATAACCCAATTTTGCAGCCAAGGAAAATGAAGCAAGACCAGGTTAAGTGATGTGTCCAGGGTCACACAGCTAAATAAAGCCTTAATGTCAGATTAGAACTCAGGTTTTCCTGATTTCCAAGCCAGCACTACTCTATCCACTGCACCACTTAGCTGGTTCTAATTTAGAGGACTTTAAAATTCATTTAAGCCAAATATCTCATTTTACAAATAAGGAAATTGAAACCCAAAAAGATAAAAGGGCTTTCCCCAGGTCAGACAAGTAGTGATAAGTGGCAATGCCATGATTCAAACCCAAATTCTGACTTCAAATACAACATTCTCACTTTACCATGACAAGCGCTCCTCCTCCTTGATCCTAACACTTTTGGAGAATCCTTCTGGTTATTCTGCCCTTTCATCAAGTCTCTGCTAATTCTAGGTCTTTGTGTTCCTTGATACTATTCTTTCAGGTCCCTGTCACTCACACATTTGAGTGCATCTTGCCTTACAGGTGAGCAAGACTCATAAATTAACTGTTAGTTCACAAGGGTGATGGACTAGAAGGGGTACTGCTAATGATATACTTAGTAGAAGAGGTGAATAAAGATGGGCTCAGATGCCCAGGAGAGAGCTTCCCAGCTGCTCTTGGGGGAGGCAATGATGGTCAATTGCCTAACTGAAATGACTGTTAAGCTGTGGGACCCATGTTTTCAAGAAAGAAAGTCAAAGGGCAGACAGCAGACAGAGAATGTCATTCATCATTCATTCTGTCATTCATTTCTGTACTGTCTATTTCATCATATCCCTTCTTCATATATCTTAAAATTATTTTGTATCATGTTGAATGTACTTTTTGGAGACATTTTGGTATGGTCGATGAAGTCAATGTTCTGTAGTCAGGATGAACTGGGTTGAAATTTTCCTGACACTTTTGGGATTCTTGAAGTAGAGAGATCCATAACTAAAAATTTTTGTACCCTGGGTTAGTGATGGGAAATGTCACTAATTTAGTCACTAGGAGGGATGGAGACCTCCCTAAGCCCTTTCTTGAACCTCCCATTCCTCATGCATCTTGAGTTCATGGATAGTCTGGAAAGAAAAAAAGGATACCAGAGACAGGCTAGGGAGGAGTTTACTTATAATACCAACCCTCTCGAATGAGGAAAGAAGCCACAGGTGAATGGCTGGGAAGAAGCCATCTGGTAACTTCTTATTTTAACTAATTAGTCTAGCAAGTTGCAAGGCTCAGTAGTTCTCTGCTACTAAAAAAGTAAAATGCTAAGTTTCAAGGTCCTGGAACAAAGCTCCACTTGTCTCTCCCTAGTGATCTTGCCCAGAATCAGAGATTATGCTTGGGGACCTTATTCCTGAAACAGTAACTCTCTGGGTAAGTTAATTTTGGAGACCTGCCCATCTTTAAGGTAGATCCCGTCAGCCTGACTAACTGTACAGCTAGAGATATATAACTTTCTAGAAGGAAAGGAGAGGATCACCAGGAAATGGATTGACTAAGGTGTGAAAAGGTCAAAGATTATCACTTTTCCAAAGAAAAATCCAATCTATTTGAAATTTGATTTGAAAAGTCACCTGGAACTCAAATGCATTTCATATCTTTTTCAGAACTCCCTTTTGTTCTATCTTTTTCTGTGATCAGGGAAAAGAATATTGTCAATTGCTACTTGCCCCCACCCCATCACAGTTGCACAACAGGGGAAAGGAAGAATGAAGCTGAGACATTAAAACCCTCTGCTTCAATGAAACCATTAGAGAATGAGAAGCCCCAGCTGGGCTCAGCTCAAGCACTCTTACTCAGGTTCAAAGACAGAGCCCTCACGATACAGAATGAGAAACCACAGGAAGAGATGTGGATGACTTTGGAGCAATGAAGGATTTTTTCCAGCCCCCCCCTCCCATCAACTACAGCCTCTGGGGGGCTGCAATCAAAAGGCAAAGAGGTGTTTGGCAATGCAATTGTCCTGCAGGGACTGAGCAGCCAGTAAGTCCTAGGGAGAACAAATTCTGCCCCAAGAGGGAAATTAACCCTTTTGGGAACTCTGCTACAGCACTTAAAATTCTAGCCCATGTAATTGCCTCAGCATGGGTTTTTCAGAAGGCTCACTGAGGAGGTAGAAAGATATTGGACAACTTGCCCATAAGTACAAGGCTCTATTTATAGTTGGATAGAGTCATGGAACATTTTTTTCTCCTCATAAACAATCTGTTTTCTGTTCTAAATATTCAATAACTTTTCCCTCAGGAAAGGTAATTTTTTTCTGAATTTTCCTGTGCCTTGTCCACCTAGGAACATGAACTTGGATTATGAGAACTGTTATAGACTCAAACCTTCCATTTTTACCCATTGGTATAGTTAGGTTTGAGTTACCAAGAAACAGAGACCATCATATTCATCTTAAACTAGTTATAAGTTTATTGAATCATACATGAACACCACAGACATAGAAAGAAGATACAAAAAGACAGGCTGTCCTCGATTCAGTTCTCCTCTCCACCTGTATTACTCTCATAGATGAAGACAAAACATATATCAGATTCAATTTCTTCTTCACAACTTCTTCCATGATGATGATAGCTATCAGCAAATTAAAAAAAGAAGATTGGATAGATGACCAGACTCAGAGGAGACTATAGAACTGATGGATAAATAACAGCCTTAAGCCAAAGTCACTACTGAAGAGATCTGATCACATGGTTGATTTTCTCCTTATTATACATCTCTTGCCCTCCTCTCTTCTTAGGCTTTATGCTGACAGGCTATTCTACTAACTAGAAACTAATAATGGCTGCATCTTCATCCAGACATACATGCTTCTTTGTCAATCACAGGGTTTCCATCTTTGTTTGGATTTGGGAAATGAAGTTGCACATGAAACTATGCCCAGAAGGTAGGATATCCAGATATAGCCCAATTGGTCATTGGCACAAAGGCTCTGGAGGTAGTGTAGTTTTATCTGGAAAGAAAAGGGGGAGCTGGAGGAAGGGGCTGCTGTAACTAGCTTGTATTATCTAAGTTTGCAGACTTTCCAGTTCTGCAGGGACTCAATAGAATCATGATCCCTATCAGAGCAGTGGAATATATTGAGATGTCACAGATTTTCTGAATTTCTTTATTCCTCTTTGCCATTGTTTAATCATGCAGAGAAAAGTGGAAGATGAAGGGAATAGAGTGAGTTTATGGATGGGGGAAGAGGTATGTATGGACAGGGATTTATATGAGTAAATAGATCCTGGGAAAACTGAGTCATGGTCCTGGCAAGCTCATAGACTGAAAGGTTGATAATGATGATGACAAATGATAACCATGATGATGACAACAGCTGAGATATAGATAATGTTTTAATAAAAAGGTAATAAAAATAATAATAGCATTTATACAGCATCTTAAAGCTTGCAAAGCACTTTGCATATATATTAATCTCATTTAGTCCTAACAAAACCCTGTCACATAGGTAGTATTATTAACACCATTTTACAGATAAGAACACAGAGGAAAGCAGGAGTTAAGTGAGTTAGTCAACTTGACCCAGATGATATTTTCAATAAGTGTCTGAAGTTGGATTTAACCTCAAACCTTCATTTCAGAGTCAATGCTTTATCCAAAACATCAAAGTGCTTTATATACATCACCTAATTTGATTCTAATAACTTTATGAGGTACATATTCCAGAGATCATTTTCCCCATTTCATAGTTTAGGAAGTCCAGACTCAGAAATAAATAATTTGTCTATGACCATATGGCTAGTAAGTGTTGAGAATGAGTTTTGAACCCAGATGTCATGTGACTTTAAGCCCTACCTCTGAAAAAAAGGAAATTTTAGTATTTAAAAAGAAATAATTTAATAATATATTAAATTAAAGTTAAATGAATAATATTTATCAAATATTTTAATAAAGTTTTTAAAAATAAAAATATAAAATATCATTCCTGGTTCATCCTAGTGGTTAAACAGAATCCACTCTGAGTGTGAGGGCTTGAGTTTATTTTGTTTTGTAATCAATGCTTGAAGCAAAGGAACTAAAAACTCCAGGATGCAGGGAACCAAGCATATGTGTGTCTGGATAAAGATGCAGCCATTATTCAATTCTAGTTAGCATAGTCATCTTTCAGAAGATAAAGTCTGAAAGGAGATGAGGGCAGAGATATATAACAAGGGGAGAACAACTATGTGGGTCACATAGGTTGGGGCTATATTCTCTCTAGTGGTGACTTCAGCTTAAGGTGCTTAGTTTATCTACCAGTTCTATAGTCTCCTCTGATTCTGGTCATCTGCCTAATCCCCTTTCTTTGCTTGCTAAGAACTATCATTACCATGGAAGAAGTTGTGAGGAAGAAGATAGGCATTTGATATACGTACCGTCTTCACAATGATATATTTGATACATGTTATATATTCATCTATGAGAATAATACAGATGGAGGTGAGAACTGAATCAAGGATAGCCCTTTGGCATATTACAAGGTCTTTCCCCTAGTTGACATCACTATATTTATCATTGTTCTTTACATCTACTATTCTTAATTCATCTCCCTAACCTATATCTTTCCATCTTGTTGGCAAAGGTACACAAGAGACTTCATCGTCTCTTACCAAAATCTAAGCATCTGTTCTTTTAATACTCCTCTGAAATTTTCAGGGATGCTAAGTGACACGGTGGATAGAGCACTGACCTGGAGTCAGGAGGACAGGAGTTTGAATCCAGCCTCAGTCACTTGTCATTTATTAGCTGTGTGACCTTGGGCAAGTCACCTAATTCTGCCTCTCATCCAGGGTCATCTTCAGTCATTCTGATTCATATCTGGCCACTATCCTGGAGAAGAAAGTGAAGCTAGTGACTTAGCATAGTACCCCATCACTCAAATCTGATTCATGTGCTCGTCATGGCATCACCTCTTTGATGTCATGGTCTTCTTTGAGAATGACGGCCAGGTCCATTGGCTTTACTACAGCTCCCCTGAAGTCGGGAATGGTCAGGCAGATACAGAAGTGGCAGGGTGGGAGAGGGGCAAGCCTGCCAACTGAGGGTGGATTCATGGCTGGGAGGTGGGCCTTGGGCCTCGATGTCGGCTCAAGGCCCAGGCAGCATTGGTGGCATGGCATGGAAGGAGCCTGAGGCCGAGGCCAAGACCACTCACTACCAGCTGGAGGAAGTGGAGAAGCACAACTTGGAGAAGGAGATGTGGTTTGTGATCCACAGGTGAGTCTACATCACCCCTTTCCTGGGTGAGCACCCAGGTAGAGAAGAGGTTCTGATGGAACAAGCTGGTCAGGATGTAACTAAAAGCTTTGAAGATGTGGGACACTCTACCGATGCCAAGGAAATACTCAAACAGCACTACATTGGGGAAGACCATCTGAGTGACTGGAAAGATTAAGAATCTGAGAATTCAAGTTCAGTGTTCAAAAGCTGCTGGTCAAATTGGATGGGTGCTTTCCTCTTAGCTGTGATGCATCAGTTTTACATGGCAGAGAGAAGATTGTCCTGAGACAGTCTCACTGGAACCTGGAAAGTGAACAAAGAGAGAAAATTTGTGGTCTGGCTCTAATCGGGCTGCTGGATCTCCTCTCCCCTCCCCCTTTTTGAATCCTGCCAATTTATTGTCCCCTCCCCATAACCAACCGTCCACCTCTGAACTGGGAAAGCATGCCTCATCCTACAGTTTCAATGCCTTACTTACCCTCAGAGACATCATAATTGTTGAGTATTCTATTCTCTGACTCCTCTTTTCTTCCTGAAGTTTTTATAAATAACTCTTCATTCTACAATTTCCTGTTAGCCAGTTTAGGGAAGTGAAGACCATCATTTGAATGTGTATATGTAAAACAATTCTGTACTTTTACAGAAAAATTACTGACTGTTTACAGTGTCTTTCAATAAAAATGTCTGTCTCTGACACTTTGAACTTAGAATAGGTATTCTCAAAAGAAGGTCAACAAAATACCTGGTTTTCAGGATGAGAGAATGTTCTTTTTTTCTTTCTATCTTGATAGCTACTTTTGAGCAAATACCAATTTTTTTAAAATTACAGTAATTTAATTACATTAATTTTGTTATTTATCTTAAATAGAAGTGCATAACTACTCTTACCTACAACAATTTTCTGAATTTATCATTTTTAAGAATAATGTATCCTCATTTCCCACAAGAGTGACCCTTGGCCTCTGTGGTCCCTTTTTCTTCTCTTTTTACAGTGGTGTTTGAAATAAGCTCTTATTTTGTGGATTAGAAGAATCATTTAGGTTTTGATGAGTTTTCATAGAAGCCTTGAAGGACAGCTAGAGTAGAGGTGGGAAGGAATTGATAGAAGGTTTGGATGAAAAAGCTTCTGAGTTATTACTCTGGGTAAGTGGTTTGAGGAGGAAGCAGTAACCAGTCCTCTAGTTTAGTACTTATTTCTCTTTTGATTTATTAAAAAATGTTAGGCTGGTGAGCTTTCTCGGGGTATTTGTTTAATTTAGTAGATTTTGGAGGGATCCTGATTGCTCAAGAGACTGTTACTCCAAATGTATCCACAATATTTGGTATGGGAAATAATTGGTTTGAAAATCTGGCATTTTCAGGTGGGATAAATAAGAAGAGAATATGTTTGAATTTATGCTTCTCTCTTTTACCTCTGTGGCTCCTAGGTATATGTAACTATTCCTCTTGGAATGTACCGGAGAGAAAAATTCAGGAAAATAAAAGAGACATCCTGTTTAAGAGAGAGAGAGAGAGAGAGAGAGAGAGAGAGAGAGAGAGAGAGAGAGAGAGAGAGAGAGAGAGAGAGAGAATGAAGGACAAACATCATTCCTCTGAAATGATAGTCTTGTAAATCTGTCAAAAAAAAAAGATAAATCTGGAAACTGATCCCTATCCCATCCTGTCAGATAATTACTAATTATTTAACATTGGTCAATATGCAACTTCTTAACTTACAATTAAAAAGGGCTGTCCAACACTTTGCTGTTCAGTACAGTGAAAACTATATTTTGTTAAACTACCCCACAGAATTGCTATGAGAAAATTCTTTTGGAAACTCTAATAAAAAGTGTGAGATACACACACGTACACACACACACGCACACACACACACACACACACACACACTGATATGGTATTACTACTCAGAAGAAAAAAGGATTGGTGCCTATAACAAACTAGTTAGCTAAACAGAGGCATCATTTTGCCCAAATGACTCTGGCCGGGTGAGTTAGGAGATATGTGTTGCTATATTGAGAAGGACAGCTTAGAGTCACCTGGAAAAGAGATAGCAAGGAGCTTAGAGCTCCAGATGATAGGCTGAAGGCTTCAGTGTATATAAAAAGCAGAGCTACTCATGCTCACAGACTGGCAGGGAAGTATTAAGAATGCAATTAACAACCTTGTTTTGACAAAAAGTTGAAAAAAAGTCCTAGTGGACCATAGATAACAGACTGATAACAACTTTCCTCTAGGTAGCAAGATGAGCAAATGTTTAAATCAGCCAGAGAACATAAAATATAATTAACAAGAGAGGCACTCAGAAGCTGCTTAGAAGAAGAAAGCACTATATATTTATGTGAGCACATGCATGCACAAACACATATAAATAAATATATATGTATATATATGAAACTTTTTTGTTTCTCTATATTCAAGAATATTTCTATCATTATTTGGAAGAAAATGCCTATTGTGGAAAATGAAATGACTTTTCTTTCTAAAATTCTTTATCAATATCTTTTGTTCTTACATCACTTTCAATTCTAAATATACTTCTCTCTACATCTTTCCCTACCCAGAGAGTCATCCCTGGTGACAAAGAATAAAATAAAGAGGAAATACAAGCAACTCAACAAAGCCAACCAACCCATAAGCCAGGTCTGACAGTATATGTAATGTTCCAAACCCATCATCCCCTACTTCTCCAGTAAAGAGAGGAAGGTACATTTTCTTGTCTCTTTGGGGGGAGTAATATGCTTGGTCATTATAAGTGCATAGTATTCAGTTTCATTATAACCTCTCAACAAATATTTTTATGGGAAACACATAGCTGAGTCAGTTGAATATTCATTCCAAAGGCAATAAAATAAAAAGAGAATGGTATCTGGAGTCACAGTTCCTGGGCTCCATTCCTGCCTATGATATGCACAAGCTCCAAGTCTAGTCACAAGTGACTTTGTCCTTCTAAATCTAATTTTCATCTCCTGTAAAACTGGGGTGATTGTTTTTCAGTCATTTTTAGTCATATTCCTCTCTTTGTGATCCCATTTGGGGATTTCTTAGGAAAGACCCTGTAGTGATTTCCCATTCCCTGCTCCAGCTCATTTTACAGATGAGAAAACTGAGGAAAACCAGGTTAAACAACTTACCCAGAGTCACATAGCTGGGTAATGTCTGAGTTCAGATTTGAAATCAGGAGGATGAATCTTCTTGACTTCAGGTCTGGCACTCTATCCGCTGTTGCCTTACAATTCTATTTACAGATGAGAAAACAAGCTTAAGGAGACTTGGTGATTCACCTAAAAGTTTTGCTGTTATTATTGCTGATGGTAATATTTGTTCAAGAACAAATATTACCATCAACAATAACAGCAAAAATTTTGGACCAATGACATCTCTAGGATGATGTCTTGACTTGTTCATGAATTGGATTTAAGTGAGGCAGAGCTGAGCAAAGTCCTCAGCCTCCCTTTCCAAAGTCATTGAAGTCCAGTTAAGGACAAAAGTCAGGATAACTGATGATGGCATGGGATTCCTGCCCAAGGTCACATGGCTAATAAATATTGGAACTGAAATTTGAACGCAATTTCTCCTAATTTTCTGGTTTTTCTATCTACTACTCAACTATTTCTAGAATCCTGAAGAAAGAAAAGACATTTATCTGTAACATTCAATATAATTAACATTTATACAGCACTTTTAAGGTTTGCAAAGCATTTTACAGGTATCTGAGCTTCACAATCGCCCTTCAGAGTAGCTTGCCATTTTTATCCTCATTTTAATTAAGGCTGGGAGGTTAAGTGAGGTGTGAAGGAATACACAGCTAGCAAGTAGTCAATGAAGAACTGAACTCAGATCTTGATGTGAAATCTGGCATTCAGTTTACTGAGCCATCTCATTGTGATCCGTTATGTAATGTTACATGATATAGTCCTTAAAAATGACAATAATAATAGAGATTTTCAAAATTTATTGGTGCATTGGCATTATCTCCACTGAAATCCAGAACTTCTGAACTTAAGGAATCCAACAGTCTGAACTTCCCCAGTAACAGGAATTGTGGTTATACCATATACCTTACTGAATGTGAAACGGCATTGTTGCTCTATGAGGGGATCTAAGGGATCAAAGAGAAAGGGGGTAATTAGGAAAGAGAAGTCATCAACAGAGAGATGAGGGATTGGGATGATGGAAGAAAGGTCAATGGAAAATGTTTTTTAAAATAATGTTTGAGGGGTCCTTAGCATGCTTGTAGACTGAAGAAGAAGAAGAAGAAGAAGAAGAAGAAGAAGAAGAAGAAGAAGAAGAAGAAGAAGAAGATGAAGATGCCAGGGAGAGGGAACAAATTTAATGACTGATGGGCCTGGAGGAGGAAGAATGAGATCAAAAGCCTAGCTACAAAGATTCATCTTTTTGAGGGGGTGGCAAAGAAATGGGGTTAAGTGACTTGCCCAAGGTCACACAGCTAGGTAATTTTAAGTGACTAAGGTCAGATTTGAAATCAGGTCCTCCTGACTCCAGGACTGGTACTCTATCCACTGTACCTAGCTGCCCCCTACAAAGATTCATCTTGGTGAAAGATGGGAATAACTCTTCTAAGGTCAGGCTAAAGACAAAAAAGGATTGGTGATCGTTGACATCTTTGAAGAATGGAGAAGTTAGTTTACCTACCATAAGTATGAGGATTAAAGTGAGGTTGTCCAGGGTATAAGAGAAAAGAAAAGATTTGAAACATGCTGTGCTGAATGAGATAGAAATTCAATAATAATAGAAAAGAAAGATCATTAAGTAGCACTGAAGTCTGACTGAAGTTATGTTTCTTAAATGTGTAGTAAGTACAAGCTAGGTTTCATTATTTGGTACTCAGTACCTTGGAGAAGAACCTAAGAAATCAGATGGTGGGAATAAGTGAGGGTTTATAGGATGAGGTCTAAAGGATTGTAGTGTAGTAGCTGAACTACTTCATATGCTTTGTTCCTGGTACACTGAAAAAAAAAAATTAAAGCCTGCTTCTTGAACCTTAAATATTCTAACCAGGCACAACAAATTAGCATTTATATATTGCTTTACCATTTCTAAAACATTTTTTCTATACCATCTCATTTAATTCTCATTCTTCTAAGATTGTTGTCATTATTATCCCTATTTTAAAGATGCTGAAAATCTCAGAAATGTTTAGTGATTTGCTCAGGGTCATAGAGCTAGTAAGTGTCTGAAGTGGGATTTCAGCATCAGGTTTTCCTGATGCCAAGTTTAAGACAACATCCACTCTGCCCCACTGCATGGTAATTTACCTGAAGGCACTTACTGAAATTCAGTCATGGTGAGTAGTGGTTCTGATTTTTCTCATTTAATCTTGCGTCCTTTAACTTAGAGTGGTCTTGTGACTTATTGTGTGCTCTTTGAGAGTAGGGATTTTTTTTTGCTTTTCTTTATATACTAGAACCTTAGCATGGTGATAGATGCTTAAAATACTAGGTAAGTTGAGTTAAAGTGAGTTGACGCAGAGATCTGATTTCCAGGCATATATTCCACAGAGATCCATATGTACTAATATTTCTAGCCATATTTTTCAGGTAACAAAAAGTTGGAATTGAGAAATTATTGAAAAAATTATGGTACATTAATACCATAATGATGTTTTGCAATAACAAACAAGGACCATGAAGAATTCAGAGAATCGTGGGAAAACTTATATGAATTGATACACAGTAAATAAAAAATTATGACAAATTTTGTGCTCAATGACTACAATATGTACAAATGATTGCAAAATAAAGATTAATGATAAATTACTATAATGACTATTCTTATTCCACGCCCAAGAAAAAAATGAGAAGTACCTTCCCTATCATTGAAAAGATAGGAGAATATGGGTGAAAAAGTGTCTGTCTATTGGTTTTGCTTAAACTGCTTTCTTTGTTACAAAGGATGACTCCTAATGGGGAATTTATTTTCATAAATTAATGTGATAGAAATACAAAGGGCACCAATAAAAATGTTTTACACCCTACAAACTTACCTTTTTACTATAGTAACAGACACATCAATGTGATTCTTAAAAGTTGGCATAAAAACCTCAGTGTGGCATGTCTAGTCTTCCTCCTTTGTACTTCATTTTTTGAAGAAGAAGAAGAAGACCATGACATCAGGGAGATGATGCCATGACAAATATATGAATTGAATTTGAGTGAAAGAGGCTGTACTAAATCACTAGCCTCACTTTCTCATCCAGAGCCATCTGGATATAGTGGCCAGATATGAATCAAGAAGACTGGATATGGTCCTGGATGTGAGACAATTAGGGTTAAATGACTTGCCCAAGGTCACACAACTATTACCAATCAAGTGTCTGAGGTCAAATTTGAACTCCTGTACTCCAGATTCCAAGATCAGTTCTCTTCTCACTGTACCCCCCAGCTGCCTTCAAGAAATGAGCATCTGTGGAATAGTATATTAGTAGTAGTGGTGATGGTAGTGGTAGTGGTAGTGGTAGTAGTGGTTAGGAGTGGTTGATGATGGGAAAAATAGGTTGGAGTAGAGACACCTAGAGGCAGAGAAATCAGTTGGGAGGTCATTATAATAGTTTAGGCAAGTAATAAAGATGTTCTGGATTCCAGAAGTGGTTCATTGAGTGGAGAAGAGGAGAGAGCTGGCTTTGAATAATTCATACTGGATCTTGAACTGCAAGGAATCAATGTTGGCATATTCCTAAGTATCCATATATGCCATATCTGAGGGAAAAGCCAGATCTATATGGATATATTCCAAAGTGATCATACATTCCAAGGAGGCATCAAATCTATAGAGGTACCTTCCTAAATGTACATATGTTTCAATTAGACCAGAAGAAGGACAAGATATATTTGGGCACATGCCCAAATGACCATGTACACAAGTAGAGCCTGGGGAAGAGCCAGATCAATGTGGGTAAATGAAATAAAGTGGGAACCAGGAGTAATCTAGAGCCAGAACTACAACATTTTGAATTTATTTCATTCCTTTTCCTGACTAGTAACCTGATTATACAGATAATTTAGAGAATAACTGGAACTCAACTGAGAAACAAATCAACTAACCAGATGAAGAGGGCAATATTCCATCATCTGGACATTTTAAATAGTCCAACTTTTTGACACAGACCATCTCACTCATTGGCGATATTTTTCTACTTCCTCTCCAGATATCTGAAGCCTTGTATAAAGCAATGATGGGAGGAGATGGTAAGGCCTGTTCACAGTTTGGTTGACAATGTCATAACCTTCACTTTCCAGTTGGTCACCAATTCTGTGATGGGTTTTTAAAGGTACCATAGGTCTGGTGGCAATCAAGGGAATTGGCAAGAAGACTTCTGCAGATCCATCCTGATCCTTGAATTCTGATTCTTCTTTGAGATAATGTCTTAGTATGGACAGGGTATCTACAAAAGCCACCTCTCTCAAGAAGCAGAGACAACAATGTGAAGTCATTGCATGGCTACTTGTTGGTGGTGTCATCATCATTGAATTATCCAGCTCAATAGGATCCCATGGACCATACATGCTAGGTCCTTTTATGCTCCACTATCTCTTGAAGTCTTGAAGTTCAGGTTCATATTCCTTGTCTTCCATGACACCATCAATGCATCTCATCTTCTGCTATCCCCTTTTCCTTTTTTTCTTCAATTTTCTCTGATGTCAGTATGGCTACTTTTATGGTTTAAGAAAGATGTTTGGTTTTTGTTTTCTTTCTATTTTTCTTGTTGGACAATGGGGTTAGGTGACTTGCCCAAGATCACACAGCTAATAAGTATCAAGTGTCAGGGGTCAGTACTCTAGCTACAGTGCCATCTAGGTGCCCCATGGTTAGAGAACCCTATTAAACAACACCAGCAGAGCACTCATTTTGTGACAACAGCCCTCCACTGAATTAAAGCCCATTCATCAGACTCTCCTCATCCATCATGATGTAGCAGTGTGATTCCTAGTAGTAATTTTTTTATCTAACTGCTCTGAGAGGTGAGCGGCTGACTATACAATTTTCCATGATGCCTGTAAATCCCAGAAGAGGAAAGAGACTTTCTGATGCTCTCAAGCCCATTTGATAGAGCACAAGATGAAGGAGAAGGGGTAGGGGTTAGGGTAGGTAATAAGCCAGGAAATGCAGACAGAGTGGAAAGCCAGTCTGACTAAATTGCTCAGGATGAAAAAGCTTTCCCCAAGCTCCCAGAGTGAAACTCACCTGTCGCTCAATTATTCAGGTAATCTGGGGACCTAGAGGAACATTTGTTACCTAGTATTATCCAGATAATTGCAGTCAGGAAGACATGATGTGGGGGGTGGGAGGTGGGGGGGTACATGAACTGAATCCCCTTCACCCAAGACGTAAAGGTTTTGATCATGCCAATCTAATAAGTATGAGCAAACCTTGAAACTGAATGTAACCAGTTTGATTCAACACAGATTAATTAAAGCACCTAACCAGTACAAGGTTCTGGATACTTTGGGCTATGAAGGGGGGCAGTCATCTCACATTTATATCACATTTTAAAAGAAATTTAAACACATTTTCTCATTTTACTTTCCTGACAGTCTTATGAGGATTTTACCCTGCAATACCTGGATGGGTATGTCAGTGTCTGTCCATGTACTCTGAGATTTGAATGGTATGATGCTTCTAAAAAGGAGAGGTGAGGCACAAGCACATTTCAGGTATGGGGTACTTATAATGCAAAGGATCAAAAACAGGAAGTATAGTGTGGTGTACAATGGCAACAATCAACAACCAAAAAACCCAAATCAGAACTTAAATCTGGGAGGGACCATAGAGATAATTTAGTTTGACTCCTTTATTTTAGAGATGAGGAATCCAAAGTTTATAAAGGTTGAATGATTTACCCAAGGTCACATATGTAGACTATGCAGGAGATAGGACTTGAATACATACCTTCTGACACCAAAGTGAATGTTCATAAAACATTGAATCATGTCTTGTCTAACACCAACCAGTCCATCAGTACCATAGGGAATTACGTAAGAAAGTATGGATGACTCAGTGAAACCATCCCTATTACTGAAGACTAAACTCGAAGAACACACTATATTGATCAGATATATTATTTTTCCAGGAATAAGACTAGAATCATTTCAATGAGTTTCAAACTTTTCAAAGAATTTCAGTCTGAAAATTGGAAAACACTTCAGAGGTTGTGTAGTCCCATATGTATTGGATCAAGGATCCACCCAAGGAGTGAAGCAGTTTTAAGGAGTATGACACAGAAAGGAGAATTATTGCTAATGGAAGAGCAGGCCCAGGGAACCCCCTTGAACCACCCAATGAAGACATGGAACCTTGGGAGAGGAGTAAAGAGTTTTCCTTTGAGGTGTAGCTATTTTAGCTTTCCTTTCAGGTATAGCTGTTTTAGCTACCTTTGTTTCTATAATGCTCCTCTCATTTCCATTCTGCTCTATTCTTGTGTCCTACATTTGGAATGAGGAAGACCTGAGATCAATTAAGACCCTACAAAGTCATTTTAAACTCTGACTCAGTTTCCTCATCTCTAAAATGGGAATAACCTATTTTCCAAGGTTGTTATTAGGATCAAATGAGATGGCATTATTTGTTTGGTTTGTTTTTTTTAGGTTTTTGCAAGACAAATGGGGTTAAGTGGCTTGCCCAAGGCCACACAGCTAGGTAATTACTAAGTGTCTGAGACCGGATTTGAACCCAGGTACTCCTGACTCCAGGGCTGGTGCTTTATCCACTATGCCACCTAGCCGCCCCGATGGCATTGTTAAAACATATGCAAAACCTTAAAATAATCTATCCAATCCAATAAAACCCCATTTATTAAATGTCTATGACACTGTGCTAAGTGCTGAGGTTAATAACTAATAAAATGAAATTAATTAATTAATCAAATGAGAGATAGTCCCTGACCACAAGGACTTTACAATTTAAAGGGGTAGACAACACATGAGAGAAGACCATGAAGGGCCCAAGGGATTTTGGGGGCAATACTCTGATCAGAGTACCCTCAAGGTGAAGACAGGTCAGACAGCAGATGCAAAGTGACATGATCCCAGAGCTCAGTCTTTAATCTCTATAAAGGAAGGTATAGAGAGGAGTCTGTCATTCTGTCCTCCAATCAGTCCTCAAACAGCTAGGGACTAAGCAAGGAGATGTCAATCAGAGCTTGAATTAGCTGTAAGATAGTAAATTTAGAAGTGATGGGAGGAGTATCTTGTTTCCAGGAGTTGAAACCAGGCAAGAGGAATGCATATAAATGTATAAATAAATGTTTTTGGTGGTGGTTCTTCATAATAAAGTTTCAAAGAGAAAGCTCTCCTATACTATGTTTGTCCTCCTTCTCAAAGAAGACCGTGACATCAGGTGAGGTGATACATGAATTGGATTTGAGTGAAGGGGGTGGGGGGGTGGGGGGTGGCGGGAATTGTGTTGAGTCACCAACCTCACTTTCTCCTCCAGAGTCTTCTGGATCCAGTGGCCAGATACAAATTGAGATGACTGGAGAAGGTCCTGGAGGGCAGCTGGGTGATGCATTGGATAGAGCACTGATTTTGGAATTAGGAGGACCAGAATTTGAAGCTGGTCTCAGACATTTGATACTAGATGCTCTAGTAAACTGCCTGCCCAATCCTTTGTATTCTTAGATAGAGCCTCCAGGCACTGGGGAGGTCAGAAGGAAATCTATCTAGAACTAATATGCTAGAAGACTGGAATTCATCCATGGGGATAATTGGGTAGCAGGATTAGAGAGGGACCCAAAAAGAGAGAAACTATGATGAGTTGGTGGGCTAATTAAAGATGGTACCTCACTATATTCAGACCAGTCTCATTTGTGTCTTCAAACATGCCCTTTCCATTCTCACCTCTACACTTTTCCTTCACCCTACCCTGGATCCTTCCTATTGCAGATTTCTGGACCGTATCAGAATCTGGCTACCAGGTAAATTCACTGTACTTTTCTGTACTTTTAAGCTACTTCTTGTGTCTTGTTTTTTTCCCCACTAGAATGTATACACTTTGAGGGCAGGGCTTGTTTTTCTTGTATTCCCATAGTAGATGGTGAACCTGAGCACTGATTTTGGAGTAAGGAGGATGGGAGTTCAAAGTAAGCTTCAGATACTTGACCTGTACTAGCTGTGGGACCTTGGGCATGTCACTTAATCCTGATTACCTCATATCCTATGCTATATTGACAAGAATAGTATTCAGACCAAGAGTGACAATATTTCTACATTCATTTTAAAAATATCATTTTGCATTTTTGACTCCTAGTGAGCTTGTGGTCTTCATGTGACCCAAAGAGTTTTTTTACACCAACTCATGTCTAATCATTAGAGCTCCATTCTAGAATTGTAAAGCTGTTGTTTTCAGCCAAATGGGATATTCTTCTTATCACTTCATCTATGTCTGAAGGACCAAATTCTCATTAAGGCAAACCACACATTTATCAGTTGCTTTTTCTTTTGGTAGAGAGATCACTATTGCAGATGTTTGGATGGGTCCATGTCCCCAAGTGATATTGGCCAGAAATGTTCTTTGTTACTTAGGACCTTTCCCTTCCTCATTTTCTCCTAGAAAGATTTCCGCCCCCCCCCCCATTCTTTTAAGAAATATTTCATTGTTTTGGAACACCTAGAAAACAAAAAAAAAATGCATTTCTTAAAGTCTTATCTTTTTATTCAAAGATGAAGACCAACTCTTCTCTTGGTGTATTCTTGTTGGCATAAACACAAATATAGAGCATTCTGTATAGGTTAATAAAAATTCCCTATCCTCCAAACTTGTTGAAATCCAGATCCTAGGTCCTCTGCATTCTTTTTTTCATTGTTGACTTAATTAATACTTGGCTAACTCTTGGCTATCTGCTGGGGTTAACTGCCTTAGGCCTGATGTAAGATTTATTGAATCCTATCTAGCTGTCCTTTGGGGATATGGTCTTCTCCACCTGAGGCTTGTTCACTGGGGGCTTCTGAAAAGAGGTTTACTATATTAGGTTGGGCTTATTTTACCTTTTATGGCAATTTGACAGTACAATCTACTCAGCTGCCTTTAATTAGCAGTTAGTCTATTACTACCAAGCCCTAAGGGAGACAGAAGCAAAAAGATGCCAGTTCAGAGGCAGAAATCTGACCATCTAATTAGACCTAACCACCTTGGTTCTCCTTGCCACTAATCTCCAGATTTCTCCTTCACTTCCTTGGCCATGGGGCTCTTTAATTTTTAAATTCAAGATACTTCCCCTCAGCATCAGCATCACCACCATGACTATCTTTCATAAACATGCATGACTCATTCACTCTCTGAAGGTTACCTTAAAAGATGCAAGGGATACAAAGATATGATAAGGATCTTACAATCTAGGTGGGAAAGCAGGATATAAGCATGGTAAAATAACTAATAGTGACAATTTATAGTATTCTAAGTACAAGATCATTGATACAGTCAATAAAAGCCACAGAAGTTCTGAGGAATGAGATTGTTGAGGGCAAAGATGGTCATTATAGACTTCATGAAGGAAGAGGTTCTTAATTGAGGCTAACATTTCAAATGGGGAATTCCATGGTGAGACAAAGGCAACTCAAGAACTTTGAGAGAAATATATAAAAGTTGAAGGGCAGCTAAGTGATTTGATAGAGCACCAAGCCTAGAATCAGGAAAACTTGAGTTCAAATCTGGCCTCAGACACTAACTCTGTGACCCTAACCAAATCATCGTAATCTAATTTGCCTCAGTTTCCACATCTATAAAATGAGCTGGCAAAGGAAATGGCAAACTATTCCAGTGTCTTTGCCAAGAAAGACTTGCCCAGTGACACATAGAGGAGAAATGTCAGAAGCAAGATTATCCACTGCACTTTATCCACTGTTCTCTGCATCACCAGCTGCCTCTTGAATAAGGTAAGGGAAGTAGATTTTCTCAACTCTTCCCCAGGGGCAATTTTTATCATCTCAATATTTGTTTTGTTTTATTGTTATTTATTTCTGTTTATATTTCTTTCATCCTGGATATTATTCTCCTGCTTCTGCTTATCTCACTTGGCATCAGTTCATATGCTTGCCTGAATTCTTCATATTCTTTATTTCTTTCAGTGCAATGACATTTGATTAGATCCATGTGCCATAACATCATGAGTTATTCCCTGGATTGATGGGCACCTATTTTGTTTATAATTCTTTGATAGGACAAAAAGTGCTGCAATGAAATGATGATTTCTGTGGGAAACTTCTTTTTGTCTTTGAGCTCCATGATGGAGTTCTTCCTGGATTCTCCACAATCATCCATGGTACCTCAGTAACCTCATGTGTCTGTTCTTTCAGAATACCCAAGGATGTCATGCAGCCCAGTCTGCTGATTTGAAATCATCAGGGGCTCCCTATCTCTCTACTTATCTTTGCTATCAATTACCAATTAGCCATGTTTGTTCTTTTCTCTCTGATCAGAGATCATAGTTCTTGGCAGAGAAAATGAACAAAATAAGAGCTGAACAACTCTGTTTTTCTTTCCATTGTCTGTTATTTTCCCATCCACCTGCAGCAGCAGTTTTAGTCATTCTTGGATCCTACTCTTCCCCCAATATAGCTTTAAAAAAACAAACCTGAAACATCCCTTGTTGTCTTTAGCTTCCTTCCCTCACCAGCCTCAGTTAATTCTGAACATTAACACTCCTGACATCTTTCTTACAGGACCATGCCATGCTTTTCAATTCATCCTCTGTTTTCTGTTCTTATTTCCAACTTCTACTCTTGGCTTTTAAAAATCTAAGCTGGTTGATGAGTTCTCTCTCCACAGGCATCCATCCACATCAGCCTCTTTAGACAAGTCCCCCTTTGCTTCCTCAGTGAAAATGTTTTTCTCTGAGTCTTCTGAATATCATTCTTGAGAGTTTCCTATTCCCCTCCCATAGCTAACTTCTAAAAAAAATTAGTTCCTTGGTTCCTACCTAATCCTTCATATTCCTCCTATATTGTACAGAGGGTAAAGGTTAGCTCCTGAGGCTTATCTTATTTCCCCTGGGGGTGGGGGTGGGGGTGGTGAATAGGAAGAACAAATTTCCTTGGATATAAGGTAAATCTTGGATCTGATGCATTATCTATAAAAGAGAAGCCTCTTTGGTACTTGGCTCCTGAGATGCCTAATGGGTACAAGATACAGATTTCATTCATAGGCAACTACCCTCTTATCATACACAGTGATTATTTCTAGGGGTTCATCTGCATCCAGGAGCTCCTCAGGTCACAGATCAAGAATATTGTGTCAACACTTTATCCTCCAGTTTATAAAAGACAGCCTGGTGGTAAAGAGGAGAGAGCACTGAGCTGGGAATCAGGAATATCTGAGTTCAAACCTTGCCTCCATCACTTACTTGATGTGTGATCCTGGGCAAGTTACTAAACCTCTGTTTGTCTCACTTTCCTCATTCATAAAATGAGGATTATAAAAGCATCTACACTGTAAGGCTATTATGAGAATTACATAAGAAAAGTAATCTCAAAATGTGATTATTACTATTATTGTTTTCTTCCCACATCCAAACTTCCCTTGTCATCTCGATGGAATCCTCATGCTCCTAACTACCCAGACTTTTGAATTGTCAGAGTCATCCTTGATTCTTCCTATTTCTCTCACCCCAAATAGTTAATGAGTTGCCAAGTCCTAGCAATTTTAGCTCTGCAGTATCCATACCCATAGTTATCATTGTGATTCAGACTGCCATTCTCCCTAGCCTCAATTGTTATAATAACCTCTTCAATGCTTTTACTCCATCCATTTTCTTCCCTTCTCCAATCCTGTCCCTCCTAGTAGTGCTTCCTAATGCACAGATATGACTGTATTGCTACTTCCTACCTCAGAATCCTTCAATAACTACCATTACTTCAATAGCTAACATTACTGCCTATAGGGAAAAATGCAAAATTCTCCACATAGAATTTAAGTTCCTTTTCCAATATCTCTGATCTACCTTTCCAGTCCTTACTTAATACAATACTTTATAAATTTTGCTTTAGCTAAACTGGACCTCTGGCTAGTCTCTGGTCTTATTCTGTTCTTTCTACATTCTGTAGATCCCCAGAGTCTATTCCTCATGTCAGGGACCTACTTGTTACCATATCACTCACTGAAATACATTTCTTCCTTCAAGACCCAGATCAGGTATAACCTTTTGAGAATTATAGTTGTGTGTTGGTTGGAATACTGGACCAGAATTCAGGAAGATCTGGGTAGTAGTCTCCATTTTATCAAGGAGGGAATTGAGGCGCAGAGAGTTTATGACTTTTGTCTAGGACCACAACCCTAATAGGTATCTAAGGTGGGATTTGATCCTGCAGCTTCTTGATTTCAGGTTTAGCACATTGGTCATTAAATCATTCTGCTCTTTACAAAAGATAATTATGAAAGATTTGGAGCTGGAAGCAGGGTGTCTTAGATTTAGTCAGCTAGTATTTATTAAGTTCCTACTATGTGCCAGGCACTGTGCTGGGGATACAAAGAAAGATTTAAAAAAACAGTGCCTGTTTCAGGACCTCAATAGTCTAATGGATTTTTTTTAAACAAGGCATTGGGGTTAAGTGGCTTGCCCAAGGCCACACAGCTAGGTAATTATTAAGTGTCTGAGGCCAGACTTGAACTCAGGTACTCCTGACTCCAGGGCCAGTGCTCTATCCACTGTGTCACCTAGCCACCCCTGTCTAATGGATTTTTAAAATTTAACTTACTTTTAATATTCTTTTCTTTTTATATTTTGAATTACAAATTTTCTCCTGCCATCCAAACCCTCCTCTACTCACTGAGATGGCAAGCAAAATATTAATTATACATGTGAAATCATATAAAGCATATTTCCAAATCAGTAACATAGCAAAAACAGGGCAAAAATGAAGTGAAAAAATATACTTTAATTTGCAGAGTTCATCAGTCCTCTTCTGAAGGCAGATAGAACTTGCTCACCATAAACCCTTTGGAGTTATCTTAGATCATTATATTGATCAGAGTAGCCAAGACTTTTACTGTAATCATTATTATAACAATGTTGTTACTGTGCACAATGATTTCCTGGTTCTTCTCACCTCCCCTTGCATCAGTTCATTTAGTTCTTGCAATATTTTTTGAAATTAACCCCCATATCATTTCCCATAATATGAGTACCCCATCAGAACCATATAGCACAATTTGTTCAGTCATTCGCCAGTTGATGGACATCAATTTCCAATTCTGTGCCACCACAATTAGCTGCTCTAAATATTCTTGTACATACAGGCTCTTTTCCTTTTTCATTAATCATTTTGAGCTACAGATCCAGTTGTTCTTTTCTGGGCCAAAATATATGCAGAATTTTATAGCCCATTGGATATAGTTCCAAATTTTACTCCAGAGTGATTGAAAGAGTCCATAAATGCACAATAGTTCATTAAATATCTATTTTCCCACATTACCCCCAACATGTCATTTCTGATGGATATGAGATGTTAGCTCAGAGTTACTTAAATTTGCATTTCTTTAATCAACAGTGATTTAGAGCATTTTGTCATATGGCTATAAATATCTTTGATTTCTTCTTCTGAAAACTGTTCCATCATATTCTATGACCATTTCTCAATTAGGAAATGGCTCTTATTTTTCCAAATTTGATTCAGTTTCCAATATATTTAAGAAATGACACTATGATCAGAGAAATTTTTCTGCTGCTGCAAAAGAAAAAATTTTATATCACATCATGTCTTTGGTACCTTTTAGCAAAAGGTAGTTTACTTTATTCTTTTTAAACTTTGTCTGTTTTTGCCTTTGCAAATATATTCTGATTCATTGCCCCCTTCGATTCCATGTGTATCTTTCTGTTTAAAATATATCTCTTGTATACAACTCATTGTTGAATTCTGGTTTCTAATTTATTTTCTTATCTGTTTCCATTTTATGGATCACCTCCTTGCATTCATATTCACAATTATGATTACTAACTGTATTTCCATCCATCCTATTTTCTTCTATTTGTCCTTCTCTGAATTTTTAAAAATTCTGTCTCTCCTTGAAAGTCTATTTTGCTTCTGACTACAACCTTGGCTAATCTAGGCTCTTTTTTTAATTACTGTCCCCTAAATTTTTTATCTCTTCCTGTTCTTATTTCCCTATTGAGTAAGATAGGTTTCTATACCAAACTGAGTATTTTTATTATACATTTCCCTCTTTGAACCAATTCAAATGAGAGTGGGATTCAAGAAATGACCTCCTTATTTTCCACTCCACTATAAAAGTTCTTCCTTGGCCATCTCTTTTCCTCAAAACTTACCTCTTTTCTGAAATGATACAGGGACACCCTGAAGGTCTCTCTTAAAAACTTTAGAATTGGAAGGCAGCTAGGTGGTGCAGTGGATAAAGCACTGGCCCTGGAGTCAGGAGTACCTGGGTTCAAATTGGGCTCAGACACTTAATAATTACCTAGCTGTGTGGCCTTGGGCAAGCCACTTAACCCCATTTGCCTTGCAAAATCCTAAAAAAAAAAAAAACCTTTAGAATTGGGCAAGTCACTTAAACCCATTGCCTCACTCCCCCCAAAAAAAGAACTTTAGAATTCATTGTACAGCATGGGAAATAGTGGTCTAGGAACACCCAGCTTCTCATTTGCTCATTAGAAAGTGTGCTACACTCTATGAGCAAGGCAGAATTGAAGCAAATCAAAGGAACACGAGATATGTAAATTTAGAGTAAATACCCCATTTGTTCACATGGTCTACTTGTGCCTAACTTGTGGTAGAGCATTCCAAGCTTATCTTAGTCTGATCAGCCACAGTTGGACACACTGTAATTTGTTTCTAATAAAATGATGCTAATTTAGGTCTTCTTTGATAATGAAAGCCAAGAACCAATCAACCAACCAACTTCTTTTTGCCCTTTCAATTTTTTTAGATTGTTCCAATATTATCAACTCACCCCTATGCCAAGTTCTTAGGAGTTACATGTATCATCTTCCCATCTTGGAATGAAAAGTTTAATTTCATTTAGTATTTATGATTTCCCTTTCATGTTTACTTTTTTATGCTTCTCTTGAATCTTGTGTTTGTATGTGAAATTTTCTATTCAACTCTGGTCTTTTAATCAGGAAAGCATGAAAATGCTTTTTTATTAAAATCCATATTTTCCCTGAAAGATTATACTCATTTTTCCTGGGTAGGTGATTCTTGTAATCTTGTAATCTTAGATCCTTTGGACTCTAGAATATCATACTTCAAGGCTTCTGCTCCCTTAAAATGGAAGCTTGTTGCAATCGTTGTGTATGGGAGTGTTGTGAATTGTCTTCACCTAGCATCCTTGAACACCAGAGTCTTATCTTACTAAGTGCCACAGGAGTGGGAATGGATTAGCGACTGGAAATGTATTTAAGCACTGGTACTTTGGTGAATAAATGGAGAACTTGGAGATCTTGATGTTGTATTTGTCTCCTTTATCATCCTTGTCCCCCACCCCTCTAATGCTCACCTGGGGAAGATTGAGGGAATCCAGAACTGGGATTAAGCATATGGCACCCATAAAAGGACAACAAAGGTGGTATTATCTGAGTAAAGTCCAGAAGAAGGACATAGTAGATACAAGCAAGAGAACCAGGCAACATCCCAAAGCAGAGGACTCTGGAGAAAGTAACAGGTTGATTTATTACTTAGGGGGCTGATTTTAAACAAAAAGGAACTAGCAAAAGTGAGAAAACAATTAAGTATTTAACATTGAGGAGTCAGCAGAAGAAGAGTCTCTGAGACAATGCCCTTGCTCAGCAGGAGTCCGTACCATCGCCATGAACTGGATGAGGAGGATCTGCTTGCTGCCCCTTTTGACCGTGGCTGCCAGCCTGATTGTACTATGCATGTTAAGCCTGATCCAAACCCCTAAACCTACGGGCAACTATAGAGACTTCTGGTCATTGCAGAAGACCCTGACTCAGAGCCTGACATTGACCCAGACTTTGATGCAGATGCTGACAGAAAATTGCACTCCAGAAGCCACAAGTTTTACTTGCCAGCCTACAGTCGACTGCAACTCGGCTGTTGCTTGGGCAGCAGAGGACTGTGAATGGAACACTAGCTGTGCTTACTGTGTTGAGAGCAAAAGTGCCACATGCTGTTGGACAGTTTGTTATGGTGATGGCTACTGTTCAAAAGGTGCAGCAACTCCAGGTTGTACTGGTGTTAATGTTTCAAATGCTCTCTCTCTCTCTCTCTCTCTCTCATTCTCTGCCATTCCCACCCTCTGCAGAGGGAGGGGGGAGAGGGGGGAGGATCTTCCTTTTGGGAACTTTGAAACTCAAACCCATGTCTCAAAAAACTTATTTTAGAAATCAAGGGACTCCCATGCCTTCTTCCTGGTTTGGGGAGGAGGGGGTTGAGTAATGACTATATTTTCAATTGGTTAGTGATAGGGAAGCTTTGTGGTTCAATTAGTTAAGAAAAAAGGGGAAGATTTTTTTCTAGGATTGAGAAATTTGGATTTTGACTTTTAAATGCCTATGGCTTATATTTCTATTGACTGGTCTTGACTGGTATGTGTGTATGTGTGTATTTGAACATTTATAAGCATTTTATATCTCTCTACTAGCCTGGAGAGGTGGGCAAATATTTCTATATGCTAAGATCTTGTACTGGCCAGGATATTAGTCTCAGCTTGGTAAATGTGATAAAAGAGTTGTTTCTGTGTTCATGTTAGTGTCTAAACTCCTCTGTGTGTGTGTGTGTGTGTGTGTGTGTGATTCAGATCTGAAATAGTTAAATGTTGCCTGAGTTACTCCTTTTAGTTTGGGTTTTGAATTTGATTGCTTTGAAAGGGTTTTTGTTGGCAAAAGAAAAGTCTTTGTAATATTTGGCCATTTGTAAGTTGGGGATAAAATGTATTTCAAGGAATTTGGAAATATTGGTTTTTGTTAAATTGACATTTGTGTATACTATTTTTGAACTTTTATTTACAACTTATGTGGCATTCATTAGGTAATAATTTTATTTCAAAAACAAGAAGAGTGTTTGGGAGTATTGTGGATTATCTTCACCTGGTATCCTTGAACACCAGAGTCTTATCTTACTAAGTGCCACAGGAGTGGGAGTGATTAGAGACTGGAAAGGTCTGGTGTTTTGGTGAATAAACATAGCACTTGGAGATCTTGATGGTGTAATTGTCTCCTTTGTCATCCTTGTCTCCAGCCCCTCCAATGCTCACCTGGGGGAGATTGAGGGAATCCAGAAATGGGACTCAATAGAAGCTGCTGAAACTTGTGTAATATTGATTGTGATTTCATAATATTTAAATGATTTCTTTTTGGTCATTTGAAGTGTTTTCTCTTTGACCTGGGATTTCTGGAATTTGATTGTGATATTTCTGGGAGTTTTGATTTTGGGACCTCTTTCAGGAGGTGATCAATGAATTCTTTCTCTTTTCTATGTTTTCTATTTCATCTTTGGATCTAAGATATCAGGATAGATATCAGGGTAAGATATCAGGTCCTTTATAATTTCTTGAAATATTATATTTAGGCTCTATTTTTTATCATGGATTTTAGATAGTCCAATAATTCTTAAATTCTCTCTTTGATATATATTTTCTAGGTCATTTGTTTTTCCAATGAGAGATTTCACATTTTTTTTATTCAATTTTTTTTAATTTTTATTTTAATGTTTCTTGATGTCTCATGGAATCAGTACCTTCCATTTTCCCAGTTCTGCTTTTTAAGGGGTTTTTTCCTTCAGTGAGATTTTGTTCTTTTTCCATTTGGTCAATTCTACTTTTTAAGGTGTTATTTTCTCTAGTATTTATTTGTGCCTCCCTCTTTTCTCAAGCTGTTCATTTTCTTTACATAATTTTCTTCTTCCACTCTTATTTCTTTTGCCAATTTTTCTCCTAATAATCCTATATCTTTCTTTACCTCTTCCAGAAATTGTAATTGGGCTTGGGTCCAATGACCATTTTTCTTTGGTTTGTTTGTAGCTGTTTTCACATTTATTTTCTTCTAAGTTTATGTCTTGTTTTCCCTGCTACCATAGTTTTTTATGATCGAGGTCCCTGCCTCCTTTTTTGTTTGCACATTTTCCAAGCCTGTTTCTTGACTTTGAACTTCATGTTGAAGTTGAGTTCTACTCATTTGAGAGTAGGGAGGCATTGCCCCAAGCTTCAGGCATTTTTGTGCTACTGTTTTTTAGAGCTAGTTATGGGGCCTGCAAGTTTTTGGTGCTTCCAAGGTGGTGTGATTCAAGGATTAGTGTGGTCTCTGCTTTTCTGGTAGGCACTCTGGATCTCTGACCCAGCAGTAGTCCCTATTCTTCTCTGCCATGAATCTACACTGAAAACACTAGCAAAGGGTCTTCTGTAATCTCTTTCTGACCAGTTGTTCAATCTCCCTTACCATCTCTCTGGATTGAGAGCTATCAAAGCTGCTACTGTTACTGCTGTGGCTGCTGTTGCTGCTATAACTGTTACTGCTGTGGCTGTGGCTATTGCGTCCAAGGCCCTCTCCTGTTACTGAATCATGGGCACTCTCATTCAACCCCAACCCTAGTGTTGCCTTTCCTGTTAAGTTTTCTCAGACTAGAAAAATGTGTCATTCTGACTTTTTGTTGGCTGTATCATTTCAAAATTAGACTTGAAGAGTTATTTGAAAGTTCTTTGGAATGAAATGTTAGAAAGTTCAGCTAAGTTTTTACCCATACTCTACAATTTTGATTTTTCCTCCTCCTATGGTCTTTGAAACCACATAATACAACCTTTTCACTTTACAGGTGAAGATATTGTGACAGAGTTTGAGCAACTTGACAAGGTCAATTTAATAATTTTAATTAAAAAAAATTGTTAGGTACCAACTATGTACAAAACACTATGCTAAGTTCTAGGAATCAGAAAAAATAAAATTGAAAAAAAGGTCCCAGTCTCTTCCTGCCAAGAGATTCCCAGCAGCATACAATAACATGCTCAAAGAAATTAACAAAAGATAAAATGTGATCAGAGTAAAGGCATCTAGACAAAGTACAAAAGAAATATGAGAAGGAAATGATTACTTTTATCTGAGGAGACCAAGGAAGGAGAATCTGAGTCTTAAAGGAAAATGTTCTCAATAAGAGCAATGGAGGACATTCATTCTAAAGATTTTATTTATTTTGAGTTTTACAATTTTTCCCCTAATCTTACTTCCCTCTCCCCACCCCCATAGAAGGCAATTTGCCAGTCTTTACATTGTTTCCATGGCATACGTTGATCCAAATTGAATGCGATGAGAGAGAAATCATATCCTTACGGAAGAAACATAAAATATAAGAGATTGCAAGATCAGACAATAAGATATCAGGGTTTTTTTTTTCCTAAATTAAAGGTAATAGTCCTTGGTATTTGTTCAAACTCCACAGTTGTTTCTCTGGATACAGATAGTATTCTCCCTCACAGACAGCCCCAAATTCTCCCTGATTGTTGCACTGATGGAATGAGCAAGTTCAAGGTTGATGTTGCTGTTAGGGTGTACAGTGTTTTTCTGGTTCTGCTCATCTCACTCAGCATCAGTTCATGCAAATCCCTCCAGGCTTCCCTGAATTCCCATCCTTCCTGGTTTCTAATAGAACAATAGTGTTCCATGACACATATATATCACAGTTTGCTAAGCCATTCCCCAATTGAAGGACATTTACTTGATTTCCAATTCTTTGCAACCACAAACAGGGCTGCTTTGAATATTTTTGTGCAAGTGATGTTTTTACCCTTTTGCATCATCTCTTCAGGGTATAGACCCAGTAGTGGTATTGCTGGATCAAAGGGTATGCACATTTTTGTTGCCCTTTGGGTGTAGTTCCAGACCACTCTCCAGAAAGGTTGGATGAGTTCACAGCTCCACCAACAATGTATTAGTGTCCCAGATTTCTAACAACTCTTCTGACAATGATTATTGTCCTTTCTGATCATATTGGCCAGTCTGAGAGGTGTGAGGTAGTACCTCAGAGATGCTTTAAATTTGCATTTCTCTAATATGTAATGATTTAGAGCAATTTTTCATATGACTATGGATTGTGTTGATCTCCTCAACTGTAAATTGCCTTTGCATATCCTTTGACCATTTGGAGGACATTGATTCTAGATATGTGGAACACACATGAATGGATAAGATCAAAGGATGGCCAGAAGTCCAGTTTGGCTGAAAGGCAAGTAGAACAAAAAAAAAACAGGAAAGGTTGGAACTAGATAGAGGAGGACCTTGAATTCCAGGAAATATAGACATATGTATATGTATGTATGTATATATACACACACATATATATGATGTGTATGTGTTTTTGTTCAAAAAGTAGAGATCTTCTTTAAGTTTTGAATAGGACAATGATTTAGTCAAACCTAAATATTAGGAACAGTTCCTAGGAAGTTACTATAAAGGGTGGATTAGAGACTAGAGAGACTGGTGGTAGGAAGACCAATTAGAAAACTATTATAATAATCTAACTAAAAGGAGATAAGGACCTGAATCAGGAAGAGGCTATTAAAAGAAGCAAAGGGAAAAAATTCATTTTATTTCAACATGCATTTGTTGAATATCTACAATGTACCCAGCATTTCTTGAAGCTATGGGATACAAAGACAAAATTAAGCAATCTCTGCCCTCAAGGAGTTTACATTCTCTCAATTCATCACTATTAAGAGTAGCACATTAATTAATTAATTAATACATATAAAAGCAACTCTGACATTTTATCAAACACTCAAAAATTGGCAAAAATGGCATACAGAAAAAAATGGATCTTAGAGAAATATTGATATTAGAGAACTATTAGACCTCTGACTTAATTCAACTATTCTCAAAAATAATAGAAATATTCTCAAAAATAATAGAAAAGTGACTATATGTTGATCTAGAGAAAATGAATACTTGGCATTTACTACAAAGACAGAGAAAAAGATATTATTTCTACCAAAAATATCTAGAGCATCATTTTTTTTGTATTAGCAAGGAACTGGAAATAAGATAGTGATTCATTAATTGGTGAATAGTTGAATAATATTTGACATGTGAATACAATGGAATATTGTTGCCCAGTAAGAAATGAAGAACATTAACAATTCACAGAAACTTAGGAAGGTTTTATTTACTGATGAAAAGTGAAATGAGCATAAGCAAGAGAACAGTGTATACAATCACCAGAATAATATAAAGGAAAGCAACCCTAAAAAAGATTGAACTCAGATCTATTCAATGACCAGTATCATCTCCAAAGTCAAAGGAACATATATCTAGGGCTAAAAGGCATTCAAGGATTGATAACAAAATATATCTTCTTTTCATGGAAAGGTGATGACTGTAGTTGCAATATAAAGTATGATATTATCTATTATCTACAGTCAATGTCATTTTGTGTTGCTTAACAGTACTTCTTTGTGGGGCAGCTAGGTGGTGCTAGGCCTAGAGTTAGGAAGACTTCTCTTCCAAATCTTGCCTCAGACATTACTAGATGTATGACCCTGGGCAAGTCATTTAGCCTTGTTTGCCTCAGTTTCTGCATTTTTAAAATGAGCTGGAAAAGGGAAAATAATTTCAATATTTCCCAAGAAAAACTCAAATGAGGTCACAAAGAGTGTGTAGTTTAGATACTACTGAACAACAATAAAAAAACTGCTTTGTTACAAAGAATAACAATATAATAGAGATCCCCTAAAAGTGTTAAATTTTTTTAAATGAAGAGCAGAATTAATAAATGGTAGATGGGTGGGGAACTAAGGAGGACCAGATCAAAGAAGGGAAAAAGGGAAAAGAGTAAAGGTAAAATTGATAGGATGTAATAACTGATTGGATGTAAGATGAAAGGAAGACAAAAATGACTTCAAGGTTAGGATCCTCAGAGACTGAGTATATGGGAAAGACAACAATGGAAATAGCAAAGTAGGGAAAAGAGTCATCTCAGAGAGAACAGTTAGACCTTAACACATTGAGTCTAAATCAACAGAACATTCACAGAGGTATGTTCACCAAACATTTGGAACTGAAGCTGAAATGAAGTGACAATGATAGATATTTGAGGGTCTTTCTTCTATAAAGAGGCAGTAGTTGAAGCCTAGGAGTAGAGAAGATCATCAAGGAAGGGGCTGAGAACATATAGTAGAGGTGAAGAAGAGAATGAGAAGTCAGCAAAGAATATGCAAGAGTGGTAAGCAGGATAGAAAGGCAAAGAGGAATGTATAAGTGTCATGGAAGTCAAGAGAGGTGAGACTGCCAAAAGAAGAAAGTTTCCTAACAGTATCAAGTTGCAGAGATGTCTTGAAAGATGAATACTGAGGAAAGACCATCAGAAAATTTTAGCTCAAAAATCACTGACCAAGCAGAAAAGGATAAAATTGGAGGTTTAAGAAAACATGGAATAATTAATGTAAAGAATGTGATCATCAGTGAGAGAAATAAAACAATTGCCTTGAAGGGGTGCAATCTCAGTAAAGAGTTGATAACACACCAGACCAGTGGGCACTCAGAATTAAGGAAATCTGGTAAGGTGAAGCAACCTTAAGTACCCCAGGAAATAAAGAGAGCTTAGAAGCAAGTGAGCCCTAAATTAGATAACCATTAAGAAAAGGGATTCAAACATTGAGAGTCCTTCCTTTGTGTGCAGTCTCTGGCAGGAGAAGACAAATCCCACCTTCACCAAACTTTTTCAGCTGCAAGATTTGTCTTTGTTTTTAACCAAAACCAGTTTTCCATCTCTTGGTGATCTCTGCCATTCAAAGACTCACACTGGAATGCCCCTCCACAGCTTTGCCTTCTTTATACCCCCCACTATTCTCCCAAATTAAGCCTATCCAGCCCTATCACTAATACAATCAAACACTATGTCCTCCCAGGCAGGAACTAACTCTGCAGTTGATAATTTTTCTGTATAATCATGAAAAGGCAGCATCATGATGGTGGACTTGTTAGAAGAGAAATGAGATCAAGTCCTGGCTCTAAAACTGGCTAGTTGTATGACTCTGAACAAGTTATTTGACCTTTCAGAGACTCAATATCCTCTCTAAAATGGGAGCAATAATATTTGCATTAGCTCTCAGGATTGTCATGTAGAACAGACTTAAGAAAAGCTTAAAGCCTTATGTAAATGAGGACTAATTCTCTTCATGATCACCAACTGCCTAGTCTACATACTTTTATTCCTTATTCATTTTATTCATGAATCCATTCTTTTCTCTAAGTAATGCTTTGTCTACATATGTGCTAGGGTAGAAAAACCACTGACCTGAGTCACAATATTCAACCCTACAGTAGATTTTATGTGAAACCAAAGATGAATTATGTCCTCTCTAAGAGCCTCAATTTCCTCATCTGTAAGATAAAATGACTCACCTTCCTCCCCTTTTTCAGCTTCCTGTTGTGCACAGTCTTCCCCCATTCGATCGTAATCTCCTTGAAGACAAGGTCTGTCTTTTGGGGTTTGTTTTGTATTACTCGGCATGATGCCTGGCGCATGGTAGGCATTTAATATTTTTGATTGACTGACTCTAAGGTCCCTTCCCTCCCTTTAACAAATCACATGGTCAGCTCCTCTATGAAGCTTTTCTTGAGTTCCACCTTCTCCATTGCAAGGTAACCAGGATCCTATCCCTCCTCTCCAATCCCACTTCAGGTAGGACTTGACTTGTGCCCCTCTTTAGCATTTATCTTTTATCACTCTAATGACAGTAGATAGAGGGTTGACTTTGCCATTAATAAGACCCAGTCCTACCCTCAAACACAAGTTGCCTTTGGGATTTTAACCTCCCAGTTAGTAAGCAAGTTATTTGCTTAAATGTTCAATATTCCAAGCAAATCTCTAAGACTACTTTCCAGAAAAGTTGCAGATCTCTCTCCATAAGGGAAGTTTCCATTCCAGGAGATTAAATCACAGGTCTGGATTTTTTTAAGTCATCTATTCTGATGCTAGTTTAGCTGATAGTCATTTTCTTTCTGAGTTCTTTCTTCCTAGCACCTGACAGTCTTCTGTACACAGTAGATGCCAAACTAATAATTATTGAAGTCCACCATTTCTTTATATCTTTAGATCATTGTTGTGGAGCTGCATAAAGAAAGTCATAACTCCCAAGAACAAGGAAGAGATATTTTTTATATTCAGCCCTCATTAGATTTCATCTTAAGTACTGTGTTCAATTCTAGACCCACATTAAAGGAAAATATTGATAAACTATAGGATATGTCCAGAGGAGAGCAGCCAACATGATCACAGATTTTTGAGTCCATGTCATATGAGAATCCACTGAAGGAAATGGGAATATTTAGGCTGGAAAAGAGAATAGTCTTGTGAGGCAGGATAGTAGAGGCTTAAAACATTAGAGGGCTGACAACTGGGAAATGGATTAGACTTTTATTATTTGAGGAATGATGAGTGGAAGTGGCAAAGAGGAAAAGTTAGGATTGCTATTAGGGAAAACTAGACCTCCCTCTGCAGGGTGTTGGGTTCCTCAGCCATGGAGGTCTTCAGATTTGACCGCTTGTCAAGTGCTTGAGAGGGGAGATTCCTTTTTATCCATAAATTGGACTTGGTAGCTATTGAGCTATCTTTCAACTCCCAAATTCTGTGATTCTGTCATCTGATTTGACCAATTCTTTTCTCTACTCTCCACTGAATGACAGATTCTTTCTCTAACTTTTCATTTAGAATCTTTCTTTCTTTCCCCCAACCTTTCCAATTCATTTCCACCAATATATACTTCTTGGGGAAAGAATTTTTAAAGGTAGTCAGTCCCTCTGAGACTCACTGAGTCTGTACTGAGGGGGTACAATTTTGATCTGACTGGGATAAGAAGCTACCAAAAGCCTATGTAGTTGACATGAATAACCATTCCATCGAAGAGAGGGCTTTTCCCCCCTCTGACTGATGACAGCTAAATTACTGCTAAATATAGGCCTGGAATTTGCATGAATCCTCAGTCTGCCACAGCCCCTTTGGGGGATTTGATTGACAGCCAAAACAGAGGAGCCAGGCAGGCACCTGCCGACAGTGCAACCTCTCCGAGAGGGAGCAACTCACACACACACAGAGTCAGGTGAAGTCAGACTGACAGTTTCAACAGCCTCTCCTATCTCCTTCAGTTCTTTTCCTAAAGAGGTATCTTTCTATCAAAAATCATCTCCCCCTCCTCCAAAAAAAAAAAAACCCAACAATACTCTACCACACAAGTATTACTTACATAAATCTGAACTGTGCATTGCAGTAAAGGAAGTGAGTGTGAGGGACAAAAACTTTGTTCATTAAGGTTCCTGCTCCAAAGGATATACAATCTACTTGAGGATATAACTGAGAATAGAAACACTCTCATAACACAAATGATCAAGGTACATTTTTCTTATTATAATTCATATTTGTTGTTCAATCATTTTTCAATTGTCTGACTCTTTGTGATGCCATGTGAGATTTGTTCAGCAGGGATACTAGGATGATTTGACATTTTCTTCTCCAGCTCATTTTACAGATGAGGAAACTGAGTCAAACAGGGTTGTGACTTGCCCAACCCAGTACATATCTGAGGTCAGATTAGAACTCACAAAGATGGCTTCAGGCCAGGTATTTTGTCCACTAAACCACTAGTTGCTTTATAATTTACATAGTAATAGTGGTGACCAAGTTTGTCTCCCCTAAAAGAAATGAGAAAACTTACCTCCCTCCCTTCTTTTCAGAAGTGGAAGTTTATGTTTGTGCTACCAAGCTTGATTAAAGTTTTTGTTAGTTTTGGTTTTTTAATCTTTTTCTTTTTTCTTTTTTGTTATAAGAATGGTTCACTGGGTAGAGGGTCAATGGAGCAAGATATATTCAGAGAAATGAAGATGATATAAAAATAAAAGGTTTTCATACATTTTAAAACATACTTTTTAAAACTTAACCTATTAAAGCAATACATGAAAATAAAATGGCAAGATAGGTCTCTTCAATGACAAAATTCTTTATGCATGCACCTTAGCAAAGAGGGAGGGTACATTTACTTTTCATCACAGGAGGTATAGTAAGGTGTTTCAACTTGGTATGAAATAAATATTCATAGAAGCTCAGTGGATGTTTTGTAAAGCCCAGCTCAGCCTATATTCCTTAGGTTGCCCCTGATTTTATTGACAGTATGCACAAGAATATGCTAAAGAATGGGACAATTTTATTTCTGCTTCCTAGCAATTCAACTTTCTTCCCTTTTTCGTTCCTCCCTTATCACCATTCTCTTCTCCTGCCTCCCACTCTCCTCCTCATTAGTCCTCTGTCTCCAGTTCTCCCTCTTACCTCTTCTTTCTGCCCCACACTCTCCTTCTTTCCCTCTTCTCCTTATTATATCCTTCTCTCTCCCTTTCCTCTCTCTTTTTTCCTGCCATTTTTCATTCCTCCATAGCATAATCAAGACATCATTTTCTCAGACTAGGTTAAATAGAAACTGATACATCAACTTTTGATATCATCTGAAGATGAAGATAGGTGGAAATTGAACTCTTGGGTACTTCAATCTTTTCTCTAGTTGCCACCATTTTCTTCTGTTAAAGGAGGGCAGTCAGGATGGTAAAGGATTCTGTGTCTATGTGTTACTGAAGGCTGGTTAAAGGACTAGGGATGATTAGCCCGGGGAAGAGAAGGCTCGCAGGAGAAATATCTGAGTAAGCATTTTGGAGGTTTGCCTTGTGGGAGAGGGATCACACCTGTTTGTTTGGCCCTAGAGGAAAGAACCAAGAGCAAAGGTTGGAAATGCCACAATTAGCCTTGATATCAGGAAAAATAACAAGTCGAGTAAATGAAAAGTGGAATGGGAATGGTCAATCACAGGCAGTCTAATCACTTGTCAAGTAAATACATACTTGAGATTTTATATATATATATATATATATATATATATATATATATATATATATATATATATATATATATATATAATTTGGATTAGATGGCCATAAGGTTCCTTCAAACGCTAACACTCTGTGAATCTTCCCCAGAACACCTCTCCCTTGATTCTCTTGACTCTCTCAGTTATTATTCCCAAGAAGGAGACTCAATAGGAAAAAAAAAATAGGGGAGAAAGAATACTACACCAAATTTCCCTTCCAGAAGGTAAGATGCATAGATATATGACATAGGTAACAAGGCAAGAGAGTCTATGGAAAACATAATGAAGTACATGGGCTGTGAAGGCTACTGGAGTTAAGAAAAGTATGAGATAGAAAAGATTTCCTGGGAAATTCAAGACCAGAGCTGGGTGTGACTGGGTAGGTATGGGCATGTAAAGAAAGAGGGACCAGAGGAACAACACAAAGAAGGAAGGAGTGAAAGAAACATGTATTTATTAAGTGACTTTTGTGTGCCTATGATAATATTTGTCCTTCATTTTTTTTTAGGTTTTTGCAAGGTAATGGGGTTAAATGACTTGCCCAAGGCCACACAGCTAGGTAATTATTGTCTGAGGTAGGATTTGAACTCAGGTACTCCTGACTCCAGGGCCAGTGCTCTATGCACTGTGCCACCTAGCTGTCCCTGTCCTTCATTCTTGAAGAAGACCATGACATCATGGAGCTGATGCCCTGACAAGCACATGAATTGAATTTGAGTGGGGGGGGGAGGACTGTGCTAAGTTGCTAGTCTCACTTTCTCCTTTAGTTCCATCTGTGTCCAGTGACCTGATATCAATCAGGATACCTGAAATGGACCTGGATGCAAGGCAATCAAGACCCAAGACCACACAAATAGTAAGTACCAAGCACCTAAGACTGGATTTGAACTCCCATCCTCATGACTCCAAAGCCAATACTCTATCCACTGTGATACCTACCGTGCTAGCTTCTAGGAATATAAGAAAGACAGACCCTGCCCTCAAAGAGTATAAATCTAGTGGGGAAGACAATACACAAGAGGTAGCTTAAAAGGACAGAGCTTTGAATCTACCTACTAGCCAGATTTGGACATGGTCCAGAAATCTGGAATAGGAAGGACCTCAATGGAATGAAGGAAAAGTGAAGGGATGAGAACATAAAGGGCATGTTTGAAGACACAGATGAGGCTACCACCTTTCACTTGTTCCCCAACTCATCACAGTTTCTCTCTTTCTTTGGGTCCCTCTCTAATTCTGCTACCCAAGTACCTCCATGACTGACTTCCAGTCTTTTAGCCCAATCCTTCCAGAAAGATTTCCTTGTTAGTACACAGATCTACCCACTGCCTATCCAAGAATACAAAGGGAAGTATGATGAACACACTGAATATTGGGCAGGTAGTTTACTAGAGCAAAAGGAAAATTAGACTAAATAAGACCTAAGTTCAAATCACAATTTTGCCATATACAACCTGAACAAGTCAATCCTTTTCTGAGCCTCTATTTCATCTATATGACAAAAAAGTTAGACTTTGTCTCCAAAGTCTCATCTAGCGTTATTATCCTATGGATCTAGACCAATTCTGACAGACTGTAATAATGGGCAAAAATTTAATAAGATGAAATTTGAGAGGGATAGATGTAGTCTTGCACTTGGACTAAAAAGGAATCAACTGCTTAAGTACAAAATGGGAAGACATGATTAGGCATGAGTTCCTTTTTAAAAGCCCTGGGGGTTTGGGTAGACTTGCAAGATCAAAATGAGTCAGCAGTGTTATAAGGAAGCCAAAAAAAAGTCCCAATGCAACTAATAAAATATGGGTTTTGAACATTATACCCCATGAAGACAGGACTCCATCTTATTTAATCTTTCAATAACCCCCAACACCTCGCTCTATGCACTTAATAGTCAATAAATATTTATAAAGCACTGGGGATGCTTATTGAATTTAATGAAAATCTTGCTGTCAACTTCCTTTTTTTAGTGAGATGATATAATGAAAGGGCATTGAATTTGGATACAGAGATCTTGGGTTCAAATGTCAACTCTGCCAAGTGTGGCCTGGGTTGCCTTGGACAAGTCATTTAATTTTGGGAGCTTGAATCTTCTCCTTTATCAAATGACAACATTCAGCCTGATTTCTCCTCCAGATCAAAATTGTAGATTCCTTTGGACCTAATCCTGATTCTCTAAAGAGGATATAAGTAAGCTGGGGCATATTCAGTTGAGTAACAGATAAGAGACTTGAATTGTTAGCCAAGATAAGACTGAAGTGAAGGTAACAGGGAGAAAGAAAAGTGTTGTAATCCTATCTGACTTCAAATATTTAGAGGGTCATCATGGAGAAGATGGATTGGACTTCTTTTGGTTGGTCCCAAAGCCTAAAATTAACAATGTGTAAAGGTTCCAAAGGCTAAAACTAACAATATGAAGAACTCCCTAACATTTAGGCCCAAACCAAATTGAGATTTGGAATATACTGAGCCTCCCATCAATTGTTTTCAGAGAAGCTGGAAGGACAGTATTACGGATGTTTGCTTAATGGTTAATTCAAATCATCTCTGAGCTCCTTTCTAACTCTGTTATTCTATAAATCAAAGGGGTGTAGATGTAGAACTTGGAAGGGCCTTAGAAATGATCTAGTCCAAACTCCTTTTATAAATGATGAAGCTGAGGTCCATAGTGGTTTGTTAGCAAGTTTTGTAGCCAGAAGTTTAATCCCAGGCCCTCCTACTTTCAATTCAATATTAGCTTGTGAGTTCCTCAAAGGCAGGGGTTACATATTGATTTTCTTTGTATAACTAGTGCTTATCAAAATGTCTTTCATGTAGTAAGATGCTTAATAATTGTTTTAGTTCATAGTTTTTTACAGTAGGTCAGCTAGATGGTGCAGTGGAAAGAGTGCCAAGCCTGGCATCAGGAAAACTCATCTTCCTGAATAGATGTTGTATGACTCTGGGCAAGTCACCTAACTCTGTTTACCTCAGCTTTCTCATCTGTTAAAAAATAATGAATTGTAGAAGGAAATGGCAAACTATTCCCTATATTTGCCAAGAAAATCCTGAATGATGTCATGAAAAATTGAACATAGCTATAAAAGGACTGAATAGCAATAATATTCTTTACAGTATATGATACTATTGACTCATATTGAGTTTATAGTCCACTGTCCTGATTTTGGGGGGGGGGTGAACAATTATTTCACCATATCTCCTCCATCTAATGCTTGTGGACTAGAACTCACAGGTAAAACTATACCTTGATTTCTATTAAATTTCACCATATTAGATTACATACTCATGTGATTTGCACAAGGCCAAAGAGATAGTAAGTGGCAGAGATGGGATTCAAACCCAGGTTCTTTGACTCAAAATTCAGTATTCTTTTCTCTCTGCCTTATTACCAATTAGACAAACATTGCTTGCCTCTTCTTGGTTCTCAAATGTTTACTATCAGAGCCCATTAATAACTCAGCAACTATCCTGAATGTGATGAGCTCTCTCTTAAGCTCTGTTTGGACCTGTCTGCCCTCATGGAGGTAGAATACTTCCAATCCCCAAGCTTCCCATCCAGAGAAGAATGAAATCCTGGCAGTATTCTCCCTGTTAAACCTTTTCTTCTGGGAAATCTGCCTGAATTCCCAGTTCTGTCCATCCCAGAATGACCCTGCTTGCTTCCTGAACTTTGAGTGTAGCAGAGTTTTAACTAAAAGACTTTCACCCATGGCCTAGACAGTGCCTAAGGGGAGGTAAATCAACTGGGAATGAAAATCCCTTGCTACAGCCCCACCTTCCTACATTGTCAGCCCAGGATGCAGCTCCAGGGACCAAGACAGTAGTCAGAAACTAGCAATCTTATGTTCTTTCTTTCTCTCCTGCAGCAGCCAAAGAGATTTAATTCCTATATCCTGGGGCTGACACAGGGAGTAAGGAAGGGAGGGTTGACTGAAAATGGAATTTAGCTGCCAACCATCAACCTGTCTCCTTAAGACAGAAACCTGGAGGCTGAATTCTAATGACAATCTCTCCTCATGGGCAAAAGATTGCAATGTCCCAAAAGACTTCCTATTGTTGATTTTCTTGTTGTTGCTGTTTTCTACATATTGCCTAGTTTTTCTCCATGAGAGCTTGGATGAAGAATAGCCCCCAAAGGCCCCTCCTGTGGGTTCTTTACATATGGGATAATTTAGTTGTTTCTTATGCAGAAATAGAAATACCTCCTCTGACTGGCAATAGCAGCAAGACTTAAGAGACAGAGAGACAGAGGCAGAGGGAGTCAGACACAGATTAAAAGAGAGAATTCATCCATCCACATATATATATATGGATGGATTGATATTCAGATGATAAATAGATATATACATACACATATGGATGAATACATAGATATCTTAGATGATAGAGAATCTATCCATCTATAGATTTATATATATTGTATATATACATTGTAAATATCTTAGATGATAAATAGATAGCCAATCTATACATACATAGATATATACAAACATATATGGATGGATGCATAGATAGAGCATTATTTATTAAGCCCTAAACTCTGTGGCAGGCATGCTGCTCAGCATTGATGATATAAATATAAATAAACAGATCAGTCCCTACCATCAAGGAACAGAAGTCACTGGGACAGAACATTGAACCTGGAACCTCAGATGCTTCTTAATGTAAGTGATCGATTTCAGAACCTCAGTTTCTTCATCTGCACAACTAAAATAAAAAATACTTGCAATACTCACTTCCCACAAGCTTTGGGAAGTTGGACTAGCTACTTCTCACCTTTGTTTCCTCAACTGTACAATGGGGATTAAAATAATCTTAATACCTGCCTTGCATTAATGTTGTGAGGAATGCATGTTGCAAGCCTTAAATTAACACCTTAAAAATGTGATTTATGGATGTAGCAGAGGAACTTTGTTGAAAAAAAACATGGAAAGTGGAGACAAGATAGAGAATTCACTCCCTCTAGCAGATCTAGGAGAGGCCCCAAACCATCATGTTCCTGAAGGTGATAGATCTCAAACATTTTAGTTCCTTAATCCATATGCCTCCTGCAAACCTTCCTCTCCTCTCCCCACCAAAAAGGGAAAAAAAGGGAAAAGGAAAAAGAAGCCCCAAAATGTTTTTTAAGTAGGGTAGAAAAAAATGAAAGGGCAAGGGAATTAATGAAAAAAAATTTAACCTAGGAAAGTGACCTAGTTATAACAGGTCTCAAACTATAATATAAAACAATCTGATACTGGTAAAAATAGAGTGGTGGATTAGTGGAATAGAATAGGTACATAATATATGTCCATATTAATCTAATATCTGATAAACAAAAAGATCTAAGGTATTGGGTCAAAAACTCACTACTTGACAAAAACTGCTGGGAAAAGTGGAAAACAGTATTTCAGAAATTAGGTACAGACCAAGCTCTCATACCTTATACCAAGATAAAGTCAAAATGGTTACATGATTTAGAAATAAAAGCTAATACAAAAAGGCTAATTAGGGGATCATGGGATAGTTTTATCTATCAGATCTATAGAGAAAGGGAAGAAATGCAAGGCATTAAAAATGTAAAGTAAATAATCCTTTATCATATTAAATTAAAAAGTGTTTACACAAGCACAGCCAATGCAATAAAAATTAGAAGACAAATAGAAAATGGAAAGAATTATAGTATCTCTGGTAAAGGTCTCATTTCTCAAATATATAGAAAGAACTGACTCAAACTTATAAGAATACAAGTCACTGCCCAATTGACAACTGATCAATCGATATGAACAGGCAGTTTTTAGATGAAGAAATCAAAACTATCTTTAGTTGAATGAGAAATTCTCTAAATCACTATTGATTAGAGAAATGAGAAATGCAAATCAAAACAAATTAAAACAACATATGAAAACAGACTGACTAATATAACAGAGGAGGAAAAAGGATAAATATTGGAGAGCATGTGGGAAATCTGGGACACTAAAATACTGTTGTTGGAATTGTGAACTGATCCAATCATTCTGAAGAGCAATCTGGAGCTATGCTCAAAAAGCAATTAAATTTGCATACTTTTGATTCAGCAATAACTCTACTAGCTCTATATGCCAAAAATATTAAATGGGAGTGGGGGTGGAGAGGAAAGGGAAATCAATTTGTACAAAAATGTTTATAGCAGCTCTTTTTGTAGTGGTCACAAATTGGAAATTGGGGGGAGATGTTCATCAATTGAGGAATAGCTGATTAAGTTTTGGTACATAATTGTAATGGAATATTATTATACTATAAAAATGATTTACAGGGATGATTTCAGAAAAATCAGGAAAGACTTACATGAACTGATACAAAGTGATGTGAACAGAACATGCGAACATTTCACACAGTAATAGCAATATTGAATGCTGAACAACTATGAATGATTTGTCTATTTTTCAGCAATAAATACAATGGCCCAAGACAATCCCAAAAGTCTATAATGAAAAATTCTATCTACCCATAGAGGGGAAAAAAACTGATGACATCTGAAGACTGAAGCATACTATTTTTCACTTTCCCTTTTTCATCTTTTTTTGTTGTTTTATTTTCTTCCGCAAAATGAACAATATGGAAATGGTTTTCATGATTGCATATGTATAACTTATATCAGATTGCTTACTATCTCAGGGAGAGTGAATAAAGGATAAAATTTGGAACTTGAAACTTGGAAAAAACTCAAATGTTAAAAATTATTTTTGCATGTAAGTGGAGAAAATTAAAATGTAATTTTAAAAAATTTCATGCAGTATGTATTAGGGTTATAATTTCCATTCTTCCTTGTTCATGCAAATATTCATGTTCATTGTTTGTCAAGTTCATAATTAAAAAAGGAAAGAAACTAGAAGGGTATATGATGTGAAAAAAAGGAGAGTTCTACATCACTTAACGGCTACAACTGAATTCTGCTTTTCCCTTCTAACAGCTGCCTCTACTCTTCACTAACAAAAGTAGCATAGTAGAGCTGAAAGAGTCCTGAACTCTGAGCCTAGGTTCTAATTGGTCATGCAATTTTACTTCCTTAATGCCAACTTCTTTATTTGAACCTGAATACAGAAGACCTTTTTTTTTAATTGCATCAATCTATGGAGTCTCTTTTTATAGAAACTCTCTGCAATTGCAGATTGCAACCCATCTATGATCACTGAATCATAACTTTTGGACTATAAAGGACTTTAGAGATCAAAACCTTGCTAATTGTGACCTCTTTGCTTTTCTTCCTTTCCTGGGGAGCCATTCTCATAACAATTTCAACAAACATTTATCAGGCATTTACTTTTTGCAAAATCCTACAGAATTGGTACCAGGGTTCAAAGATAGATATAACACAGGCTCTAATTTCATATAGATCATAATTTTTTCAAAAGAATAAGTAAACAAATAACTAAAAAAGGAGTGAGATGAGAATAAAGAAGAAATTCAAGCATTGGTACTATGAGAAATTGGGAGAAAGCAAGTCACATTCATGAGGGTAGAGGCATGAGTAAGGTTGGGTGAGATAAGTTTTTAGAGAAAAGATAGAGCCTGAATTGGGCTATGAAGAAAGGAACATAACCATGTAGAGATGAGGTATGTGGGGGCTAGCATGGGGGCTGATGTGAGGAAAAGCATGGATCCAAGAGAGGGAAGGATGAGAAAATGATCAGCATGAGGGTAGTAGGAGCCAATGCTGGACAGAAAAATTGTTGCCACTTTGTAGGGGGACTTTGAATAGCAAAGTCAAATGGGATGCCTACTGCCAACAGAGCAAGGTTTAATTTTTGTTAAACAAAGTTTAATCTTTGCTCTGTTGACAATGGGGAACCCTTGAAGGTCTCTGAGGAGAACTGCTGTGCAAAAAAAGATACCTTCAAAAGATTATTCAGACCAAATCTGAAGGCTGGCCAAATATGGAAACAGGAAGACTAGTTAAGAGATTACCATACTAGAGTCTAGGCTCATAGATCTAGATATGCTAGAGAGAAGGAAGTTAGGACCTAAACTAAAGTGGTTACTATGGGAAAAGAGAGGAGGGGTTATGAGAAATATTGCAGACATAGAAATCATGAAACTTGGCAGGGGAAAAGCCATCGTCATCAAAAGGATTTGCTAATTACTGAGCCATGGGATGGGTTATCCTGGGCACGGTACAAAGCAAATTAAGCAGGCACAGCCTGCTTAATCCCTCTGGGGGATTACTATTTTAAAACAGACCAATGCCTTGTCTGTGTTCCAAGAATGGATTGTCTGCAGCATGGCAAGTCAAAGAATGTTAGATTTGGGAAGGACCTTAAAACAGAGAATGAAAACTGTCAAGGAAGGAAGGAATCCCAGAAAGAGAATATAAGTTGTCAGAGATGGAAGGGGCCCTAGAATAGAGAATTTAAACTATCAGAGACGAACCCCCCCCCAGAAAAGAGGACATAGAATCAGAATTGGAAAACACTTTAATATAAAACACATAATCTCCAACGCCTGAGAATCCTTCTTTCCTTCCAAGTTCAGCTAAGGTGTTGCCTTCCATGTGAAGCTTATACTGATTCCTCTAGTTGTTAATGCTCTCTACTGCTCAAATTATGTTGTGTTTACTTCTCTGTTTATGTATCCTATCTCCCAGGAGAATGGAAGCTCTTTTAGGATAGGGATTATTTTTTATTGTCTTTGCACCTGCAGTACCTCGTATATTACCTTGCATGTATTCTTAGAAATCCCCCTAAGATACTGAACACAAGACCTGGTGATGAGCATTAGGGGAAAATTCTGTCCCGATTCTTTCTCCTTCTTTTTCTTTACCTCCTTATCTTCCTCCTCCATCTTCATCATCACCAATCATTATCAATCATCAATATCATCATCACTACTAATACACTGTACTTTAAAATTCATCCAAAGACCAGAGATTCATGTACAGATCTCTATCTATCAGGACCTAATCTCCAGGAAGAAGAATAAAGTCCAGGCCCAATCTCCTTTAAAACAAAGGATCAAATATTTGGAGCTGGTTGTGAGAGGCTATGTGTCTTTTCTGACTCACATGGGTGAGTGACGGAGGAAGAATTTAAATCATCATCCCCAAAATTTACTACTCTTTTCATTATATCAGTATTCTCTCCCCGCCCCCCCCCCCCAGTTCTTGAAAGGGGATTAACACATTTCTCTGCTAATCAAGGGACTTTTGGGGTTAGAATTTGAAGTGAAACAGTTTTGTCTCATCCTTTGACTAGAAAAAATTTCCACTTTCTTCCTTATCCAATGATACATAATCCCCAATTGTCCAAACAAAAATCATTCCTCTCCCCTGCTACCCACTCCTAATTCTCTGTCCTATCCACCTAATCAATCCCCCCTCTTAAATGTAGTTCTAGCTATATTCTCCTTTTCCAATGTACCTTCTAATATTTTATTAGTAAACTTCTCTTGATCTTAGGTCTTTTTCTCTCACACATCTTCCATCTTCTGGAACTCACAGAGACCTAGAAAACACACACACGTGCAGATATACATCTCATCACCATCACCAGAAGACATTGACTTCCTAGACCATCTTCTTCAGTATTGGATACTCAAGGATGTGAAGTTTTCATTCTAAATCACTAAGAGATTTCAATTATCAATGCTGACTAACTGCCATTATGGGACTGATAAAATTAAGAACCTCAGAAATAGTAACAGCCTCCCTCCTCCAGAATATCAGTCCTGCCTGGAGCCTGACTCCTCCCATTATTCTACAGAGAATGATCCTTGCAGGCCATTGGCAATTGTCTCTCCAAGCACCTACTTCAATACCTACTTCCCCAGTAGCCATGGTTCCTGACAACTCAGTAAGAAAAGTTCTTACCATCAAGATCTTTGGCACTTTCAAATGCTTCAATAATAATGTTTTATCAATGAAAACAAGATGGAGAATTCTCTGTTCAGGTGGAAGGGAGAGAGCTTAGAAGTGGTGATGGATGGGGAGCAAAGAATATGCTTGCTTTTCCTCCTAGTTAGGGGCTTAGGAGAGGAGGAAGGAAGCTAACAGGAGAGAAAGCCTGGAAATAAGTGAGAAGATGGTGATGATTATGATGATAAAATAGTTAGTATTTCTATGGTACCTATTATATTCTTAAACAGTAAACAAGATATCTTATTTTTCATCCAGGTCTGGGGGGTGTGGGGGAGGAGGAAAAGTGTCATCATGAGAGTACCCTCTGAATCACTGATTCTTTTCATCCTACTTGTAGTTGAAATTATATATATATGTATGTGTATATGTGTATAAATGTGTGTATGTATATGTTAATGTGTTTGTATGTATATATATACATATATATATGTATTTGTGTCTATATAATTTTCCCCATTAGAATGTGAGTTCCTTGAGAGTAGGGACTATTTTGCCCAATATTTTACCCATTTTTTATTCATTCATTTCATTCACTCATTCATTCAATCCAATCTCGGACACTGAAACTGATACTATGTGACCCTGACCAAGTCACTTAATGTCTAAAAAGGGTTGCTGTAAAAATAAAATTAGATCACATCTATAAAGTGCTTAGTATAGTGCCTTGAATATAATAGAAACTACATAAATTCTAACTATTTTATCATCATCATCATCATCATAACATTCATTCATAGTTTTCTCTCATATTAACTCTCTTCCTCTTTGCCCCCACCCCAGACCAGGATGAGAAGAAAGCATATTCTTTGCTCCCCAGTGCCATTTCAAGACGCTCTCCCTTCCACCTGCACACAGGGAATTCTTCATCCAGACACATCACCCTAGCCAGGTCCTAACTCCATGTAATTCTTCCTTTTTTTAATTAGGATTGCTTATTGGTCTTTATATCCAACCTAATTTAACATCCCCGTTTTTGAGGGTTTCAACAAAGAATGCCTCCTCAAACATCCTGCCTCCCTAGTTCATCTTATTAATTTCCAAGACCTGCACCTTCATTCTACTTCAGCTATACATAGAGAAGGTCATGTTTCATCTCATCACCCATAATGATTCCACTTTTATAATTCAGTACTCCCAAATTCCTTTCATTTGATCATAACCTCTTTTCATTGCATGTTTCCTTATGCCATAATCACTCCAAACCTTTCCTTCCTTATCAATAGTGAGTCCCTCTCTAAGTTCTGCCAGATGATCAACCCTGCTCTGGTTTCATTATTCCCTTTTCCAGTCTTGACCTGAGAGTTAACTAGTCCAATAGTATATAGAATTCCACTTGCAGATCCCTTGCCCCTACACCTATAATTTCTTATGCCTTGTCAGACTTCAATCGATAGCCCTCATCATGGAACTCCTCTCCTATTCAGGTACTCTCTCAAGTGATTTTTAACACTGATGGAAAAAGTCCTATGATAATGTAAACTTGGAACCACTCCAACTGATGTTATCTAAGAATGACTTTACTCATCCGACTGAAAACTAATACTTTTTTCTTTCCTAATCAACTATTCTCCTCCTCACAGTGTGGTTTCAAATCTCTCCTTTCTACAATCATCCCAAACTACCCTTTCCATTCCCTCTTAGCAGAGAACATTGTTCCTTTTTTATTGAGAACATAGAAGCCATTTCTCCCAATACATTCCTTCTTCTATATCCTACTTCTCAAAGTCCCTTGATACCAAATCCTAGCCTCACTTTTGCTCTACTACAAAGGCTGGGTGGTCCTTCTTTTCCTCAAAGTCCATGCCTTTGATTCTGTTCCCTCTCATTTTTCCGTTTAGCTTACCTCTGTCATCATCACCCTGTCCTCTTTAATTTTTTAATTTTTTTAATCTTGTGCTTCCTACATTCTGCCTGAAAGCATGCTTGTCTTCTCCATCCTAGAAATTGCATTTGGGCTTATCATTCCCTCAAGCTACCAATATATCACTTTTCTCTTTCACAAACAAGCTCCTAGGAAAAATTTTTGACATTAGTTATTTCTACTTCCTCTTCTCTCACCTACTTCGCAAACCCTTATACTCAGGTTTCCAACTTCATTATTCAACAGAAATAACTCTATCCAAAGTTACTGATAATACTTTAACCGCCAAGTCCAATGGTCATTTCTCAATCCTCATTTATCTTGATATTTCTAGAACACTTGGCACCACTGACCACACTTTCCTTTCCCCTGGGTTATAACATTAGTCTCTTTGATTCTTTCCCTATCCTTTTGGACTCTCCTCACTCTTCTTTGTTGGATCATCAGTCAACATCCACCCACTGTGTGTAGGTGGACCCCAGACAGAGGTATACTGGCTCAGGAAAGCCAATTGCTAAATTTTCAGTGTGAACATTTATATTTCAGAAAATGGAAAATGTTACAAATTAGGGCTTAATTGATTGTTTTATTGGTTTCTAGACTTTAAAAAGCGATGAAGAAAATGTTGATAATTCAGAATGAACTTAAATGTCTGTGTGGGTCAATTATTTTTCCCCCAAAGAACAAGTTATTAAATTTATTGACATATTTCTGACTTCAGCACTGTCCTGAACTATTTTATCTCCCTTTTCCATTCTTTCTTACTAATTTAAATAATAATAATAATAATAACAACTAACATTTGTACAGCTCCTATGAATGGAATGGGCAGATACAATGGATAGAGTTCTGGACTGTAGTCAGGAAGACTTGAATTCAAATCTATCTGTGTGACCCTGCCATTTCCATATTAACCCTATAGGTGGAAATAGCAAATCATTCCATCATCTATGTTAAGAAAACCCCAAAAGGGATCATGACTGAAATGCCTGAAGAGCAACTATGTAGATAGCACTTACTATGTTTCAGGCACTATGCTAAGCATTTTAATTTTATTATCTCAGATGATCTTCACAACAACTTTGGGAGGGGTGAGGTTAAGTGATTTGCCCAGGGTCACACAACTTATAAGAGAAACTAGATTTGAATTTGGGTCTTTCTGACTCTAGACCCAGAATTCTATCCATTGCACTACCTAACTATCCCTACATCACCATATCTCATGAGTTCAACCATCTCTATGCTGATGACTTTCAGAATTACATATCCAATCCTCTACTTACTACTGAACTCTAGTCCTAAAGCCCGGTGTGTTGAATGGGCATTTCCCTTTTAATGTCCTGCAGACATCTTAAATTCAATATATCCAAAACAGAATTTACCAAAAATCCATTTCTTTTACTAATTTCTCCATCTTTCCAGTTATGCTGGTTCAAAACCTAAGCCATTCACTCTTCACCATACATTTAACTGTCAAGTCTTGTCAATTCTTCTTTTACATCTGTCACATTTATCCTTTTCTCTTTATTTACACAGTCCAAGTTGGGTCCCCTGACTACCTCTGACTTCCTAATTGGTATTCCTCTATAGAGTCTTTCTTTCTCTGATCTGCCTTCTACACAGATGCCAAACTGACATTCCTAAAACAATGACCTGATTCCCCTGCTCAAGAAGAATCAATCACTCCCCATTACCCCCAAGATAAACTACAAAGTGACCTACCTACAATTCCTTCTGCTAGACATTCCATCTGGAATGTTCTCTCTCTTAGAGTCCTAGTCTTCCTTCAGTGTTCAACTCAAGTGCCACTACTTCATAAGGTCGTCTTTTGATTTCTTCTCCTTGTATTTTCTTTTTCTATTGTTTTTGAATTTTACAGTTTCCCCCCAATCTCACTTCTCTCCCCCCGCCCCCCCCGCAGAAGACAGTCGGATAGTCTTTACATTGTTTCCATGCTATAGCATTGATCAAAATTGAATGTGCTGAGAGAGAAATCATATCCTTAAGGAAAAAATAAAGTAGAAGAGATAGCAAAATTACATAATAAGATATATATATATACACATATATATAGTCTTTGTTCTTTGTTTAAACTCCACAGTTTTTTCTTTGGATACAGATGGTATTCTCTTTTGCAGATAACCTAAAATTGTTCCTGATTGCTGCACTGATGAAAAGAGCAAGTTCATTAAGATTGATCATCAACCCCATGTTGCTGTTATGGTGCCCAATGTTCTTCAGATTCTGCTCATCTCAATCAGCATCAGTTCATGCTTCCAGGCTTCTCTGAAATCCCATCCCCTCCTGGTTTCTAATAGAAGAATAGTGTTCCATAACCTACATATTCCACAATTCAGCCCAATCACTCAATTTCCAGTTCTTTGCCACCATAAACAGGGCTGCTTTGAATATTTTTGTACAAGTTATGTTTTTAACCTTTTTCATGATCTCTTCAGGGTATAGACCCAGTAATGGTATTGGGGTATTTCCCTTTGGGTATAATTCTAAATTGCTCTCCAGAAAGGCTGGATGACTTCACAGTCCCACCATCAATGTATTAGTGTCCTAGATTTCCCACATCCCTTCCAAAATCGATCATTGTCCTCTCTGGTCATATTGGCCAGTCTGAGAAGTGTGAGTTGATACCTCAGAGATGCTTTAATTTCCATTTCTCTAATCAGTAAAGATTTAGAGCAATATTTCATATGACTATGGATTGCTTTGATTCCTCATCTGTAAATTGCCTCTGCATATCCTTTAACCATTTGTCAATTGGGTAATGGCTTGTTATTTTTTTTTATAAATTTGACTCAGTTCTATATATATTTTAGAAATGAGTCCTTTATCAGAAATGCTAGTTGTAAAAAATTGTTTCCCAATTTACTACATTTCTTTTGATTTTTGTTATAGTAGTTTTCTTTGTATAAAAGCTTTTCAATTTAATGTAATCAAAATTATCTAGTTTGCTTTTAATGATGTTCTCCATCTCTTCCTTGGTCGTAAACTGCTTCCCTTACCATAGCTCTAACAGGTAAACTATTTCCTGATCTCCTATTTTGCTTATAATATTGTCTTTTATGTCTAAATCTTGTACCCATTTTGATCTTATCTGGGTATAGGGTGTGAGATGTTGGTCTAATCCAGGTTTCTGCCATACGAACTTCCCATTTTACCAACAATTTTTATCAGAATTTTTATCCCAGGGGGCAGCTAGGTGGCACAGTGGATAGAGCACTGGCCCTGGAGTCAGGAGAACCTGAGTTCAAATCCAGCCTCAGACACTTAATAATTACCTAGCTGTGTGGCCTTAGGCAAGCCACTTAACCCCATTTGCATTGCAACAAAAAAAAAACTAAAAAAAAAAAAAGAATTTTTATCCCAGAAGCTGGACTCTAGGTTTATCAAACAGCAGATTACTATAATCATTTCCTGCTATCTCTTTTGCACCTAGTCTATTCCACTGATCTGCTATTCTGTTTCTTAGCCAATACCAGACAGTTTTGATGATTGATGCTTTATAATATAATTTTAGATCTGCTAGGGCTAAGCCACCTTCTTTTTATATTTTTTCCCATTAAATCCCTGGATAGTCTTGACTTTTTTTTTTCTCCATATGAATTTACTTTAAATGTTTTCTAGCTGATTAAAGTAATGTTTTGGAAGTTTGATTGATAAGGCACTAAATAAGTAGTTTAATTTAGGTAGAATCATCATTTTTATTACATTACCTCAGTCTACCCATGTGCAGTTGATATTTGGCCAGTTATTTAAATCTGATTTTATTTGTGTGAGAAGTGTTTTGTAGTTGTTTTCATAGAGTTTCTGAGTCTGCCTTGGCAGGGAGAGTCCCGAGGATTTTATATTGTTTAAAATTACTTTAAATGGTATTTCTCTTTCTAGCTCTTGCTCCTGTATCTGGATAATAATACTTAGCAATGCTGAGGCTGTATGAGGGTTTATTTTATATCCTGCAACTTTGCTAAAGTTGCTAATGGTTTCCAGGAGCTTTTAGATGATTTTTTAGGATTCTCTAGGTATACCATCATGTCATCTGCAAAGAGTGAGAGTTTTATTTCTTCCTTCCCAATTTTAATTCCTTAAATTTCTTTTTCTTCTTTTATTGCTGAAGCTAACATTTCTAATATGAGATTGAATAGTAGTGGTGATAATGGGCATCCTTGTTTCACCCCTGATCCTTTTGGGGAATGCCTCTAGCTTATCCCCATTGTATATAATGCTTATTGATGGTTTTAAATAGATACTGTTAATCATTCTAAGAAACATTCCATTTATTCCTATGTTCTCAAGTATTTTTAGTAGGACTGGGTGCTTTCCTTGTATTTTCATCTACCTGCCAATACTTTGTACTTAGCTGGGATGTATTTTGTATAATGACTTATCTATACCCATAGAGTTTCTGCTCAAGATAATATGAATTTTTTGAGGGTAAGGGTTGTTTGAATTTTTCTTTGTGTCCTATATCCTGTTACACACATAGCAGGGCCTCAAAAATTCTTTTTAAATGAATAAATGCAAATCATTTTATATAGATTTATATTTATATATATTATTATTTATATATTTATAATATATTTACATATATTATTTGAATTTCGTAGCAATCCTGTGAAAAAAAGGGACTATTATTTTCCCCACTTCATAATCACAAATTTCTTCTAAATTGAAGTTCAAAGAGGTTAATTGACCAGGGTCATACAGCTTCTAAGGGACTGAGGGAAAAAAACTGGACTTATGATTTCACCAGATGAGAGAACATCCATGCAAGTTGGCACCTTCTCTGAGTTGCCTAAATCTTGGCCAAAAAACATAGTCATACATGTGTTGAAGGCAAGACTTGAATCCAGGTCTATCCTAATTTTGAAGCCAGCTCTCTATCCCTTATGTTATATTGCCTCTTTCATGTCTACAGTGAAATTCCAATAAGAACTTCCTGATATCCAGGTCAGCACTCTAGCTACAATACCACAGCTGCATCTCCCTTTTCCTTGTTATTCTAGCAAGCACTACCAGCTGGTTTGACTCTTCCATTCTTTTCATTCATGGGCTCAGATGAAAGGAAGGAACCAATCCATCAGCATTCACAACCATCTCCAACCTCTTGGCCTCCCCAGAACTAGAGTCAATCAGAATTTCTAATATGCAATTCATTTAGAGACTGGTGAATCAACCTCTGCCCACAGATTCTTGTAGATTCATCTGTGGGCCAACAATGTCTGTGTCTCATAGCCTCAGGCCTAGAGTCATGATGGATTCAGGCCTTAGTTCCAATCCCAACTCCATTGATATTTACACTATTCTGAGAGTGTAGGGTCTTGTTAGGAAACCCCCTCAGAAGCAACATGATGTTCAAGCTAAAACATCTATTACTTGAGTTTTGCAAGCAGGCACTCTATTCTCCTGTTGTGGGAAGACAAAGGAAAGAGGTATGGTCCCTCACTCACAGAGGTCCACTACCTAAAGAAAAAGATGTAGCCTTTGTCATCAGAGGGATCCCCTGTGTGATGAAATAACATGATCCACCCTTTCTGAGTGAGTCCAGGAAGGGGAGGAATCTCTTCTCTGTCTGTCTGTCTGTCTGTCTGTCTGTCTGTCTCTCTCTCTCTCTCCCTTTTCCTCTCTTCCCCTCTCATCTCTCTATAATTCTTAATCATGGTCTCTTTCTGTCTCTGACTTTCTCTTTCTCTTTCTGGTTCCACCTCTCTCTGGTACATGCATACACTGTGAATAAGTATTTTTCAATTCAGCAAGGCAGGAAGCCAAGGAGACCAATGTAAGATGATTCAGGATGAGATCCAGGTCAAATGAAAATATTCAAAATGGCCACAAAGACAAGAATTCTTGGTCTTTCTGTAACTTGAAGCCAAGCTCATGACAATTCAATTGTTTCTCTCAACTGGAGGGAAGTATAGCATTAAGTCAGCCAAACCATCAGCTGAATTTTTTGATCTTAGGGACAATGATGTCATTTGAGCAACATTGTATCATGTGAGTAGTATCAAACTCAAATAGAAACAAAGATCACGCAGGCTGTATGTTGACTTAGAAAATCACACATTTCTAAAATTACATACATATTTATTTTTATTTGTTAAATTGTTTCATTAAATTTTTTAAAATTAATTTATTTTGAACAATCTTTTCCAGTTAAATTTTAAATCAGCATGCAGTTTGGGCTCCACTTCTGAGTGTTATGGGCCCCATACATCCATGGGTCATGTATTTGAAACCACTTTAGTGCCCACTTCGGCAGCAGTGCTCACTTTGGCAGCACATATACTAAAATTGGAACAATACAGAGAAGATCAGCATGGAGCCTGCACAAGGATGACACGCAAATTCATGAAACCATTTTAGTAGGTGCAGTATGACACTTCGTATCAAGAAGAGCTGAGTTCAATTCTGCATCAGAAACCAGCTGTGTGACCAATGGGGAAGTCATTTAACCTCTCTAGTCTACCTTCTTCATGTATGTAAAAGGAGAGGGATAGGTTCAAAGGATTCTAAAATCCTTTTCAGCTCTACCATTTCATGTATTTTTTTCCAGCTCAGATAATCTATGTTCTAAAGCTTCTTCTGATTCTGACATTCTATGTTTTAGGTCCCTTTTCATTCTGATGTTCTATATTCTAAGGTCCCCTTTACTTCTGACAATTCTGTTTTCCACGATCCCTTTCAGTTCTGACAGTCCTATCAAGTATCAAATGGAATTATAAGCAGATTGAGAAGATGTTTGGGGCCTTGGTTGTCCATCTAGTATATAACCTTAGCCTGCCTTTCTTCCATTCAGGTCCAGCCTACCTGAATAAGGTAACCTGTGGATTTTCCTCCAAAATACCTTCCTGTAATTCTATTGTGACTTTTTTTCCCCCAGACAGAGAAGGGGATGACCTGTTTTTACTTTATTGACATGAATGACTTATTTTAGAATAGGTCTTTGCTTTTGTATTAATATGTAGTCACCAAAAAAACAGATTTAACCCTGTCTTGAACCCTCATGATGAACATAGACTAGTAGATTAGGAAATTCACGGCCCCATCCTGAAATACAAGAAACTACCCCCCCCCCCAAGGCCAGCAGCATGAGTCCATTCCAGCTATGTTTTCTGTAGAAATACTAGTGGAAAAGGGCTCTCATTTGAGAAACCTGCTTGACCTATTCAAGCTGTCCTTTGTTGTGGACCAATTGATACTTCTTCTTGCCTTGGCTTGTAACTGTATAGGAAACGAAGGCTTTCAACAGTTCTGTACCCTAAATTAAAAACAGTATCAATGTTGTTCTTTTTCCTACAATAGTATCCTAGCCTATTCTCATTTTATGTGTAAATTTGTGTGCTTCCTCAGGGATCTCTCTCTTCCAAAAATGGGTTCAAGGAACTCCACCTTTGAAGAATTATGTTATTTTGGGGGTTCCTCTGAGTAGGGGGTTCTTCTGGTCTGTATTTATTTATGGGAAGGAGCCAAGGAGCTCAGGTTGTGATAGGTAGGAAGCATTGAGTGTGGCAGCGGTCCCAGACTAGGCTAATGAAGTTTATGTTCTAAGGATTTATGTCTGAGGCTCCCTCTGTCTCCACATTTGAGGAACTACATAAGAGGAAGAAGCCTGCTGGCCAGGAGCCTCAACTCTCCCTGGTGCCAAAGAACGCTATGCTCAAAGTGCTGAGATCCTTATATCTAATCTCAATTCAAATGCACAGTGAAGCTGAGGGTGGGAGGTGTGGGTGGGGGTGGGGTGTGCAGAGATGAGGAAGCAGGAGAACTGTGGTATGCCACTATCCTTTTTTCTAAAAGGCCCTGGAGACTTCTGTCTGTGAAGGTTACCTTGATGCTTTCCCTATCATCTCTCAATTCCAAAGTGACTCCCCCCCCCCCCAATCCATTCCTTCTCAAAGACAACCTCTCAGACTTTTTCCTTCTCTAAATTGCTTTGTTGCAATTAACTTGACAAGCTGACAATGGAAGGCCATTGATCCGGTTCTCTTTGTGGAGGGGGTGGGGGTCAAAATCAACTAACTAGAGAAGATGCAGGGGAAGGAAAATAAACTCTCTTCCCCCATTTCAACTGTCTCCCCTCCCCCAAAATGCAACACACTCAGCCGGTGAGCGATTTGCATCCACCCATATCTACACCCCTATTTCCCCTGGAGATTCAGTGCTGCTGCTGCTGTTACTATAATGGAGGCAGTCAAACCCAGGGCCTCCCCCCAAACTGGGTCTGTGCCCTCGCTCTTCTCCTCTGCTCAAAGTGATGTATTGATGATGTTCATTTAAGTGTAGCTGTAAAATCTTGGGCCTGTCAGGGGAGAACTTAACAGTCTCCCAGTCAGACATGCCCCACGAAGTCTCCAAGGACCTGCTTGAAGCAAAAGATATATGTAAAGGTGCATAGGCTAGTGAATATTGCCTATTCATAACCCCTTCTCAGCATTAAAGTTTCATAGGAAAAGCTCAGCATTCAGACTCATTTTGAAGTCTAACTACAGACCCATAGAAATTCACAGAGAAGATGCATACAGACACATAAATATATGAGAAGCAAGCAAAGTGTAGTGGATATAGTTCTAGGCTTGGAGTCAAGAAACTTAGTCTGGGATACTTGAATATTTTCTAGTTGTATGGCAATGTACTAAGGATACTTAATAATGATGTGCTCCCTGGCAAATCACTTCACCTCTGGGTCTCAGTTTCCATTTTTGTAAAATCACACAAATAATTCCTATGGCACCCACTTCATTGAATTGGGAGGCTCAAATGAAGAAATACTTGTGAAATTATTTACAGAGGGCGGCTAGGTGGCGCAGTGGATAAAGCACCAGACCTGGAGTCAGGAGTACCTGGGTTCAAATCTGGTCTCAGACACTTAATAATTACCTAGCCGTGTGGCCTTGGGCAAGCCACTTAACCCCGTTTGCCTTGCAAAAACCTAAAAAAATTGTTTACAGACTTTAAACTGCTGGATAAAATAGGTTATTGTTTTGCATGTGTGTGGTTTTTACTCTCCTTTTATTTGTGCTCTAAATCTCAGAGCTAGAAGGGTCCTCAAAGAGTATTTACTGTAGCCTGTTGACATCATTCAACTAAATTCAAGGAACATTTATCAAGTGTCTACTGTGTACAGACCACAGAATTATGCACAAAACTATACTTCTAGGAGCTTACATGCTACTGGGAAATACATAAGGCAACTAGGTGGCACAATATGGGAATTCAGGAAGATCTCAGTTTGAACCATCCTTAGACACTAGACTTGAGCAAGTCACCTAATTCTACATAATCATTAAATATTATCATCATTATCCTTATATCCTCAGGGAGGAAGAAAACAACCATTCAGCAAACATTTACCAGTGTCAAATCCTGTCATAAGTGCTGGGGATACAAGATACAAGCAAAAAAGATAATTCCGGCCCTCAAGAAGTTTATATTCTGATGAAAGTAGACAACACGCAAAAAGGAAATAAAAAGCAGGCAAGAGGGAAAGAAAATGGGAAACAAGGTTCCAATTGAATAGACTTCGTTTTGAAATCCAGAAGTCAGGAACAGGGCCAGGAAGGAAATGAAAGACAGCTTGTTCCCCTCCACAAAATAGAAACCCACAACTTCACCAATGGGAGGAAGGGGTTAGTTTTACAGTGAGATATTCCTGGCTGAGACCATAAGAATAATTGGTTGTTCCAGGAGGAGGCCCTATGGTTCAGGTTAGTGATGGATGAAGGATGGCTTTAAAAGAAGATTTTTTAAAATTTACACCTTCAATGTTATTTTTAAGAGGTTGAGTACCAAAAGCTAGGTGGATATGATAAACCAAGAAAGGACTCTGTAGGATTTGTGCTTTGAAAAACTAATCATGCATACTTGAAGATGTTCATTGTCTGGAAGCTCACTACCATCCAATAGAGACCTTAAATACTTCTGATTGTTAGGAAGCTTATACTTACATCCCTAAACCTATTTTCCAACTTGAGTGTAGGAGCTATTTAATTTTTATCTCCACCCCCCCCCCCCCAATACTTAGAAGAGTCCTGGTACAGAGCTGGCACTTATTAAGTGCTTGAGTTGAATTGTTCCCAGAATTGCATTCTGTGGTCTTCTTAAGAAGATGATGATGTCATTTGGGGACAGTATTCATTAGGTAGTTCTTCAAAGAGAGCTGAAATCTGGCTCTGCACTTGCAATTGTCCATTTTTCCTAGTTATGCATTCTGAAGACATGAAAAACAAGTCTAAACCCCACCTCACCAATGTTGCCTTTCAGATACCTAAAGATGTTCATTGTGAATACAACTCCAACCTTCTCTTCTCCAGGTTAAAAACCTTGAATTCCTTGAAATGATGTTCCAACAGCATGGTCTCCAGGCTTTTGATTAGCTGGGATAAGCATCTATCTTCTCCATTTCTTGCCTAACCTGTCTAACTCCAAACTGATTATAATACCCTAGATGTGATGTGATCAAGACTGAGGACAGTAGCATGATTGATTTTGGTTGCCCTGTCAAAGAATTAAAAAAAATATCCTGGGGTAGCATTGAATCAGTCACTGTCCCTGATTGGCAGGAAGTCAGGAGCTCTGTGATGGTTGTACACAAAAGCATTAAAGTGATCAGAACTGTGGGGACCTTGGAATTCATCTCATCCGATTAGTCATGTTAAGCATAGGTTGCTAAGGCCCAGAAAATATAAGCAATTCACCCAAGGTCACACAGCTAATAAGTGCAGAATTAGAATTTGAACCTAAGTCTCTAGCTCCAAATCTAATACCCTTTCCATCATTGCACACTGGTCCCAGTGCTACACACTAGGTCTGAACTCTGAATAGGGAGAAAATGACTTTGTTTTGGAGACTTGAGCTCTGATTTGATGCTGGCTCATTTCATCTCCTCCCTCTTCATTCAGCTAGCATGCCAGTCTTAGGCTTGGGCTAATATGAGGAGCTAGTCTACCTCCTTTTTTCCCCCCTCTCATGTGATCTGCTATTCCTACCAAGAGATCAGTTCTTCATAAATTTCCAAAATCAGGAGGAAGAAAGGGAGAACCAGAAGTCTGCCTATTGCTAGGAATAGATGAGTATTCATGTTATTGAATACACAAGGACAAAATACACAGGGATAGTAGTCCCATCTATATCACATTTTGTACTTGTAAATGCAAAACCAATAAGAGTAACAGTCTCTGCTTCCAAGGAAATTATATTCCACTGGCAGGGAGAGGAGCTACAAAGCATAAAAGCAAAGACATATCCAAATTATATACAAAATATTTTAAGTGGGAAGGAGAGGACTGGCAAGAGGAGATTATTCATGACCCCCTTGTAGCACCTTACCTTTGGAGAGTAATGGAGGTAATCAGGGAGAACACCCTGTTATGCTAAATTAGGGGATCTCACATGGAGCTGGATAAGTGCTCTGGTCCCTGTCTGTGGGAGATATGCTCTGGCACCTTTACTTGAAGGAATTTTCAGGATGATGCAATAACTCCTGACTGGTCAGCAATGAATTGAGTCATGCTGAAGATGATTGACTACAGGATCAAGAGGAGTTACTCACTCATTAGAAAGGAATTGAGGAGAAATAATTCAGTCTCCATCTCTTTCTAGATGCTGCCAATGCTTTTTAACCCTTTCACTTCTAGAAAGGGAGGAAGGAATATTTTTCTCCACCCCACACCCACCATCAACAACAGTAATGATGGCTCTTAGCCCATTACAGCAAGAATACAGGCTTACCTAGACTAGCAGGGAGTCTTTACAGTTGAGTTTTTTCCTCTATTATCTATTTTCTTCCCTGATCAAAGGTTAGCAATTAGCAGTCCTAAGAAATTCATGTTTCTAGACCTGGAGGTAACCTCATGAGTTTGAGAGGTTGAGAGTTTCTTAGTAAGATGCCAGCTACCTAATAGGAGATTTTTCTCACAACCATACCAATTTTGGAAGGGACAAAAAAGACCATTACTAGGGGGAATGCTGAAGTGGAAAGACTCACAGGTAAGCCCAAACCCTAACCAGGTTATGTAAAAATACAAAGGATTCTTATGTTTTAGGCTTTATGAATCTTTTATATTTTAAGCATGTTTTGTACAGTACAGGAAATAAGACACTATCTCATAACTGGCTTTCATATTGTATATTGAGTATTTTTTTCTAAAAGATCCATGTGGGGGGTGTCTTAGATTAATAATTTAATTTCAAGAAGTTCTTTAGGCTTAATGCAAGGTTGGGGTATGACACAGAGAAATGGGGAGAAGTGTCCCTCTCCCTAGCCCATCCCTACTACTAAGAAGGACCTGATCTACCTAAATTCCGAGTCAGCGATTCTTATAAGATTGGTGCCTTCTATGCCTTGGATCATAGAAGGGAGCTGGAAAGTCTACTAGAACTATAAAGAGAAATGCATTTCAAAGATGGGGGGGATCACTTGTGCAAAAGTTAGCTGAAGATAATCAATAAACATTTATTAAGTCCTTACTTTGTACAAAAGCACTATGCTAAAAGGGAATCAAAGAAAGGGAAAAGACAATTTTGACTCTCAAGGAACTCATAGTTTAATGGATATAAGGGAGAAGCTGGAGCTTCCAAGTCTATCCAGATTGGGATTATGGAGCTATGGTAGTTTGTGATGTTTTGACAGCAAAAGGCATGGGTTATTAACTTTCACTTTTTGTTAAAGGAAAAGTTCTAACTCGGAAAAATTCCCCTTCCTTTGGGGAAATTCCACAACAGTTGGCAATATAGAGCAAAGGTATTTTCTGCTTCTTTTCTTCATTTCTTATGTGTTTTTTAAAAGATTGAGTTCTCACCATTCTCCTTCCCAGGCTTCTAAATACAAATGCAAATAGATTCTATGAAGAAAGGAGAAAGGTCTAAAAATAAAGAAAAAACCTAATGATATATATATATACATATATATATATATATGCACATATACATATATACATAATTGAGTATATAAATGTGCATATGTATATTCTAGAATAAATGATATATTCTGGAACAAAATATATAATGTATATAGCTATAACTTTACTTCTAGAACTATGGAACTGCAAACGCTGTTCATAAAATTTTATACCACTTTATCTTCAGCAATCAGTGTTTACATATGAACTGCATTTGGAAGAACAGCGTTTGGAGTTCCAAAGTTCTAGAAATAAAGTTATAGCTTTATACACATAATTAAATGTGAGTATAAAGCTACAGGAAGGCATCTAGAGCATTCAGCTTAGAATCAAGAAGACTCATTTTCCTAAGTTCAAATCTGACCTCAGACACTTACTAGCTGTTAGAACTTGGGCAAGCCACTGAATCTCATTTGCCTCGGATTCCTCATATGCAAAACAACAAAGAAATACAGAGTTCAGACATTAAGCAAAACAAGGTAATAGTCAAATTTTATTGGTCTTGCTATGAATTAATAGGATAGGGGTAAAAAAGGGATAATAGCACAATAATCATTCACATTCTATAGATGAGGAAACTTAATTAGAGGTTAAATGACTTTTCAGAAAAAAGTAGGGAAAATAGTGGGAGGCAGCTTAGTGGTACAATGGATAGAGTGCTAGACCTGGAGTCAGAAAGACTAATCTTCCTGAGTTCAAATCTATTTTCAGACTAGCTGTGTGACTCTGGGCAACTCACTTTACTCTCATCTATAAAATGAGCTAGAGAAGAAAATGGGAAACTATTCTAATATCTTTGCCAGGGAAATCCCAAATGATGACCCAAAGTGTCTGTACAACTGAAACAACAAAACCCAATGTTAAGGTCTCTTGTCCTTGAAGAGAAGTCCACTTATTTTTCTCTGATTTATAAACTAAACTATTCTATGTCTTGTAGCTGACTTCTCAGTGATATATATTTAAAATAAACTTGGGGTTTTTGTAACACCCATTTGTTTCTGCAGTAATAGTATCGGGGTGAAGGTAAAGGGGGAAGAGGGTCATAGGAATCAAACAGTTTTTAGATCTTTAACATAATTATTTGATTTTTTGTATTCTAAATGTGAAAACTTTCCAGTGATCAACCAAGGGACCACATAGCTGGAGTAGATGGATAATACAAATTTTTACATTCGGAAAATAAATGAAATAATAAGAAAGGTGCAGATAAATGAAAGTGTGCTTTAGCCATTCCCTGGAAGGTACAAAAAGAAGTTGGTTCAATCTTAGACTAAGACATAACAAGAATAAAATGTTATTTAATGTTATTTGTTGTTACATACTATAGAATTAATGATAATTTTTTCAGAAAGACTAACATGTAAATCATTGCAGTTCATATGTAAACACTGATTGCTGAGGATAAAGTGGTATAAAATTTTATGAAGAATCTCATCTTCTGAATTCACTCAATGTACACAATAGATACTTGGTGACTTCAATGCAAAGGTGAGAAAAGATGAAATGGGGAGAAATAAATGGGATAACTTTGTTCAAAAAGAAGAAATGGAAAACCTCTAGGTTTCAAAGAAGTGTCTTTATATAATGAGCACTTTAAGAAAAAGAACAGCAGGAATGGGATATGGTGAGCAATAAGAAACACAGAACAAAATAGATTACATTTTAACATACTGGATCTGTTTGGCATTGATGTGGGGGTTATTCCTGAGTCAGCTGTCTGGGTATAGTCAGATCATCAGCTTGTCAGAGCTAAGATCAGAATTAGTTTAAAAAACCAAGAATAATAACAAGAAAAAATTAGTATAATTGAAACAACGTAACCTTGTTATTTAAGCAAGTGATTGAAATTTTAAAATGGGAAAAGAACACCATAAGTAATATTGACATTGATTATGATTTTATCAAGGAGCTTAACCAGTACAAATTAATTGCTTTAACAAGAAGAAAAGAATTCAGAAAGTGCCTTAGTCAACAAACATCTGACATGGTTGCCAAATGGCATGAGATGGCTGCCAAAGGTTAGAATACAAACTTCTTTTTGAAATCTTTCAAAAAAAGAATGATGAATTATAAACAATATCATCTCATAAATCAGAAAGATGCAGTGGAGAGAAAAACTAATTTTTAAAAGCTTGTCAAGATATTCATTGAACCAAAGTCATTCCAAGTGTATTCAAGAATAAAAAATGAAAGTGAGCTACAAAAAGAAGAAAAATGGAAAAGATTTGCAAAACAGAATTTTAATAAATAATTTTCTCTATCAAGGGCAATGGAATCATCCCCACCGGGAATCTGATTTCACAGTCCCAGATGTGTTTAAAGATGGAGTAGAAATGTCATGAAAAAAGATCAAAGACAGGAAAAGCAGCTAAATTGGACCAAATTTATACAGAACAGATCCATGTTGGAGGTAAGATAATTGTGCAGACTTTGCAGGATCAATATACAAGGTAAATGAAAGAAAGGAAGATGCCAAAAGATTAAAAACAAATCTTGGACTTCATTAGTATAGAAAAATATGAGCACGAGATCAATAAACTATCTGCTTACTCTCCCATCTATACGAAATCTTTATGAATCATCTATGCAAGAATAAAGGATATCCTCAATAAGATCATTAATAGTGAACAAGAAAACTTGTTACAAGTGTTAGTCAACAATAGACCATATTTTTACCAATTCATAATTAATTTTAAAAAAGAACCTATTGTATATATTGTTTATAAATTATGAAAAGTATTTTATTCAGCAGAACAAAATGGCAGCTACAGTAGATCCCTTTAAAATAAGGTATCTCTTATCCATAACATCAAAAATCACACAAGATTTTTTGAGAAGATAACAACAAAACTCCTGTACATCAGACAAGCAACAAATTGGAGATGTATTCAGACCAAGATATTCGCCTTTAGAGTCTAGATCAATGTCTGGAAAGTCCTGGAGTTAGGAAGACCTGATGTGACCTCAGGCAAATCACTTAAACCTGTCTCAATCCAATGAAAAAGGAAATGGCAAAGCATTCTACTACATTTACCAAGAAAGAAGACTGAGACACATTTGAATAACTGAATAATGACAAAAAGGGATCTTCTGAGAGTAATAAGGACCTCCATTTACCTATTTGTTGATGATATTATTCTGATGGTAGCAAGTCTCAGAACACTGCAGAACTTTCTGAAAGAGATTTGTAATCACTCAAAGGACTTTGTCCTAACCATCCAAACAGGAAAGACAGAGTAGTTGAAGCATGACCATTGCCCAAATTTCAACATGCATTTTTGGAGACAATTGTATAAAATTTGTCCACTAGCATGAATTTCTGGGATAACAAAGACAATGAGTTCCCCCAGAGCTGAATAGAAAAGTACACTGGATTATTTTGGAAAAATTGCAAAGTTCTCATGCTTCCTATGAATGAGTAAGTATCATGCAGGGGACATTATATAGGTTCTATAAGTCATTCTGAAGAACAGGAAGTAAAAGTCATCAAGGAAATCTATGAAGGGAAGAAAAGATAGGTCACACAGCAAGAATAAAAGATGGCAGACGTACAGGCAGAGTGCTCCACTAGTACCTTTGCAATGTCAGAAGAAACCAAGAAAGGTTTCCAGTAACTTTGGGTGGATGCCCTGGGATGAAGGGTAGGACAAAGACAAAAGTCACATAAAAGGATAGGTATAGACAGGTTGGGATATATAGCATTGATTAAAACTGCTGAAACTTTAAAGATCCATTTGAATATTTTCAACTTTATGAAATTGATGTTTTAAAGGTGATCTAATTCCTGACTGTTAGGGAAAGCTAGATACCAAAGTTCCCAGGTTCTACCTGAGTAGGGAAAATGGTTCATAGAAATGAACAGTTCCTAATGTGTTCCTATGTCCTTTATATCAGGAAGTTTATATTCTAAGTAGTGGATATAGTAAATTAATAGGGCAAAATAAAGGGACTTTGTAATGGAGAATATCAGGAATGTTAAGGCGATCCATGAGAAAGTCACTTGACAAGTCATTTCTAGAAACAATGGTTGTCTGATTCTATTGATTTGATAACCAGCCCAGAACAAGAACCTAGAGGGAGATGGAAGTTTGCAAAATATCTAGCATAAAATATTAATTTTGAATTTCTTGTAATTTTATTGTTTGTACTGCCCCTGGACACTCACCACTTCCATCTCCCTCTAGGTTCTTGTTCTGGGCTGGTTATCAAATCAATAGAATCAGACAACCATTGTTTCTAGAAATGACTTGTCAAGTGACTTTCTCATGGATCGCCTTAACATTCCTGATATTCTCCATTACAAAGTCCCTTTATTTTGCCCTATTAATTTACTATATCCACTACTTAGAATATAAGCTTCTTAAGAGCAGAGACTGTCTTGCTTTCCTATTTGTATCCACAGACTGCAGAATAGTGTCCAATACATAGCAAGCACTTAATAAATGCTTTCCATTCAATCATGCAGTCATTCATTTATTCCTATCCTGAGTTAACTGCTACAATTTTGATTATCTCCATTTTCAAAATAATGGGACTCAGATCAAGAGAAGTTGTAACTTTTTTTTATTTTTATTTTTTGCATGGCAATGGGGCTAAGTGGCTTGCCCAAGGCCACATGGCTAGGTAATTATTAAGTGTCTGAGTTCAGATTTGAACTCAGGTACTCCTGACCCCAGGGCCAGTGCTCTATCCACTGCACCACCTAGCTGTAACTTTCTATGCTTGCATATCTAATATCTGAGGTCGTCTTGATTCAAAGTGCAATTTGTCATGCATTTTTCCATAATGCCTCAAGTATTAGAACACGTGATAAACATACTATACATGATGGGCAAAGAAAAAACATTTATTAAGCCCTTTTTATATTCCAGACCCTGTGCTAAGAACCTTACAAATAATATCGCATTTGGTCCTCATAAGATCCCTGTGAAGTGGGTACTATTACTAATCCTATTTTATTTTATAGTTGAGAAAATGGAATCAGACAGAGGATAAGATTTGCCCAGAGTCACACAACTAGGAGTGTCTGAGACTGGATTTGGACTCAGAACTGGAAAGAAAACCTATGCTCTATCCACTGGGCCTCTTAAGTGTCTGGTAAGAAAGAGATTGGAAATGCATCAGAAAGGGAAGATAGCAATAAAAACTGGAATAATTTGGGAAGGTGTCCTGAAAGCAGTAGGTCTTGAATAATGGGTGGAATTTGGAGCATCAATGAGAATGGAGGAGAGCATTCTGGGTAGGAAAATATGTAAGGAACCAAAGTCTGAAGGCAGACCTAAACCACAAAGATGTAATCCTGATATGGACTAAATGTGCTCTACCCACTCTACCTTTCATCTTTCAGGCCAGGCTCCCCTAGGGAGCCTGAGGACTAGGTCATAAGACCATAGATGGACTTGGAGTTGGAATGTTGATTAAAAATCATTGTATACAACTCATTCATTTGTCAGATGAAGGAACTGAGACCAATACAAATTAAGAGGCCTGACCAAGGTCAGACAGGTAGGAAGAGGTAAGGCCTCTGATTCAAATCTTTCATTCTTGTCATTGCACCAATAGATCCCAACATCTGGGGTCTCCTATTTGGGAGTAGGGGAGGAATATGGCAATTATTGTTCTCTCTCTACTTAATAAGGCTTTTGACAAAACCCCTACTTCTTCTACCCTACTCTTCCAATGCAATCTAAATACAATGACTCACTCCATTAACCCCCCCACCCCTGTTCCTATTTGGAGAGGATGATTTGAAAAATATTACAACCTGGTAGAAAATATTATCCACTTCCAGAGAAAGAAATGATGGAGTCTGAAAGTAGATCAAAGCATCCTACTCTCATTTTTCTTTGGGTTTTTCCCATGATGCTTTTCCCCTTTTATCCTGTTGCTTCTTTTATAAAACACTTCTCTAAGTGGTAGAGGAGGTTTGTTGTATACAGGTGTGGGTTGAACAAGATGGCCCTTGGGATCCCTCCTAACTCTGAGGTTCTGTAATTACTAACATAACTCCACCCAAGTAGAACCACTGGGAAATGGGGAAAACACTGGAGGCCTATAATGAAAAGGCCTGACTTGGAGTCTTCTGGAACTTCTCCTGGCATCCTGCCACCAGTGGCTTCTGCAGTTACCATACTTTTCTGTCTTCTACATACAAAATGATTCTATGGATTTTAGAACATTCTGGCCCTCCCTTCCGAAATATTTTCAAACATCTTTGTCTCTGGTCCCAATACTGGCATGGGCAACTCAGCAGGACAGAAGATAGAGGATAGATAGACTTGAGTTCAAATTGAATCTCAGGCACTTACTAGCGGTATGACCCAAGTCAATTTGTGTTTACTACAGTTTCCTCTTCTGTCAAAAGAAATGGAGAAGAAAATGTCAAACCACTCTAGAATCTTTGTCAAGAAGACCCAAATGGGTCACAAAAAGTAGGATATTACCAAAAAATGACTGAAACCTGAAGATCATATTGGTATAGGTAAAAGACTGCAAAGCAAGGGTTAGGTTCACAAATGGTTGATATAAGATGGAAATGTGTATGTGAGTGGACTGATCTGGAAGAGATTAACTTGCCTTTTTGCCTGGTGTTGGGGAGCTGAGGTTAGAGGTTGCTGACTATGTATTTAAAAGTCAGTATGGCATAATGGATATAAAGACTGCTTTGAAACTAGGAAGATATGTGTTCCAATCCTACTCTTGACATATATAAGCTATATGATCCCAGACAAGTCACTTAATCACCCAGGTTCTAGGCAGAAAAGGGGTCAATCTGCACTGGTAGATGTAATTTCTTCAACTGGGAATTCCCTATAACTATGAAATTACAAGTCTATCCAAATGAAAAATGCTATCCCATCCAGAGAAAAAGCTAATGGAGTCTGAATATAGATCAAAGGTTTTTCTCTTTCATTCTGTTTCTTCTTTCATAAAAATAACTAATGTGGAAATATGTTTAACATGATTACACATGTAAAATCTATTTCAGATTGTTAGTCATATTAAGGAGGTAGAGGTGAGGGAGGAGAAAAATCTGGAACTCAAAATCTTATAAAAATGAATGTTGAAAATATCTTTATGTGTAATTGGAAAATATAAGATACCATTTAGATTTTTAAAGTATATTTAAACAGAATTTAAGAATGCCTTGAATGATCTAGTGACATCAATTGACAGTACAATTATTTTAAAAAATTCTTAATGCAAAGAATAGAGATATAAGGATAAAATTTCTACTTCAAAATAAAATAATATCTGCTTATAATTGTTTTTATTTCAAGTGCATTTGCACAGATAGGAGAGGTCATATTAAAGTTAATTTTAAAAATTGCGTCCATTGACCTGCTTAGTCCTTAGGCTAAAACCAAGGATGAACTCCTAAGCTCTGAATCTGAGTTTTACGAAGGGTCCCAGGGTTCTATGATCCCTGTTCAGCCAATGACTGGGCTGAATCCCTCAGTCACTGTCTCCTGTTGCTTCTTGAAAACATCTAGGAGTGGCAAAGTAAGCTTTATACTCCTGGCTGAGGTCTCCCCTTTTGAAGGATAGGGATTGTTCTTATACTCCTTGTTAGGGTAGACCTAATGAATGTGTCCTAGAGGTTGCCACTTCTTCTAGGTATTATCCAAATATAGGTAATCCAAGGAGCTCACCATCAGGTCCAAAGTTCTCTAAATATGCTTTTTAGAAAGACTCAGGAACAGTCCAAAGTATCCCCCTGCCCATGGTATGTATACAAGTTCAACTCAATCATAGGTCACGTATTCATACTTTCTAGAATAAATTTTTTTATTAATGTCTTTTGTTTCTTACATCATCACAGTTTCTCCCAATACTCCTCCCTCTCCCTCTTCCAAAGTTATATTATATAACAAATCATATTTTAAAATTTATTTTATTTTATTTTTGCAATCACATGCAAATGTAGTTTTTCAACTTTCATCCATTGGCAAGTTTATGAGTTCCATATTTTTCTACCACTTTCCTTTTCCTCCACTCCCCCGAATGTGAAAAAAGTTGTATATGTATCATCATGCTTAATTAACTTAATTAATTAATTTAATTAATTACTTAACTAATAGCTCCATATTAGTCATGTTATTAAAGAGGGATTAGAACTAAGGGGGAAATTTTGAGTAAGGGGGGGGAAAGCATTAAAGAAATTTTAAAAAGTGAACATAATATGCTTTGCTCTGCATTCAGATTCCATAGTCCCCCCTTCCCCCCTTCCCATGTGGATGGTATTTTCCATAACAAACTTCTCAGGATTATCCTTCCTTAATAACTGAACTGCTGAGAGGAGATGCTTCCGCCATAGTAGACATGTCACAATGTTGTTAATAATGTGTACAATGTTTCCTTGATTCTGCTCAATTCATTCAGCATCAGTTCATGCAAATCTTTCCATGTTCCTCTAAAGTCCAGCCATTAATGATTTCTTACAAAACAATAGTATTCCATAACATTCATATACTACAATTTATTCAGTCATTCCCCACTTGATAGGCATCCCCTCAATTTCCAATTCTTTGTCACTACAAAAAAGAGCTACTATAAATATTTAACAAAACATATTTTTAAAGACAAAAGGAAAGAAAATAGGAAAAAATCAGAATAACTGATTAATACATCAAAAATATCTGAAAATATGTGCAACAATGCACATCTGTGGATATCTCACTTTCATGAAAGGATATATTGCTTCCTTTTTTTTTTCCCTTAAGTTTTTGCAAGGCAATGGGGTTAAGAGGCTTGCCCAAGGCCACATAGCTAGGTAATTGTTAAGTGTCTGAGATTGGATTTGAACTCAGGTACCCTGACTCCAGGGCCGGTGTTCTGTCCACTGCACCACCTAGCTGTCCCCTGATCTATTGCTTCTTTCAAGCCATGTTTATTCTTTAAAATTTTGTAAGATTTACTTTGATTTTTGAGTGTATGTGGTTGTTCTTTCCATTTCAGTTGTTGCAGTCATTTTGTATATTAATTTTTGACTGTATTAATTCATATAGATTCTTCCATTCTTTCTGTATTTACCATATATATATTGTTTCTTATGTCACAGTAATAGTCATGTACCAAAATGTGTTTAGTCATTTCCTAATTGATGGTTATCTACTTTTTTGCTACAACATTCCCTTTTTATTTGTGTGTGTGTCCTTTTCATTTCCATTGTTGTAGCCATTATGTACATTATTTTCTTTCCTCCATCGACTTCACTCAGAATTAATGTCTGTGTAGATCAAGAGATTTACATGCTGAATATTCGTCACATTCATAATACTCCCCTTTTTTAGTCAATTGACTGGGATGGGGCATTAGATCTGTTGAACTTCTTTATCCTATCTGACTGATTGCAAATCCATGACTGACAAAGTAGCATCACAGAATCTCAGAGTTGGAAAGGAATAGGGCTCTTCAGAGGTCATTTAGCACAAGAATCCCCTCTACTCCATCCTCAATCAATGTCCACACAAAAGAATTACAAACTATTACCAATCATATTTAATACTGCTCTGAAACACTAATAATGAGAGAAATGCAAATCAAAAAGATCCTTAAAGTTTAACTTCACAACTAACAAATTCATTAAGAGGACAAAAATTGGGAGGAACCAATCTTAAAAGGGTTACAGGCAGGTAGACAGAGTGTTATACTGTTAATGAAATTGTAAACAATTGTGGTACAGCTATTCACAATGGGGAATTATGCAAATAGAATAGACAAAGTGGTACATTGTTGATGAAATTGTTAACAATTGTGGTACAATTATTCACAATGGGGAATTATGCAAATAAAAGTAACTAAAATGTCCATCCCCTTTGAGTTGAAGATTTCATTGCTATGCATATACTCCAATGATATCAATGACAAAAAATTCTCCTTATGTATCAAAATATTTATATCAGCAATTATAAATCATTTATAGCAGGACATAGTCCTATGGTCATGATAATGGCTTGGTATGGCTATTAGTAACTAGAGGGTTCCCTTCTACAGACATTATTCTATATAGAGGATATTGTAAATGCAGATACTATTTCTACTTCAACTGTCTAGTGATCCATAGACCTCATTGTTCCTTAGAGAAATGTCACACCTGACAAGATCAAATTTGCATTGGGTTTATCAAAATCTAATTAAAAGTCTATCATTATGTCTAACATGTCATCTTGATATTTAACCTAATTAGGGAAGAAAAGGGTAGTGAATAAAAGCAATACCAGCCATGCATCTGTCTAGATGAGCAATTAAGTTGAAAAGCAGAGAATAAGACTCCATACATCTGGCAGTAGTATGGGTCAGTTCTACATTGGTTCAAGAACATTAGAAGTCAGATGCATTTCCTTTCCATCTCCTCTTCACATGCCACCCAGCTATACATTCCAACCATCTCCTTGCCACCTACCCTGCCACTGAGGCTCTAAAAAGAGCCATCTATCTCTAAGATCATGTGTTGGGTGACCTCATCAGCTTTAAAACTACTCTTCAGTACTATGCATGCCTAACTGGCAAGTCATCCTACATCTAGCTAGCCATAGATAATGTTTCATAGCCTTCTTCCTCCCCACCTCAGCTATCTCCTGGTCATCTGCCTTCCCACCAACGTGCCTCCTCATCATGCCCTTGCACTTTTCACTTCTTATTTTGGGAAAATCACTCAAATGGAAATGCAAATTAAAGCTTCTCTGAGGTACCACCTCACACTTCTCAGACTGGCCAATATGACCAGAAAGGATAATGATCATTGTTTGGAGGGGCTGTGGGAAATCTGGGACACTATTACACTGTTGGTGGAGCTGTGAACTCATCCAACCTTTCTGGAGAGAAATTTGGAACTACGCCCAAAGGGCAACAAAAATGTGCATACCCTTTGATCCAGAAATACCACTACTGGGTCTATTCCCTGAAGAGATGATGAAAAAGGGTAAAAACATCACTTGTACAAAAATATTCATAGCAGCCCTGTTTGTGGTGGCAAAGAATTGGAAATCAAGTAAATGTCCTTCAATTGGGAAATGGCTTAGCAAACTGTGATATATATGTGTCATGGAACACTATTGTTCTATTAGAAACCAGGAAGGATGGGAATTCAGGGAAGCCTGGAGGGATTTGTATGAACTGATGCTGAGCGAGATGAGCAGAACCAGAAGAACACTGTATACCCTAACAGCAACATGGGGGGTGATGATCAACCTTGATGGACTTGCTCATTCCATCAGTGCAACAGTCAGGGACAATTTGGGGCTGTCTGCAATGGAGAATACCATCTGTATCCAGAGAAAGGACCGTGGAGTTTGAACAGAGTTCAAGGACTATTCCCTTTAATTTAGAAAAAAAAAAATGGATATCTTACTGTCTGATCTTGTCATCTTTTATACTTTTTGTTTCTTCCTTAAGGATATGATTTCTCTCTCATAACACTCAATTTGGATCAATGTACAACATGGGAAAAAAAAGTAAAGACTGACAAATTGCTTTCTGTGAGGGGGGGAGAGAAATAAGATTGGGGGGAAAATTGAAAAACTCAAATAAAATCTTTAATAAAAGAAAAAAAAGAAAAAACCCAAGCAACTCATTATAACCTTAAACAAAAAGAAAAGAAAATCACTCAAATCAATATTACTAGTAATACTAGAAAGTATATGTGACTTTTCAAACCAATATAACCTTTTCTGACTCTCATTCTTCTGTATATAATGTCTCCTTCTATTAGAATATATATATATCCCTTAAGGATGAAAACTGTCTTGCTTTTGTATTTATATATTTAGGTCTTAACACAGGATTTGGAACATGATAAGTACCTAATAAATGCTTTTCATTTATTCATGTGCAGCTGGTACTAATGAAATCCTTATGCTTAAATGACATAAATTCCTCCTTATACTCAAAGGAGAAAAGCTGGATGTGAATTTTGGTCATGTAACCAAAACAGGCCCTAGGCAATTATGGCTTGGTGGGTGTCTTTGGCTATTCCAGGAAATACACAAAAGTCTCTTTCTTATCAGTCTTTTACTTTATGACCCTTCTATTTTAACCTGGCTGGATAATCTTACTATTAGAGTCACCTCTCTGGATTAGAAAATCAAGGGAAATATTTTTTAGACGTCCCCCATAACACACCTGATGGAGGAAGACATGTCTCTTCTAATTAATAATAGCAATAACAATAACTAGCATGTATATAGAACTTGGGGATTTGTAAATAGCTTTATTTTATATAGATTATCTTATTTGAGCTTCCCACAATCCCCCTGTAAACTAGGTGTCATTTAGGCAGACAGTGTAAATGTTTTGCCTGGTCATACAGTTAACAAGTGTCAGGGATAGGATTTGAACTCAAGTCTTCCTGACTCCAAATCCAACACTCTACCCACTATACCTCCTAGCTGCCTAGATGCTCTAGTTTTCTCTCACTCAAGGATTTAATTTTGAGATTCTTGAGTTGACTACTTAGATTAGAGGTGGGGAACCTTTTTTTTCTGCCAAGGGTTATTTGGATATTTATAACATCATTTGAGGGCCATACACAATTATCAACTTGAAAATTAGCCTGCTATATTTGGTCAAACATTTAATTCATCCACATCTAAAATTCACTCTTAAATTTATTGAATTTTAGGGGCGGCTAGATTGCTCAGTGGGTAGAGCACCAGCCCTGGAGTCAGGAGTCCCTGAGTTCAGATCCACACTCAGACACTTACTAATTGCCTAGATGTGTGGCCTTGGGCAAGCCACTTAACTCCATTGCCTTGCAAAAACTAAAAAAAAAAATATTGAATTTTGAGTCCCATCTATGTTGCTGTGGCAGCACCAGACCAAATGATTTTGAGGGCCTTTATATAGCCTGTGGATTGGACATTCCATGCCCTGACTTAGATGAAGAAATTTCAATAGTCAAAAACCTGAATAGTGGAAGCCTCTGATAAACACTCCTCCCACTGACCTAATCCTCCTCACAAAAAATTCACATATAGAAAAGGAGATAAGATGGTACTAAAAAAGTACTAAGAATATAGGTTAGAAATGTCCAACCACTCTTTAATTCAGAGGCAACAGAAAGGGCATTGACCTTAGAAGGAAATTCCTAAAAGAAACCCTGTTTTCAATCTGGAGCTTTGTATTCCTTGGCATTTCCTCATCAGCTATGCCCACTTCCATTCTGGGTTATGAGCATCCCATCAAATATCTTACATCCAAACCTATGAGGTGGAAGGGAAGAAAGACAGGACAAAGAAAACAAAGGTTTGTAATAACCATATGATTTTCAGCTTCTCCCTGAGAAAGGAGAAACATGCTCTGTAAGTTTTAGAGTTATAGAAATGAATGCTGTTGTTCTCTCTCCTTTCACAATGAATATTAACTGGGATACTATAAAATGGATTCTTGTTCAAGTGGGTGTTAGACTAGATGGTCTTTGAGGTTTCAGCCTCCTCAGATTCTTTGATTTGACTGAAACACCTACAAGGAAAAACCATAGCTATGGCATTCTAGCATTTCAGCCAAATATTTGGCAAAGCTTGCCATTCTGTTGCTGTGGACAAGGCAGGAAGATGGAGATTACATGACTGCAATTAGATGTATTTCAAACTGGTTGAATGACTATTTTCAAAGTCAATTCAATTCAAGTGAACTACAATTTATTGAGAACTTACAATTATGTACTAGGGACTGTGTTAAGTTTGGGAGGAACAGACAAAACCCAATCAAACCCAGAAACCAGTCCCTGCTCTCAAGGAACTCATAGGACAATGGGGGAAAGAGCATGCAAACAACTATGTACTAACCAGATTACAAGATAAATTGGAAATAAAGATTGCTAATAGAATGCTGTTCCCCAATGGGTAGGGAATTGGCAGGGGGCCAATTAGCAAATGAGGCTCCTGGATACTTGTAAGGAAGAATCCTTAGTATGGCAATGCTATACTAAGATAGAGAAGTCCAAACTTCCCCCCCAAGGATCTGTCTTTGACTCCATTTTCTTCAGAATTTTCCTAATGAAAAGATTAACACAGAATCCTGGACTTCTGGTTCAAAAAATTAAAAGTACAGATGATTAGACAGTAACTCATGTGGAAAAAAAACTTGTAAGAATTTTCAGTGGTTTGCAACTCAGCCAGCAGCAATGAAAGGAGAGAGCCAAAAACTTGCCAGGATTCTGAGGTGCATTAATCAAAATCTAGAGTTTGGAAGCAAAAGCTAATAGTCCTAATATGTTTTGCTCTGGTAAGACCACATTAGAAAACTGGACTCAGTTCTGAGCATATTTTATGAGGGATATTGCTAAGTCAGAATATTAACGGAAGAAAATAATTAGGATGGCAAAGCATGATGTATATAAAACTTGATTGAAGAATGTCTAGATAGAGAAGAGAAAATTTAGTACAAAATAACTGTCTTTAAACATTTAAAAAGTTGCCATATAGAAAAGAGATTCAACTTGGTCTGTTTGGCTCCTGGGAGAAGAAGCAGGAATGGTGTTGGTAAAAGTTACAAGGAGATGAATTTTATTTCTACTTAAGAAAGAACTTCCTTATCATTTAAGCTGTACAAAACAAAATGATCTCCTTTATAAGGTAATGAGTTCCTTGTCCTTGGAGTTATTTAAACAGAAGATGGAGGATCATTTGTTGGGTGGACTGAGAAGAGGATTTCCAGTCAAGTATGAGAATAGATGAAATGTTTTCTGGGGTGACTTTTGGTTCTGTAGTTCAAGCATTCTTCTGAGGCAGGTAGATGGTACACTGGATAGCCATATTGGACCTGGAGTTAGGATGGACCTGGGTTTAAATCCAACTCTGTGCCTCTGGACAAGTAATTTAATCTCTATTTGCCTCACTTTCCTCATTTGTAAAATAAAGATATTAACAGGATTATTGAGAAATTAAATGAGATAATAATTATAAATAATTATAAAGCCCTGAACTCAGTGTGTGGCAGGTAGTAAATAATTTAGGTGCTGAACCTGCCCACTGAGAGGTTTGCCCTCAATCGACCTGCCTAGGTCATGGCCATCTGGCCTGACTCCAAGTATTCCCCAAGGTTTTGCCCTTGACTATCCTCTCTTCTGTGGTAATCCTGGTCATTCAGAATTACCTTCAACACTCTCCTTTATTCTGATTCCCAAATCTACATCTGCATCCCTGAGCTCTCCTTTAAATTACAGATTCACATGCCCAATTACTTGTAAAGCAGCTTTACCTGGACATCTTGCTTCTACCATCTTGCTATGATGGAAAGAATTGAAGTTGGAGGACCTAGGTTCAAATTCTATCCTTGCCACTACCTTTGTGGGTCAGGGCTTCAGATTCTTCATCAGGAAAAAAAAAGATGGTTGAATTTGATGTCTGAAACTCCTCCCAATTCTAGAACTATGATCCTATGGCTCCTAAGACTGAATGATGTCAGTGGTCCTTCCGACTCTATTCTATGATCTCTGCTGTATGATTTATAATATTAAATGGTTCTTCTTTCCTTCTGAATTTCTTTCTCATTCTAACTTCACCATTTATAGCAATGTCAGCACCATTCACCTAAGCTCTGTTAGAAACCTTGGGTTCTTTCCTCTTCCTCACCTCTCTTGCAATCCTGTTGCTGGTTATATTCTATCAGCTCTACCCCTGCCTCATCTCTTTCATCTATACACTGCTATAGCCCTAGAAGAGGTCCTTATTAATAAAAGAGGCTTATATTCATATGCCCCTTAGGCTTATGAAAACTTTGCAAATAATTCATTTGATCCTCACAACACCCCTGTGAAATAGACTAGTATTATTCCCATTTTACAGTTAAGGAAATTGTAGCAGAGAGCGATTAAGTGATTTGCTCAGGTTAGTTTTCTGATATTGTATTTGAACTCAGACCTCCTTGGCTCCAGACTCTTCTCTAACCACTGAGCACCTACCTGTCACTAGTAAATGAACTCTTTTCCTGATTCCCCTCCTCTATCACCAATCACATACACACATATACACACACACACACACACACAAAACACACATGTACATTACTCAGTATATATTTTGTATTTATTTATATATATATACATGATTTTTTTCTCTGATAGAACATATATTCTTTCAGAAGAGAGGTTTTCATTTTTGCACTTGGTATTTCCGGTGCCTAACCTGGTATTTGGTACATTGTGTTATGGTTGGTCAGTCATTTCAATTGTTAGTCTTTGTGACCTTCATTTGGGGATTTCTGATTTGAAGTTTGCCATATAATTCTCCAGCTCATTTGACAGATGAAGAAACTGAGGCAAATACAATTAAGTGACTTGCTCAGGAGCAAACAACTGGTGTCTAAGGTCAGATTTGAACTCAGAAGGTGAGTCTTCCTAACTTCATGCCCTGGCACTCTATACCTAGCCACCCTATTTGACTTTTAGAAGGTACTGAATATACTTGGGGGTGGGAGGGAAGGAAGGAGAAGGGAGGGAAGGAAAAAGGTCAGTCAAACATCAGAAACTGAGGAAAACAGAAAGAGACAGGAAAGGAGGGAGAGACAAAGGGACAGAAAAAAGAGAGACAAAGGAACAGAAAAAGGAGAGAGAGAGAGAGAGAGAGAGAGAGAGAGAGATACTTAAGTAATTCAACTCAATTCATTTCTCACAGTACAAATTTCTGGAGCTATATACATATACAAAAACAATGCCTGCCTTCAGGGAGTTTACATTCAGACTCAAATATTAAAAATAGCTTTAGCCCTTTAATAAAATTATAGTTGAGTATTCACCATAACTGCTCTGCTCCCCTTCTCCCTCCACCCTGTCCCCCAGGGTCCCTGATCTCTGTACCTTAGGCTGAAATGAAAACAGCTTTTGAGTGGAGGCTGATCTGGCTAAAGTGTGAACCTATCCTAATTCTTATTTTTGCCTTCAATCCTTTCTCAAAGTAAAGAATCTTTCCCAGTAGGGATCTCAGGCACAGGTGATGAATCTCTTGAAGGAATCATTGTGATCTGGAAGGAAAATCCAGATCTAGGCCCTAATTCTGTCACTGTCAAAGTATAGTAAGTTTCTCAAAATTCTATGCTTGGTTAAGAATAAAAAAGACTGATTTCTTTAGAGAGTATTCAGCTTTCACTTTACAGTCACCTTTGTCAGCAGAAGTCAATGACTATCTCTCCCTAAGTTAATTACAAACTCAGGAAGACAATGATCAGGATGCTGGAAGACTTGTTCTGCCAAGAAGAGACAACAATTTATCAGATAGTATTGTACAGGGATGACAGTCTGAGCATTTGGGTAACTTAATATTGTGCAACCTTCATTGTCAGACCACAAAGGAGGTTAATAATTTTCCAGAGTCTTTGTTTTTGAATAAATTTCTCCCTCCTTTCCCAGCTTGAGGGTGGTCATTATCTTAATGGCCTCCAGCTGAAGATATTTGTCCTTCATTCTCGAAGAAGTCCATGAAATCAGGGGAGGTGGTGCCATGATGAGCACATGACAGTGTGCTAATCACTAACCTCACTTTCTCCTCCAGAGTCATCTGGGTCCAGTGGAGAGATATGAATCAGGACGACTGGAGATGGCCCTGGATATGGGGGCAATTGGGGTTAACAAGTGACAAGCAAATTTCTGAGAATGGATTCTAACTCCCATCCTCCTGACTCCAAGGCCAGTGCTCTATCCACTTGACTTGCCCAAGGTCACATGGCTGGTAAGTGGCAAGTGTCTGAGTCTGGATTTGAACTCCCATCCTCCTGACTCAAGGTCAGTGCTCTATCCACCGTGCTGCCCTCCAGCTATAGGTCAGAGGTAAGAGCTTAAAGAATAAAGCTTCACGTCTAATCTACACTTTCTGCCAAGGTTTTATCAGCGTCTCTTCACTCTCTGGAACTCAGTTTCCCCTTCTGTAAAATGAAGTGGATGATCTCTTAAGTTTCCTATCATCCCAGGTTTGGCTTTGGGATGTTTTTTTCCCCCCAACAACGCCCCGTCTTTTCTCCCTCCCCCACCGAGTGAAGGCTCCCCCGAGCCTTTAACACAGAAAACAGTCTTTTATTAAATTCGGGGACCGTAGGCGTCCTCAGCTCGGAGCCGGCGACCCAGGCTGCGTGTTGGTTTCTTAGAAGATTCTATTTGCTCGGAACCCAGAAGAACAAAAGCATCACTGGCTGCTCCCTCGTCCCCGCGTGTGGAAAAACACAATTTCTGTTCGGCTCGCTTGGCGGCCGGGGAATTGGGAGCCGGAGCCGGAGCCGGAGCGGAACCAAAGCGAGTCGGCCAGGCCCGGCGCAGGCGGGCGGCCGGAGGGGGAGGCGGCTGCCATCGCAGCCGGCCCGGGAGCCGCCCGGCTCCTACCCCCGAAACTGAACGTCAGGGGAGATTGATATCCTGCGTCATGTGAGCGTCGCTGAAATATAAGCCGCATTACCATTGTCGCCTTGAGAAATGGGCTTGGGGGGAAATCGGGCGGCTGGTGATGCCTGCCAACAACCTTCTAACTCAGAGAACCGCACACCACTTCCCTGCTTGTAACTGTAGCCTTGGGGAAAAGATGGAGCCAGGGGACGCAGGAGTACTTCCGGCGGGGCTACCCATTGCCCAGACTGGAAAACTGAAGCCCTAGGATGGATTTAGTGGTCTTTCCCCGCCCCCACCTCCTCCACTCCAAAAATCCGGTTGGGTGCTAAAGAAATGAAAAATAAGCCCTACAACTCTTTCCCTCTCCCTTCACTCCTCTTCCTCGTCCTTTCCCCTGCTAATTCTCTCTCTTTCCATGTATATTTATAATTGAATAGGATCTGAATGCCGAGAATTACAAGAGAAAGGCCAGGGCAGCTTTTCACTTGTAAAACCCTGCTCCGGAGCTGGAGATTCCGAATGGGCTAGAGACTCAGTGTAATGTTCCTGGTTCTTGATGGGAGGGCATTACCATGGGGATCGCAGCCTCATCTACTCTGTCCCTCGTCGGGGGAGGTCTGCTTATTTATTTATTTGGACTACCAGACAATCTAAAGCAATTGAACTTCTCATCTACCCAGCAGGTGCTTGCTGCCAAGCATGAGATTACAAGGGACCGTGGTCTCCAAGGAAAAGACACTTAGGGGGCTGCCCTCCCCAGGACCAGCACTCCAGACAGTGGGAGATTCAGCCACTTGGGAGGAGTGGAATGATTTGTTGTTTAATCTTTTTTCAGTCATGTCTAACTCTTCTCTACACCATTTGGGGTTTTCTTGACAGATGCTGGAATGGTCTGCCATTTTCTTCTCCAGCTCATTTTACAAATGAGGACACTGAGGCAAGCAGGGTTAAATGACATGTCCATTATCACACAGTAAGTGTCTGAGGTCAGATATGAACTCAGGAGGATGAGTCTTCCTGACTCCAGGCCCAGCACTCTATGATGCCACCTTGACCTGGGTTCAAATCTCAACTCTTCTCCTGAAATCTACACAATCTAGAACTGGGAGCAAATCATTTCTTCTGCCTAGGCTTCAGTTTCCTCACCTGTGACATGATGAGGTTGAACTAGATAATTCCTAAAGTATCCGCCATCCCTAAATCCCATGAACAAAAATATAGATATTTGTTTTGCTTGACTATTTGTATTTTTACAAGGATTCCTCCTGCCACCATTACCACCATAGTAGAAGTGCTGGAAGGGAGCAAAATTAAATGCTTGTTTATTGAAATAAAATAAAAAACAAAATAAATTAATTCTATGAATGAGATCCTGTGTCTCAGGAGTTCATAATTCTATGCCAATAGTGACTAGATCTCTCAGCCAGGTCCCTGATTGCACTTGAGAATATTGTTCTCTCCTCATAAACTGCAACAATGAAGACTGGACTAAATGGTCATTCAATTTTCTTCCAACTTCCTTTAAACAAAGAAAGCTGGAGTATTAAAGGAGGTGGGGGAGGTGATCTATTTCCCTTGAGATGAATAGAAGTCTCTGCTACCTCTCCCTCTGATTGTTTGGTTTCTCCTAGAACCTCCCTTCTAAGGAGGATGTACTGGCCAATCATGTCTTCATTCCTATCTGAGCCTGCACTCTTGACTCTTTGGAATTGTTATATCATGCTTCCCCTCACTCTTGTGACTTCTTTCAACTCTTCTCTTTTCAGCTTCCTTTAATGGATTGTCTTCTCCCATTACAATGTAAACCCCTAGAGGCCAGATGCTTTCTTTCTGTTACATTTGTATTCTCAGAATTTATCACAGTAACTTAAGTATAGGATCCACTGTGTAGCCCTCAGTAGAAAGGACCTCTACCACCTCCTAGTCCCACATCCTTCTTTTATTGATGGATAGATGAGCCATGGCTGACTGACGCAGGTCACTCAGCTAGTACCTTTTCTACTATAAAGGGCTTTATGCAATAGTCTGTGTTTCATGCTTCCTAGGCACAGGTCACCCTTGAGGAAACCTTTTTATCAAGGTCTGCCAAATTGTTGGCCTAAGATTCCTGACCCAGGCATAGCCTAGTCTGCTTCTCCTGGATACTATCACTCATTGAGCTAGCTCTTCACTATATTGATGACCTGAGTCTACCTTGGGTCTGGTCCCACCAACCAAAAAGTCATAGTCCATTCCCACCCTGACTCTAACCCACCATTAGGAACTTGGATTTCCTGAGGCAGAGCAGCCTTCTAGATTATGAGTTCAAACATCAAAAAAGAAGGACATAGTTCATTACTTGCATCAAAGAACCTAAAATTGTTGATAGACAGTTAAGGAAGAACTGTTCAGTGTGATAGAGAGGAGGGCCCACTCCATTTAAGAAGGCCTGGGTTCAGATGCTAACTCAGGCTATTACTATTTGTGTGACACCCCCCCCCCCTTGGCTCTTCTCTGAGCCAAAACACCACCAATCAAATAATATTAATTTAATAAGAGTCTACTATTCGACAGACCCTGTGCTGTAAGATATAGATGAAAACCTACCATGAGATGATTGGGACTTTGTAAACCTTAAAGTTCTCTAGCAAGATATTTGTCATTCTTATTCATTCATGTATTCATTCAACAATAAATATTATTAAACTTCTAGAGGGAATTTTTTTCTAAGAAGTAAATGGGTTAGATATCTAGGGACCTTTCCAATTTTGAGAGTTGAGCTACCAAAGGGAGAATGCCATGACTGTAGGTGATCAACATTTCAACAAAGTATTTGACAAATTATCATGTACTTTCTTAACAAAGAAGATGGAAAAATGGAGGTTAGATGATAATATAATTGGACAGACTTATATGACAATCTGGACCAAAGACATTAGGAGATCTCTCCTTGACTCTGTTCTGTTCCATTTTTGAAACCATGACTTGGATAAAAACATAGATGGATCTTTTGTCAAATTTACAGATGAAATGCAGCATAGAAAACCCACTGGGTGACAGAAACAGGATCCAAAAAGATCTCAATAGGTTGGACCATTGGGTTAATCTGATGAATTGAAATTTAATAGGGATAAATGGTTCTACAGTACATTAATAGAATTTAGTGTTTTGAACAAATTAGTTAATAAGTCAACTATGCCCAGCCAGTGTACCACAGAATTTTAAACCATAACCTACTCAAAGACCTGATATATAGTCTGAAGAAGAAAGGACTTGGGATATGGGGGAGGGTGTCAGAGTAGTTGCCTTTAATCATTTAAAGGGCTGTCCTATAGAAGCATCAAACTGTAGAGCTTTGAACTAGGCAAAACAACAGGGGAGGATGAATTTGGCTCAACAGAATAAATAGATCAATCAACAAGTATTTATTAATACTCTTCCACTGTTTCAGGCACTTTGCACAAAAGGAATAATGTTCCTAAATAATTTAATTTGTCCAACAATGAAAAGGGATCTTTCAAGAGGTAGTAAACTCTTTGTCATTAGTTTGTAGAGTTAGAGATAGAAGGGACCTTAGAGAATCTGATTACAGATGAGCAAACTGAGGCCAAGAGAAGTCAAATGACTTGCCCAAAGTCACACAGTCATTATGCATCCAAGACAAAATTAGAATTCAGGACTTTCTGACTTTAAGCCTAGCTCTCTCTCCACTTACTGTAGAAAGGGATTCCTATTTAAGTGGTGGATAGAGAATAGACCAGATGTCTTCTGAGGTCCCCACTTCTTCTATATTCCAGGATTTTTCTAACAAGCATCTACTATATGTAATGCTCCAAGCTAATGACTTTGGAGATGCAAGACAGAATAAGGCAAAGCCCCCAAATATTATTGTCTACAAGAATCTTATAGTCTCTGGGGGCCTTACCTATCCACTTGGGTTTTCATCATCAACCTACACAGTTGGGGGGTGAGGTCTTTGTCACCTGATTTTCTAGGCTTCTGGGCTTGGCCATGATCTCTTCACCCTCCATAACCTTTTTGTCATCTCAATTTTTCCTCAAGACCTTACTGATTACCTTTGCCCAGATGACCCTGAAATCCTTATCTCCATCATTGGTTTCTCTTCCAAATTCCAGTTCTAGATCTCCAATTCCATCCCATTAATCCCTTTCTGGACCTTCTTCTAAGACTTCAAAGTAAAAGACACTCCTCCAGTCCCTCTTCCACTTTCATAACTTTAGGATCAATTTGAATTCTTTATCATTTACACTTCATCCACACAGTTACCAAAACTTAGGGATTCTTCCTCATTGATAGTCACATTTACTTCTCCTTCTCCATTCCCACAGCCACTCCCATAGGATTGACCCCCCCCACCACCACCCACTTGTATTATTTCAGTAGGTTTCTAACAAGTTTCCTTTCCTGCACTCTGTTCTTGCCCAAACATCCTTCAGATATTGCCAGGAACAGCTTTCTTGGGCATAAATCTCATCAAATCATTCTCCAGCTAAAATCTTCCTGTCACTCTATTACTGCTTGCTGAATATAGTTCATATCCTTTTACCTAATACTTAAGGCTTTCCACAACCTTTTGCCACCTGATATTCCTGGCTTTATTTCATATTTCTCTCCTTCCTGAACTCTACACTCCAGTCAAACTAGTCTGTCCTCTGTCCTTGAACAGCCTAAATGTTCCCATCTCAGTGCATTTATGTGCATATTTTCATGTGTCAAAAATGTCCTTTTCTCTTTTCATTTATCAAATTTCTGCTCACAGCAGAATGAGCATTTGCTCTGTATTTAGAGAGTCTGGGCTAAAATATGGTCTCTGATGTTTACTACCTCTATGACCTTGAGAAAATCACCTAATTTCCCTAGGCCTCAGTTTCCTCATTTGTGAAAAGAGAGAATTGAATTAGATGGTCTCTAAGATCTCTGCTAGACCCAGATCTATGATCCATTGAAACTATCCTTCAGGAGGCCTGACTAAGTGGTTAATGAACCTCATATTCATGACTCACATGACTTGTTTCTTTCATCTTTCTAATGGAATTCTTATGTAATATATTGTATTACAGTTATCTGTCCTCCTGTTAGATTGGAAATTCTGCAAGGATTTGTCCAAGTCCTTTGTGGGTCTCCCAGGATCTAACATAGTGCTCTTCATACAGTAGGTACCTAATACATGTTTGCTGAATTGAATCAGATCTGACTATGGGCTTGAACCTCTGCTCTTTGTCCTAGCTTCTCTCTTCTATTTCATCTTGCTACTTTCTCCAATCTGGTTGTATATCAGGGTCCTCAAGGACCTCAACCAGGAATATTCTAGAGAGATATTATGAATTTTGAGACCTCAGGAGGACTCAAGCACGTTTTCAATTCAATTAGATCACACAAATATTTACTTAAGCACCAAATGTGTTCATATTCCTATCCTAAGGTAGCAAAGATACAAAAGATAAAATGTCTGTTTTCAAGAAAGTTACAAGCTAATGGATTTGGTTTTATAGGCAGTGGGGGGACAGAGGGTGGGGGGGAGACATGTGACAGGTCTAAGGCATAACCAAGAATGGGATGAATACAAATGACAGATTCAAGCAATGGTCTATGGGAGACTCAAGGTGTGAGAGATTACTTTCATCAAGGAAGGTTTCACATTTCAAACCTTGAAGTCAAATGTTAAAAGAAAGAATGGGGAGCCTGACTTGTCATAGGCTTATAAGATTCAGAGACAGAACAAATCTTGGAGGCCACTGAGTTCAAGATCCACATTTTACAGATGAAGAATTTGAGTTACAGAAAGGTTAAGTGACTTGCCCAGCTCAGGTCACAAAGCCAGGAAATGTCAGAGGTAAGATTGGACTTAGGTCTTCCTGACTCCAATCTTCTATTCACTGATACATGCCACCTCCCTATTGTTTCAATAGATGAAGACAAAAGGCAGTCCTTTCTAGGCATTGGGAATGCCAAGTGCAAAGGCTTAGCAAAGGCTTAGTGGTATAGTGCATAAGAGGAAAAGAAAATGAAACATTCTAGGTTAATTGGAATATAGAAGATATACCAGAATGACAGAAATCTACAGCTTAAAAGTCACCTAGTACAACCCAGAGTCATCAAGAAATCCCCACTCTAGCACAGCCTATAAATTGTCATCTAATCTCTGCTTGAATCCTTCCAGGAAGACCCACAACTTCACAGGGTAGGCCTTTCCACTTTGGTTTTGTATTTTTTCCTGAATTTTGTTGTTGTTCTTGAGTCATTTCAGTTATGTCCAACTCTCGGTCACCTTATTTGGGGTTTTCTTGACAAAGATATTGAAGATATTTGCCATTTCCTTCTCCAACTCATTTTACAAATGAGGAAATTGAGGCAAACAGGGTTAAATGACTTGCCCAGGGTCACCCAGCTAATAAGTGTCTGAGGTCAGATTTGAACTAAAGAAGAGGAGCCTTCCTGATTTTCGTCTAATTTTCTAGTCACTATGCCTAGAAACTGCCTCAAATAAATGTCTAGCACTTTTTTCTTATGTCAAGCTTGAATTTTCCCTTTGTAGTTCCCATTCATTTATGCTATTTCTGTCTTCCAAATCTAATTCCTGTTTCACTTGAAAACCCCTCAAGTACTTTAAGATAACTATCATTGCCCCATCCTCCCCCCTCCCCCCCCACCACACTAAATCTTTTCTTCAAGCTAAATATACAAAGACCTAAGTAAGACTGAAAGAGTAGTTTTAAAACAGAGAAAGGAATGTATATTTATTAAGCACCTACCATGTGTCTAACACTGGGCTATTATCCTTATTTTATAGTTGAGGAAACTGAGACAAATAAAGGTTAAATTACTTATCCAAGGTCACATAGGTGGTTAAGTACCTGAAGTTAAATTTGCACTCAAGTCTTCCTGATTCCAGGTCCAGCACTCTATTTACCACATCACCAGCTGATTTGAAAGCAGGGATTAGGATATTATATTTTATTTGCTGGCAATGATTTTTGAATAGAGGACTGACATGATCTGAAGTCTCAAGAAGGAAATAAGAATCCTTCTCACCCTTACTGATATTGTTTTGGAGCAAGAGAACAAAATTTAAGATGTGAATGATGGAAAGGATAAGATAATGCTATCCTATTTGCAGATGGAGTGAAAGGATACTTAGAAGCCCTGGCAAATCAGGGAAGAAATGAATTGAGATGATTAATAGTATAGTAGCAGAATACAAAATAAATCTATAAACATAATCAGATTACTATATAATACTAGAAAAATAAGGGAAAAGCCGAGAGCTATTCTGTTTATAAAATGCATATATTATCTGGGAGTTAACTTACCAAACACACACACATTTTATATTAATATATCTATAAAACACTATAACAAATGCTTCAGAGAGAGATTTGATGTTCATGGGTAGGTTGTGTCAATATAATAAAAATACTTTGTACTACCTAAGTTAATTCAAATTTCTGAGAAGTCTAGTAATAAAAGAATAATGTAATTTATGTGGAAGAACAAAAGGTCTAGAATGTCAAGAGAAATAAGAAAAGAAGACCTAAAAGGACCATGGAATCACCAGACCTTAAAATATATTATAGAGCAGTAGTTCTCAGTACTATTGGGTTAAAAATTAAAAAATGCAGATCAGTAGGTCAGACTTGTTAGACAAGAAACAGAAGGAATTGCAACCACTTTCCAATGATTGATAAGTTCAAAAACTTAAATTATTGGGGTAAAGGAATGATGATGATGATGATAATGAGGAAGAGAAGGAGAGGAAAAAGAAAGAAAAAAAGAAAGGAAGGAAGGAGGAGGGGAAGAAGAAAAAAGGAGGAGGAGGAGAAGGAGGAGTGGAGAATAAAAAAGAAAGAACAGGAAGAAGAGAAAAGGAGGAGAAGAAATAAAAAGAGAAGAAGAATGAGGAAGAGAAAGAAGAGGAGGAGGAAGAAGAGAATAGGAAAGAGGAGAAGAGAATGAGGAGGAGGAGGAGGAGGAGGAGAAGCATTTATGTATTACTCTAAGGTTTGCAAAGCATTTTATAAATGCATCAATTTATTCTTAGAACAACTCTATTATTATTCCCATTTTATAGTTGAGAAAACTGAGGCAAACAGTGGTTAAGTAATTTTCTCAGAGTTGTACAGATGTCAGAGGTCAGCTTTTTTTTTAGATTTTTCAAGGCAATGGGGTTAAGTGGCTTGCCCAAGGCCACACAGCTAGGTAATTATTAAGTGTTTGAGGCCAGATTTGAACTCAGGTACTCCTGACTCCAAGGCCGGTGCTCTATCCATTGCACCACCTAGCCACCCCAGAGGTCAGCTTTGAACTCAAGTGTTCCTGATATAAGGTCTAGTTTATCATTCACCTCAATGGAAAACTGGAATGGATTTGGGGGGGAAAGTAGGATTAGATCAATGCTTTAAACCATTTACTATGAAAAATTCAAAATAAATTTTCTATCTGAATATACAAGATGACAAGATTTAAAAAAATTTAAGAATACAAGATCAGGTACATTTTATAGCTATGGCTAGGGGGAGCATTATTATTTATTCAGGGATAGAGATCATAAAAGATAAAACAGACAACTTTTGACTTCATAAAATTTTAAGGCTATGGTAGGAATAAAATCAATGAAGATTTAATTGGGATAGAAATGATAGTAGAGAAAATTTTGTATCTGATACCACCAGTAAAAACCTGATATTCAAAATAGAAAGGATATTGACTCAAATAAATAACACTAAGAGCCATTCCCCAATGTGAAAGCCACCAAAGGCTATTAACAAATAATATCCAAAAGAATTGCAAATTATAAATGATCCCATACATGCAAATTCAAAAGTATCAGTAGTAAAAGAAATGCAAATTAAAATAGCTTTAAGATTTTACCTCACACAATGCAAAGATGACCAAAAAAAAAAAACAGTCAATGTTAGTGGGATACATACCTGGTAGATCTGTATATTGATCCAAACATTCTGAATATCAACTTGGAACCATACAATAAAAATTACTAAATTATCCATCACTTTTAACTTACTGATCCTATTATTAATTATATACCCAAAGCCAAAGATAGAAGCAGAAGTTCAATATATGTATTCATAGCAGCACTTTTTTTGTCATAGTAAAGAACTGAAAACAAAGCAGATACCCCTCAATTAAGAAACTGATGGGGGAAAAAACTGTTGAACAATAATTCAAGGGAATATTCTGCCATAATAAATTATGAGAATGAGGACTTAAGAAAAACATGGGAAGATGTAGAAAAATGAACAACTCTGAAACACTTAAGAACCCTCATCAATACATCGCCCACCATGATTCCAGAAGACTAATAATGAAGTATGCTATCCACCTCCTAAAACAGAGGGAATAGACTGAACATACAGAATGAGATGTACATTTTTGTACATGATCAACATGGGAATTTGCTTTGCTTGATTATAAATATTTGTTATGAAACTATTGCTTTTCTTTGTTTTTCCAGTGGAATGGGCTATGGGAGGGGAAATGAAGTGCTTGCTAATATAAAAAAAATAATAACTGACCCGAGGGTTTCTTCAAAAAGCAGGGAAAAAAATGACCATAGCAACATAGATTTTTAAAAATTCATTAAAAAGAAGTACTCTTGGTGTAACTGAAAAGCCAGGAAAGGTCCCAGGGAACATGGAACATGCATCTACAAGACAAAGAGAGCTAGAACAGGGTAATGTACATCTCATAAGATTCAATTTATTACATTTTTTGCTGATTATGTTTGCTTATTGAGAAGAGAATGACTGTGATATAAAAACAATAAATATCAAAAATTAATATTATTTTAAAAATAACAGTGTTCTTTGAAGCAATCACAGTCCAGAATATGGTCAAAATTGATTTGTAAAATATTTTTGCCAGCCACACAGTCCTTCTGTGTAGGATACTTACTTCAAGGCCTTTATGTTAAAGAGCAACCCTTCTCCACCCCATCCCCCAGGTTAAGTAAAGACCCATTCTTGTATCTTTATGGATACTCTAAGTGGGTGGTATCAAGATAACTTGACTATGGATAGTGTCAAAATAAATTTTTAGCTAAAAAATCTCAAGAGAACCTAAAGTTTGTATTTGTTTTAAAACATCTGGTTTGAGTTAGTAGAATGTCAGTTCTTAAAGGTAGGGATTTTTAACTTTTTGACTCTGTATATCCACTGCTTGGCACATAGACTAGATCTAAAATTTCCTTGGAAAACTAATTCTCAGCAAGGAATATCCCTCTAAGGATGATCTCCCCTGGGAAAGTTTGTTAATTAGTCAAATAGGCATTTATTAAACACTTGTACTTTGCCAGGCACCATACTTGGGGATACAAAGACAAAACAACAATAATAAAAATCAGACCCTGCCCTCAATGAGCTTACAGTGTAGTCAGAAGACACTTATGTAGATAATATGTAAAATATGTATACATACAAAGTGAAATGCAATAAAACAAAGTGATGGGAGGAGGAGGAGATTAAGAAGTAATGGGGGGGGGGGCGGCTAGGTGGCCCAGTGGATAAAGCACTGGCCCTGGAGTCAGGAGTACCTGGGTTCAAATTCAGTTTCAGATACTTAATAATTACCTAGTTGTGTGGACTTGGGAAAGCAACTTAACCCCATTTGCCTTGCCAAAATCTAAGGAAAAAAAAAAGAAGTCATGGGGGGGAGAAGGGGTAATCAGGAAAGATCTAACACAGAAGGTAATATTTGAGAGATGGGGGTGCAGAGAGAGTGACTTCCACTCATGGGAGATGGTCAGTACAAAGGAGTTAGAACACAATAAAGAGAAGCAAGCAGGTCTGTTTGGCTAGACTGTATGTAATATTCATGGAAGGGAGTAATTTGCAATAAAGCCATCTTTTTAAAAGATGGTTTGGGGCTATATTGTGATGGGTTTTAGGTGACATCAGAAGAATTTATATTTTATTCTGGAGGTAGATTTTATTGAGTAGGAGAATGGCATGGTTAAGATTTGCTCTTTAGGAAAATTGCTTTGTGTGAAGGATAGATTGAAGTAGGAAGAGACATAATGCAGGGAGACCAAACAGGAGAGTATCAAGAAAGTCCAGTCAAAAGGGAATGAAGGCTTGGAATACAGAGGTGGCTGTGAGCAGAGAGGAAGGTATAGATGTGAAATGTGCTGCAGAGGTAGGAAAGACATGATTGGGCAGCTTATTAGATACATGGTTGACTGAGAGAGAGGATGAATATGAGATCTCAAACCTTGGAGACCAGAAGGACAATATTGAACTCAATAGATGGATGGCATAGTAGATAGAGTATCAGTCCTGAGTCAGGAGGATCTGAGTTCAAATTTAGCCTCAGATGCTTGATTCTTTTTTTTAATAAAAGAAATATTTTATTTATTTTGAATTTTACAATTTTCCCCTAATTTTGCTTCCCTCCCCCCATCTCCCACAGAAGGCAATCTGTTAGTGTTTACATTGTTTCCATGGTATACTTTGATCTAAGTTGAATATGAGAGAGAAATCATATCCTTAAGGAAGAAAAATAAAGTATAAGAGATAGCAGAATTACATAATAAGATAACACTGAGTTTTTTTTTTTTAATTAAAGGTAATAGTCTTTGGTCTTAGTTCAAACTCCACAAATCCTGCTCTTCATACAGATGGTATTCTTCATCACAGATACTCCAAAATTGTCCCTGATTGTTGCACTGATGGAATGAGCAAGTCCATCAAGGTTGATCATCACTGCCATGTTGCTGTTAGGGTATACAATGGTCTTCTGGTTCTGTTCATCTTGCTCAGCATCAATTTATGCAAATCCTTCCAGGCTTCCTTAAACTCCCATCCCTCCTGGTTTCTAATAGAACCAGAGTGTTCCATGTCATATATATACCACAGTTTGTTAAGTCATTCCCCAATTGAAGGACATTCACTTAATTTCCAATTCTTTGCCATCACAAACAGGGCTGCTATGAATATTTTTGTACAAGTGATGTTTTTTTCATCATCTCTTCAGGGTATAGACCCAGTAGTGGTATTACTGGATCAAAGGGTATGCACATTTTTGTTGCCCTTTGGACGTAATTCCAAATTGCTCTCCAGAAAGGTGGGATGAGCTCACAGTTCCACCAATAATGCATTAGTGTCCCAGATTTCCCACATCTCTTCCAACATTGATCATTGACCTTTCTGTTCATATTGACCAGTCAGATTCTTGATTCTTAATAGTTGTATGACCTTGGGCAAGTCATTTGACTGTCTCACATCTCTAGTCTACTGTTTCATACCTGTCTGTTGATCCCAGATGGCTCCAGAGGAGAAAGTGAGTCTGGTGACTTTGCATAGCCCTCATGAAAATCCAATCCACATGCATGTCATGGCATCACCTCCCTGATGTCACGGTCTTCTTTGAGAATGAAGGACAAACAACAACAAAAAGAGACAGTATAAGTAAGAGGCAGGACCTAACTCCAAGGTCAGTTCTATCCATTACTCCATGAAGCCTCTCCATACAGTTGTTACTTAAATCTGATTGAATTAAATTGAATTGAATTATGAGGTACTGTGATGAAATGATAAGAACTCTAGATTGGAAACTGAGAGATCTTCATTCCAATCACAGGTGAACCATCATGACTAGGTGACTCAGTGTGGTGTAGTCAATAGAGCACTGGTCTTCAAGTCAGGAGAAGAGGAGTTCAAATCTGTCCTCAGACATGTGACTCTTACTAGCTGTGACTTTGGGAAAGTCACTTAATCCTGATTGCCTCACATCCAGGATCATTTCCAGTCATTCTGATTCATATCTGGTCACTGGACCCAAATGGTTCTGGAGGAGAAAGTGAGTCTGGTGACTTAGCACATATCTCCATTACTCAAATCCAACTTATGTGCTTGTCATGGCATCACCTCCCTGAGTCATGGTCTTCTTTGAAAATAAAAGACAAGGGGCAGCTAGGTGGCTCAGTGGATAAAGCACTGGCCCTGGAATCAGGAGTACCTGGGTTCAAATCTGGTCTCAGACACTTAATAATTACCTAGCTGTGTGGCCTTGGGCAAGCCACTTAACCCCATTTGCCTTGCAAAAAACCTAAAAGAAAATAAGAGACAAAATCATTATTGCTGGACATGGAGTTAGGAAGGCATTAGTTTCAATCTGGCTTTCTAGCTATTTGACCCTGAACAAGTCACTTAACTTCTTTCATCCTCAGTGTATTTATCTGGAAAGTGAAAATAATAATAAGATACTTACCTTCCAAGGTTGTTATTAGAATAAAATGAGATAATATCTGTAAAGCACTTTACAAATCAGATAAGTAAAGTGCTTTGCAATCCTTCAAATGCCTTCCAAATAGTAACTATTATTGTTACATGATTGTGAAAAGTCCTTTTCTCTCTTTGGGCCTCAGTTTCTCCATATGTAAACTAAAGGAGCAAGATTGTAAGATTTCCAAGCATTCCTGCAAACTCAAAGCTTCTAGTATTCCAGATTTCCTTCACAAACTCAAGAAAGCCAGAATGGATCAATTTCATTCTTCAATTCAAAATAGTCACAAGCAATATATCATCATTGCCCAGCACCTGGCTCGTTTCAGGGAGGAAAATTCCTTTTAAACAGTAGCTACATCTTGTCCTTTAGATGTTTCGATTCAGAACTCCCATCTCTACTTTTGCATCTTGTGGGTGCATTTTTTAGTATGGCCTTGGTGGACAAATTCACAGGAAGCATTTCCTGAGGCAGAGGTGCATTAGGCAGATCAATATTCTGGTCTTTAACACTTGAGTTGCTGGGAAAGGTTGACGAAGAAAGGGTCAAAGAAGGGGTTGACAGGAGAACATGATCATTGATTTAGAGTTGGGTAAAGACCTCAGGCATCTAAACCTCACATAAGAAATATGAGACAAAAAGATAGGAACTTATCCAAGATCATATAGGCAATAAGTAACAGAGATGGCATTTGATCCCAGTTTCTCTGGATTCCAATTCTGAAACTCTTTCTACTATACCATGATGTAAGACAGGATGAAGGAGGAGATGTTGTGATGGCAAGGTGATGATGAAGAGGCCAATACCCTACAGCTGCTCCCCATCTACTTGTAAGTAGCCTTGCAAGGAGAAAAGGCATTTTCCCCCAAGAAGTTACTAATCATCAGGAACAACTGATAAGGATTTATATGAGACATATTGTCCTCTGTCTTGGTTATAACACATCTAGAATATTCTGTTTCAGGTCCCATGTTTTAGGAAGATTGTTGCCAAACTGAAGCACATACAGATGAGGGTGACCAATATGGCAAGGGGACTGATCATTCCATTAGAAGAACTGGTTGTGAAAACTGGGAGGAAGCAGCTGGGTAGTGCAGTGGGTAGAATTCTGGGCCTGGAGTCATGAAGACCTGAGTTTGAATCTGAACTTAGACAGTAACTAGCTATGTTACCTTGGACAAGTCATTTAGTCTCTTTTTGCCTCAGTTTTCTTATCTGTAAATTTGATGTTTGTCCTTCACTTTTGATCTATAAAATTAGTATAGGAAGCTCACCTACCTCTCAGAGTTGTGAAGATCAAATAAGATAATACTTGTAAAAAGTGTTTAACACAGCGCCGGCCACATAATATGTATAATATAGCCAATATAACACAACACAGCATAATATAACTACTAGTTATTATTAATAGAAAAGAAGACATGAGGTGGGAAAAGGGTATAAAGATTGTCTTCAAATATCTGAAAGACTTAATGTGGAAGAGGGATTGAGGGCTGAATTAATACTAATGAAGGAAGGCTAGTTGGAACAGGGCCCAGGGGATAAAAAGAAAGTTGCAGAGAAGTAGATTTAACTCCATGTAAGGAATCAGTTTTTGAAAATGATTTGGTTCTTTTTCTACCATTCAAAGCTCTCCATGTTCTGTCTCTACTATAACCAACCCTTGCACCCTGCTCCTGGCCTCACTTACTGTAGTATTCTAGCCTAAGTGGACTATTCCCTTTCCCTTCCTTACTCCCCAGCCTCCTCCATCCTTTTCCATTTCTGTACCTTCTATAACATGAATTCTATTATTCTTGAAGGTTTGCAAGGTGCTTTACAAATATTATTTCATTTAATCCTTCACAATAATTTTGCAAGGGTTCTGAAATAGATCCTATAACTCTATCACATCTGTAACCTCATCCCTTGCCAACCAGACCCCACAGGAGAACATGACTATATATCTCATCTGCATGCCACCTCTACATCCTGACACAAGACTATTAATAGTACATCTGTATCTCCCTGCCAGAGTCCATCTATATCATTCTGTTTCTCTCTCCTGGGGCCCAACAAAATATGCACATCACATCTGCAGTCCCTTTCTGGGACCAAATAGGAGTCTATATTCCAACTATAATTTTCCTTCAAGGTACCTAGAATCAAATAGGCAAATATCTATATTACAACTATAGGGTCTTAAAGTGCAATATGTCAGGTGAAAGAAAATTAACATGGGGCTATGGATAGAAAACCAGCTTTAGAATCAGTACCACCTTGCCTCCAGGCTGACCACTGACCCACACTGACTAAGTGACTCTGTGTCCAGGAAGAGACCACCTATATCACATTTGCATCTTCCAGATCCTCCAAAGCATCACCTATATCACATCAAGATCTTCCAGCTAGTTTCCCAAAAGCATCATTTATATTTCTAGGTGCCCTAGGAGATGGTAGACAGATAGATAGACAGACAGCAAGGCAGATAGCTAGCTAGATTGCTTTATAGATAATAGATAGATACATTTGTAGAAAGATGCTAGATACATAGATAAATGATAGATAGATGCTAGATAAATAGATAGATAGATAGATAGATAGATAGATAGATAGATAGATAGATAGATAGATAGATGATAGAAAGATAATCTCCCTCTTAGGGTATCTAGAGACCAAAATAGACCATCTAAATCACATCTACATCTCCTCTCTGGGGTCCTATAGCAGACCATCATTTCATTTGTTTGCTAGAGGAAGAAAATGCTGCATGAAGTAAAATAACTTTTGCAAAATATTTATAGCAGCATATTTTTGTAATAGCAAAGGACTAGAAAAATAGCAGTTCTTTGATTAAGGAATGGCTAAAATTGTAGTATATGATTGCATTGTGATTATTATTGCACTATAAGAATTGACAGGAGAATTTTAGAGAAATTTGTGGAGACTTGTATGAATGAGAATAAAGTAAAGAAAGAAGAACCAAGTGTTTATACGGTGAACCACAATAATTACTTCTCTGAGACTGCCTTCCATTTATTTTGAATATGTCTTGTGTCTACCTGTTTGCACACTAAAATGGTTCTCCCATTAGAATAGAAATCTCTTGATGGCAGGCTCTGTGTTTTTGCCTTTCTGGTATCTCTATTGCTTAAAGTACTTGGCACAGTTTAATAAATACTTGCTGACTGGAACATCTATGACAACAAGATTAGCAGATCAGTATGGAAACCAAGGATTGATGATAAACTATGATTCCTACCTCTCAATGGAGAGGTGGTAAACTGGAGCTTCAGAATGAGACACAACTTTTTGCACTTCACCAATGTATTTTTTTGTTTTGCTTGATTATGCTTATTTTTTTTTCCAAAGGAGGTTTCTATTGGGGCATGGGTAATTGAGCTGGTGGTAAAAAAGAATAATGTTGAGAGAGAGAGAGAGAGAGAGAGAGAGAGAGAGAGAATCATCACTAAAACATTTTTTTAAGAGAGGTGTCCTTCTCTCTCATAGCACATGGTAACCCAGCTTTGTTCTGACAGAAGCAACCTGTGCACAAGCCACACTTGTCACCAAGAGCATAAGGAAACATTTCTCAAACATCATAGACCATTGGCAGTAAAATTGGCTCCTCCAGTGGTGAATATTGTCAAAAGTGACAGAGAAGATCAGGACATCTATAAATAAATCACATTCATTTTCTCCAGCTTTCTTTAAAATAGCAGAAGGACATTCTTTGCTTTCATCTACTTTGGCCTTTGCTACTATGGGAGTAAGGTCAGGCCTAGGGTTGTGGAAACTGTCACTCAGCCATCACAGCTTTCACCTCTGACTGCCCTGAGATTATAAGAGAGTGAGGGTAATTTTGGAGGGAGATAAGAGGGTGATGATCTGGAAAGCTAGGGAGGGAACACAGAGTCTCCTTCCCCTGAGGCTGGTGGGAAGCAACAAGATCTGGATCAGGTTACAAACCATGGTCATTGTACTAGCCCTCAGAAAAACTGATCTATACCTTCATTTCCTTTTTCCCTCTCCCGGGGTTGTTCTACCCTTTTGGTGGCTCAATCCATCCAGCTCCCCCATTCAGACCTGAAGAGAATCCCATATGCTCATCTTATCAACATTTGCCTACCTTACGTCTCAAACCATCAGAATCTCAGCCGTTCCCTATGATCATCCACCTGAATGGAAAAAAAAGTAGATGGTGTAATATGGTAGAAAGAGCACCATTTGTAGATTCAAATTCCGACTTAGGTACAAACCTATGTGACCTTAAGCAAGTAATTTCACCATTCTGGGATTCAGTTCTTCACCTGTGAAATAAGGAATGAAACCAGATGGCCTTATAGATCCTTTCCAGTGCTAAGTCTAGGATCCTATGGAGAAGAACTGGTCAAGACTTCCAAATGGAAGGTTCCCATAGAAAGAATTCCCAAGACTACAGATTTGCTGGGTCCTCAATTTGGCTGAAATATTCAATTCACTTCCACAATCATTTATTTCTTGCCATTGCATACTAGGTGCTTGCTAGGTATTAGGGATACCAGCTAAAAAATTGAAAGTAGTCACTATTTTCAAGGAGGTTACATTCTGCTGTGAGAAATCTATGAAATTCAAACCAAATAAATAAAAAGTAATTTCAGAACACAAGGGGAAAATACTAACAATTGAGGGTAGATGAGGAGGAGATCAGGAAGGCTTACAGTTGAAGAAGATGCTTGATTCAAAACCTGAAGGAAGTTGGGGATCATAGGATGTGGCCCTAACTTTGGAGATAGATAATGAGGGACTGACAAAAATGATCCCCCCCCCCCCCTTAGTGTCCTGAAAGCAGGTGAATTGACCAGGAATCTTAATTTCCAGAACTCTGCTCTAAGCAACAGCTGACTTTGGGTTGTCTAAGGCACCATGGGAAGAACCAGAAAAGGACCAGGACACATGATGGGCACAATTTTCCCTGGGTGCTCAATCCTATGATTATCTGACGGCCTGATGTCATACTACATGAGCCTTTGTCACTGAGATCAGAGCTCCATTTTAAGACCACCAACCTTTGTTCCTCTCCATGTTTTGCTACTGACTCTACAGACTTTCCTACCTCACTCTTACACTGGTATTTCTCCCCACACCCTCCTTTCAGCTACCTTTTCTGTACAGTCTTCCTCCATTAGAATATAAGCTCCTTGGGGGCAGGGAGTGTCTTTCTTTTGCTTATCAGCACATTATCTGACATCAAGTACTAGTGGACTTGACTTGACTATAAAATGAGCTTCACCATACCAGGCAAAGCAATCCATTCCCTGAGTCCTCCATTACTTGCTAGTCACTAATAAACTCATTAATTCCAAAACATTAAGGGAAGATAATGGCATAGTATATACTTCCTATATCAGTAATCAAGTGCTGAGTGCAAATGTTAAGAGGTATAAAGTGTGGAAAGGGCAGGAAAAGAAGCATCCTGGGATAAAACTTCAGACACCTCACCCTAGTTATGACTTCTGACTAACAATGGTGCAGCTATCTCCACTCTCTGACCTTCCAAAGAACAAGCATGGAACTATGCAATCCTCTTTTGCTAATATATGCCAGGGTATATTATTCCCTATGTTTTTTTTTCCCCTTGCATCTTCCTGTTCAATGGGCAGTCTTCTTGATGAGAGGAGTCATGCCTTCCTTTGGGATTTGAACAGAGTGTGATATGAAGTGGTCACTTGAAACACTAGGCCCAAGATAGGAAGCATAAATTGAACTAAATAAGAAATTAATGCATTATACCAATTCTATACCACTTTCAATTTTCTAATATTCCCAATTTCCTGCCGTTTGACCTGGGCTCTGCCTGCAGTTTCAGAGAATCAGATACTTTAATGATTATCTCTGTACAATCTCATCTAGCTTCCCATATTTTTCATCTTTTTGCCTAACTGGGTAGAGTGATAATAATAGGTACTACTCCCATTCATATATCACTTGCATTATAAAGTACTTGGTATATATTATCTCATCTGATCTTATTAGCAGTTCCATTGAGATGACCATTTTGCAAATAAGGAAACTGAGACCCAGCAAAGTGAGTCAACCAAATAATGGTGAGGACTTGAATCCAGTCTTTTCTATCGGAAGATCGATCCCAGTTCTCCCTTTTATATCCCACTGGAGTTGTTGTTTCCAAACAGTGACATCCAAGTAGATAAATTCAACCCCTCCTTTTGTCTCTGTGTCAGGATCTGGGAGGACAAAAAGTTCTTCATTTAGCAGACTGAGCCAACAGAAGAAAATCTACAACTGAAAATGAATATAGACCCAGCGGCATCAATTAGAGAAGAAATCAATACAACATCATCAACAGAATCAGACCCATGTAAGTGGGAGTCTCCTGGGATAGCTGTTGATCACTGCTCTGTTTTACACTTGTTTTTCCTAACTTAATCTATGAAAAGCAGGATAAGTGATCAGTTGGATAGGACTGGCTAAGTTCCTCCCCTCTTTCATCAGCTTCAAAACCACTCCCCATTCAAGTTCCTATTAAAGACAAGTCTGTATTCCCTATTATGTGCAATTGAAAAGTCTGTTGTACAACCTTAAGATTGTGCAGAGAATAAGGAGATGCTTCTGAATGTTTGGGGAGGGGAATAGAAGATGCTTCCAGTGACCTTTTAGTATAAGTGACTCTACCCAAAGGCAAGCTAGTCAGCAGCCTCCATGGCAAGATATAAGAAACATGTCTACTTCAAGTATGCTGTACTGTTTAAAATTTCCATTTTAAGTCATCCCTCTGAGTTAAGACAGGAGACTACTTTTAAAATACCAAGTTTCTAAGGATGTGCAGCGCATTTGGCCCAGGCGTATCTCAGCATTATGGTTTTCTCCATAGAGAGAACACTAGACACACAAGTGGGTAGAGATTATCTAGATGAGGAGTACTGGGAATCCATGTAAGTTAGGGTGCCAAGTCATCCTGAAAGTTCCTGTCTTCATAGAAGCATAGAACCCAAGATTTTCAGCATAACATAGGGTTTTACTAATCATCCAGCCCCTCCCTCCAAAAGAATCTTTTCACTATAACACATTCAGCAAAAGATGCTTCAGTCTAGGCTAAAAGAGAATGCTAGTCTATATACAGTGTTTTACAATTGGCAAATACTTTACATTATGTAATCTCACCTGATCTTCACCACACCCCTCTGTCTGTGTGTCTATTTTCTCCATTTTAAAGATAAGGAAGCTAATATTGAGAGAGGTTAAGTGACTTCCCCAGAGTCACACAGCTATTAATTAAGATAGTTGTCTTCCTAACTTCATATCCACTCAAGTGTGTTACTTGACTGCATCTTTATCTTCAGTGAGAAGATCCCATTAATTCCCCAGGTAGTTCATTCCATTTTAGGATAGCTCTAACTTGAGGTGGGGGGGGGGGGGTTCCTGACATCAAGCTCAAATTTGCTAATTTGGAAATCAGTTCCTGGTGGAATTGGGTGTTGGAAGAGAGTGTGATGAAGTTCAGAAGAGGAGTCCAAGGGTTAATACTCCTCTGGGTGTTACTGAGGCCAGTCCTGCCTTAAACCTCTGCATAGCAGGTTCCAACTTGCCCCTTCTACACACACACATACCCTCAACATCTACTCCTTCCTTCTACCCTAAGTTCCTTTGAGCTGAAAGAAATTCAGCCTGGGGAAGGAGGGGACTCAGAGTGAAGCCAGAGACAGCTGGGAAAGTCACTGAAGTGAAGGAAAGAGACAGAGCAGCCAAGTAGAGATGTTAACATTCTTCTCCCTTCCTGACAGGCAGGCAGACAGACTGCATCCACAGTCATCCCCCTCCCTTTATTTTGAGGTAAAGAGAGGGGGTGTGCAAAGAGGAGATAGAGGAGAGGCTTGGGGGGAGGGGACAGACTTCTCCATTGGAGTTTGAAGCTTCTTTAAGCCTGGGCAGGGGAAATAGGAGTACTACCAAGCCAGGTCGGCCCATAACATCTCTAGTCTCTGCTTAGATGGGCACAGAAATGGGAAGGCAGCAAGAGAATCTCATCTCAACTAGCCTGTTTGATGGAGACTGGAACATGCTGGGAGATAGAGGGAAGAAAACCACATCATATATTCCCAACTTCACATCAATTACATGTATTTCCACCTCAATGACCTTGAATTGGAAGATTGACTCTAACCTGCTGACAACTCAGAGTAAGGGCAGAGCTGACCATTAGCAAAGCCTTCTTTCCATGGACAATATTTGGAGCTGAAACAGATGAGGGGGTGGAATGCATTGAAAAAAGAACAGCCTAAATCAAGAATGGTGAAATCACAAAATTGCAAGATGGTTTTTCCCACTGGCCATAGCCCACTGCTGTCTCATGGAAGATTTGGATGGATATTGGACAGGGATGTCCCATCTGGAATAGGCAAGGAAGAAGGAGAACAGTTAAAATGTAGAGAATAGCTTTATCAAAAAAGCATCAGGAGAACCAAGTTCTGGTGCTATTGTGCTCTTCCTCTCATAGAACTCCAGTTGCTCCATATGTAAATGCAGGAGCTCCATAAGATAAGATAAGATGAGATAAGATAATGTCTCCTCCATGCCCTTCATGCTCTTATTCATGTACTCTGACTCACTCAGCTTTCCAGATAAAAGGGTCTACCTGCTGGATAGGGCTCACAATCCCTTTTCTCTCCTCTCCACTGTCAGTATCTACTGAGAGCATTTTGGGGGGTTATTGTACATAGAGGATATTTCTGCTCAGAAGTTAAGCTAAAAGGCTGCTGACTGCCTTTTTGATTCTGAGATTCTATTAATTTAGACATTTACATCATATTGGAACAACACAACCTTTTGAGATCAGGAAACAAAATCTTTAGTGGGGCTTTTTTTTTTTCAGGAGGTTTGGGGAGATGAGTCCATTTGTCTGATCTTATCAATGTGGGGAATTCCCACTGTGAAAATTCCTTCCACTGATAAGGCAACTCTTCTGTATCTTCAGAATCTCATTCTAGCCTATTTTTCCAGTCTGATCACACCATTTCCTATATTCCAACCAAATCAGTCTACTTATTTTTCCTTGTATTTGATGTTCCATTTCCCTTAACATTTGAATGAATGTGTCCCATTCCTGGCATACCCTTCTCACCTCTTTGATCCCCAGGCTCCCCTCAAGGTTCACTCAAGTGCTACCTACTATAGAGGGCCCTTGTTTTCTTTTTTTATGTGAAAGATTTTATTTATTTTAAATTTTACAATTTTTCCCCTAATCTTGCTTCCCTCTTCCCCCATCCCCACCCCCAGAACACAGAAGGCAATTAGTCTTTACATTGTTTCCATGCTATACAGTGATCTAAATTGAATATGTTGCAAGAGAGATCATATCCTTAAGAAAAAAACATATATATATATATATATATATATATATATATATGAGATAGCAAGATTACATAATAAGATGGTGGGTTTTGCTTTTTTTAATTTAAAGGTAATAGGGGCAGCTAGATGGCCCAATGGATAGAACACCAGCCCTGGAGTCAGGAGTACCTGAGTTCAAATCTGGCCTCAGACACTTAATAATTACCTAGCTGTGTGGCCTTGGGCAAGCCACTTAACCCCACTGCCTTGAAAAAAAAACTAAATAAATCAATTAATTAATTAATTAAAGGTAATAGTCTTTGGTCTTTGTTTGAACTCCACAATTCTTTCTCTGGATACAAATGGTATTCTCCATAACAGATACTCCAAAATTGTGCCTGATTGTTTCACTGATGGAATGAGCAAGTCCATCAAGGTTAATCATCACCCCATGTTACTGTTAGGGTGTACAGTGTTCTTCTGGTTCTGCTCATTTCATTCAGCATCAGTTCATGCAAATCCTTACAGGCTTCCCTGAATTCCCATCCCTACTTGGTTTCTAATAACACAATAGTGTTCCATCATAATACATATACCACAGTTTGCTAAGCCATACCCTAACCGAAGGACATTCACTTAGTTTCCAATTCTTTGCCACCACAAACAGGGCTGCTATGAATATTTTTGTACAAGTGATCTTTTTACCCTTTTTCATGATTTCTTCAGGGTATAGACCCATTAAGTGGTATTGCTGGATCAAAGGGTATGTACATTTTTATTGCCCTTTCCGTGTTAATTCCAAATTGCTCTCCAGAAAAGTTGGATGAGTTCACAGCTCTATCAATAATGTATTAGTCCCAGATTTCCCACATCCCTTCCAACATAGATCATTGTCCTTTCTGGTCATATTGGCCAGTCTGAGAGGTGTGAGGTGGTACCTCAGAGACATTTTAATTTGCATTTCTCTAATAAGTAATGATTTAGAGCACTTTTTCATATGACTATGGATCATTTTTATTTCCTCATCTGTAAATTGCCTTTGCATATCCTTTGACCATTTGTCAATTGGTGAATGGCTTGGGTTTTTTTTTGAAAATTTGACTCAGTTGTCTATATATTTTAGAAATGAGTCCTTTGTCAGAAATACTAGTAGCAAAAAATTATATCCCAATATGCTACATTTCTTTGGATTTTGGCTGCAGTGGTTTTGTCTATGCAAAAGCTTTTTAATTTGATGTAGTCAAAATTACCTAGTTTGTTTTGAATGATGTTCTCTATCTCTTCCTTGGTCATAAACTGTTTCCCTTTCCATAGATCTGAGAGGTAAACTATTCCTTGATCTCCTAGTTTGCTTCTAATATTGTTTTTTAATGTCTAGATCCTGTATCCATTTGGATCTTATCTTGTTATAGGGTGTGAGGTGTAGGGCTAATCCAAGTTTCTGCCACACTACCAATTTTCCCAACAGTTTTTATCAAAGAAAGAGCTTTGATCCCAAAAGCTGGAGTTTTTGATTTTATCTAACAGCAGATTACTATAATCATTTCCTGCTATTGCACCTATTCTATTGCATAGATCCACCACTCATTTTCTTAGCCAATACCAGACAGTTTTGATGACTGATGATTGACAATATAATTTTATATCTGGTAGGGTTGAGCCACCTCCTTTTGCCCTTTTTTTATTAAATCCCTGGAAATTCTCAACTTTTATTTCTCCATATGAATTTACTTAAAACTTTTTCTCATTCATTAAAGTAATTTTTTTGGAATTTTGATTGATAGGGCACTAAACAAGTAGTTTAGTTTTGGTAGAATTGTCATTTGTATTATATTAGCTCAACCTATCCATGGACAGTTGATGTTGGGCCAGGTATTTAAATCTGAAGAAGAGTTTTGCAAATGTTTTCAAAGTTTTTGAGTCTCCCTTGGCAGGTAGACTCCCAGGTATTTTATTTTGTCTGATGTTACTTTGAATGGGATTTCTCTTTCTAGCTCTTTCTGCTGCATCTTGCTAGTCATATATAGAAATGTTGAGGACTTATGAGGATTTATTTTATATCCTGCTACTTTGCTAAAGTTGCTAATTATTTCTAGTAGTTTTTTAAGATGACTATTTGGGATTCTCTAGGTATACCATCATGTGATCTGCTTTTGTTTTGTCTCCTCCTTCCCTATTCTAATTCCTTTAATTTCTTTTTCTTATCTTATTGCTGAGGCTAACATTTCTAATGTGATATTGAATAGTGGTGTTGATAATGGGCATCCTTGTTTCACCCCTGATTTTATTTGGAATGGTTCAAGCCTATCCCCATTGCATATAATGCTTGTTGATGGTTTCAGATAGATACTGCTTATTATTCTAAGGAAAAAACCATTTATTCCTATACTCTCTAGTATTTTTATTAGGAATGGGTGTTGTATTTTGTCAAAAGCTTTTTCAGCATCTATTAATATGATCATATGATTTCTGATAGGCTTGTTATTGATATAATCAATTATACTGACAGTTTTTCTAATAGTGAACCAACACTGCATTCCTGAGATAAATCCTATTTGATCATAATGTATTATCCTAGTGATAACTTGTTGTAATCGTTTTGCTAAGATTTTATTTAAAATTTTTGCATCTATATTCATCAGGGAGATAGGTCTATAATTTTCTTTCTCTGTTTTAACTCCTCCTGGTTTAGGTATCAGCACCATATTGGTGTCATTGAAAGAGTTAGGCAGAGTTCCATCTTCACCTATTTTCCCAAAGAGTTTATATAGAATTGGAACCAATAGTTTCTTAAATGTTTGATAGAATTCACTTGTGAATCCATCTGGCCCTGGAGAGTTTTTCTTATGGAGTTCAATAATGGCTTGTTGAATTTCTTTTTCTGAGATAGGGTTGTTTAGGGTATTTAATTTCCTTTTCATTTAGCCTAGGCAACTTATATTTTTGTAAATATTCATCCATTTCACTTTAATTGTTAATGCACAATTGTCTCCTCCCAACTACTTAGTATTATTTTATACTAACCATTCTTCCATTATCTTCAGAGATATCATGCTCTCTTGGTTCTTCTCTGTTTCTTCTTTGTCTTCTCTTCTTCATCCTTTTCTCCATTTCTTTTTTGTTTGTTTGTTTGTTTTCAAGGCAATGGGGTTAAGTGACTTGCCCAAAGTCGCACAAGTAGGAAATTATTAAATGTCTAAGGCTGGATTTGAACTCAGGTCCTGCTGACTCCAAGGCCAGTGTTTTAACCACTGTGCCACCTAAGTGCCCCATCTTCTTCATTTCTTAATGAGAGACTTTTCAAACATCCTTTGGATCTCTTCTCTCTTTACATTCTTTTTCTCAGTGATATCATTCAGTCTCACTACTTAACTACCACTGCCTTACAGATAACTCTGTATTTCCAATTAGGACTGATTAATTGATATCCAGCTACACACAAAACATTTTCATATTCCTGTACCACTAGAAATATAAATTTAAAGTGTCCAAATGTAAGCTTACTGTAATTTCCCCCAAACCTGCTGTTCATTCTGACTGATCCCATGTTCACAATGTTGGGGATTACCTTGACTCTTCCTGCTTCCTCTTCTCATAATTAATAAATAACTGATTGCCTCTCTATAACATGTCTTGAATCCAATTCCATTTCTCTATCAACACTGCCACTAGCCACTTAGCTTAGTATGAGACTTCATCCAGGACTATTTCAATAGCCTTCCCACCTTCATTCTCACTCCTTTCTAATCTTTCATAGAACAACCAAAATAATTCTACATCTACAAAAATCTGGTCTTATTAGTTCTTTGCTCAAAAATCTTCAGTGACTCCCAATTGTCTTCTGAATTAAATTCAAATTTCTTTGTCTCACAGTTAAAACCTTCACAAGCACCATCCTTTTCCAGATCTAGATTATATTACATCCATTCAAGTGTTCTATACCTTAGGTAAACTGAAGATCTTTCTGATCTTAAACGTACCCTAGATTCTTAGTTATATAGTCAAAAAAGCATTTATTGTGGGGCAGCTAGGTGGCAAAGTGGATAGAGCACCAGCCCTGGAGTCAGGAGTACCTGAGTTCAAATGCGGCCTCAGACATTTAATAATTACCTAGCTGTGTGGCCTTGGGAGAGCCACTTAACCCCATTTGCCTTGCAAAATCCTAAAAAAAAAGTATTTATTAATCACTTTGTATGAGGCACTGTGCTAATTTCTGGTGTACTGTCTTCAGTCCCTGTGGAATTCCCATCCATTAAAGTTCAAATCAAATACCATCTTCTGCTGGAAACCTTCCATAATCCCCCAAGTTTGTAATGACCTTCCCTTATATCATTCATAGCACTTCAGGACTAAATAAAGCATCTGTCACATAATATTTTATATTATAGGTATCAATTTGTATGTTATCTCTCAACTGGTTTCATTAACATCATAAACTGAGAAGCATTTTTTAAGTAGCTCCATGAGAATAGACATCATGTTTCATTTAAATTTTGCATCCTCCTAACTTAGCATAGTGCTCTTTATTCAATAGGTGTTTAATAAATATTTGATATTATATATTATATTATTCATATGATCATACTAAGATTTAAATCTAGAAGGGGAGTCAAAGGTCATCTTTGCCCCATGCCTTCATTGTATTAATGAAAAATCCAATCAGGGAATTGAAGTGTCTTGCCAAAGGAATTATGATCAGAAGTGAATATTGAACCCATGTTGTCTGTCTCTAGAATACAGAATCAGTACTCTCTCCATTACAGTATACTGTCTCCTAAGGCAAGTGCTTCATTGAAAATTGTACCCCCGAGCAATCAAATGTTAAAGCTACCTCAATAAGGGGGGGTGTTAAGAAATACACATTTCATGAACATAATACTTATACTGTGTGAGTAACTGTGCTAAGCACTTCATAAATTTTATCTTATTGATCCTAACAACAATCCTGCAATATAGGTGCAGTTATTATCCTCATTTTGCAGTTAAAGAAATTGAAGCAACCAAAATTAAGTTACTTTCCCGGGATCACATAGCAAGTAAGTGTTTAAGTCCAAATTTGAACTTTTGCCTTCCTAACTCTAGACTGACTTCCACTTTACCATCTAGCTACCTCAATGACAATGGAAATATAGGTGGTGGGTATACATGGGAAAGGGCATCTTGACAATAATGACCAATACCCATAAGTTGCTAGGAAAGTCATCATCAATGAGATGTGTGCCCAGAAAAAGAGATGGGATGGTCATAAGACAATAATGAAGAAAAATTGGTGAACTGGATGGCCTAAATACCTCACTAATGTTTATGAAACTTTATAAAAACCAGAAAGGGCCTCCAGGGTGTTGGGTATATCTTCTGGGGAAGACTGTGGACAAGAATTTCAGAGGATGAGAAGATAGGATTAAATATAGCTCTATATTTGTAGTATGAGTACCCACATTGATGAGTTCTTGGATCCCACAAAGAATAGAAGATTGATGCTTAAGAAATGCTTGTTGATTGATTGATTGGTCAAATCACTGGATAAACAATTCAAAGCTTACAACTTGACAGCAGCTCAATGATGGCATATTCTCCACAAAGGAATAAGCATTTTTTTAAAAAGTGATTTAATTTATCTGAACTAGAACTTCAGGAAGTTATTTTTGAACTGGCCACAAAGAAAAAGCATACAAAGGGAGCCTCACTTTTTTATCTGCTCCAGAAGATACTAAGATTCTGTCATTCTAATCAGGTGAGGTTACCATAGATAGGTAAATGAAAAGACTAACTCTCCTAGTTTAGCTTCAACTGAAGTTCCTTTGACCTGATCCTAATACTACAAATTGCCCTTTAAAATCAGTGAAAAATGAGTAAAGATTAATTTTTTAACTAGATAACAAAATCAAAGATCATGGTCAGAACCCTGGACAGCTCAGGAGAAGCTGATAGTGATAATAGTCAATATTTTTATGTCTTGTTCTTTGTTTACAAAGAACTTTATATATATATATATATATATATATATATATATATATATATATATTATTTCATTTGATCCTCATAACAATCCTGTGAAGTAAATGCTATTATTAGTCTCATTTTACAGATGATGAGAGAGGGTAATTGACTTGCCCAAGATCACATAGCTAGGGATGATCTGAAGCAAGATTTGAATTCAGCTCTTCCTTACTCCAAGTCCAACATTATCCACTGTAACATCTATGACTGATAAGTAAAAGTTTTCCTAAAATCCTGAAGCTGTGAGGTCCCTCAGATGCCAACTAATCCAACCCATACCTACACAGGTATCCATTACAGAATCTTCAACAAGAAGTCATCCAGATTTGATTTGAAGGTCTTCACTAATACAAAAATAACCACCTTCCAAGATAACCCATTCTACTGTAGGTTAGATCTATTGGGGGTTTTATGTTTGTTTGTTTTTTGAATAATTTATATCTTTGGAATCTCTTATCATTGCTCTTAGTTCTATCCTTTGAATCTGAGCCTCCCCGCATCCCCAAAAAAAGGCTAATCCAAAGTAATTTTGAATTGTGCTAAATAAAATAACTAGACTGACCATACCCTTTGAGTCAGAGATCCCACTGTTGGGCATATGACATAAAACTCCCACCTACAATAAAATATTCTTCACAGCCTTTTTTTGTGTTGCAAAGAACTAGAAAAAAATGGATGCTTATTGATTAGGGAATGCATAAATAAGTTGTGATATAAGAGTAAAATGAAGAAAATAAAATTTTAAAGTGTAATAGAGCATTATTGTACACATGAAAGATAAATATGAAGGTTTCAGAGAAGGATGGAAAGATTTATCACCTGATGTAGAGGTAAGGTAAGCAGAATCAGAAAAATAATATACACAATAATTATATAATAATATATAATTATAAATATGATATGATATATAGTTTGCACAAACCTAAATCAATATATTACTATCACTGTTTTATATATATTATATGTATAATATATCTATATATCTATCTATATATATATATATATATATATATATAAAGTTTATAGGAAACATTTTAAATTTGCAAAAATTGGAAATGAATGCTATGTAATTAAAATGGCCAAGCTTCTTCCTAAGAGGAGTTAAGAAAGTATATGGCAGGAATGGAGAGTCTTGAATGTGAAATATTGCAAATACTATCATATATGATCCATATGTTGGTTTTACTAAACTGAATTTTTTCTCTTTTTTTAATCTTTCTTGCAATGCATGGATGACTGGGAAGAGGTAGGAAGAGGTATATATAAATATACATATACATATGGAAATTAATACAATATAAAAACAAAAATCAATTAAAAAAACAAAGCATATAAAAAGGACAAAACTAATCTATCTTTCACATAACATCCATTTGATGGAAAGAGGTTAGGGGAGAGAGGCTTTTGCCCAAGTGTAGCACTATCTTTGCTGAATATTCTTTTTATGACATAGCTAAGAAAGTCTTCATTTGTTAGCTGTACATTACCTATAGGGTTCTCATTTTTGTTCCAACACCAACCTAAACTAACTGAGGACCAGTCTGAGTGAGTCTCATCTCTCCTAGTAGAGATGCTTTCCAAGTCCATTTCTACCCAGTTCTAAATCTATGTTCTCATGGTTCTTCCTAAACTTTGGTACTCAACAATGAGGAGTGTATGAAGTATGCAGGGAGGACTAGTATTTCTGAAGTGAGGGCTTGCTGAGTCTTTTCAGGGTTGCTTATCTACCTCTGATACTCAACTTTTGCCTGTGGCTCCAACAAACCATTTTGGCAGATGGAATAAAGCACATTTTAGGTAACCAATGAGTCTCAAACCTGTTGATGAGTTAGTAGTGTCTACCCCTAGCATGTGAAGACTTCTTCTTGCAGAAAAAGTGAATGAGGACAATTGTTCCAAAGACCACAAAAGTAGGAAAAGCAGATGTTGTGGAGCACTTACAGCTTGGTTAAATTGAAGATGGCCATCCCCAATCATCATGTCTTTTGTCTTGCCATTGGATCAGAATGATTCTAGAAGAAAGAGTGAGGCTGGTGATTTTGATCAATTCTACCTCACTTAAACCAAATTCAGGCAAAAATCAAGACATTACCTGTGATATCATTGGTCCTCTTTGAAAATGAAGGACAAGCAACCCAGCAATGGTCAGAAATCTAGATCTAGTCTGATAACAGAAGAATTTAATCAGACTAATCTCTGGTTCTCAACATTGCACTTCTCAGTTCAACTAAGATTGCATTAGGTTGTTTATTTTTTTTACTGTCTTTCTACACACAATTGATTCTTATAGAATTTTCAATTCACCAAGCATCCAGGTCTGTTGCACATAACTAGACATACAACCTCCATCCCCTATTTATGTCCATTTTCAAAAGCCAAATGTAGGACTAAAGACAGCAATCCATATTAAACTTCACCTTCCCAGCTTTTGCCTATTGTTCAACCCTGTCATGATATTTCCAGATCTCAAGTCTATCATCTAACATATTAGCTGTTCCTCCTAACTTTTTGTCAATGGCAAATCTGACAAGGCTTGCCAACCATGATGAAAATGTTGAATAGTCCAAGGACAAGGACAGATACTGGAAACACTCCAATAGAGACTTCCCTGTTCGCTGACATTGATCCATTAATGACTAGTCTATAGGCCTGGTCATTCAGCCAATTCCAAATCTACCTAGCTATATTATTATTCATCCATCATGTCCAAAGGATATGATGAGAGACTTTGTTGAATGCCTTATGAGATCTAGGCATCTATTGCATCTCTCTCATCCACCAGTCCAGTAACTCTGTCAGAAAAGGTGATGAGGTTAAGTCAATCTCTTTGTTATTTTATCTCCCTACCTGAAGCCAAATGAGCTCTCTGAGCTTTTCCAGAAGAGTCATATTCTCCTCCTAGCCCCATTTCCACTATTGTTTCTGTTGTGCAGTTAATGTTAACACCTCATTCAGTCTTGCTGGGTATTCATACTCTCAAGTTTACCTTGAGAGCTTGTGTGGCATAAAGTTTGACACTAATTGGTAGGTACAGGGTTTGGACTGATCACTACAATAGAACCAATTACAGTATGGCTAGTCTTTTCTTAAAGGCCAACCTTACTGTTACACAGGGAAAGGGAGAAAAGCCCTTCCCTTTCCTAAGAATAGGCTCATAGATAGTGATGCTAGAACAAAACACAAAGGAAAACAGTAGAACAAGGAATGAGATTCAGAGAACAGAGGGCGTCAGGAAAGGATACATTCCACAAACAAATGCATAAGCTTTTGAAAGACTAGAATAAACTCCAGAGGCTGGAATGGGAGGCCGATGAGTGAGCCCAAGTTTATAGTTCTCTCCATGGAGGAGGGGAGAGGTAGGAAATAAAAGGGAAGGGAGGACAGGAGAGATGAGAGAAGAAAAGGAAGAGAAAGAGAAGAAAAAGAAGGAAAAAGACTAGGCAAGAGGGAATGGCAAAGAAGTGAAAGGAAAGAAAAGGGGAAAAGGAGGGGAAGAGAAAGGAGAGAAGAGAAATGAGAAGGGAGAGAAATGAGGAGGGAAGAAAGGAAAGAGGAGGGGAAGGAGTAAGGAAAAGAGAGGGAAATAAATACCTCTGCACAAAGATGACTAGCTTCTTTGACTCTGAAGGAGAGGAGATGTGAGGATAGAAGGTAAGTGTCAGAATCTAGCAGTTGAAGTCTCATTCCTGGTGGGTCAATTTGGGGTTCTCACTGAAGCTTTTGGTAAGATAAGCTGTCCTATTAGAGCTTAACTTTTAACCTGGTCATAAAGAGGTAATATGGTATAATGGATGCATTGCTAAACTTAGAGTTTAATTCAAATCCCACTTCAGACACTTACCAACAAATGACACTGGTCACTTAATTCTTACTTTACCCATCTGCAAAATGGGAGCATTAATATAGAAAATGAAGTAATGTATTTAAAAGGTTAGTTTTATTTTTTTTAATCATTTTTCAGTTGTGTCTGACTTCATGACTCCATTTGGAATTTCCTTGGCAAAGACACTGGAATGGTTTGATATTTCCTTCTCGGCTAATTTTTCAGATGAGGAAACTGAGGCAATAACTCACAATCATCAAGCTAGTGTCTGAGGTTGTATTTGAATTCATATCTACCTGACTCCAGGCCCAGTGCTCTACCCACTGCACTCACCTAGCTGTCCTGGTTATATATAAATGGAGGCTATTTATAGATATTTGAATGTATGGGGGTATAGAGAAAATGAATGAAGTCTCCTGTGGTGCCCAGAGGAGCTTGAATTCAGATTCAGACATTTACTAGATGAGCAATTCCAAGTAAGTCACTTAGGCCTCTTTGTACCTCCATTTGAGAGGAACTCTTTCAATAAGATAATTCAACCCCAAGGTCTCAAAGATCCCTTCCAACTCTAAATTTATTATCTTATGAGAATAAGGTTTCATGAATTTCAGGCTGCCAAGATATACTGTGCATTTAGAGGAAAAACACAGATCCAGAAGTCAAAGGAACCTTACAGACCCTCTAGGTTAGGGCTTCTTAACCTTCATTGTATCACAGATCCCTCTGGATCCATCTGGCAAACTCCTCAGAATCTTTAAATGCATACAATAAGATGCATGGAGCAGTTAGGTGGTGTAGTCCATAAGGTGCTAGACCTGGAATCAGGAAGATCTGAGTTCAAATTTGGCCTAAGATATTTACAATCTGGGTAATTCTAGGCAAGTCACCTAACCCTATTTGCCTCAGTTTCCTCATCTGTCAAATGAGTTAGAGAAGGAAATGGCAAACCATTTCCAGTATCTTTGCCAAATGGGGTAGTGCCACTACCCAAATGGGTTAGTGAAGGTTGGACACAACTCAACAGCAACAACAAATAAGATGGATTGGAACACAATGAAATAAATTGGCTCACCAATTGAATAGAGATAACTTTTCCCCTTCCAAGTTCATAGACCCTGTCCATGGACTTCTGAGCAAAATGAGACCTTCATTTTTAAAGAGGAGGAGACTGAGGCACAAAAAGAAAGAGGGACTTGCCCAAACTCACCCAAGGAATGTGAATGTTAGTCTTCAATACACATCTAAAACTTCTTCCATTGCAATATACTACCTTATGTTTGTCCTGCTTTGTTTCAGAAAGAGGCCTCTGCATCAAGCTTCCAACCTCTGGGGTGGAAAGTCAGCAGACTGAACTAAATATCTGGGAATCTCAGTTCTTCACACTGCCCCAACACCTGGAAGGGCTTAGAGTTAGGGTCCCCAGAGTCTTTGTAAAATGAACAAATAAATATTGTTTCCAACTAAAAATATTGGAATTTGTGGGGATTTAACGAAGTATGATCATAGTTTGTAGAGACAGGACAAGCCTAAGAGGTCACTAGCCCAACCCCAGCTAGGCGAAGAAATTAATAATCAGGAAGAGTAGAGTTCAAATCCAACCTCAAATACTATGTGACTCCAGGCAAATCATCTTTACCTCAGTTTCCCCATTTGTAAAATGGGGAAACAACACTCAGGGCTATTGTGAGATAATAATTGTAAAACACTTAGAACAAATAGCACCTGACATATATGAAACACTCAGTAAGTTAGCTAGAAATAATATAATAATAATAATAGTAATAATAATAATATTACTATAACTATAAAGAAGTTGAGACTCAAAAAGCTTAAGTGATCTGTCTAAGGTCACACATATAGAAAATAGTAGAGCCAGGATTTGAACCAAACCCTCAGATTTGAGAGGCAAACAGAGTTGGATTCAGGTAGACATGAATTCAAATTCTGCCTTAGATACCTCCTAGATCACAAGCTGGGCAAGTCACTTAATACGTCCAAATCTCAGGTTCTGCACTTGTAAAATAAGAAGTTTGAACTCCATTGCTTCTAACGTTCCCTCTGACTCTAAATTCATGGTCTATAACTTCATGATTACAAATGCAGAGTGCTTTCTACCACACCATGGTGCCTGGATATGAGCATGTCCAGGAAAACTACAAAATGCCATTCTCAGTGAGAGCTCATTATTAGCAAGGAAAACCAATACACTAGTTAACAACCAAGGGCTTCTCCCTTCACTTTCTGAAGCTTGGCCCCCTTCAAGAAAACTGGAAATCTTCCACCTTTCAAGGTCTTCAGCAGACCTTCCCCCCACCCCCTCCCCTCACTGTTCTCTCTGGGAACAATAGAAGCTATAACTGAGATGTCTCTATCCAGCTGACAGAGCCAGGCTCCAGTCTGATAGGGAGGAGGAGCAGTGAGGCAGCCAGCAGGAGGGAGAGAAGGAGAAAGGGAGAGAGATATACTGACAGGATCTCTTTGAAATCTGCGATTAAATCTGCCTCCAAAATTGCATGTAACTTTTTTGTAGCTTCAGGGAGCAGTGGGAGCTTAGGGGAGCAGAGTTAGCCACGCATGTTCATGCATTGAGTGTGAGCATTAAACAGAGAGGTTTGGCCTGGCATGGAAGTCAGAGGTACATTGGTACAGTGGACAGTACAACGGATCTGAGATCAGAGGCCTTGGGTACAATCCTAATTCTACCAATCACAATGATGTCATCATGGACAAAACATTTAATCCTGCAGGGTCTCAGTTTCCTCTTCTCTAAAATGGGGTAGTTAAGTTAGATGACCTCTAGGGTCATTTTTATCTAAAATGATGGCCATGTTTTTATATAAAGAAAAGGGTCAAGGCAACTCTTGAAGAGAGAGCAGAAGCAGCAAATCATAGAGCCAAGAACTTCAGAGGGAAAGGGGGTTTCAAAAGTCATTTATCTTCTCCAGTCTCCTACTCTTTTCAGTCCTACATACACAGAGAGAGAGAGAGAGAGAGAGAGAGAGAGAGAGAGAGAGAGAGAGAGAGAGAGAGAGAGAGAGAATCAGTCTTTCCTGTAGCCTTTGCTTCTAGTACTGGAGATCTCATCTTTGCCAAAAGATCTCACCTTTCCATCTAATTTGCAGTTGAAACCTTCCATATGAGTTGTTTTCCCTATTTAGAATGGAAGCTCCCTGAGAGCAAGGATTGCCTTATTTTTTTTTCTATTTCTAGTGCAGAGAGGGTTTTGCATGTAATAAACATTTAATAAATGCATCATTCATTCCTTCTTTCTCATAGTCTCCTGAAGGCACCCACTCTACCTTGGAATAAATCTAGTTGCTCATAAGTTTTCTGTAACTTCAAATCAAAACTTGCTTATTTCCTCTATCTATATGACAATCCTTCAAATACTTGAACCTTTGATCAGGTATTCTACCCTTGACTGCCCAAGGTTTTTTGGTATTCCAGCTTCAATAATATCCTCTCAACTGATCCTCATGTAACATGATTTTGAGTCCTCCTCCTATTTCTGCTTATCATCCTTAGCATAATGATTACTGATATGTATATAATAACTCACTAGATCCTCACAACAAACCTGTAAGGTAAGTACTATGATTATTATTAACCCCAGGTGAATAAACTAAGGCTCAAAAATCAGGTTGAGTGATTTCTCCAATGTCTAACAACTAGTAGAGAAGGGATTTGTTCACAGGTTTCTTTTAACTTCTTGTCTAGAGTCCTTCTACAACACCCACATGACCTCCCTGTTCATGGCCCCAGAACTGGACGTAATACCCTTTCTGTGGTCTAGAACTGGGCAGAGCTCAGAGGTACTATTGCCTCCCTTGCTCTGTAAACAATTCTTCCATTATCACAACCTGCAATAATTAATATTAACTTCCTCTCCACATTGTAGATGGTTCACTAAGACCTCCAAATCCTTTTCACAGATGATATCATCTGCCCCTCTCTCCTAAGTACTATCCTGGTACAAATGATATTTCTGAACCTCAGGGGCCAGAAGTAGAAATCAGGGGGCCTATGCTTGTGAGTCAATTCCTTGGGAACCACTCTCCAGCTGGCATTAAATACAGTGAATGGGGAGAAGCTGGAGCAGCAGATTGGGTGACTACTTTTATCCCTATTTTCCTCCCTCCCTCCCACTCCCTTTCTCTGCTGCGTGGGTGACATCCCCGCAGGGGGAAGAATAGGAGATGAAAACTGCATGAAAAATGCAAGGGCTTCCTATTCCCCCCCCATTTATTAGAAAATCTTCTCTATGTTTACATTATTATTGTCCCCAAACAATTTCATCAGCTCATACTGACTCCAAGTTCAGCCCTAGGTTCCCCAAATCAGCTTTGATCTGTTAGAATAATTGACAGTTACATGAAAAACAAACTTCAATATGAATGCAGTATTCCAGGCTGAAGCCTCAAAAATATAAGCCTCATAAAAGACCCATTAGATGATCAAGCACCTACTGGCACTGGTGCAGAGGTAACAGATGTGTACAGCTGTGGTCCGCAATCCTAAGTGCTCATGTGATCAAGGCATGGGCTATTTCTCTCTGATTTGCATCACCAAGATGGGGAATGGCAGCTGCTACCAACCCTTTCCTTTGGCATTGCCAGCTTGTCCTGCACTTGGGTGAAAGGTTCCTTTTTTCTCCTCCAGAGATCATAGCATGAAGATATTGCAGCATCTAGATGAATTATTCCATTTTACAGATAGGGAAATGAAGGCCCAGAAAAGGAATAGTAAGTAGTAAGATTCTTATTCAGGAATCCAAAGAGTACTTTCTATTATACCACACCACTTCCAAGCTCTAGGTCTGCCTCTAAGAGAGAACATAGTTACATCACCTGGAATGGATGGAAAGTATAGGGAGTGAGGACAAAAAGGTCAGACTCCCCTCATCTTCCATGTGGTCCAAGGTTTACAATTTTGCTCTCTGTCTCTGCCTCTGTCTCTGTCTCTGTCTCTCTCTCTGTCTCTTTCTCTCTCTCTCTCTCTCTCTCTCTCTCTCTCTCTCTCTCTGTCACACACACACACACACACACACACACACACACACACAGCCACAAACACATTTTCTTCAAATGTCTAATTTAGGTAGCAAAATATTCAAGAGAAAAGTCATTATCCTGGACCTTGGAAGCTGTAGTCTAAGCTCCACCCATTGCATGCCCCTGCTGGCTTGGTGAACTTTAAAAGAAGAAAATAGCCCTGCCTTAATACATAGCCAAAAACCAATTCCCTTCTTTTCTGACAGCCACATAGGGGCATGATCCAAAATTCAAGTCAACAAATATTTATTAAGTGCCTGCAATTTTCAAAGTTTCCTTGGTCAATAAAAATGAAAAATGACACTTCCCTCCCTTCAGGGAGTTTATAGTTTACTATCAAAGCAATAATATAGACATAGATATATTTAATATATAATTGAGAGTGGTTAAAGTAAGGGAGAGATCCTACAAAAATATTCAGAGAAATTTGAGGAGGAAAGACTATTTTAAGGTTGTCACAGAATCAGAGTGGGAAGGGACTTCTATGTATCATAGCCAACCCATACCCTAAAAAGAATCCCAACTACAGCTCATTCAACAAGTGATTATCCAAGTTCTGCTCAAAGTCCTTCTATGAGAGGGAAAGTGCTCTTAAGCATGCCACCTTTCAAGACTTGAAGTGATACAGTGAGGAAAAAACATTGATTATGAAGACAGACAGCTTGGGTTCAAATTCTTCCAATGATATTCACTATTTGGCCTTAAGTAAATAATTTTAAACTATAAGGATCTCCATTTTCTTGCCTGTAAAATGAAAGGTTAAATTAGATGACCTCTCCTCTAAAGTTCTTTCTACTTGAGATCTAGGATCCTATGTATTCCATGAGTCTTATCTTCTCCTGGTAAAAATCATCATCATCATCATCATCATCATCATCATCATCAAGCATTTATTAAGAGCCTATTATTAAGAGACTATATTAGTCATAAAAGGAAGACATAAATAGTCTCTGCCTTCAAGGAACTTACAATATAATGGAGAGATAACATGCAAACAATTATATGCATACCATATAAATTAGAAGTAATAGCAAAAGAAAGTCACCTTCAGGGTGAAGCTAGTGGAGTAGAGACAAGAAAAAGTTTCTTGAAAGAAGAAGAATTTAATCTTAGTCTTAAGTCAAGAAATTGAGGAGGTAGAAGTAAGCATAGAGAGCATTCAGAGCAATGGGGGCACAAAGTCAGGAAATAATATGTCATATTCAAGAATCAGCAAGGTCAATGTTCCTGAATAGTATATAGAGAAGAATTGCATGTAAGAAGACTAAGAAGGAAGATAGGTGTCAAGTTGTGAATTTTAGAAGGCAAATAGAAGATTTTCTGTTGCTCCTGGAGGTAATAAGGAGCCACTAAAGGTTTCTTGAGTGGGGGCTAGCATGGTCAGAAACATGCTTTGGGAAGATCATTTGGGTTACAGAACAGAAGATGGGCTAGGTTGTGGACAGACTTGAGACAATGAAACCAGCCAGAAGGCTGTTGCAAAAGTCCAAGTATGAGGTGCTAAGGGTATGGACCAGTATTAATACGAATTAAGAGAAAAAAAATGTTGAGAAGATACAAATGACAATAAATGACATTTGATGGATATGGAAAACATGGTGGAAAGAATGAGTGAGGTGCCAAGGATGGCATATAGATTGGAAGTCTTGTTGACTAGGAAGATGATTGTATCCTCAGTAATAATAGAAAAGTTTGAAAGAGGGGAAAATTTGGGGGGAAAGGATGAGTTCAGTTTTAGAAATGTAGAGATGGCTACAGGACATCCATTTTGAGATATCCATTTTGAGATATATTCAATAGGTATATGGTGATCTAAGACTGAAATGAGAGACAGAAAGACAGGGACACATGCAGAAAGAGAGAAAGAAGAGATGAGATATATAGAAGCATATGAATAGAAAGGAAATCTGAACTCATAAGAGTTAATGAGATGATCAAGAGAGTGAGATATAATGAACATTCTTACTTATATGGCATGGACTTGAGATGCTTTACTTTCCCATTTGCCCTCCTCTGAATACTCTCCAACTTATCAAATATGATTTCTAATGACTAGAACAGAGCACAGCTTCAGATGTGTCTGACCAAGACAGAGTACAGGGAACTATCTTATCCTCATATCACAAAACCATGCCATTCGATGAAGCACAAAATTGCAATAATTTTTATTATTTTGACTGTTATATCATGCTGTTGATTCCTATTAAGCTTGCAGTCTACTACAACCATCATATATTTTTTAAACAAAATAGTATTGACCCATGGTTCCCCCATCTTATTCTCATGAAGTAGATTTCCTGAATGTGAATGTAAGATTTTTACATTTATCCCTATTAAATTTCATATTATAAGAATCAGCCCAATTTTCTAACCTGTCAAGATCTTTTCTGATAGAGACTCTGCCATACAGTGTGCTAGCTACCCCCTGTTAGCTTTGTGTCATCTCCAAAATTGATGAGTATGTCATCTCTGCCTTTATCCAAAAATGATGAGAATGGTGAACAGCACAGATCCCTGAGGTTTTAAGAGGTCCCTCTTGGACCTCGGGTCCCTTACACAGAAATCTGCTCTCTAGAATCTTACCCACTGAGAAAGGCACACAGGTGTGAGGCCCATATTCAAAAAGCCCAGATGGAAAACTAGAAACAAGAAAGGCAAGGTAATAGCCTCCTTGCAAGTTTGGCACCAAGCAGAAAGACATGGGGATATTGGTAGACTTAAAGTATCAGGATTTCTCAACCTTATTCTGCTATTGCTTTGACTACAGAATCCAATTCAGGAGAAAGATACACACACACACACACACACACACACACACACACACACAAAGATATGCACAAGCACAAACAGGTGCTGGCACATACAGCATTTGTCTATTCGTGAATGTAGGAAAGAGCTGCAACACTGCTGGAAAATGATATTTAATTTTCCAAGTTTTCTCTTTGCCTCCATACCATTGACTTGAGGCACAAAAATGATGGGTCAGAGAAATTTGATTGTCACTCTGCACAGATCAAGCCCTTCTAGGACTCTCAGGCCTCAGGGACATAGAGGGCTCACACAGGCTCCTCCCTCAAGGCTACAGTATTTTTTTAGGAATCTAGAGATACTTTGAAAGCTGAAGCAGCTAAGCTGATCAGTCTTTCCAAAGTGGGTTGGATCAAGAGAACTTCAAGGTTTTACATGCAGGGCCATCTCCAGTCACCCTGATTCATATCTGGTCACTGGACCCAGATGGCTCTGGAGGAGAAAGTGAGGCTGTTGACTTAGCATAGTCCCCCTCACTGAAATCCAATTCATGTGCTTATCATGGCATCGCTTCCTTGATATCATGGTCTTCTTCGAGAATGAAGGACAAACATTATTATTAGGTCTTGCTGGCTCCAGTGATCTGAGCCCTGGAGCTGTGAGACAGTCCACCCTGCAGATTGGCCTCCTGAGGCAGAACTGATCATCTCCCCTTCTAACTAGACACAGTTAACTATGGCCTCTGGCCAGATCCAACATTGCCACCTGCCTACAATAAAGAACTTGGTTCCACTTGACAAGCATATGGTGCCTACTTCATTGATTTCATCTCCCACAGTCCTCCAGCTCTGTCCCACCTCCAGCCTTCACTCAGGCATATACTTAACATGACAGGAAGAAAAACATCTCTCATTCAATACAGGTCATTGCAAAATTTACCCAGTTCTCCATATTTTCTAGCTCATTACCCGGTGACCTGCCTAAAATAGCATAACTTGAAAATATTCGAGTCAAATCTTCAGTCCAGGTCTTCTGGAATCCATGAAATCTGTCTCTCAGAGTTTGGACTCCAGATTTTGGTTCTTGATTATATTCTATGCTCCTCTGTTCATTATTATTTTGCTGTATATTAGCCTTAGAAATGTTATGATATAATAATTTTTTAATCACTTAGAGCCATTTGTTTCCAAAGTACATTCCTACCCTTTGTCTCATTCTATCTTCATAAAAATCCTGTAAAAGAGACAGAGCATAGATTATTATCTCCATTTTACAGATGCTGGAGCTAAATTTCCAAGGAAGGGTTCAAGTTAAAGTGTCCTGACTACCTAATGCTTTTTCCACTCCATCAAACTAACTTTTTAAAATACAAATATAATAAGGTATTGTTCTCAATACAGTAATTGGAGAAATGGAGAAATTTAGTCCTCCAAAGGGAAGACTTGGAGAGGGAATAGGATGATAGACCTTCAAAGGAAAAGACTTAAGACTTGTTCTCCTTGGCCCAAGAAGGAGGAACAATGCAAGGATGTTGAAAGGAGAAAATTTAGGCTTGATTTCAGGTACAATGGCAATGAAAGCTGTCCAAAAATGGAATGGACATTCCTAGGAGATAATGAAGACACCTTCAAATGAAAGTTAGGCACCCACTTGCCAGTTATATTATTGAGGAGATTCTTGTTTATGTTTGAGTTGTATTGAATGACCCCTAACTTCCCTATTGACTCTGTGATTCTGTAACATTTGGGTCTTCCCTTTGGGAATTTACATGATTCACCATCCCCTGGTGGCTACAACTGTTATATACCAGATTCTGATACTGAGCAGAACTCCAGTGACTGTGTAACCACTGACATCCAGATGTAGGTCTGTGACACCAACTTGGACAAGTCGAGGGATTGGACAGACAGTCATCCCTTAAAGTGTCACAGGAGGTATGTGCTCTATGTACGTGAGTGACAGTAAGAAGATAGGCAGCATTTCAAGTGAGCATCTTAAGCCCATCACTCCTACCATGAGCAACAAGGTGAAAATGATCTAGGACCAGGAGGTCACAGGGTACCTGTTAAGCATCTGTGAGGAGGATGGCATCATGCAGATGGATCTGGACAAGAAGTTCAAGATCTCAATCTCTGGTTTCCTAAGGAAACTCTTGTAAACCTAGAAAGGAGCTGCCTCCTCACACCACCCCCACACGCATACTCATCAGTGCTCCCCAGTCAGGTTCAAAACAGGGGCATAGAAAGCCTTGGCTGCTTTATTTTTTGTTTGTTCCATTTTTATAGTTCATTGGATAGCTGCCAATGATGGTAGTGCAAATATAAGTGTACATGATACATGTATAGAGAATAAAGAGACAAAAATCATCAACTGAAAAACAAATGAGGAACCCATATCAAATATACACCAAATGTAAATACCTGATGTGGTGGTGATAGGTGGGGAGAAAAGAGTCTGGAAGAAAGAGCTAGAATAAGTTCTAGAGATGGACTATTACTTTCCATTGATTTATCTATTCCATCCCTTTCCACTCAACAAGCATTCATTAAACACTTAGTGTTTGCAGATTACTCTGCTAAATAATGAAAGTGAAACCCTGTGCCCTCACTAAATTTACATAACTTCAGCATTTGTTGAATACCTGCTGTGTGCCCATAGCTATGTTGGTAATATTTATAGTTATCTTTTTTTATTCTTCCTTTATCTTTTTATGTGCTAATAATAATAATAATAATTGATCATCCTATAAAATACAGTCTTCAAAGTACTCAACTACTCTAAGAAAAGCAAGCTATGCTCTTTCTCCTCAGAGCAGATATTTTGGGAAATAATCTGGAAAATTTGGATGCCCTGCCCCAGTTGCCCTGGAGGAAGATGGGAGGCAGAAAGAATTGCTAAGAGAGTATCCCTTAGAGTGGCTAGGTGGCGCAGTGGATAAAGCACCGGCCCTGGAGTCAGGAGTACCTGGGTTCAAATCTAGTCTCAGACACTTAATAATTACCTAGCTGTGTGGCCTTGGGCAAGCCACTTAACCCCATTTGCCTTGCAAAAAAAAAAAAAACCTAAAAAATAAAAGAGAGTATCCCTTAGAATCTCAAAATTCAGTTGCAGATGCTGATATAAGGGGGAGGGGCACACTGCCTGAGCATGGAAAGAAGTTAAATGGCAGATTTACAAGGAACTAAGTTGAAAAAGAGAAAACCATTGAAATAATAACAAGAACAAAAGGATATTTTCAGTTACCTAGGGCTACACTTTTGTATAGAATGACCCAGGTGTAAAATGACAGAAGGTTTGAATAGACTGGAGGCAATCAATGTTCTTGGGACATAAAAGCGCTATAAGTAACACTGTCAACTGATGCTCTAGAATAATCTCTTCATGGATGAACTGCTCAAGAACTATACCCTGGAGGTAACTAGCACTAATTGCTGTGAGTAGGAAGCAGCTACCAGAGGAGAGCAATTTGATACAGAGCACCAAAGAGGAGCAGTCAGAGAAGAGTAATGTAATGGCCTAGTACCAATGTGGAGGGGCAAACTCTGAGTCATTTTTCCTTACTGGGGTCACACCCAGGGTAGTATTATAAATCATAAAGATTACTCAGGTAATTGGGGTGGGGAAGAGAAATAAGAGAGAAGGATCACTTGGCTTTCTTGCATTTTGATGTAAGTCCTTTTTGTGCAAATACAAGTGCTCTTTATTTTGAAGCCTTGCTTGCCTCAGTGCTTATAAAGGGAGAGGATGGCCACCATTGGGTGAGTGGCAGAAATTGAAATTTCCACCTTCCATCTAACTGAGAACAATGAGCCATAAAAGATAGATTGCTCAAAGGGAATCTGAGTCCTTCATGTCAAGAAGGATCTTCTGACATAAGAATAATATATAAGAATTCTTCTTCTCCTAGAAGCACCTGATTTTAAGTTCCATGAGAGAAAGTTCTTTGTATTATTTCACAATTTTTATCTGCATATCTGAGGATAGTTTTGCCAATAGAACCTGCTTAATAACTATTTGTTGATTTGAAATGGACAATCCTATGAAGGAGCTTCACCTAACATATCGTGAATCTGAGCTCAGAATAGACAAGTGACTTACATAATAAGTAAATGGTAGAAATTCAGAACTAATATGCAATTGTTCTGACAATCTGTCTGGGGCCAACTGTACTATTTTGTAATATTCCCTCAGTGATTTGCATGTGAGACTTCTCTCTCTCTCTCTCTCTCTCTCTCTCTCTCTCTCTCTCGACTCTGCACATCCAAGGCATACACAGTAAAGTGTCCAAAGACATGTGTTGATTGAATAATTGAATTATCTATATCTGATATCTGATCCAAGAGGCTGGCTCTGAGAGAAGAGAGAGCATTAAAATATTGGGTTGAGAATAAATTCCTGAAAGGAATCTCTCTTGAGCACCTGTTAATTCAATATTCATTTATACAAAAAACAACTATAAAGTACCTACTATATCCCAGGTACTATTGTAGATGATATCAGATTAGATGATGTCCTAGAGAAAGGAGCTAATTCTATTGTGTGTGAAATACTGAGTTTATCTAAACTGGTGGTATGGAAGGGCATATAAGACTCAATGGTGATCTGTTATTGTGGAAGAAACCCTAGACTTTGAAACAGAAAGAACTGCTCAAATCCCAACTCAAACATTTTTATTTGTGTGATCCTGGGCAAGTCTCATAATCCCTCTAAAGCATAGTTACTTCATCTGAAAATGGGGATAGGCTATTGTGAGGAAAGACCTTTGCAGATTTTAATATAGTGTATAATGTATTTGCTGTCTCATCACTATGAGTATTCCTGCCAGCAGTACAAATTCCAAGACATCCATGCTGTTTCAACCTGTTTGACATTTTTTTCTCATCTCCCTTAGAGGAGGTGAACACCCCACATGCTGGAAACTTTAGTATGTCTCTTTTATTGTTTTCATGTTCATCACTGGAGCTCTCTTCTATTATCTTTCATTCTCATAAATGACCTACACACATCCTTTTTGGACCATATATCTCTCCAAAGATATTGTCACACTTTGGTGTGTACACAGATCATTTTGGGTAATGGGCAACTTATTCATGCCCATCATAAGTCTCTCCATTGCCCTTTGGGTGACCTACAGTTTTGATTCATGACCACAAAGCATCTCCAAAATGGGATAACTATTGAAGGGACCCTTCTTCTTGGTCTGTTTCAAGGGAAAGTTTAGCATCCTTGAAAGGGCTACACTATATCTCAGTTGCAAGCATGCTTTCTCTTTTCCAATTAACCTTCAGACTCTATGAAAATTTCAATTATTCTGTTTATGTTTGGCTACATGTCTCATATGAAAAGCAACATCATGAGAATGAATCTATTATCTCCATGATAGAGGCAGTGTGACAGTGGGTGGAGCTCTGGATTTGGAGTCAGGCAAGGTCTGTTTTCAAATCCAGCTCCTAGCATTTAACATTTTGGTCATTTGGCCATAGATAAATTGCTTAACTTAGCTGAACCTTAGTTTCTTCATCTGTAAGTAGGTAGCACGAAGGAATTTGATAAAGGTAAGCATGGTAGTAGAAAGAGAGCTGGCTTCAGGGTTCAAGAAGTCCTAGATTCAAGTTCTGCAATAGCTATGTGACAAGTCAAACTGTCCTAAAGTAAAAATTGCAGAACAGATGCTGATCTGCTTTGGTAGAATGAATTTACCAATGAAATAAAAGGTCTAGACCAAAAATATATTTTACACACACACACACACACACACACACACACACACACACATACACACAAACAGCTTATTTCAGAGGACTATTTCAGGGGCTCAAATTAGATAATGCATGCAATTGTAAAACTTAAAATTCTATATACATGATCATTATTAATTATTGGTCCAAGGGGATATGGAGCCAGAAACATAAGATATGGGTCTTTTCAAGTTAGTGTAGATTGAAGTCTGGATTTTCATCCACTCTGCAAGTCATCATCACCTTTTTAAAGTTTTAAAGTTTGGATTTAATTCCTTCAGTTATGGACAAACCCAGCCTCATAAAGAGGCAAAAAAGAGATAGCTGTCTACATAGGGAAATTTCAGAAACTGGGAACTTGAGCCCTGAAGCTCCACCTAGGGCTCCATCTTTCTCTTTTTTTTTTTTTTACTGCAACCCTTCTCCTTTATTAGAGTCATCTATGTAGGCTAGACAGACTAGGCCAGAGTCACCATCTTCCATTAAAACATATATCTCAAAGGGGAATTTGGATTGGGCAGAAAGGGAAAAGTTAGAAACATGGGAAACATCTCCCTTGATGGACCTTCTAAGAGAGGTCTTTGCAAAGCATGGGGCATCTGAGGCGGGGCTATATATAGGAATTATCCACATCATTCCTTTTCCTTGAAGAGACAGACCCTGCAAAGTCAATGAAACCAGAACCCAAGTGACTGAATTGTAGTCCTTTGAAGACAATTGAATGGAAACAGCATTGTAAACAGCCACCTTACTGTTATAATGCAATACAATGGGTAGATTTCTAAACTTAAAGTTAGGAAGTCTTGAGTTCAAATTCTTTTTTTTTTTTTTTTTTTTTTAGTTTTTACAAGGCAATGGGGTTAAGTGGCTTGCCCAAGGCCATACAGCTAGGTAATTATTAAGTGTCTGAGGCCGGATTTGAACTCAGGTCCTCCTGACTCCAGGGCTGGTACTCTATCCACTTCACCACCTAGCCACCCCTCAAATTCGGTTTCTGATATTTCTTAGCTATATGATCTTAGGTAGATCATTCAACCTCTCTGAACCTCATTTTCTTCATCTGGGAAATGAGGATAATAATTCCCATAATACCTATTGCATGGGGTTGTTGGAATATTCAAGTGAGATATTAACCATAAAGCACTTTATAAACCTAAAAGTACTATACAAATATCATTTATTATGACAAAATACAGCCTCCATTGCTCCTCACTGGTTCTTGGGACCAGAATGGATTGGGCATGCCACAGTCTAGTTCTTTGATCTCATTGGATATCATTGTCAATACACTACCCAAAATTCTATCAGGAACTTGTGTCAATCTAACTGCTGACCAGCCTTAAAATTTCATCTCCAGAATATTATGAAGTAGAGGAAAATAACCATATTTGTAAACCAAAATCCTGAGTTGGACACCCTCTGCTCGTTAGCAACTGTATGACTCTTGTTGCTATTGTTCAGTAATTTTTAAGTTGTGTCTGATTTTTCATGATCCCATTTCTTGGCAGATATATTGAAGTAGTTTGCATTTCCTTCTTCAACTCACTTGACAGAGCAGGGAACTGAGCCACCACAATTAAGTGACTTGTCCAGGATCACCCAGCAAGTAAGTATCTGAGGCCAGATTTGTACTTGGGTCTTCTTGACTCCAGGCCCAAGACTTGATCCAGTGCACCACTTAGCTGCTGTGTCACCTCAAGTAAATGAGGAAACTTCTCTGGTCTGAAGTTCCCTCATCTATAAAATTAGGAAAATGTACTAGATGATTTCTAGATTTCACCACTAGATTCCAGAATCTTAAGGAGAGCTCTCCAATCAGGGTGACCACTTGCCCTAATTTAGGTGCTTGTCATCTTTCATCATCGGTAGTGGATAGGAGTTGCAAAAAGGCAAACTTGGGCACTGTTTAGAAAATCTTAACAATGAAATATGTGCAAAGGTGGGATGAGCTGACCAGGGACAGGGTAGAATCCTTCCTTCCCACTACAGATTTATTGTGTCTTCAAGCAGAGACCAGATCACCTCTTGTCACACATGGGATTTCTGGTATTCCTTTGTGGTATGGCACCTGTGGGGTTTCCTCCAGTTCCAAAAAGATCCCTGTAATTCAGTGATTGTGACTTTCCAGAAGGAATATGTTTAAGTCCCCTTGAAATGTGGACAGCTAGAAGGAAAATCAATAGTCTTTTAAAGTTGTCACCTTGCAGATTGATTTCATTCTTCCCAGCTCCCCCTTCTCTTATGCTTCTCTAGGACTTCCAGCTCACAGGGTCTTCTCTGTGTCCTTTTCTGAATATTATTCTCTCCAAACACTGTGACAGCCTCCTCCCATTCTGAATCAGTGGTAGTATGTTGTGTGGCCTACGGAAAAGACCACGATACTGAAGTCATGGGATGTGAGTAATCAATCTGACCTCAAGAGAGCTATGTGACTAGGGCAAGGCACTTCCTCATCTATAAGATGGGCATGAAATAGTATTATCAGTAGAAAGAGGGCTAGCTTGGGGAGTCAGAAGGACCTTGGTGAAGGCCTGCCTATGATAATATACTAATCATGTTACCCGAGGCAAGTTGTGCCCTCTCAGTACTCTACACAATTCTATGTCTAACACATGACCAATTCTGTTTCATAAGCATTTATTCATAAGCATCTATTAAGGGCCATGAACTATATACTAATCTCTAAAGATACAAAATCAAAAATGAGATGACTCTTTTCTCAAGCTGTTTACAATCTACTAGGAGAAAATGACATGTATATAGATGAGTCAACATGTGAAATATACTGCACAAAATAAATACACAGCAATTTGGGGGGTGGGAGTCCCTAGCAAATGGGGAAGCCAGGAGAGATTTATTGTAGTATCCATAGAAGAACTTGAGACTAGAGCAGAATCTGTAAAGTTATAGAAGAACAATCTTTTTGAATTAGTAGAAGGAATTACTACATGAGGAGATAAAAACTACTGATGGGAAAGAAAGAATGAAAGAATGAATGAAAGGAAGGAAGGAAGGAAGGAAAAGAGAAAGGGATAAAGGGAGAGAGAGAGAGAGAGGAAGGGGGGATGGGAGGAAGGAAGGAAGGAAGGAAGGAAGGAGAAAAGAAATGAAAGCCTTACTTGTCTATATTTTTTTACTTTTTTGCAAGGCAAATGGGGTTAAGTGGCTTGCCCAAGTTCACACAGCTAGGTAATTATTAAGTGTCTGAGGTTGGATTTGAACTCGGGTCCTCCTGACTCCAGGGCTGGTGCTCTATCCACTGCACCACCTAGCAACCCCTGTCTATCTATTTTTTATGACACTTTAAGATTTACAAAGTATTTGACAAGCAGTATTTCATGAAAGCATCATAATAATCTTCAGAGGTAAAGTGTTATTATTTAGAGGAAACTGAAGCAGAGGCAAAATCATTTGTTCCAAGTCTATGAGGATAAATTTGAATTCAGTATTTTCTTGGCACAAATCCAGAGCTCTATCTGCTGTTCCTCCTAACCAATTCATAGGGTTTTGAGTAAGATCATGAGTTAATATTTCTGCAAGACTAAAGAATACATAGAATATTAAAATTGGAAGGGACCTCAGGGGTCTTTAGTGTAAAATGTGCCCTGAGCAGGAAATCCCTCTACAATATTCCAAACCAATGTGTACTTTGGATCGTGAATTTGAGAAGAAAGGATCATTAATTGTATGAGACCTGCTCAGTGGGAATGTGATAGGGAATTGATCAATAAGCCTAGTCCTAATAGGAAAGTGTGGATTGAAGATCCAGTCATTCTGTACTGTTTCTGGTCTATTAATTATGTGGTAAAGAGAAGCCACTATGATTACCTCTGGAACTGGAATCAGTTCATCCAAATGACATGAGACCTATGAAGAATCTCTTAAATTTAGATTTTTCCATTATGACTGACATTGTAGAAGGACAATTTGCTGTGGTTCTCTGTGTAGGGGAAGGAACTTGGGTACTCTTTCATCCAGTCAGCCTGAAGTCAAGACACAGGGTCCTAATGTTCTTCCTAACTCATGTCTATTCTTTCCTGAATTTAGATGAAGGAGTTTGGACATAGCTATGACCTCATGAACTTCAAAAGATCAGGAGAGCTAGCCACAAGAAAATAGGGGCTAAAGTCTCTGGTAGTATATTCTGGAAGTCATTCAATAAAAAATGAGGTTCCCAGCATTCAACCAGTCCAGTCCATCAATAGCAAAAATATGGACACATCATCTATTGTTCATTTTACATTTGAAAGTGAACTTGGTGGGGCAAATGCTATGTAGAAACTACATTAAATCTGAGACCACTGAAGTGACCCTAGGTGTTGGGAGGAAATGTTTGTCCTTTTGTTCTTGCTAAATTTTTGCAGCTAGGTGGCATAGTGCTGGAACTGGAATAAGAGAGATTCATCTTCATGAGCTCAAATCTGGCTTCAGACACAAGCTGCATGACCCTCTTGGCCTCTATCTCCTCATCTGTAAAATGATCTGGAAAAAGAAATAACAAATCACTCCAGTATCTCTGCCAAGAAAACCCCAAAGGGGGGCATAAAGAGTCAGTCACAACTGAAAACAACAGATATCTTTGAAGTAAATATCCCTTGGTAGAAATTGATTGATAATAACCAATTAAATGGAACTGGGATGCTAATCACTGGTGGTAGAAGTGGAGGAAATACATAGAAATAGAGAAGCTAGCTGATAGCAATGGAGAAAACCACCCCACTGCCCCTCAGGGTAATATCTATCCCTAGATGAGACCAGTCATTGAAAATACATATGATGGCACTCTGCAGGAGTCTCAGGGAGCTGGGGCACCCAGAATCAGTGACAGGGAAGTAGAGGTGAACACAGATGAAAGAGATCACAAGAGATCACACAGGATCAAAGGTGAGAAAGCAAAGGAGACAGACTTCACAGTTTTGCCTATGGCCAGCTCTGTTACTCTCTCTCTTTGAAGATCAAAACATCAGTTCCAGTCTATCTTGCCCACATTTTAGAATAGCTGTCACATAGAGAAATATTTACAATCAGAAAGAAGAATCTGTTCAGTCATCACTATATATCTAGGACCATAGGATTGATATCTGGAAGGCACCCTGGAGACCACATATTCCAACCCTTCATTTTCCAGATGAGAAAATTAAGACTCAAAGACTTCAGTGACTCCTTTTCACTGCCAAATATAAAAGCTGTCTGATCATTTCCAGCATTTCCTTTTACTTCTTAACCCCTCTCAATCTGGCTTTCTACCTGATCACTCAACAGAAACTGTTTTTTCCCAAGTTACCAGTAATTTCTTAATTGACAAATATAATGATCTCATCTCATTCCTTGAGCTTCTTAAATTCTATACACCATATGAAAAATAGACACCTGGATATTCTTTTTTCTTTGCTCTCTCTCTCTTGGTTCTCCCATTTGGCTGCCCTCTCTTCAATCTCCTTTGTTAGATCTTTATTCATATTGCACTCCTCAATCATGGGTGTGCCTCAAGGCTCTATCCTGGGCCTTCTCTTTCCACACATTCTGTTAGTGATTTCATCAGCTCACATGGCTTTATCTGTCATCCCTATGCAGATAGTAACCAGATTTATACAGCCAGCTCTAGTCTCTCTTCTTAACCCCAGTCCCATAGCACCAACTGCCTAGTAGATATTTTTAACTGTATATCCATCGATTCAAATTCAACATGTCCAGAAAAGAACTCATTATTTCTATCTACCACCTCCAATTCCTATTTCTGTCAAGGATACCACCATCCTAATTCACAACCCTTAAAATCACGTTGATTTCTTCACTCTTCCTCATACCATACATCCTCCATATCAGTGGCCAAGACTCATTGAGCATCCATCTTCTGCATTTTTCATATACCTCATCTTTTCTCTATTCCTACAGGAACTGCTATAGTTCAGGTTCTTTTCATTTCTTTAAGAACAGCAACAATAAAGAAACAAAGAAACAAACCACACACATTTAGAACACTTTTAACATTTGCAGAATGCTTCCCAAATATTCTCATTTTGTCTCCACAAAGCCCTAAGGAGAAAATGCAATTATTTCCCCCATTTTGTCATTGAAGAAACTGAGTCAAAGGTTAAGTGACTGGACTATGGTCACACAGCAAGTAAGTATCTGAAGTCAAATGTGGACTCAGATCTTCCCAACTCCAGCCATGAACTGCTTCCCATAGACTATTTGCTACATCACACTGTCTTTCCTAGTACATAGTATGGTTGATTGGATATACTGTAGATAAGCTGCTTTGGGTACTTGAAAGAAAATGAGAATTAGGATAAAAAGACACATAGGAATCAAATCAAATCCCATTTCTGACCCTTTCTAATTAGATGACCATTGGCAAATTTCATGAAACTTTCTATGTTTCAACTCATCTCTAAAATAAGACTAGCATTTACCTCAGAGAGTTGTCATGAGGCTGAACTAAGATAATGTATGCAAAACTCTTTGCAAATAGTAAAAGGCTTTGTAAATATCAGTTATCATTATTGGCATTATTAGCAAATTATTGGGAAAAGATGCTATTTGGAGTTATATTATTCCAATTATACTTAAATACCAAAATATGAAATCCTTAGTCAGGAATGTATAGCCTGCTATAGTGTGACTGCAAACTCTCTTTCCAGACTTATTTTATATTAGGCATTTGATCTAATAAAAATATAATATACAATATAATGCTATATTATATAATATGGCATGTTATATAATATATAATATATTATGTTATAGCATTTGAAAAACATTATATGATACATTACATAATATATAGTATATTATTTCCCATCCTGTCCCCTCTCTTCTAGCCAGTGACTATTTCATACCCTCCATAGATAAAGTGCTTTCCCTTTCAAAATCACTTTGTGCAGTATTGCAGACTTTTTGATTTCTATACATATTGAATCCTTCCAATAGTATGTAAGTTCCTTTTAGGCAAGGACTATTTTATTTCTCTCTCGTTATTTACTGTACCCTGAGTCGCACAGGATGTTTCTTTTTTGTTGTTGTTGTTCTAAACCCATGAGCTCATCAGGGAGTGGGATGCTCTAGGAGGGATCTTGCTTTACTGATGCAGATGGGTAATATGTTGGTAATTTATGGCTATGCTGCATTGCCTGTGACCCATGACCACACAGTTAGTATGTGTCAGAGTCTGGCCTAAAACACAGGTTCTGCTGATTCTGGCATTGGCCTTCTATGCAATCTCCCATTCTTCAGCTCACCTTTGCAAATGTTCCCTGAATCGGATTGAAATCTAATACCAACATGTCCAGCTACAAAGTCCTTAACATATATCATATTATTTGGTTTTCAACACTGGATCCAGATAGCTCCGGAGGAAAAAGTGAGGCTGGTGACTTCTCACAGCCCTCCCTCACTTCAATCCAATTCACTTGCATATCATGGCATTGCCACCCTGATGTCATGGTCCTCTTTGAGGACGAAGGACAAACAACAACAAGTCACCGAGTCACAGAGATTTAAAGGATTCTTACTATTACATTTCAAGGAGTATTTGATAATACTCATTGTGGGGATGTCCAGCTTCCTAGGCAACAGAGCAGAGAGAAACAGCCTTCACAGGGCAAAATGACCCAGTAGCTAGGTGCCCTGTCTACTGTATAGGGAGTACATTGTCGGTTCCATCTTGGCCTCACAGCCTTTACTCCATCCTCTTCTGTGGATGCTCCTGCTCACCACCTGAGTTCTAACAATGGCAGCGTGAACCACAAAGACCTTCTCTACACATGGATGCATTCATGGGGGAGCTCTGGTTGGCCCTTGGTATTCTTTCCTTCAAGATGATAGTAGCTCTCTCCTCTGCCATACACTATGGAAATGATCACTGTCATCACTGGAAACACTTATAATAGCCCATCACAGAGTTAAGTGCTGACGATGGAAAAGAATTTCCACAGAGAGATTAAATCATTGCAGAAAAAATTAATTTTCTGCATACTCAATCAAACCAGATACCCAAATTGTCTGTGTCTTTGTACAGTCCCTCTCGCCCCAGTACCTCCTGATCAAAGGATCAGTGTACTCTTTTCATGAGTCCCACTGAAATGGGCTCATTTACCCCCCTGGTGAAGCCCCTTTTCTTTTTCTATTGTCTAAGTCTAGTGAAGCATCCACTCCCCTACTGAGCCCATTGTGAAATATATAGGCTGAAATGTTCTATGTATGTCTCATTTCCAAATGCTAAGGTGACTGATTCCCCACATGAGAGATCCTTCTCCATTCTGAATGTTCCACACATCCCTAACCTCCTTTGATCAAGCAAAGGCAATTGGCCAGATAAGTTTGACAGAGCCAGCATGTGCCTGTTGTTGGTCCTTATAAGATAATTGTCTTCCCAAGGGAGGGAGCATCAGTTGATGACAACCTGTCTATAGCTACAGCTTTCAGCATTGCAGATGTCTTTCTCTCCATCTTTCACACTGTCAAAATTCAGGGACCTAAAGCAGTGGCTCCTTTAAGACATATGATAGGCAGGGGTATCATACCAGCACTTTGCTTCAAAAGTATTCTATAAATCATTCAATTTTATTTCAGCCTCATTACTGGACACTTTATCACTACAGTGACTCTCCCTAAATGGAAAAATATATACATGCATGCATGCATGCATATAAACGTGTGTGTCAGTTATTATGCTAAGGCTGGCAATACCAATGCAAACAAACTAGATGGTCTCTGCTCACAAAGAACTTAAATTCTAATAGAAAACATCTATGGGAGCAAGAAAGTGTGAGTGGGGAGGAGTCACAGACACATGATTTGAAAATGACCAGTAAGTATCACAATGTCTGGGTTCTAGATAAAGCCCAGCAAACTGAGACTTCAGTCCTAGAGGTAGGTGTCAAAGTTTGAGTGGAAGTGTACAAAGATGGTCAGAATGCAGGTGGCATAGACTGGAAACACTGGCATAGTAGATTAGATGATCAGATTAAATCAAAGCAGATTCAATTAGAATAGATCAGATTAGCTTAGATAAAACATGTACAAGAACTACTAAGTCAGGGGTGGCTAGGTGGTGTACTGGATAAAGCACTGGCCATGGAGTCAGGAGTACCTGGGTTCACAAATCCGGTCTCAGACACTTAATAATGACCTAGCTGTGTGGCCTTGGGCAAGCCACTTAACCCCATTTGCCTTGCAAAAACCTAAAAAAGCCCCTACTAAGTCAAAGTATTGTGTCACTCTAAAAATATACACAAAAGAAAAAAGAAAAGACAGCTCCTGTCCTCAGAGAATTTACATTCTAACCAGGACAGTCAATATATTAAAGGGAATTGAAGAAAAGTGGGAAAGTTACTTAAACTGAGGCAAGATGGAAAAGCAATTGGGAGAGTTAGATACTGAGCCATCCAGAGGCAAGAATGATTGATGGAGGTTCTAAAGAAGAATTCACCAACTAGAGGAAAAGAACACAAGAATGGAGGCATCTCAGTACCCATTAGAACAGGGGCGAGGAACCTTCTGCCAGCAGTGTCTTACTGGGTCCAAATGGCTCTGGAAGAGCACTGGTATGGCATTATCAAGGCAACCACAGACGGGGCCTCAAAATTCAATAAATCTAGCAGGTTTTTAGGGGTAAATTAATTAAAGATTTGACCAAATATAGCTGACAAATGATGATATAAATGTTCAAATGGCTCTTGGTAGGAAAAAAGTTCCCCACTTCTGCATTAGAGCAAAGGTGAAAAAATGGAGTGCCAGGTCAGAAGCATTATGGTGGCCTCATTCTGGAGGAAGTAAAACAAAAGAACACCTATACGTGCCTGGGATCCAAGAGTAGAGTCAGATTCTGGTGGAAGAGACTCAAGAGCTCTCTGGAGGTCATACTGAAGGTTTTAAAGTCCCAAATGTCATTAAAGTTATGCATTCAGAGAAGACAGATTTTCAAGGGTAGGGAGGGGGAGCAGAGGGAAGAATTTTTAGTTATCTGATGAGGATGCCTAACTAGATTACAAAAACCTCATCCTCTTCCATGAATAATTCAAGATTATCTCAAGCCTCACCTAGATAAGATGTCAGAAGGAAGACTTGAACCCAAGACTTCCTGAAACAAGACTTACTATCTTTGAAGTATGTTATCTTGTCTCACTACCTCCTGGTTAGTTGGTGGCTAAAACAGCAATTTTCATCTCTCAGGGTAGCGATGATTCATTCTTCAATTTTGAATCATTGCAGATGAGTCAGATGGATAATAGGACAGCTTTTTCATATCTAGATAGGAGGTCCAGGAGTGCAAGATTGGGCTCTATGAATAATGCTCATCAGGAGGGAGAGACAGAGATGGAGGCAGAGAGGGAAGGAGAGAGAGAGAGAGAGAGAGAGAGAGAGAGAGAGAGAGAGAGAGAGAGAGAGAGAGAGAGAGAGAAATTGTTTTTTTTTTTTAGGTATATGATCTTTGGAAAGTCTCTCAAGCGTTCAGATTAGTCTAGTATTTCTTAAAGTATGGTCTACAGAACTCTGGTGATTCCTGAGACCCTTTCAGAGAAGTCTTCAAGGTCAAAACAATTTTCATAATAATACTAATCTCTTATTTGCCTATTAAAATATCATCCCCTTTCCTATCTATGTAAGGCCAAATTTTTTCATGTTCTTCCACCAAAATAGCATATCACAACAGTCTGAATGTAGAAGATATGAGAATCCAGCTATATTCTATTAAACTAGAAATTAAAGAGATTTGTAAAAATATGTAAAATAATGCCATCTTTCTCACTAATTTTGCCTTGCAAAATATAGTTACTTTTCATAAGAAATGGTTTATGTTAACATGTAATAGCTTTATTGCTATTTTTTAAAGAATTAATCTTTCAGTTTTCATTTCTAATATGACAAATATAAATAAATATAACCCAAAACAAAAGCTCCTCAGGGTCCTAAATTATTTTCATAAGTGTAAAGGAGTCCTGAGAACCATTTTCTACTCTAACATTGGGAACAGAATGATTCACCTGGTTCCTTTGTTCATATCACATAATGGCACAGGTAGAAGTGAACTGATCATTAGAGGTCATTTAATCCAGTCACCCATCTCTGTATCAAACTCCCATTGCTGACTCTGTTGGAAATCAAGATAATATGACCACCATTCCATTCCTTTCTCTTCATTTTTTCTACCTGTAGAAATAATGACAGATGCTTTAATTGGCTCACTTAACTGGTTTGAGATGGCTATTATTATTGGTATCATTATATAGTCTGGATTCCCCTCAGTCATGGAGCCCTTGGAAGTTACACCAGGTGCTCTGTCAGCATCAAAACCAAAACTTATGAACTCTCACTAATTTTCCATTTACCACACTAACCAGAAGGAAATTTATTTCAAAGTAAGAGACGTTTAATAAAATGGTACTGAAAAAATAAATGACAAAGAAAAACCATTCATAAAAACAGAAACCCACTCTCCCACAAATCATCTCATAATGATGGAAAAGTAAATATATGCAAAAGGGGTACATATAATCACTCAACAATAATTTATTAAGTACCTACTATGTGCAGATGCTATGCAAAATTCTGGGAATGCAAAACTGAAACAGTCTCTGTCCTCCAGGAGCTTACATTCTAAATAAGAGACAACAGCATATACAAAATGAGGAAATCTGGAAAATCTTCATGCATGAGATATTGGAACTGAATTTTGAAGGAAAATGGGGATTCTAAAAGGAAGAAATGATAAGGGAAAACATTCTAAGCATGAGAAGAAACCAGTGCAAAGATAGAGTTGGGATATGGATGCTTGCATGTAGGAAACAGTAAGTAGTCCAATATGGTTGAACAATAGAATGTACAGATGAGAGTCATGTGTAGGAATAATGGAAAATTAGGGAAGCAATTAGGTTTTCAAAAAATCAGGCAAGTTGATCCTTGAATAGGAAGCCTTGAATAAAATAGATAGTATGTGAGACTTAAAAGTCAGGAAGCCCTGAGTTTGAATTCTGCCTCAGACACTTACTAGTTGGGTCACCCTGGGCAAATCACTTAACCTCTCTCAGCCTCAGTTTCCTCATCTATAAAATGAAGATAACCATAGCACCTAACTCCATACTTATTGTGAAAATCAAAGGAGTTAATGTATATAAAACCATTTATATTTACCTTAAAGTACCATATAAATTCTAGATATTATTATTATTATGGCATAAAGGAGAAATATAATCAAACCTATGCTTTAGGAACATGATTGACAATTTTGTAAAGGATGAATTGGAGTAAGGAGATGGAAAAGGAGGCTATTTCAATTGTCTATGTAAAAAATAATGAAGACTTTAACAGGAAGGTGAGGGGTATGGTTATAGGCATGGAGGAAAAGGTCACATGTGATAGATGTGGAGACAGAAGTGGCAGCTGCTGTGTTGGGTGGATGTTAATAAGTAAGGCATCAGTGGTTGGATGAGAGTGGTCTTGACAGAGTAATAGTTCACACAAACTGAAGCCAGTATTCAAACCCAGGACTGATGACTCCAATGGGCAACATGTTAGGAAAGTCTGTGTGTGCCATTATGAGAGAGAAGGGATTAACCTATTAGTCATTAGATTATTAGGAATGATTCAGATGCCATGGGATTACTCCTCCTAGTCAGAGGACCTGAAGAACTTCAGTGTGTCTGTGGTTCCTTGGTAATCTGTTCAGCTCACGATTCTGTGAGTTGTTCAAGAGTCAGAGGGAAGGGAAAAAAGTGATATTATGATAAAACACAAATGCATACATTTGACAGGTATCAGAAATAATTTGATGTCAACCCATTTTCTTGACTTAAGAAATGCGAGCAAGAGTTCCTGTTTCTGTGTATTAAATATGTTGAGCATAATAGGCTAGATTGTCCAATTTGAATTTCTGATTGAATCGAGCTCTAAGTATCAGCCTTGTCATTCAAGCAATTACAGCTCCAGAGGAAAAGAAATTATGGAGAAAGGGTAGTTTTCTTTTTATGATGTTACAAATTGATCTTAATGGGAATATTTCCAGGCTCTGAGGCACCTTCTTGACCAGCATCAGCTTTCCAGGGAGTCAGCTAGACCTTGCCTTGTGTTTTGAAAAACTTTATAGGCAGTGACACACAAGGAGCTGATAAATGACTTGTATGAATAAAATTCAGTCAATCATCACCCTGCCTTCGGATTTAGATCCTACCTACCCTCCAAGACCCAGTTCTGAGACCTCTGACTCTGGGAAGTCTTCCAGAGCTGCCTCAGACTTTCTTGTCCCCTTCCAACATCATAGTATTTTGTCTTCCACTGGTGGACTTGACACATCCTAAATTGTATTCTATTTTTCTGCGGACTTTTTATAAAAGAAAAATCTTTTTTTATCCAGTGAATGGATAAAAGTCCTTGAGGACAGGGACAAAATTTGTTTTGTCTTTATATTCATAATATCGAGCACAATGTCAGTGCCTTCCTAGTGCAGAATAGGCACTTAATGAGTGTTTATGGAATCTAATTGAATTTAACAAATTGTTGAATGGAGTATAGGTTCCATGCTAGCCTGAGGAAGCTGTGAGTATAGAATTAAGTGTCAGATATAGAGTCAGAAGACATGAATTCAAGCCACAGGGAAAAAATGGGTTGAAGGAAGCAAGGCCAATTAGCCTGAGGAAAAGAAGATTTAGAATCAATAGATAAAACCAATTGCTAGAATTTATATAATACTCTAAGACTTGTAAAGTGCTTTACATATATTATCTCATATTATTCTCACAAAAACTTGGGAGGTAGGTGCCATTATTATTCTCATTTTACAGATGAGGAAACTGAGGTCAACAGAGGTTGGGTGACTTGCTCAAGGTCACATAGCTAGTAAATGTTTGAAGCCTGGAACTCAAGTTTTCCTGACAGTAGATACAGCTCTCTGCCCACTGGCTACTAAGGTTGTTATGAATATAAAATGAGATGTTTGTCATGCACTTTGAAAATCCTAAATGTTATTAAAATGCTCAATTATTAGCAGGATTTAGGATTATACAGCAAGTAAATAATAGAAGTGGGATTTGTACCCAGTTCTTTGACTCCAAAGAAGGAAATGTGATAATGATCTTCAAGTATTTGAAAGAGCTCTTATGGGGAAGAGGGATTTGACAGGCTCTAATTTGAGTTACCCCAGCTTATTTTACTAAGCTATGAAATATTTATTTATATGTAGTATTAAATATTGATATTTATTTAGATATACTATTAAATATTGAACAAGCATTTATTTAGATATATTTGCTAAATATTTTTAAAGTTTTATTTTAATAAGAATAATAATACCTTCATGATAATGATGATGATGTTTGTTTTTGTCCTTCATTCTTGAAGAAGACCAGACATCAGCAAGGTGATGCCAAGTGAAATGGATTTGAGTGAGAGAGAGAATGACTGCTTAGTCTCCAGTCTCACTTTCTCTTCCAGAGCTACCTGGGTTCACTCCTTAGGTATGGTGTTCCTAGGAATTCCTTTTCAGATTTGATTTGGACTAGATATCTACTAGGTCAATATCTAAAATTCTATGATTTGAGTCCTAGGTAAGGGGCAGAGGGCTGCAGTGGTATGAGAACCCTTCAAGCTAGGAGTGTAGATAAAACAGTGATATCTGCAGCTGGAACCTGTTCAAATCTCCCAGAGGATAAGTTTATCAGTGAAAATACAAAGTTCTGGGACAGCTAGGTAGCGTAGTGGATAAAGCACCTGGGTTCAAATCCGGTCTCAGACACTTAATAATTACCTGGCCTTGGGCAAGCCACTTAATCCCATTTGCCTTGCAAAAAAAAAAAAAAAAAACTAAAAAAAAGAAAAAAGAAAATACAAAGTTCCAGCCCTGAGATGATGAGGGGTCAAGGTGTCAGGTCCCATAGAAGTCAACAAGGGAAGTCATTTACCATATTCTAACTCTGAAATCAGAAGCATGATGCTGAGAAGGGAGAGGAGAAAGGAAAGAAAACCAGAAAGTCAGGTGGGCCAAGGCCACATTTACAGAGGCCAGATGGGAAAAACAAAATGATGCAGATGTTCTGGAATGTGCAGATGTTCTGGAAGTCCATCTTTGTAGGCTTCTCTTGAGGGGAAGATTATGAGGGGGCAGCTCCACCTATCCTGATGTCTTAAAAAGGAAAAACTTTCTGACCCAAAAATCCCAAGAAGAAAGTTACATGGCCTTACCTTATGAAGAGGCAAAAAGATACCACCAAGACAAGGAGTCAAGAAGAATCAAGTCTGAATCTTGTCTTGGACACTTACCAAATATGTGACTCTGGATAAATCACTTAACTTCTCTTAGCCTCAGCTTCCTCAGTTGTAAAGTGAGGATACTAGAAACACCAGCCTCATAAGGATTGTTATGAGTATCAAATGAGTTAATAAAATATATAAAATGCTTTGAAAAACCTAAAGTATTATATAAAGGCTAAATATAATGTAAAATGTCTAAAAGCATCATTTCCCTCAAAAACTCCCCTTTCTGTTTGTTTATTCCTCCAGTCTGTTTCTTGAAATTAGATTTTATGTTAGTGCCTGTGCTCTTTTGGAAAGAATGTCTGACCTAAACTTCTGTCTTCTTATATGCTGCTATTTTCACAGCATGAATAAGAGACTTGAAAACTTTCAGGGCTCTCAAAGTTATGAGATCTGGTGCAAAATCTGCTCACTGTCCTTCTGATGTGAGCTCTGCAGGTTCCTAACCTAGCCTTGCACCCTAGACTGGAAGCTAATGTTAAACTCTGGGCCGCTCTGCTCTTGGAATCAGAACCATAAACCTACTGTTTGTTCTGGAACTTTCCTGCTGTTGATTACACTTTTCCATCATTCCCCCAGGTGCAATTCCCTCAAAGGTCTGACTGGAACTGGGTGAAGGGCCACCTCACTGCCAGATGGCACCTATTCTGACATAGGGGATCAGGGATCCCCTGAGATCTCTTCCTGCCTTCAGTGAACACTAGCATCTATAGTGCCTAAATCTTAATCCCTTAATGCTCACAGACATAGTCTGTCTTCCTAAATAGTCACAGGCTGGAAAAAATTACTTCTGTGAATTTTCTCTTGACCTTCCCAATCAGAATTTTGTCTGGTACATTTTCTAGATCTTTGTCAAAGAAGTGTGGTAGGAGAGTGAGATTCTGCTTCTTTGTCCTAGTGTAACATCTTGGCTCCACCCTGGCATTACTCTTTCTGACTTTACCATTTACATGTGGGCTACAACCAATCATTAACTCTCCCATTTGCAAAACTGCACAGTTGTTTTTTATTCTTCCCTCTTTTTCATGACCAGTCAATGCTAAGTATTTTCAACTGTCCCTCTCATATTTTCCCATATTGTTCCAGATTTGTGTTCCTAATCTGTTTTCCTTTTGTTTATTTGGTGAGGTTTACCACTGCAGATTCAAATTTTTTCTATTCTGCTGATTATTTCTATTGTACAGGTGATGAATTCTGCTTTTCAAATCTTTCTCGCTTAAATCATTCAAAAACTTTTTTCTGGGATTCCATACTCCCTTGAAAATCCACAGGGTCCTCTACCTCATCAGAGGTTGATTCATTTTTCTTTGTCTTGCAAAACTGTATTTATTCATAGATGTCTCATTTAGATCTTAAAGACATCTTTCTTAATTTCTTTTGAATTGATTTATCTGCTTGTGCTCAAAGTCTTAACTGAGTTTTCTTCTACTGAGATATAATAATCTGACAATTACAGTCTTTTTTCTCCTTATATTTCCTTGCCACTCACTTTCTAACTCCTTCCCCTTTAATGGATACTTCCCGGAAAGGCTGGGTCTCAAAATTATCTTAGTTATCCCTAGCCTGTGCTGGGTAATTCATATTTTCCTGCCTTGGTCTTGGCCCCAAGTGACTCCTGAAGAGACCTAAACGACTTCAGTCAGATGCCAGATACCCATGTTTCTAGCTTACTGAATCCACATACATACTAACATTTTGTCCCAGTTTGTTCTGTTCCTCATGTTCCTAAGTAATATAGCACAGAGAACTGCTACATGCCAAGACTAAGAAGAACAAGCCTTTTGGTTTTCCAAAGAACAAGGAGAAGGGGGGGCTGTTGGAGTTTTTATTGCAAGCCAGTGGGTTGATTTGTGTAGCCTTGCCAAGAGTATGGTGACTGGTGGGGAAGAGTGTTGAATAAATACTTCTTTGCTCTTGGTTCCATAGATTAACATGTTCTTGGTGTCTTTGACATTTGAGATAGAAATTACTGTATCTTTTGCACATAATTCTTATTTGTGGAAGGTTTGAGAGATCATGAGGATAAGATAAAGTATCTAGTCCTCCATCTTTGGGGCACATCCCTTTCCTCTTCTCTATTCAATTTGCTCTCCTTATCACCCATTTAAGTTATTTCATTGTTTCTTTCCACTTCTATTCTCTTCCTTCTCCTATTCTCTCAGCTAGACTAATCTTTACTTATGCAAAGATCTGTTCAGATTATCCATCTGTTCAAAACCCTTTCATTGTTCCTTATTACCCACAGATCAGAGGTTCTTAATTTCTTTTGGTCAAGGATCCCTTTGGCAGTATGTGAAAGCCTAAGGAGCACTTCTCAGAATCATATCTTTAGATGTATAAACTAAAATACAGGGCATTACAAAAGAAGCCAATTGTATTGAAATACAGTTATCAAATACTTTTTTTTTTTAGTTTGTGCAAGGCAATGGGGTTAAGTGGCTTGCCCAAGGCCACACAGCTAGGTAATTATTAAGTTTCTGAGGTCAGATTTGGACTCAGGAACTCCTGACTCCAGAACCCATGCTCTATCCACTATGCCACCTAGCCACCCTTCAAATACTTTTTAAAAACAAGTTCATGAACTCATTAGGATCTTTCCTGTACAGGTCATACTCCTTAGCCTGGAATTCAAGAATCTCTATAATCGGAAACTCTCTTAGATTTTTTAACCTTATTTTATACTACTGACCTCCATGTCAGGGACATGCAGTGAGGGGATGATAGATGAATCAAAGTTGAACCTCACCTCTGATTGAGAAAGGTTGAGTGCAGACACCTGGTATTGCCCTCAGCAATCAGAGGTGAGGCTCAGCTATGTCTCACCTGCTGCCCCTCATGGCATGTCCCTGTCCATGTACTCTATAGAATTAGCCAAACTAGACTCCTCATCTCCCATTCATACCCTGTATCTTCCCACCTCCATGCCTTTGATTATGCTTTTTCTAATATCTAAAATCCTCTTCCCTTTCAACTGAATTCTTTCTGTTGTTTTACTATAGAGAGGTAGTGTGTCATAATGGGCAGGGGACTGGTTTCAGTCAGGAAGTCCTAGATGTAAGTCCATCTTCTGATATATATTACCTTTGACATTAGGCAGGTGACCTCATCTTTTTGTTTTCTAGGTAACCCTCTAAGACTGTGAGTTGCATATTTAGAGCCAATTTGCTTTAATAGAGGGAATTTTCTCATCTGAAAGCAGGCTGTAGCCAGCTCCAACCAGATTTTAAGAGAAGATTGTTAAATTTTCAGTGTGAACGTTTACACCTTGAAAATTGACCTACAAATCAGGGCTTGACATCATTTTGTTGATCTACTAGACAATAAAATGCTGAAGAAAAATGTTAATAATAGAATTAAACTTAAAAGTGTATCCTGCCCACATTTTATTTTAAAGAACTGGCTATTAAACATTTACCAACACATCACTTCTCCAGAGTTTCCAATGCCCATGAAATCATAGGTCCAGTTCCTATCTCCATGTTAAAATAGCAACAGCAAAAATGTGTTTAGCCTTTATGTGTTATTTCATTTGAGGATCACAATAACTGTGTGAAGAACTGTTATCACCCCCCCCCATTTTACATTTACCCCCTTTTCTCTGATTGAGAAAGTAACTTGCTAGTAAGTGTCTGAGGTAGGATCTGAACCTGTATTTTCTTGGTTCAAAGTCCAGTACTCTATTCACTGAGACTACACTGTAAAGGCATCTATTATTACACTAGAATAGTAATTCCATAGCAGCAAGATCACAATTTAGTAGAAAAGTCTGAAATAGTTTCCTAAGAGATAGAGGAGTTAAATGACTAACTAATCCATTGATCTCATAGTTACTATTTTTCAGAAGTAGAATTTGAACCCAAATATTCTCATTCCAAGTCCAAAACTTTCTCTACCATATGATATTATCTTCATTTCTCACTTACCTGAAGTTCTTTGGACTTCTTCGTTATGCCCCCAGGAATCCCACTATTGGGAAATCTCATTATCCTGCACCCTCTAATCTAATTCTCCCACTTCCCATCATTCACCATTTTTCAAATTCTTATTATATTTCCTCTGATGAAGGGGTGGCAGATGAGACAGAGCTGTGCCTCACCTCTGCCTCACCTACTGCCTTTTCATCACACATCTCTGGTTGCAAGCTTCTTAAAGGTAATGAGTGTTCTTGGAGGAGGGGGGTTAATTGTATTTGCATCTGCCCCAAAGTAGGCATTTGATAAATTATTATTGACTGATTATTCTCAGTAAAAGAACTTCTTTACATCCTCTAAAGTAGTTGTGTCAACTCAAATAGAAACAAAGCCACTAACCCATTCGTTAGGATCCCTATGGGCAACAAGGTGACTTAAAAAACCAAGTTTTAACATTATTTATTATGGTTAAATATTCCTCTGTTGCATTTTATTCTGTTTTGTACTGCACTAAGGAGTGTTCTAGCTGCAATATAAGGGAAGAGGGGGACTCTAGCTTGACCCCTTTACTCTAAATTCCAACTTAAATGCCACCTCCTCCAAGAAGTCTTTCCTGATGTTTCCTGTCAGAATGACTTTCCTTATTCCCCCTCCCTTGGGCTTGACAAATAACTTTATTGACACCTCTTTAATTGCTCTTATAATGTTCCATTTAGTATCATAATGGTGCATATGTCTCAATTTTTCTTTTAAATTATAAAGGGACCATAAGCCCAGGGACTGTGTCTTATTTAAGCCTTGCATCCTCCCCCTCCCTCCCTTAGCCCTTATCACAATGATCTGTTCATAGTAGGTTACTTAATAAATGTTAAATTGAATTAAATCCTTTAGAGCCATGACTTGTCACTGGCACCCCCACTTAATCCATCCTCCTCTAGAGTTCTCTGTTTCTCCTGGAAAGACAAGACTGTGTAAGCCTCACAACTGTCACTTTTCACTGATGCTGAAGACAGATGTTCACTGTTGAATGAATACAACATCTGGTTTTCTCCTGCCTGGATGGAGAATATGTTATTTGAGATAAAAATTATCCTGTTTTATCTAAATATGAGTCTAGGAGCAACTTTATATAAGAACTCAGGTTTCTCCATCCTCCCATTCTCCCTTTTCTTGGATATGAAAATAAAGCAAAAGGCAGAGCATGAATCAGGGAGGGTAAGCTTTAATCAATCAATCAATCAATCAATCAATCAACATTTATTAGTGCCTACTATGTTCCAGGCACTGTGCTTGCTGGGAAAACAAAAGAAGACAAAAAGACCTTCCCTGTCCTCAAGAAGCTTACAATCTAACAAGGTGATAGCATACAAACAAAGATATATATATATATATATATATATATATATATATATATATATATAAAGATATATATATATATAAAGATATATAGATATATATATATATATAGACACATATACAATATAGATACATATATATATATATATATATATATATGAAACAAGCTACATATAGGATAAATAAATAAGAAATAATTTACAGGCTGGAGACACTAAAATTAAGAAGGATTAGGGAAGGCTTCCTGTGGAAAGTTGGAACTTAAAAGAACTTAAAAGAAACCAAGAAGGTCAATAGATGGAACTGAAGAGGGAAAATGTTCCAGGCAGAGAAGGAAGATAGCCAGAGAAAATACCTTGATTCCAGAGATGGAGTAAACTTCCTTTCTGCAAATGAAGGCAAGTTGAATTATATCTCTCCCCCAAGAAAAGGAGAAGGGGAAAATTGAAATAAAGTTAGACTGATTGATGAATAGCCATGATGGCAGTCCTTGACACCTTAGCAATTCTACCAATCCTTGCCTTTATTCTTAGCTGACCTACTCAGACTAGACAACTCAGAGGCAGCTGAGGCTTGTTCAACCCAGACTGAAGCATCCATCTCCCTTTGTCTATATAGAATAAAGCTCCTTAGCCCCTGAAACATCTGCACATTATAAGTTGCTCAAGTTATTATGTCTAGACAGAGTCTACCTTCTCTGAGGCAGATCAAACACAAGGAACATGTTCTATCCCACACTAGCCCCCTCCCAACACACACACAAATATATATATATATATATGTATATGTATATACCTCTTCCTATGACAGAACTAGGCAGAGCCTAGAATAAATGAGGTCTTTTGGATCAAATTGAAGAATGAATCCCCTCATGTCTCTATAAAGACATCAGTCAGATTACAAGTGGTAAGTAACAATCATTGCCAAACCATTTAGGCCTCCCATTACATTGATGGCTAGCTCTGATTATGGAAGAAAATCTTCTTTCTATTGAAATGAAAACAGTACCCCTATAACTTTTCCCCCAGAGTGAAGACACTAGAATTAAATGGTCTTGGGTCTTCCCTCTGAGGTCAAGCAAAAATGTCTATTCCTATATTCATGTGACAACCTTTCATATCCTACCAAATTATTGAGTCCCCCTTAAAACAGTACATAAATGTCATTTATTTTTATTATTGAAAATAAAATGGTATACAGAGCCATGTTCAGGGTCAGGAGGACCTAGTTTCAAGTCCCTTCTCTGACAATAGTTCTGGAATCCTGGGTAAGTCACTTATTTACCTTCCTATTGACCTCAGTGTAATAACAAATTATGTCTGGAAACTCTAAATTGCATACCTGGAAGGGGTTTTCACATATGGAAAGGGAATTTTCTGCCCCAAGTGAAATCATTGGTACAGTCTCCTTCCTTTCCCACTCAATTAAAAAGTTTATTTTTTTAAAGATAGCAAACAGAGTAAGCAACTTTAAGTAGTAAGCAACTTTAATCTCTGTTGTAGCAGAACCAGCCACAAGGTGGTCAGTGGTGTTTTAGACAAACAAAAGAATTAGACAAGTTAATAAAGGGGAAGGGGAAAAAAGAGTTTGGGGCTTATATGGGAAAAATTACATTTTTGTTTTAACAAAGTTTTGCTTTCCATTAAATTCTTATGCATCTAATATTAAAGAAACTTAAAAACATTTTTAAAAACATTATTCTGGGAAGGCTTCCATAGACTTCACTAAACTGCCAAAAGGGTCCATGAAACACACCAAAAGGGTAAGAATCCTGGGCCAAGGGTGATGGAGGCCCACAGTCTCAGACCCATAAAAAGAGGTTAAACTGAGAGTTGAAGAGAAGTGCTCTCCCCAAGTCCTCAGGGAAATTCCCCTCCTATCAGGTGAGAAGATAAGGAGAAATGGGGGATGAAAATAAAATGGAAGGATTTTACCTTCTTTCACAGTTTATATTCTGTAAGGAGGAGGCAGAGCCCAATCAGGACAGACATGAGGAACTTTAAGGAAACACACAGAGGAAAGTGCTGGCCTCTGACAACCTGCCAGGTTGGTTATAAAGATAAAGACAGTCCCACCTCTATCCTCTCAGTTACCCTTGGCAGGGGGGTAAAGGGAGGAGAGGACTGAATGATCCTGATAATTACTTACCTTAACTCTTGGCTGCAGCAGGAGAGACAAGACCTCAGAGGGAGATGATTATCCCCCATCATGCTTTGAAACCAGAGCCCTTTCACTATTCAAAGTCATTTCAATTTTAAGGTATTTGGAATTATGGGGAAAGGCTTATGGAAACTGTATTTTTATTCTAATGCTGTTTCTTTCTGTTGGCAGAATAAAGCATCTCCAGTACCCAGGTTTGGCCCTCTGTGGCCCAGAGATCACTTAGAACTTATTACTATTATCATCCTCTTCCCCCACTTTGAGATTTATTCAACTTTTCTTTCATTCCCTCAGTTTTCTATATCATCCCAGAGAGACAGTATGGTTTGGGGGAAAGAGCACAGGACTTAGAGAGTAAAAACTGTCCTGATTTTCTTTAAGGAAAAAGAAGGCAGGAGGAGGAGGAGAATGAAGAAGGAGAGGGAGGAGAAGGAGGAGAAGGAGAAGGAGAAAGAAGAAGGAAGGAGAAAGAAAAGGGAAAGGGGGGAGAAGGAGAAGGAAGAAGAAGAAGGAAAAGAAGGGAAAACGAGGAGAATGAAGGAGGAGAAGGAAGGAAAAGGAAAAGAAGAAGGAGGAGAAGAAACTGAGGCAAAAAGGGTAAAATATTTTTCCCAGGGTCATCAGCTAGTAAGTTCCTGAGATCAGATTTGAACTCTGCTCTTCCTGACTATAGGCCTGGAGGTCTATACATTTTGTCACCTAACTTTTTTCCTAGTACACATAATAGGTACTTTAAAAATTCAATTTTATTTTCCATTCTGAATTCTTTCCCTCCTATAACCCCTTCCTTCATTCATTGAGAAAGAAAATACAGTAGGCAATTAATAAATCTTTGCTGGATAAATGAATTATTTTTAAAATGGTATGTTAATATTTATAATAGACAGTGGATAGAATATTGAACCTGAAAACTTTAATTCAAATCTACTCTCAAATACCTACCAGTTATGTGGCTCTGGGTAAGTGGTCCAATTTCTGTCTGCCTTACTTTCCTCATCTACAAAATGGGATAATGAAAGCAACATTCTTGATGTGAAAAGCACTCTATAAATGCTAGCTGTTAGCTATTATTTTTATTAAGAGAAGAAAGTAATGATCATTAAACTCCTGAATGGCTTCATTAAGAACAGGTCATGCCAGACTAACTTTATTTTCTTTTTTCACAGATTAACAAAACTGAAAGATCAGGGGACATCAAAGACATAGCATACTTAAATGTCATTAAAGCATTTGACAAAGTCTCTTGAGATATTCTTTTTAATAAAATGGAAAAATGTCTGCCAGATGAGTTAGATGGATTTGGATTTGGTTGGATGGCCAACCAATTCAAACAAGTAGTCATTAATGAATCAGTCTGAAGAGAGGTCTGCAATAGAATGTCCCAGGGATCTGTCTGTGGCTCTGTGCCACCATTTAACATTTTTTAAATCCATGATTTGGATAAAGCCATAGAGCACATGTCAAATTGATGGTGCGAAGCTGGAAGCAATAGCTAGCACAGAATAAAGATTCAAAAAAAGATTTTTGACAAGCTAGAAAAATGAGCCAAATCTAATAAGATGAAACTTAATAGAGAAAAATGTAAAGTCCTCCACTTAGGTACAGAAAAACAATTTCAATTCTACAAATACTGAATGGGAGAGGATGTGGTTAGCCAACAATTCATCTGAAAGAGACTTGAGATTTGAATGGACTTCGAACTCAATAGGAGTCCACAGCATGATACGGTAGCCTTATATCAGGCATCAATGAAACAAAGGGGCCAGAGCAAAGGAAGCAATATTTTCAATATCCTCTCTCCTGGAGAAATAATGTACAGTTCTGAGTAGCACATTTTAGAGAAGACAGATAACAATAATGATGATAATGAAATTTATAGGATACTTCAAGGTTTACAAAACTCTTTACAAATAATGTTATATTTTGTCCTCACAACTGCCCTGGGAGTTTTAAATGCTATATTATCATTTTACAGATGAGGAAACTGAGGAAGAGAGGTTAAATGACATGCTCAGACTTACACAGTAAGTTTCTGAGACTGGATTTGAAGAGAAGTTTTCCTGATGTCACACCTGGCACTCTATCCACTTTGCCACCTAGCTGCCCAGAATGAGCTACATATAAAGCTAAACACTTCTATTAAATCAATTAATCAATCAAAGGCTTTAGAGTAAATGTGAAAAATACTGGCTCAATTTAGAAGTCCTTGAAAATCACAGGATGAATGGAGTCACTTAGCATGAAAGTATATTTAGATTGGTCAAACAGACTTGGTCCCAATACTATGACTTTTATATAAAATAGCAAGTCAATTTAGAACCCAAGAAACAAGTTTCATGTGAAAGCTTTTCTATAAAGCCCTAGGAAAGGAATCCCTTGAGGAAGAGAGGGGCAGGTAACAAGAAGATTCTGGCCTCAACTTCAACTTCATCCCTCTCAGATATTCTCAGATACTGGCCCTCTCGGCCAGAAGAAAACTTTATGAACTATGAATAGCCCAAAGGATTTTTGATATCCTATTGGTGTCCTCACAGTCCTATCACCATCTCTAGGAAAAACAAGTGATAATATGTGATTTGGTAGCTAAAAACAAACTAAATTTGTTCAGGAGTGGAAGATTTCAAGTCTTCATAAGGAGTTCAGCAAAGAAGCAATACCATAGCTGTGAGAAATTTCATGAGTATCCAATGAAGAAACCGATATAGCAACCAGAAACTGAGTTACCCCCTTGCCTCATTACTTTCTCTTTTTCTAAGGTTTTTGCAAGGCAATGGGCTTAAGTGATTTGCCCAAGGTCACATAGCTAGGTAACTATTAAGTGTCTGATGTCAAATTTGAACTCAGGTCCTCCTGACTCCAGGGCCAGTGATCTATTCACTGCACCACCTAGCTGCCTCTACCTGCCCCATTATCTTTTAAGGTTGAACCCACTTTCTCTGGGTTCTATTATATACAGGACTTTGAGGGGATACTTATGCCAACTATTTTTATGGAGCCCTTTCAAAAAGCTAATAGATAAAGCACAGCAGTAAGTATTCATGAGCCTCATTAGAAGAGACCAACCATAGTAGCCATTGCAAGTCGGGGTTTGAGAGTGTACTTCCCAAGTACCTTCACAGTCATAGGTACTTTTAAAGAGTCTGTGGTTTATTACGGACTTTGAACAAATACCAAAGACTATTACCATCAAATTAGGGGGGAAAGTGTATTATTTTGTAATTTTGCTATCTCTTATACTTAATTTTTCTTCCTTAAGGATATGATTTCTCTGTCATCACATTCAACCGAGATCAGTGAATAACATGGGACCAATGTAAAGACTAACAGAATGCCTTCTGTGGTGGGGGGGGAGGAGGGAAGCAAGAATGGGGGGAAAATTGTAAAACTCGAAATAAATAAAATTGTTCTTAAGGGAAAAAGAGTCTGTGGCTTGATTTCTTAGTAGTCAATGAAAGTAACTCTCCACCCTCTAAAGAATGGCAGTTACTGTTTTTCTGAGTCACTGAAAAGCCAACACCTGTTTCTAACCTACTGTCCTAGGGCGTTATATTTATATTGTTATCAACCACCATCCTGTTCAACCAATTTTATTTAATTCTGTTGAATGAATACTTTATGAAATGCCTACTTCGCTGCAGGCACTATGCTGAATGTTTGAGATATTAGGACAAAAACAAAGCAATCTCTGCCCTCAGGGGATTATGTTCTATAATATGGACACAGTTTTAGAGAGTCATGGATAGGGAGATCCACTGTTCTAAAACTTACTCTGTCCTTCATCACCACAAGCATTTATTAAACCTTTATTTTCTGCCAGGGATCATCCTAAGCTTGGTAATATACAAAGAGTGGCAAAAAATAATCTTTGCCCTCAAGTAGCTTATTTTCCAATGAGGAAGTAGCTAGCAAATAATTATCTCTATCTCTCTGCCTCTATCTCTTTCTCTGTTTCTGTCTCTCTAAATCTCTCACTCTCTCTTCCATACTCTCTCACTCTCACTCCCTCTTTCATTCTCTCTCTCTCTCTATGTATATATATATATATATATATATATCACATAAATATGATTATATATATATATATATAAAGACACCCCAGTCTTCTATTTCATTATAAAAATATGTATGTTTATAAGTATGTGAGTAGATAAAGAGCAAACAATGCAGTCTGAGAGAAAGGTGGGTTGTGGGGTCAGGGAGAGGAGATAAGAAAGAACCTCTTGGAGAAGGTAAGTTTTGAGCTGAGTTTTGAAGGAAGTCAAGGAAATTAAGGGATAAAGGTGAAAAGGGAAAGCATACCAGTCAGTGCAATACCTAGAGGTGAGAGATGGCAAGTCATGTTTGAGAAATTGTAAGTAGGACATCATTTCTGCATCCTAAAGTGTCTAAAGTAGAGTAAAGCATAAGAAGATTAGAAAGATAAAAAAGGTCCAGATTATATAAAGAGCTTTAAATGTCAAACAGAGACATTTAGATTAGATCCTGGAGACATAGAAACAAATGGAGCTAATTGAGCAGGGAGCTGGCATGGTTGGAATTATACTTTAGGAAGATCATTTTGTCGTTTGAGTGGAGGTTGGATGGCAGTAAGGAAAGACTTAAAGGAGAACAGTTAGAAGGTGATGGAAATAGTCCATCCAAGAAGTGATGAGGGCCTGAACTAGGGTTGCAGAGGTAAGAGAGAAGGGGAGGTAGGAAAGTGATCCAGTAGATAGAGCACTGGCCCTGGAGTCAGGAGGATTTGAGTTCAAATCTGATCTCAGATACTTAATTCTTACTAGCTGAGTGACCTTGGGCAAGTCACTTAACCCCATTATCTTGCAAAAACAAAAACAAAAACAAAAAAAAGAGAGAGAGAAGAGAAGGGTAAATATAGGGGAGATGTGAAGAAGGAAAGGGGATATATAGGGGAGGTGTGAAAATGGAAGCACAAGATTTGGAAATGGATTAATTATGTGGAGTGAGTGCCACTGGGACACCTGTGAGGACATGAGGATGACACCCAGTTTGTGAGCCTACCAACAAGGAGGAGGATGGTACTTTTATCAACAACAGAGAAGTTTAGTAGAGGAAAGACTTTGAGGGGAAAGTTAATAAATTCTCTTTTGGTTATGTTGAGGTTAGCATACCTATGGCTATCCAGTTGGAGAAGTTCAAAAGGGAATTAGTTTGAGAGAGAGAGAGAGAGAGAGAGAGAGAGAGAGAGAGAGAGAGAGCTAGGAATCATGTGCATATAGATGATAATTATGATAATTGAGCACATTGGAACTGATGGATGAGGTCCTTCAAATAAGACAGGATAGAATGGAAAGAAAAGAAGGCCTATGATAGAGCCCCAAACAACAGTTCAATCTTTTTTTACCTTCAAGCCTCCTTTTCCCCCAGTCCCTGAGAATCAGAGAACTCTTTCCACTGCTCCTTCCCCTTCTCTTCACTCCCTCAATTCCATCTCCTCAGCCTTGTCCCTCATAATCCCTATACTCCTCTATTTTCTCCTTCCTTCGAGACCTCTGGAACTCCTGTTTCATTATTAACAGATTTCCCTGGACCTCTCTTCTTACTTGCTTACTTCTATCTTCTTATCATTTCATCTTCTAAAGACTAATTTTTCTTCTAACATGTCCTACCCTCAGAAAAACAGATCAGAAAGAGAAAAGGGCATCCTCCTTGACTCTCTCTTTCAATATCTCCTCCTTCCATCATCATGAAGTAGTTCTTCCTTTGAAAGTCATATCATCCCTCTGTATCACACAGACCACAGCTATGATCTTCACTGAACTCAAAGTCACTCTCTCACCTTGCTCATGGAATCCAATCCCTGCTCACAGTCTTTCTTAGAACTTTGTCTTTATAGTCAGGTATTTTAATATATGTGTTTATATCCCCCAAACTGTCTCAGCCTTCCAGTGCATTAGCTTCCTCAACTTCCGTGACCTACATTTTAACTTTATCTCAACCACCTACAGGAATGATCATGACCTAAATCTCACGATCACTCATAACTTAGATGCTTCTGTTATTCTGAAATTCCTCTCAATATAATCTCGTATCCTTTCATCTCTTTCCATTCTATTTACTCCTACTAAACTTATTTTCAATTCTTACCATGACCCCCACCCTCTCAGGGTGCCATTTCTTTTAATAAAGTAGAAAAATGATAGGAAGAAAATTAAAAAGCTCAGCAAAATTAATCAACATATCAAAAAATTCTGACATTATATGCAGTGTTCCACACCCATAGAACCTCATTTCTGCAAAGGAGCCAGATGAGGAAACTTTTCATATCTATTCTTTGGAGTTAAATTTGATCATTTAAATTTTCCATCAATAAATTTCAATCATTTTTGCTTGAATATATTTTATATTATATTTTCCATAAACATGTTTTCCCCTCAATAAAATTTAAGTTACTGGAAACTAGGACCTGTTTGTTTTGTTGCTGTACCTTAAGCTTACAAACAAACTTCTTGGAACACAGTAGACACTTAATACATGTTTATTGAATAAACTGAATAGGTGTGCTCACCAGTTACCATGTGCCTCTAAGCCACTACATTTGATTTGCCTAATGTGTGGCTAAGCCCCTACGTGTTCAAAATCCTACAATAAGTTATAAAGAAGAGACAAAACAAATATTTATCTGTGTGTATGCTAAGAAAGTTTAAAATCTAGTTTCAGATGATAGATATAGATATAGATATAGATATAGATATAGATATAGCTATAGATATAGATATAGATATAGATATAGATATAGATAAATCACCAAGGTTACAATGCAATATATACATATATATGCATATAAACATATAAATAGAGGATGATTAAGTTGGAACCAAATAAATGTTGTGAAGAGTAGGCCTATAAGAGACTGAGTAGGGGGGACTAGAGTAATCAAGGAAGACTTCTTGGAGAAAAAGGAGATGACAGGAACTAAATCTTGAGTGATGAGTAGAATCTGGTTAGAGGAGTCTAGTAGGAAGAAGATATCACAGGATTTAGAATTTAAATGGACTTCATAGATACTTTCTTCCAAAAAGTTCATCCTTTAAATAATAGCTCAGGCATATATAGCAGCAGTGCCATTTCTAAATGCTGAGTCTGGGGGAGAAGTCTTAAAGAGGCACATGCCAGTTGCTTTCAAGGATCTGCAGGATTGTTACATGAAAGAAGAATAAGACACATCCCAATTGCCTAAGAGCACAGAATTAGGTGGAGGTTACAAAGACTCAGGTTTCTTAAAAATTAGATCTATACTTAACTGAAATGGGATGACTTGTAATGAACCTCCCATCATTAAAGGGCTGCAAGCACAGACTGGATGATAGACACTTTATTGGGTCTGAGGTATCTTTAATAAAAGTAAGGAAGATGGTGAGGCGAAAGGTTATTGGAAGGAAATTGATAACTGTTTTTGAACTAATAGGTAGAGGGAATTCCTTCATGAATAACTGTTGTGACTAGATGCTGTCTCGAGTCACTTTCATCATTAAAGTTTTATGAGAATAAGAAAGATGTATCTAAGTCATATAGTGAACATTTTGCCTTGTCATAGATTACAGAATTATATTTATTTAAAGCTTGAAAAATTAGTGGCCATAAAATCTAAAATCTCATTTTATTGTTGAAGAAACTGAGACTTAGAGGTCATCACTTACCAACATCACACAACTGGTTAAGTGTTGAAGGTAGAATTTGAACTCAGGTCATCCTGACTCCAAGACAAGCATGTTATCCTTTATGAAGGAAGCTTTTCATTTTTCCCTGCCTTGTTTCATGAAGCCATCTCAAACACTTGAGACAACATAACCCTCAAAGGAGACCAAGTCACTTAACCAGTGTCCAGTTGCCAGAGCTACTATGGTAACCCAATATGATAAGAAAGGAGGAGAGTAGGAGGGAAGTGGGAAGAAGAGGAACCTGAAACACTGCCACCTCCTACCGCTCCCTACTGTTCCCAGTAAAGCCTGAGACACAAGCACTATCTGCCTGTGACTGATCAACCATCAGACTTCACCGTACTGTCCAAATGCTTCAAATGAAATGATTTCATTAGGAACTTAAATATTTTTTTCTCTACTAATCTAAATAAAACATAATTTAGTAGAGAGTTTGGGAATAATTCAGTAGAATCTGTTGTGTTTTTCCCCCATCCAAAAATATGTCTCTACCTCCAGCAAAGGGAGGAGGGTTGGGAAGTAGGGACATTAACACCTATCAATATGTGAGAAACATCTTCAAGATATATATATTTAGCTGGGAAAAACACATAGATGATTCGGCATCAGTACAAACTCCTTAGCCAGAGGGGGGACTTAGTGATTTAAGCAGCTACTTTTAAGTCCGATGTCTCTCTGGGCTGTGAAGTAGAGTCTTTCCAAGGAGAATAAATAGAGACTGGTTCCTTTTTCAGAATGATAGTTTTGAAAACTCTCATAGCTTTATTGACCTTGGACAAAATATTAGGCCTTGGTTGCAAGTTTAAAGCTCCTCCTCCCACCCATGCCACTCCCTTACCTAAAACTGAATCATATAATTTCTCTCTTTTCTTGAAACTAGCAGTTGTATTCCAGAAGTTGGGAGAGATCTTTGTCTTTGAAGAATGGAAACTCAAATCCTGCCTGGAGGTAGGAGGATGGCCCAGATGACTTCCTCTTTGCTCCCCCAGTCAATAGTTCAGCATCAGAAAAGGTATGTATTCCTTTTAAAGTTCTGTCATAGATGGTATGTGAAAAGAACTGATATGGAGTGAAATATTCCCCTTTCCTCATTATTCATAGCATCCTTCAAGGTTCAACTCAGATGCTGCTCCCTATAGGAAAATGTTCTTGATCCATCTAATTATTAGTATTTCTTCAAATTAAATTATATGTACCCTTATTTCTTTGTCAAAGAAGGAATTGAACTAGATGATCATTAAAAGTTGTTGTTCTTTTGGAGAGGTGAGGCTAAATGTTGTCCTGGATAGTAAGCCAGACTTGGATTGTGACCTTGGCTAAATCACCTCATTTCTCTGTGCCTCAGTTTCTTCATCTTTAAAAGTGAAGAATTAGAGCTGAGTATTCCCTAGGGTCCTTTCTAGTTCTAATTTCTCAACTTATATCATATTACTATATTTAAATGTTCTATTCTCCCTCCCTCTCCAGAAATATAAGCTTCTTGAAGGGCAAGGGCTATTTTGTTTTGTATCTCCAGTTCCTAGGACATTGCCTGGCATAATGTTGGCACTTCATAAATTCTGGTTGAATTGAGTTGGACTGGAACAAGTGCCATAATATCATCTCTGTTATAGGTATCCCAAATCCCAAAACAGGGTTATGTAGGAAGTTCTAACAACTTTTGAGTTATTTTCTAAATAAAACTGAGAAAAGGACCCTCACTTTTGGCTGCATAGACCTCTAGTACCAATCACTGTCAAACTTAAGCCATGGTTGAGCTGATGGGGAGCAACCTTTCTCTTTCTCTCTCTCTCTCTCTCTCTCTCTCTCTCTCTCTCTCTCTCTCTCTCTCCCTCCCTCCCTCCCTCCCTCCCTACTTCTGCAACTAATGGCATTGGACTTCTGAAGAGACAAATTTAGCCACATCTTGTCTTAGCTCAGCCAAGACTCCTTTCTTCCTCATCATTGGGATAGAGAGTGGAGTTTCTCAAAATGACTTCATTAGCAACTAAAGGAAAGATGAAACAAAGCACCCTCAGAATCCAGAAGTGTCCAGGATCAGGGCCAAAGATTCATCTCCTAGAAATGTCCTTAGTATTACCTTAGTATTGAGGCTAATGTAGCTTCTTTAAACCAACTGGTCCCTTTCCCCAGCTGCTTCTCCTCTGTGTTACCTTCCCTGTGCTGCCTCAGGAGATAACCTAGCATGACTCTACTCGCCTCCATAAAATGCAATTCCTATCTCTTTTTTCTGCCTCAAATCTGACATTTTCTGAGCTCCCTCTCATTGGCCACTTCAACAATCCCCCTACTCCCTTTCTACTGAGTCCTGAGGTTCTGACTTCCATGTTGAAAAGTCTAGACCAAAGAATTCATACAGATGTAAGCAAAATTATCCTCTATGAGGGCAGTTAGGTAGCACAACAGATAGAGAACCGGCCCTGGAGTCAGGAGGACCTGAGTTTAAATCCAGCCTCAGACACTTAATAATTACCTAGCTGTGTGACCTTGGGCAAGTCATAACCCCACTGCCTTGCAAAAAAAAGAAAAAGAAAAAAAGAAAAGAATCCTCTATGGCTGTACCTAAGAATAAACAAATCTTACTAAGTGGTGAACATGTTTATAGAGTAGGGCACGAATATATTCATAGAGTGTTTCAGCTAAAAAAAGACTGGCAGATATGAGGGTCATAGGATTTTATGTAATCCCAAATCTAATACTCTTTCTCAGATATCACTCAAAAACCCACTAAAAAATCCAGTCTAAACTCCATGATTGTAAGATGAAATAATAGGGATATCACAATGTGACTTGTCCAAGGTCATATAATTGGTCTATGGCATGTCCAAGAATAGAGTCCAGGTTGACTCTCACCATGTTTGAATTCTTTCTTCCTTGCACTTCCTCTCTCTAAGGGATCAGTTTCTATAAATGCAGTAACAACTCTTTTCTGAAATAATATTTGGGACATAAACAGAGTATCCTGTGACCTATCAGACTATAAACAGACCATACCTCTCAGGTGAAACTACCTGGTAGCAAGATTGTGGACTTGGTCACCCTTCCATGGCCACTGTCTTTCTTTTTTAGGCTTTTGCAAGGCAAATGGGGTTAAGTGGCTTGCCCAAGGCCACACAGCTAGGCAATTAGTAAGTGTCTGAGACTGGATTTGAACCCAGGTACTCCTGACTCCAAGGCTGGTGCTTTATCCACTACGCCACCTAGCCGCCCCCATAGCCACTCTCTTAAACAAAGCTCCATTTGCCCCTGGCTAGTTATATCTTTGTTGCCAGGAATAAAGATCTAGGAGTTTAAATTGGGCAATAATTTTGGGGACCTTTGCTCTAGAAGGACTTTGGAAGGTGTTACATTAGGATGGGACTAAAGGTCTGTGTGATGGAGGAGGGGGCCACTGACAGGTAGATCTCAGCCTCTCCTCCATGTGATTAGCTCAGCTTTCGGACTCAGCTAATGATGTCATGACCATTGCCTTGCACATAATGGGACATATCAGAGAAGAAAAATGATTATCATTACAAACATGAGAGCAGCCAACCCAAATGGACTTGGCCTGTCACTCTGTGTTGTAAATGATGGGGCTGCTTCTTTTCCCTCAGGGCTAGAGAAGTGCAAACATGCTTCCAATCCTGGAAGAACCTAGGACTTTAGAGTGTATCCTTCTTGGCAGGAAGAACCCTCTGGAATCCAAGAAGAACAGCTATAGGGAGGGGCTTTTTCATTCCAAGAGAGGCCTGCCCCCTCTATGTGGCAAGGGCTTCATCTCATTACTACCTTGTACTTTAACCTGGACCAAGGAAAATCCACAAGCCTGGTGAACAGCAAACTTACCAAATAGCTGCTCTTCCTGCCAGACACAGATTAAAAGTGATTTTTCCCCCCTTAAATTACATTTTATTTTCTCACCAGCTGCTAACTCTCAGGGACAGATTGGGAGATAAATTATCACAGCAGTGAATGAATCTAATTTTTCAATATAATTCACCGTAATTCTATATTTTCCACACAAGATGGAAATAGAGCTGGCTCATTTCCAAGAGTTGAACTTTTGCAAAAACACAATACCCCTAGACTCTTAGTTTTGATCTCTAGAACACAGAACGGGCAGATAAAACTCAACTTCATCATCCTGAGAGATTAAAAAAGAGAGAGAGAGAGAGAGACAGTATGTCGGACAGGAAGATATGGGGGAGAGAAGGTTGGGAAGGAAGATAAGAATGTAGGAAGTGAGGAAGACAGGAAGGGAGGGAGGGAGGAAGGAAGGAAGGAAGGAAGGAAGGAAGGAAGGAAGGAAGGAAGGAAGGAAGGAAGGAAGGAAGGGAGGGAGGGAGGGAGGGAGAGAAGAAGGGAAGGAGGGAAGGAAAGAGGGAAAGAAGGAAAGAGAAGAAAAGAAAAAGGAAGGGGAAGAGAAAAGAAAAGAAGAGTAGGAAAAGGAGGAAGGAAGGGAATGGAAGGAGGGAGAGGGAATGAAGAAAGGAGGGAAAAATAAAGAAGGAAGAAGATAGAAAAGCAGAGGGTTATTCTCTACAAATGCCTGAGGGAAGATTGTCTCTACAGCATGGGAAAGGAGGTCTGAGGTAATGAGAGAGGCAGCATTAATAGAATTTGTTGTGCACTCGGAGCCTCTATATAGTTCCAACAGTTTCATATGGTGTCATGTAGTTATTTGTTATTGTTAGTGGCTTATTGACTAAAGTTTGGTAGCGGGGATAGAAAGAAGAAGCTTTAATCAGAGGCCTTGTCTGAGCCCTGAATATGGCTGCACTGAGCATCCACAAATCCTTCTTGGGCCATTTTTCTTTCCTGGGGTCTCCCCAGTCAATATATCTAGAGGAATTAGAAAGGGGATCTGCTATCATGGTTATTTACTAATGAGTCTGTTCCAGACCACAACTGCTAGATCTGGGCCCTGTGGCCAGGTTGCTATTGGTACCCACTCCAGGGCCCTCTGGCCTGGGCCACAGGGCCTGCTTGATAAGATGGATGGGCTTCAGTATCCAGTTCAGATGAGCTTAAATAATTAAAAGAAATGTCAGGCATCCATTATGGAGAAGAAGCAGCTGTCTCTGCCAGACCTCTAGAAGATGCTAGGACTAAGTCTTGCCTTATATCCATGGGGATTATAAATGATCCAATTAATTCGCTATAATTTACAAGTCATCACTCCTAAGGGGCCTGAAGGAAATGATTGGAAACCATAAATTGGGTTTTGTGAACACCAATGGTGGGTCTGGCAAAAGATGAGCGGGGAGTGGTGGCAGGGTAGAAGTAGCTAGTCAATTTTGTCCATTCTCAGAGTAAATTATAGGTAGAGAGTAGCAGTCATTTCTTGGCCAAAGTATTCAGTTCCTAAATGGTGGTGCCTAATCCCTAGTTAAAGATGGAGGGTTAGCCAGTGGTTTTCAGTCTGTAGTTAATATAGGGGTGGTGTGGGGTGGAGGCCCAGACCAGTAGTGCTACATCTCTGATCATTCATCTCTGATCCATTATGTACCATACCCAGTGCAATTTGGTTGGAGCTGTCTTTCTGTTCCCTACTGTTCAAAGGTACAGTGTGCTTTTAACCCAAATAGTGACTTGTTTCAACTCAATTGGCAGCAAAATTAGTATCTACTCTGGGCCCTTAGAATCTGAGGAGTTAGATAGAACTTCAAAGGTCATCTAGTCTAATCCATATCGGAACAAACATCTGTGTTTTCAAATCTGACAAGTGGTCATCCAGTGCTGTTGACTTCCAGAGAAGAGAAACCTATTACTTCATAAAGCAGTTCAATCCACTTTGAAATCTCTCTCCTTGGTAAGAATTTTATCCCATATATTGAACCTTCATCAGGCTCTGGTGTTTCTACCTATTCATTGCTTCTGGTTCTGCTCTCAGAGGAAAAGTTGGGAGATGAAAAGCTGGATCTTGGAGATTTTCCCTATTCCTTCGTTGTTCATGCTGAGACAACCTTCTTGAACTCTCTTGTAGATCAAACTTTCTCTGAAAAAGAGTTCAGCAAACTCATTCTTCCCAAGGTCTACCACACTGAAACTCTTTAGGCATCTGTGATTCCATATGGCTGAATGTTCCTTCTACAGATACAGACCCCAACCCCTTCACACCACCACAAAAATGTAAGGACTTTTGAGTCCATGTTCAAAAAATTCATTTTTTCTGCAAAATATTTGGAGGTGAGTTACCCTAAATTTGACCAGACTGATCTTTGTAAAATGCAATGCATTCTATTGTTCAATCAATTAATCAACAGACCTCTATTAGGTAACTGAGTCACTTTTAGACAAAAGATAAAAATACAAAAAAAAAATGAAATAATTACTAATCTCAAGGACCTTACTTTTTTCTTTTATAATTTTTTCTAATTAGCTAGTGTTCATTTTCTTTCCCTTCTACCTCATCCCCAATCTTACAAATTGAAAAAAGCAAAAACAAGAACCCTGTGATAACTATATTCAGCCACTCAGAACAAATTCATGAATTGGCCATGTTGAAAACTGTGTTTCTTGTTATCCATCTCTAAGAAGGGCTCCCAACCTGAAACTGTCCATCTTGGTCAGACCTGGGAGAATCTTGAAAGGCTTGGGCTAATTCCATCCCATGATGCACCAGCAGAGAAGGATCTTAGAAGAGGAATACATGATTAATACAATACACCTGCTTCAAAGAATTATTTATGGGATCAAATGTCTAAAACTGAAAAGGATGAAGTTTGAGTACCAGAGGATAGAAGAATGCTAAGCTACCAAAACAACCCATAGAGCCGGGGTTGAGATCAGGAATTTTTTTCCTCATATAGTCCCCTGTTTATTCCTCTGAGATCATTTCTAGGACTGGTAACCTCCTATATCTGGCACAGTGCTGATCAAATAGCAGATATTTAATAAATATTTTGTGAACGATGATTCTTCTTCACTGTTGTGGCAATTAAGTTTTAGAAACAATTTGGAGGTAATTTAATTATTTTGGTAATAATGCTAACATTTTAACAAAAGCATGATCATTTGGCCATCTCTCTCTTAGACTGAAAACAATCATGGCATCAGGTTTAGAACTTTTATGCCCTTTTGGAAGAGGAGTATTGCAAAGGTAGCAATCAACTCTGAATGGCTAACAATTTTTGAGAAGTAGGGGTGGCTAGGTGGAGCAGTGGATAAAGCACTGGCCCTGGAATCAGGAGTACCTGAGTTCAAATCTGACCTCCGAGAAGAAGCAGCTGTTTTAACCTAGCTGTGTGGCCTTGGGCAAGCCACTTAACCCCATTGCCTTGCAAAAACCTAAAAAAAAAAAAAAAAGTAAATATTGAGAAGTGAGCTCACTCCAATGAGGGACTGAGAGTGATATCATGTCATTCTTAGACAGAAAGACTTTGCCTATACCCAGACTACCCATAATAGTAGGCAATCTAGACCAAAAGATCTATCCCCCCATGCTTGTTTAAATGGAATTCACCTTAGTCTAGTGAATCCTAGTTAGGCTGCATGGTGCCGGATAAAGGTAAAGGTTAGCTCAACCTCCAGAGACTGAGATCTTAAAATAAGGATAATAGAAAAAGTGGGGAATCTGAATCTCCCAAATCATTGGTTATTAATAATCATTTCCTCTCACTGTCAGATATCTATAGGGGTAAAGTCCAATAACTCCCCAAGGCCTGAATATTGGGGAGTGGGAAACAAGTACATTGTTTACAATACCCCTTAGAGTGAAGTGGAGACTGGACCACCTTACTAGATTCATGCAAGTGATAGAATAGGAGCATTCAAATAAAAAAAAGATCCATTTTGGGGATAGACTTCTTCCCTTTGAGTGTCCACATTCATGCCTTGATGCTGTGTGAATGTCATAGCCTCAAGATCAAATTGTCCTTTTTAGGACTTGAACTGTTCTTGACACATTTTCACATGAGAGAAAACAACTTCAGTGTTTCTCCTCCACATGTGGTGTTGGAAGCCAGATAGATTGTTGAGGTAAATACACACACACACACACACACACACACACACACACACATACGCACACACACACACACACACACACACACACACACACACACACACACAGACCCTTCCCAAACCTTTTCCTATATATTAAAACATCATCTACATTCTACATTATCAAAATTCATTGATCTGGCCCTGATTATACACACTCACCTGAACACAGAGAATTATATACATTCTTCTGGCTATGGTCTCACATGCTGTGTATTCTTTTCCATTTTAGAGGCAATTAGATGGCACAGTGGATAGAACCCTGGACCTGGAGTCAAAAAGACTCATCTTCATGAATTCAAATACAGCCTCATATACTTATGAGTTGTATGACCCAGGTCAAGTCACTCAACTGTCTTTGCTTCGGTTTCCTCATTTGTAAAATGAGCTGGAGAAGGAAATGGCAGTCCACTCCAGTATCTTCTATCAAGACTCCCTAATGGGGGTTGGACATGACTGAAAAATAAATGAGCAACAGTATGACCTTGAGAAAACATCTCTCTGGGACTGGCAAAGTAAAGGCATTAGTTAGATAACCTCTAAATTCCCTCTTCTGTTTATTATTCCACGTTCTATGACTTAAATTCTCTTTCAGAACTCTTGCCAGGTTCAGAATCAGAATCTTTATTCTACCTCAGGGACACAGATCTACTTGCTGATCCCTATTCATAACATTCCATTTCTTTTGCCTCAGTTGGCCCCCATGCTTGGAGCACCCACCTTCTAAAATTTGAAGCTTCCTTCCCCAGCAAAGTTCATATCTTCCTGTTCCCTTCATTTGTTAGTCTTCCCCACCTGACCCTAATATCACTTTGTATTTACTCTGTACATATTTGTATACACAGCCACTTATCTGTGTTCCTAATATGAACTCAAAATTGCCCAGAGTATAGGGCATATTTGATTTTTTTTTCTATATGTATATATCAATGCATAGCACATTGCATGTTAAGGACTTTCTGAATTAAATTGGAGTTGAGATAATAGAATCCTCCTTGTTTGATTACTCCTTTGCTGGATTCATCTCCCAGCCCATAAAGATGAATATCCCTTAAGGGTAGATCCCAGGCCCTCTTTTTTTTTCTCTCAACACTCTCTTCTTTGGTGATCTCATCCACTCAATTATCATCATGGGCTCAATTATCTGTTCTATCAGATGACTTCCAAATCCAAAAATAGCCCTACTATCTCTCCCAAATTTCCATCCCACACTAATCATCTGTTGGACAGCTCCACCTGGATGTTCCACCAGTAACTTCATTCAATACATCCAAAACAAAATTCAAGGGTTAGCATTCTGAAGTTGGAGTCAAGAAGACCTGGGTTTGAATCCTACTTTAGATACTAACTGTGAGGTCATAGACTAGTCACTAACTTCTCTATTTTTTCACCTGTAAAATGAAAGAAAGGCTGATCTCCCTGAGTTCAAATCTGACCTTAAACAGTCACTAGCTGTGTGACCCTGGGCAAGTCACTTAATCCTGTTTGCATAAATTCCTCAGCTATTAAATGAATAGTATTCAGCCATAGAAGTAGAATTCACACAAATCCATCACAGATCCTGGAATCCACTTATAACCGAAATAATACAGTTGCCAGTGTTCTATCCTTTGGGGCAGTTATCTTTGGGCCAAGGACAATGATATGGTCTGGTTGGGGAGCTGTTATGCAGTTCAGGTAGCATGGTCCAAGTATCAGTCTAGGATGAAGAAACCAGAGCTTTGACTCTGGAATCCTAGAGGATGTTAACAATCACTGTAGCCTTTAGGCAGCCTGGAGACAATAGAATTTAGCTTCTAATTAGTAAGAATAATTAATTAAAACAGGAAACAACCAGATGGAGGTGAGCTTTCTCCACCCCCCAACCCCTGCCACGTCCTCTTTAATGCAGGTATGCTTCATGCTGCTTGTCCACAAATGGTTTATAGCACTTGCCATAAACACATATGTTCCTAGTTAGTACTCTAATCTTACACATGGAGCATCAGAGCTATTCTCACCATGCAGAGTCCAACATACACTGAAGACCATCCCTTTCTCACATTTTGGCAAAGATTATCTAAAGGTAGGGTCCATCAAGCATCTTAGCAAGGAGCCTTCATATAACTTGTCAATAAAAATTCACATCTCATCAGCTACTTTTAGAAACTTTCTCTAGATCAGTCTAAAACTTTTCCAGTTTCTTCCATTTACACAGACAACATTCAACAGGTACATGTGATATAATGAATAGTGTGTTAAACCTGTAGCCAAGAAGTCATGGATTCAAATTCTATTTCCAACATTGCATGACCCTGAAGGAGTCTCCTAATGGCCTGGGTTTCTTCATCTGAAAAATGGGAATAACAGTTCTTAAAGAGCAAAGTTGTTTTGAGAATCAACAGAGATGATGCCTTAAATCACTATATAAATGTCAGTTATTATTATGAGGCATGGCTGGAGAGATGCCCAGCATTTTTTCAGCACCAGAACCCTGGTTCACTGGCATAATTGGTAGCCCTAAGGAATGAGAAATACATAGTGATGTTGCCAGGGATGCCTCCGGGACTGGCAACTGAGTGTTCTCAGAGGAACATTGCTTTTGTTGCCTGCTTCCTATTTCTTTCCTGAACCTGGCTAAAGTGGTCATGGACTTGGTCACTGATATGCTGCTTGAGAAGAAGGTTTTACCTCTCACCTTTTCAATCTGGACCATCTTGTTCTGTGCCCAGTCTGCTGCTATCCACTCTGTATAAATAGCCTATGATTTTTTTTTTGAAAGAAGTAGGGAAGCTGCTCGGGATGCTTGCCCAAATTGTTTCAGATCATGAAACACAATCCACAGCACAGTTTTGGCACAGGTTGTAAAACCAATTGAGGAAAGAAGTGAGGGACTGGCTATTACTAACAATGGTATTCCTCCCTGAGGCTAGGAAATTGTGTTAAACTGGACACTGGGCAGCCCCTGCAATGTGCCACTAACTTGACTGTGGCAAGACTGGAATCTCTGCCCAGAGATAGATGTGCACAAAAATAGAATAAATAACATTTTGTATTTCATTCTATGAAGTTCACCCTTCCAAAAGGCTGAGAGTTTTATGCCTTCCTTACCTTCACCCTCTAGTCACATATGACAGTTGTAGCCTGCCATCAGTGAAATAATTCTGTGTGGAATACCAGAAGGTATAGTGGGTATTGGAGCAAACCATGGGAGCATGGAAATCCTGGAACAAGTCAGTGATGAATAGAACCTTTCTTATTTGAGTCAGAAACCTTGATGTGGCTGGAGCCTCTAAGTTTACTGACACAGGGACCACCCCAAGCATTAAATGTTTAGCTCTTGGAAACTTGACCTAGTTGTCAAAAACCTAAACCCAGTGATATAGACCTGGCATATCCCATGATTTTTATTGAAACTGGTGCTCTGGCCCATAGCATAGTGTCTGGCACAGAATAAGCATGATATAAATACTTGTTGATTGACTGATTGGTTGCTCCTCTTGGAACAATTTAACAGGGTGCAACAGACTTTCCTGGTCAACATAACACAATCCTAGCACTGACTCCCATAGGGGAAGGGTCAAAAAAATGTAAGGATACTAAATCTATCTGGTAGTCTAGAAGGATGCAATATGGGCTTTCAGACAGGTACCAGACATAAATATCCATGTACTTGGATTAGTCCCACATTTCCCATCAAAAATATGTGGATATTTCTCAGTCCTTAGTTCTACCAGATGAGGAATGAAGTCTAGGGAAGAAGGAACACATTGGAAGAACTGGGGATGAGGGGGTGGAAATGCTGGCAACATTGAGAAGCTTAGACACAGGTGAGAGGGTTTACACCTATTCTGGATGAACAAACTAAGCCCTTCAAGCATGCTATTCTGCTGTTAAGACAGAACAATTGTGCTGACAAGTGAATCCAGAGGAACTACTCTCTGAGTGGGGAACCCATGATCCTAGAATTTATTAGGACTTCAGATGGTCTGGAAGGTACTTTAAAACATCACCAAATTATCTCATCCAGAAGTGAATCTAAGACCCAAAGAGGGAAATTACTTCCCCAAGGCCACACTTAGTAAGTAGCAGAGCTGAGGTCTGATCTAAAATCCTCTAAGTTCAAATTTGTAGCATAGTACCCACCTCCTGAAGGCCAGGCATCTTTATTCATGCTATAGATTAGCTGGAAGATGACTCTGGCCTGCTCCTTGATAAGTAAATTCTTACCCATTCACTTCTGCCTCCTTTAGAGCTTGTCTCTAAATGATCATCTTCTTTCTCTCTCTCTCTCTGCTTCAGGAGTGGATTTTTTTGTAGCCTGCTGTTTTCCTTGGATGTGATAGCCATTTCTAAGCCACATTCAAAAGTCCAAGGACTCCCACAGCATCCAGACATCACCAGAAGTATTTTTTTTCCTATCAGTCAGGTCATAGGGTAAAAACAACTCTGGAAAAGTCAACAAGAAAGATGTCTTTGTACAACATACTCCTCACTATAATAAGCATAATGTATAAGTCACATCATCATGCATGTTCCTCTGAACAGGAAGGAAAACATCTCTCCCTTTTACTTCTAACTACAAACATACTAAGATCTCTTCAAACCTAGAAAAAACATGCTTTGGTCTTTATTTTCCATCCAGCTATAATCACACTTTCCACACACATCCCCATAGTGAAATTTATTGAAAAAGTTGTCTATGCCTCATACCTTCACTTCCTCATCACCTACTCTTTTCTCAATCCCTAGAAATTAGGCTTTGGTCCCTACCACTTTCTAGAAACTACTCACCTAACTGTTAACTGTAACCTCATAATTTCTAATTCCAATGATTTTTTTCATTCAGTCCTAATGCTCTTTGACTACTCTACAGCATTATACACTCTTAGCTCTTCCTTGCTGTCTACTCTCACCAGTTTCTTGATTTTCCTCCTCCATCTCAAATTACTTTATCTCCTTACCTGGATCCTCATCCTCTTTCTGACTCCCTTAAAAGATGTTCTTAAAAGTTCTGTCTCTAACCCTCTTTTCTTCTCATTTTTTTGCTCTCTCTCTTGGAAATTTTATCCAAGTGTCATGGTTTCAACAATCACCTCCATATAAGTGACTTCCAAATCTCCAATTCCAGGGTAGATCTCAGCTTTAAATCACCCATATCTCCTACAGCTTCAGAATGCTTGCATGTGAAAATCCTACCAAGTACCTCAAAATTGATATGTGAATATGTCTAAGATTTCCAAGATAAATATGATCCCCTAAGCAAAGCATATCCCAGCCAGTCTGTAACTTGGTAAGCCCTAGAGAAGTAAGCAAAGAACTTAAATGATGGACCCATGATCCTATAGAAAATTGTCAAAGGATAAATTTGAACTTGGATACCCTGGCTCCAACTCCACCAGACTGTCTCAAAATTTAACTTCAAAACGAGTATGTCTAAAACCAAGGCTACAATATTTTCTACTAAGTCTAATCTTCTTCTAAATTCTTTACTTCTGCCAGTGCTACCACCATTCATCAAGATTGCTGTGATGTTAGGTTAACCTTCCCTCAACCATCTCCCTCACCTCTCATCCAATCCTTTGTCAAATAATTACTAATTCACCTTCATAGTTTCAGTTGAGTCTCTTCTTTCTTCTTTGTTCCTACTACCACCATCCTAGGACACATTTTCATTGCCACTGAAAGCATCCTAATGAAAGCATCTGGGAATTTAAAGAGCACCAGATTTGGACTCAGAGAATGCAAGTTTGAATACCAATTCTGCTTCTTGCTATCTATATGACTTTGAAAAGTCATTTAAATCTCTTTGAACCTCAATATGTAAGAGCTTCATCAGTAGAACTTCATCAGTAAAATGAGAAGGTTGGACCAGATGCCCTTCCAACTCTAAATTTATAAAGACAGCAAATCCTTTAACCTGTCCAGACTTCTATTTCCTCTTCTATAAAAGGAGATTGCAATAGACACTCTCTAACCTTCTTATTCCCACCCCTTTTATCCTTAAATCCATCTTAGTAGACTAATGGTTTTTACCGACTTGATCATGTCACTATACTGAAAAAAATTTAGAGGCTGACTTTTGCTTCTTCCTAAAAGTTCTAACTCATTGACTCTCCACTAAAGGCCTTCTACCATCTCATGTTACCTTATCTCTCCAACTTTACCCTGTATTATACTCCACCACCTATACTCTATTCTGGCTGAACTGCACTATAAGCTGTCCGCCATATGCTTTCATTTTCTTATTCCTGGGACTTTGGTGTAATATTCTGTATAAAGGAATGTCATAGGACCATTCATTTAGGATAAGCGAGAAACTTAGAGATTAGCTAGCCTAATCCTCTCTTCATAAGATACAAGAGAATACAGAGAATCAGAGAGGTTATGTAACTTGCTCAAAATCAGATAGGCTGCTATCCTCAACTCTGCCTCCCAAACACCCCCAGCCCCTGTGAATTCCTACCTATTGTATGCCGCCTCCTCAAGGAAAGCTTCCCAAATCCTCCCATTCCTAACCTCATATAACACCTTGCTAGGAATCTCTTTTATGTACTCCAATTCTATTCATTTAGATTTGACAAGCATTTTTCATGTACCCATTGAACCCAACCTCTCTCCATTTTGTAAATTAGGAAACTGAGGCCTAAAGAAGCTAAGCAACTTGTCAGGGTCACACAATTACTAATAAATGGAGGTGAAGTTAAAACCCTGACTCCCAATGCCTTATCCAATTGGCACACTGCTCTTTGTTCTGCTATTAGATTTTAAAGGCATAGATTTAGAGCCATCTACATTTGGTATCTACTTTTGCACTGAGCTTGCTGATTGTGTCCAGAAGGCTTTTTTCCCATCCAGTATTAATAAATATTCATTGGGCTGCCTACCTACCCTATTTACACTTATTCTGGGGCTATGCAAAGAGTGACTCCCCTCCCTTCTCTCCCTTGCTGGCAGAGCAGACCTGAGAGACTGCCCAGATGGCCAAATTCACCAGAATTCTCTATGATCTTTATAGCAAAGCAGAAAGCAAAATGGACATTAATTTACTTAGACTTCTTTATCCCAATGCAAGTAAATAGAGATAATAACATTTAAATTGGCTGCAGCAATGGTTCAAATGTGGGGTGTGCTGGTACACTTCATCTACCCCCTGCATCCCAAATGGAGTTTAGAATTAAAAGACATTCACAAGAATGGAGTCCAACTGTGTAGGGCTGGTTGATTACTCTTGTGCCTGGGTCTTGCCGTCCTCAGGGAGAGGAAAGTTCTTCCCATTTTTAGAAGCTAAAGTGAAAACACAAACAGTAAAATGTGGTGGGAAGGGCCCTGGATATGGATTCTGAGGACTGGAATTCAATTTCCAGCTCCTCTATTTACTAGCTGTGTGACCTTGGGAAGGTATCTAACCCTCTAGATCCCTGATCTCCTCAACTAAAAAATGAAGGGGATGGACTAGATACATCCCCTTATTATGTCCTAGGTCCCTTTCAGTTGTCTAGGATGTTCTGATCCTATAAGCTCATGAGAGACTTGGTGAGGCCCAGAAGGGTAGCTATACAAATGAGCCAACTAAACAGGAACTGTGTAGCTCAGAGGCAGCATGGAGCAGCAATAAGGAGACAGAATTTTGTATCCTCCGACCTGAATTAAAATTCTTGCTTCAGACTACCTGGGTGAACCTGAAGAAAGTACTGCACTTCTCTTCCAATTTTAATTACAAAGAGTGAGAATTACTTCAGGACCAGCCAGAACCCTGTGGAAGTGAAGGAAGAAAGGATGGAGGAAGAGAAGAAAGGAAAGGAGGGAGAAAGGGAGGGAAGAAGGAAGGGAGGAAGGAAGAGAGGGAAGAGTGAAGGAAAGAAAGAAGAAAAGAAGGAAGGGAGGGAGGAAGGAAGAGAGAAGAAGGAAGGAAATAAGAGAGAGAGAAAGGAAGGGAGGGAAGGAAGGAGGAAAGGAAGGGAGGGAGGGAGGGAGGGAGGGAGGGAGGAAGAGAGAGAAAGGAAGGAAAGAAGAGATAAAGAAAGGAAGGAAGGGAGGAAGGGAGAGAGAAAGGAAGGAAAGGAAGAAGGAAGGAGGGAAGGAAGGAATGAAAGGAGGAGGCAGGGAGGGAAGGAGAGAGAAAGGAAGGAGGTAAAAATGGAAGGAAGGGAGGAAGGGAGGGTGGAAAGAAGGGAAGGAGGGAGGAAGAAAAGAGGGAAGGGAGGGAGGGAGGAAAGGAGAAAGGAAGGAGTTAAAAAATAAAGGAAGGAGAGAAGAAGGCAGAAAGGAAGGAAAGGAGGAGAGGAAGAATAATGGAAAGGAGGGAGAAGGGAAGGAGGAATGAAGGGTGAAAGGAAGAAAAAAGAAGGGAGGGAGGAAAGAAGGAGGGAGGGAGGAAGGAAGGGAGTAAGAGAGAGAGGGGGGGAGTGAGGAAAGGATGGAAAGGAAAAAGTAAGGAAGAGAAGGAAGGAGGAAGGAAGGAAGGAAGGGAGAAGAGAAAAAGGAGGAAGGGGAGGAGGGGGAGGGAGGAAAGGAGGGAGATAAAAAGGAAAGAATGAAGGGAAGAAGGAAGAGAGGAAGGAAGACTGACAAGAAATTGAATTATGTAGTTTAAGAAAACTGATTGTGTGAAAATACCAGACTCTTGTCAAGGCCTATAGATTTAGAGCTGGAATCTCAGAGGAAGGAAATCAGCATTTATTAAGTGTTTTGCAAATATTATCTTATTTGATCCTCATGATAACCTTGGGAGGTAGTTTTGCTACTATTATTTCCATTTTATAGTTAAGGAAACTAAGGCAATCAGAAGTGAACAGACTTAACCACATAGCTAGCAAATGTTTGAGGCCAAATTTGAACTCAGACCTTCCTGATTCTATAGCCAGGGCTCTAACCACTGTTAGAACCACAAGCTGCCTCTAGTCCAGTTGAGAACACTGAAGCCTAATGAATTTAAGTGTCTTGCTCAGTCACATAGCAAGTTTCAAAGACAGAACTTGAACCCAAATCCTCTGACTTCAGAGACAGTATTCTTTCCACTGATCAGGCTAATTTACAACAAAAGAAGAATTTGGTCTCCTGCTTGTAAGAGTCATCTATAGGATCATAAAGCTGGAGCTAGAAAGGTCCTTGCAGATCTTCTACTCCAGCCCTCTCATTTTATAGATGAGTAAACTGAGGTAGGGAGGAGCTAGATGACTTATCCAAGACCACAGAATAGTAAATGGCAGAGCCAAAATTCAACTTCAAATCCAATGACAACAAACTCAACTCTTTGGTCCAGTGCTGCCTTTCTCATTTGTGGTCAATAGATACCTTGTATTTAATTTAACTCCCCTGAGGAAATTCTATTTGTGCATGGGTTTCCATGCGCATGCGTGTGTGCATATGTACATAAATCCAGATCATCATAACGTTTACAGCTCACTCTGATGAATCCCCTGGATCAATATATCTGACATATTTCTCCCCCTTTCCACCCTGAGAGATAAATGAGTCAAACTTTCAGCTGTATCTGGCAATTAGAGAAATGTTAAAAAAAAAAAAAAAAGATACTGAAACTTAAGTGAGTTTGAGCCAGACTGATTTTCTGTCTCCCCAGCTCCAGGGTTGCACTGTGAATACTAAGTATTGTCCTATTGTGGCAACATCATTAGAGCTATCCCTTCTATCGGGAGCAGCTCATCACTGAGCCTCTGGGGATGCCTTATCATATCGCCCACGTCAAGACCTTGATCCACAGATGTCATTCTTCCCCCAAACCTGCCCTCCTGTCTCTTAGAGGGTATCCCCAGAGAAGCTATATGGATTATAAGTTGCCACATGGTATGAGGTATTGATGTGAGGGGCTCTGAAGGGCAGAGTGAATCTGGGATGGTGTAATCACATTTCAGGAGCAGTTAGGTGGCACAGTAGACAGTCCTAGAGACAGAAGGATCTGAGTTCAAATCCAGTCTCAGATACTTACTAGCTGTGTGACCCTGGGCAACTCACCTAACCTCACTTGCTTCCAAAAAAAATAAAAAGCCAATGCAGAAATAGAAGTTGAGCTCATAGGATGAGGGAACTGAGCTTGAAAGGACTTTTGAGGTCAATCTTCTCTTTTTACAGGGAAAGAAGCTAAGGTACAAAGAGGTTAAGTGCTTTTCCCAAAGTCTTGCATATAGTGACAGATTCCAACTCAGGTCCTGTGGTTCTAAGCTCAACATTTACTGCATAGAAGATGTTTAAGAGCTGGAAATCATCTCCCAGACAACCTAGTCCACCTCCTTTATAGTAGAGCAGTGAGGGTCAGGAAGTCATTCTTTGCAGTCAATGGTTACAGTTAACCTGATCCCATCCAATTTTCAGAATCAGGAGAAAATAGGCAGGAAGTCAGGTACCAAGGTACAGGTAGCATCCTGGCTTTGGCATCTTCTCCTACATGTCTCACCCTGAGACTCACCCTTGAACAGGTAGTCTCTGTTCTCCCCTTCTCTTCCCCTTACATTGCAATAAAGAATTCTAAGTAAATTAGTATCCATTTTGCTCTCTGCTTTGCTGTAAAGATCATAGAGAACTCTGGTGAGTTTGGCCATTTGAGCACCCTTTCTGTGACTTACCTCATATTGGTACTATCAGCTCACTGGTTCAGGCTGATGGTGCTTGGGAGAAGGCAATAAAATGAATTATACAAAAAAGGCCAGAATCAGAGGCAATCGAGGCAACAGGCAGCTCCTGTACATTTCTCTCTTCTCTGCCGCTAATTATGTCCTGTCTCCTCACAAATTACAGCTATTCCTTGGGTTTCACAAAATCCCAAATGGACATTTTATTTTGATTGCAGCATCTTCTTTTCTCTCACACAGTGAAGGGAGGAATGGGGGAACAGGAAGGGCAGACACTGGGCTTGGTGGGGAAGGTAGAGTTCAAGGCCTCTGAGAGAAATCATATCTTTGGCTTCCAAAAAACACTTTCTCACAAATTGGAACAGAAAGCATGAAAATAGTTCTTCTGTTTTTAAGCAATCTGACATTTCCCACGACTATTGATGCCAATGTTGCTGAATTGCCAATTCTTGGGATCTTTCTAGTGTCCTCCTCTTACTTTGCATCCTGAGTGTATCAGAAGAGAGTTTTTGTAATCCCATTTCACAGATAAGAAAACTTATCTGAAGCTCAAAAAGGAAGTATGTGCCCTGCCTATGGAAATGGAATTGTACTTGGGTCCCTAGGGCAGGCTGCCCTATATTTGACCATCTGAGTTGTGGTGTCTCTCAGAATAGGCAGAGATCGATCAGGTGTAAATGAGGTAGGAAGTAATCGATTGTCATTCCCTGAAAATACAAAGAGATTTCAATTAGTGTCTGGTGGAACAATCTGACTGATTACCCCCCAAAAGAAGATACTTGAAAAGAAACAAGGGTACAGCTAGAAGCACCTATCAGGGTCACTTCATCCATCTCCCTGCCTCTAGGCAGAACTGAACTTAACTTTCCCCTAAAGGAGAGACTCTCTTGTCCTGCAGAGCTCCTTTGCTGACCTAGTACTGTCATTCACTACCCTTATAGTTAGGACAGGATGTTTTTGCCTGTGACCTAATTCTAATCCCTTCTTCCCTCTACATACCACTGTGACTCTTACTTCTCTCCTTCATTAACATATCTAAATTTCTGCTGAAGAACTAGTGCTTGCTCATTTCCTTGTATGTATTTCCCTGTTACAAGCAGAGCCATAACCAGGGTAGGACAGATGAAACTTTTTCTTGGATCATCAACATAGGGGGAAGGTACATTTTTTGTATGTCACTGTCATTATCACATTGTCTCCTGACAATGGGAATGGGGGGGGGGGGGAAGGGCAGGGGGAAGAGAGTGAGATGGATAGTAATAGAGCCAGGAAGAAGGTAAGAAAAAATAAAAATGAAAAAAAACAAGGGCAAGGACTAGAATCCATCTGTGGTCAGACTCCTCTTTGCCCATTATTCTCTCCCTTCTCCCATTGCTAGATTATTCTCTGTGCTCTAGTTCCCTCCCACTTCATGACTCAAGTGAAAAAATTCCCAGCTACAGCCCCTCTCATAAACATCTACAAACTAAAGTCAAGAATTTACTTAGTCTTTTGCCAAGAGTCCTATTTCTACCTCCTTCCTCTACTTACCAAGTCCAACCTGGGCTGATATATCATTCTCTAAGTGAAGATGGCTTCATTGTTTTCTATTGGTGGATTTTTCTGGTAATGAGGGATGTGTGTGCAATGAAGCATAATAATTATAGTTGATATGTGTACAGGTCCTTGAAGTTTGCAAGGCATTTTATGTGCATTAGCTCTTCTGAGTCTTACAATATTGCTTTAAGATATATATTACTTATTTTATTATTGGTATAACTTTATTACTTTTTGTATCAACACTGGTCTTATTTGTCTTTTTCTCTCTAGCAGCTCACACAGAACCTGGCACTGAATAGAATATAAGAATACTGAAGTTGTAGTTAGGAAACCTGAGTTTGAATCTTTCTTCAGGCGCTTACTCTATTACCTGTGTTATCCTGGGCAAGAGATTAAGATCTGCTGACTCAGTTTCTTCATCTATAAAATGGGAATAATAATAATAGCACCTACTTCCCAGGTTATTGTGAGGATCAAATAGGAAAATATATATAAATCATTTTGCAAGCCTAAAAGTGCTTTTTTGTTTGTTTGTGTGTGTGTGTATGTGTGTGTGTGTTTCCTAAAGAAGCAGCATAATATAGAAACAAGAGTATTGATCTGGAAACAGAGAACCTGTTCAAATCTCAGCTCAACTCTCTTGCATACTTCTCTTGACCTCAATTTTCACATGTGTACAATGAAGAGGATAGACCAAATGACCCCTAGGATCCTTCTCAGGTTTAAGTCTATATTATAGATAGTATTACCCTCACATTACAGATGAGGAAACTGATAACCAGAGGCAAAGTTAGACCTCAGATCTTCTTAACTTCTTCACTTCAGTTCTATCACTCTATCTTCTCTGTCACACTAGTCTCACAAAGGACTATCATTTCAGGCAATATGAGATTTTTCCAGAGGAACTCCCAATAACTAGATGAGAATAAATTGGTGTTTAATCAACCAATTCCAGAAAAGACCTTCACTAGTAGTACAGTGGAGAGTATCTTCGCCTGAATGCTAGGGATCCTGAATTCTAATTCCTGCTTTGCCTCTGCCTTGTTGTAAAATCTTAAATAAGACATTTTTATTTCTCCAGACCTAAATTTGTTCATCCATAAAATAAGGGAATTGAACTAAATTTTTCTTCTAGCTCTAAATTCTATGATTTTATAGGGAGTCTGAATAAGGAAAAAAATCAGAATCTAGAGATACTAATCCCTTGGATTCTTCTTCCATGCTAGAGGATGAATGAATGAGTCATAGAAATCAGGATGATGTTGGCTTGGGGTCTCTTGGACCCAGGGCTGGTGCTCTGTCCACTGTGCCATTTGCCACTCAGTTGTCCCACTGCACACTTTTGATGAGGGACAGAATGACAAAAGAGAGAAAATATAATAATTGGTAGTGGGGAGAAATGGATGGAGGAAATTACAATCAGCAACATCAACTGTGGAAGTAACTTCTCTGATGGACTTATAAAGAATGTGATCCACCACAGAGACAGAGCTGATGGTATCAAAACACAGAGTGCAGCACATTTTTTCCCTCTTTCTTTCACTTTATTTCTCATTAGACTTTTTTATTTTGGGGGGGGGATTATATTTACTCTTACAATGAGACATTTTAATAATGTATAAATAATTTAGAAATATAAAGAAAGGGAGCCAAGATGGCAGCATGAAGGCAGCATTTCCCAGAAACTATTTCCCCCAAAACTCCAAAAGACATCAAATTATGATTCTAGCCAAAATTTAGATGGGCAGAACCCACAGAAAGAGTGAGTGATACATTTTCCCAATCCAAGATAACTTAGAACCTCCATGGGAAAGGTATATTTCACCAGGACCAGGAGTTGGAAAAAAGCCCTGACCACAGTGTAGCCCAGCCCAGCCCAGCCCAGGGATCACCAGGAACAGCTTGAAGGGATGATGAGAGAACTCTGCTACACTGGAATGAGTATGGAGTGAGGAGGACCATCTGCAGAACCTGCAGTAAGAATTGGGGGAAACAAGCCTGCACCTCCAGAGCATAGCCTACAGGCAGCAAGGGGGTCAGGGGAGATTGCAGAAATCTCTCCTCTCCCTGGGGCAGAACTCTGTTGTTTGCCCGCACTCAGATTCAAGTTGCAGTTTGGCCTTCCATACTAAGAGAGCAGGGACCCATCCTCCTCACAGCTCCAGGGCTAAGGGAAGTGCTGTGGTCATCTACATATCAAAGCACAGGTAAGAGAGCATAAGACCTTGGAAGAATAAAGGACCAAGTGGGGTGTCCCCCAAAAAAACCCAAACCTTGGAAGTGCTATAAATTAGTCTTGGGCTGAGGAAATGAATAAACAACAGAAAAAGAAGAATCTGACCATAGAAAATTACTCTGGTCCCATGGAAGATCAAAACACATACTCAGATGAAGACAAAATTGAAGCTTCCATATCCAAAACTACCAGGAGAAATAGAAAGTGGGCTCAGACTATGGATGAGCTCAAAAAAGACTTTGAAAAGCAATTAAGGGAAGTGGAATAAAAATTGGAAGGACAAATGAGAGCAATGCACAAAAATCACAAAAACCAAATCAGCAGCTTGGTGAAAGAAATACAAAAAAATACTGAAGAAAATAATATGTTAAAAAAACCAGTTTAGGCCAAATGGAAAAGGCAAAACAAAAGGCAAATGAGGAGAAGAATGCCTTAAAAAGCAGAGTTGACCAGCTAGAAAAGGAGATAAAAAAGCTCTCTGAAGAAAAGTAACTCCTTCAAATGAAGAATGGAACTAAAGGAAGCTGATGATTTTGCAAGAAATCCGGAAAAAATAAAACTCTTCCAAAAAAAGTAAAAAATTAGATGAAAATGTGAAATATCTCATTGGAAGAACAATTGACCTCAAAAACAGATTCAGAAGAAGTAATTAAAAATTATTGGGCTACCTGAAAGTCATGACAAGGAAAAGACCCTAGACTTCATTTTTCAAGAAATAGTACAGTAAAATTGCCCTGAGATCCTAGAAGCAGAGGGTAAAATAGAAATTGAGGGAATTCACCAGTCACCTCCTGAAAGAGATCCCAAAAGAAAAACTTTCAGGAATATTATAGCCAAATTTCAAAACTCCCAAGTCAAAAAGAAAATACTAAAGGCTGCCAGAAACAAACAATTCAACTACTGTGGCTCCATAGTCAGGATTACACAGGATCTGGCAGCATCTTCATTAAGGGCTCATAGAGATTGGAATATGATATTCCAGAAGGCAAAAAATATTGGTTTGCAACTGAGAATCAACTACCCAGCAAAACTGAGCATCCTCTTTCAGGGAAAAAGATGGACTTTCAATGAAACAGGGGAACTTTCAAACTTTCCTATTGAAACAATCAGAGCTAAACAGAAAGTTTGATTTCCAAGTACAGGACTCTGGTGAGCCACAAAGGGGGTGGATGAAAAGGACTAGCTATGAGGAATTTAATGATATTGTTTGTATTCCTGAGTGAGAAGAAGATTCTGATAACTCATATGAACTTTCTCATGTATAAGAGCTGTTAGAAGGAGCATATATAGACAAGGTAAAAGAAGGAGTGGAATATAATGGTATAATATAGTAAAAAGATGGAGTCAATGGATGATAAAGGGAAGTACTGGGAGGAAGAGAAAGGAGAGGAAGAAGGAGCTAAGACATTTCACATAAGAGTCAAGAAAAAGCTTTTTCAATGGAGTAGAATGGGGGAGGGCAAGGGGGAATGAGTGAGCCTTCATTCTCATCAGAAATGGTTCAGAGAGGAAATAATATACATACTTAATAGGTTATAGAAATCTATCTTACCCTAGATAAAAATGAGAAGAGAGGAATGGGATAAGGGGGAATGAGGGGAAAGGAAGGGGGGAATAGGTGATAGAAGAGAAGGAAGATTGTGAGAGAGGGTACTCAGATACAACACACTTTTGGACAGGAACAGGATGAAAGGAGAGAGAAAGAGAATAGAATAAATGAGAGTGGGGAGGAATAGAGTGGAGGTACAGCTAGTAATAGCAACTGTGGGAAAAATATTGAAGAAACTTCTCTGGTGGACTTATGATAAAGAAGGCAATTCATTCCAGAGACAGAGCCATTGGAATTTGAATATAGATTGAAGTACATTTTTTTCTGTCTCTCACTATTATTTAGGTTTCTCATCCTCTTGGCAGGGGGAGGGTTTATGTTTACTCTTATAACAAAATTATTGTAATAATAAAAAATAAATAAACCAAAAAAGTGAAAAAAAATAAAAATATAAAGAAAAAAAGAAATCAGGTTGAAATATGCACACTCTATTTCTTGAACACAAGATAACTCTGTTGCCCATTTGGTGTCTCTCATCCAGTAAGCTGGCCTTCATTCACCAACCTTGTTTTACTCAGGGCTGCTATTTGGATACCATGCCTACTGAGTTCTCTTGCAACAAGAGTTGTTCTTCTTGCAGGTCTATTGGATCTTGTGTTGTCTATGAGTGTGCACACATTCCATGCACTGATGAGTGGAATCTTTGAATAAGTTTTTGTAGATTTTTTTTGTGTCTTGACAACACTGTGGGATTCCTCACCTGCTGCAGTAATCAGGTGAGGGGTGGGTAAGCTTACTAAAGTCAGAATTGGATACATGTTTTTCTGGAATAGCCTCAGTGAAAGGGAATACCATGAAGCTGGGGTAGATTTTGCAATCAAAACTAATCTAGTCAGCATTATTAAATGCCTACCAAAAGGAGTGAATGACAGGCTCATGACAATGAGATTGCCACTTCCAAGAAAAGGCCATGCCACCATCATCAGTGCCTATGTTCCCACTGTGACAAACACTGATGAAATTAAAGAAAATTTTTAGGAAGACCTAGATACCCTTATCATCAATGTACCAAAAGAGGACAAGCTTATAATTCTGGGTGACTTTAATGCTAGAGTAGGCTCAGATTACCAGACATGGCAGGGAGTCCTTGGGAGAAATGGAGCTGGAAACAGCAACAGCAATGGTCACCTTCTACTGAAGACTTTAGCATCTTATGAACTTCTCATCCCAAATACTGTCTTCAGTTTACCTAAATGCAATAAAACTTCCTGTAGGTACCCTTGTGGAAAACATTGGCATCTATTAGACTATGTAATTATAAGGAGAAGAGACAGACAGGAAGTGAGAATGAAAAGGCAGTGTGTGGTGCAGAATGCTGGACTGTTCACAGACTCATCCTCTCCAAGCTAAATATTCATATTCAATCAAAGTTGTAGCCCCAAGGCAAAATGAATACTAGAAGAATTAATGTTATGAGATTAGAGTGTCTCTCTGAACATGAACAGTTTGTTGCTACCTTGGAGGGAAAACTGAGCCAACACACAGTTGGCATTAGTGGAACAGAAAAGGAGTAGGTAACTCTCAGAGAACTAGAGTATAGTACTGCATTTGCTCATGTGGGCCAGAACACTCCCAAACATCAAGATTGGTTTGAAGAAAATGATGGTTAAAATACAGAAGCAGCTAAATGAAAAATGAGAATCCCACAGTTTGCCAGCAGGATACTTCATCCATTTCTAAGAAGGCAGCATTTAATTCCATAAAAAATAAAGTCCAAAAAAGGCTTAGAGAGATGCAGGACTAGACTCAGTAAGAAGGCAGATGAATTTAAATTTTATGTAGACACTAACAAACTAAAATGCTTTTATGATACACTGAAGGCTATTTATGGGCCAAAGACGTATGGAGCATCTCAACTAATCAGTACTGATGGTTCTACATAGATTAATGAAAGGGACATTATCCTAGAGAGATGGGCTGAACACTTCCATCATGTTCTTAACAGACCATCATCAATCAATGCAGGTCATTTATCATTTACTTCAAGTTGATGTCAATCAGTCCCTAGCTGAAGTTCCAAGTGAAGAAGAGTTTTTGAATGCCATTAGGTTCCTATCAATTGGCAGAGCACCTGGTGTTGATTCTATTTCAACTGAAATCTACTAAGTGGGGGGCCCATTGCTCATCCAAAAACTGACTGAAATTTTCCAGGTTATAAGGCATGAAGTGGTTATCCCCCAAGAATTCAAGGATGCCTCCATTTTCCATCTCTATAGAGGAAAAGGGAATAGATTGTCCTGTGACAAACACAGGGGTATTTCCCTTTTAGTCACTGCTGGTAAGATTCTTGTCAGAGTCCTTCTCAATAGGCCACTCCTTCACCTGGAAGATAGTCACCTCCCTGAGAACCAGTGTGACTTCAGAAAGGGTCAAGGAAGAGTAGACATGGTGTTTGCTGCCCAACAACTCCAAGGAAAATGCCAGGAACAGAACAGAGGTCTGTGTATAATATTTGCAGATCTGACCAAGGCCTGTGATACTTTCATTCATGAGAGTTTATGGAAAATTATGTCAAAATTTTGTTGCCCGGAGAAGTTCATCAGTATTGTACATTAATTTCATGAAAGCATGCATGCCCAGGATGAACAGAGACTCAAGGTCAGCTACCATACTCATGGCAAATTCTTCAATTTGACTACAAGCCAAGACCAAAGTGGAGGGAGTGTTGGTGCATGATCTTCTGTTTGCAGATGATTGTGCACTCCATGCAGCCTCTGAAGCTAAGATGCAACAATGTATGGATCGATTCTCTGCTGCTTGTGCTAATTTTGGCCTAGCAACACCAAGAAAACACAGGCACTCCATCAGCCAGCACCACACCATCCATATGTGGAACCATCCATTACCACAAATGGAGAAGTTTTGAGTACTGTGGGCAGTTCACTTAACAATGTCCTTTCCAAGGAGGTACACATTGACAATGAGGTTGACACTCACATTGCCAGAGCTAGCTCAGTATTTGGGAGGCTCCAAAAGAAAGTATGAGGGAGAAGAGGAGCTAGACTGACTACCAAACTGGTCTACAGAACCTTTGTGCTGACCTCAATGCTCTATGAAACCTGGACAGTCTACCAGTGCCATGTCAGGAAATTGAATCGCTTTCATTTAAATTGTCTTAGGAAGATTCTGAAGTTCAGCTGGCAGAAGAAGATACCAGACATTGAGGTCCTTTCTTGAGCTAAACTTCCTAGCATTTCAACATTATTACAGAGAGTGCAACTATGATGGATTGAACACATTGTTAGAATGCCAGATGTAGCTTGCCAAAAAAAAAAAAAACTATTTTATGGAGAATTCCCACAGGGCAAGCACTCACAAGGGAGTCAGAAGAAGTAATACCAAGGCATCATGAAGTTCTCATTGAAGAACTTTAGCATTAATTGTATAGCATGGGAGACACAGGCACAGGACAGCTTAATATGGCATGCCCTCATCAGGGATGGTGCTACACTCTATGAAGGAGGAAGAATTGAAGTAACTCAAAGAAAACATGACATCCATAAGATTAGAGTACTAACCACAGGTGTTCGTTCACATGGACTATTTGTGCCCAACCTGTGGTAGAGCATTTTGAATTTGCATTGTTCTGATCAGCCACAGAAGGACACATTGTAATTTGTCTCAAACATAGTGATGCCATTTTGTCTTCTTCAATAATGAAGGACAAGAACTATCTCTCATCCAGTAAATAATATTCTTAGACTTGAACCTTGCTATCCAGACAAAGTACTTTCCACAAATATGAAAGGTTTTGAATAGCTAGCAGTAAACCAGGGCAAGGAATGCCAGAACTTTGTAGGTATACAGCCCTGAATAAAGTGGAGTTTCATCCAATGAACCTAAACTTTCCATGCCTAGAACCAATACCAAGAACCTCCCCCAATAGAATGCGGAAACAAATTATCCTTTTGTCTTTGTATTCCCAATGCTTAGCAATGCCTGTTGGACTGGCTTGGGTTAGGAAAAAGATTTCTCTTCAAATAACAATACTGAGTGATCCTGATTAGGTCAAGAGGAATGGGATTCCCTGCATCACTGTAACTGTCTATCCATCTAAGTTTTTCCAGGGACTAAGTCCATAAGAGTAGCCAGGAGATGACCTGGGAGAAGGCTACCTCAGTCTGAATAAGGCCCTATATGCATTGACCCTCTCAGACTACTCTCAATAAGATCTCTCCCCCCATACTACCTTTACTTTGATTACTCCTATGTGTATATTCTATACAGCCAACTTCAGAGTTATCCTAGTCTGCCTTTCCTGATTGTGAGGGTACCATAGACACTGTACAGGGTGAATAGGTGGTAAAATAAGTGCCAGAATGAGCTAAAGAGGGAAATGCAAACACTTCAGTATCTTTGCCATGAAAATGGGGTCAGAAAGAGTCACACAACTGAAAAGACTGAAAATAACAACAACAAAATGGACTACCCCCCCCATGAGAGTCCTCATCCAGCCTAGTAGTGGTAAACTCTAGCTTTTGGTTAATTGGTTCAGCATGTACCAAATGCAGCTGGGTCAACCTGTCCCTCACCAGGGGGACTCAGAGCTGTCCAAGGTCCTGAAGCAGCCTCTGGGTTGCTTCTGGCCTTTGGATTAGTTGTATTTGGTACTCCCAGAGCCCAGACACTTGACTTTCTTGCCTCCTAACCATCCAGCTCTGTCCCAAAATACTTGTGCTGCTTATGGTTGAGCTCATTTCAGCTCTCTAAGGAGAAGGGATATGCCCCACCACCAAAGAAAGTTTGTAATTCCTGAATCATAGAACTCACAACTGAAAGGGATCTCAGTCATCTAGCTCATCCCTTTCATTTTATAGATCATAGGACCTTAAGATTATATATTTAGAATTGTTGGGGGGAGCAGCTAGGTGGCTCAGTGGATAGAGCACTGGCCTTGGAGTCAGGAGTACCTGAGTTCAAATTCGACCTCAGACACTTAATAATTACCTAGCTGTGTGGCCTTGGGCAAGCCACTTAACCCCATTGCCTTGAAAAAAAACCTAAAAAAAATTGGGTGGGGGAATCTATCTAGTTCAACCTCCTGAATTTATAAATGAGGAAAGTGAGAATCAGAGAAGGGCAATGGCTGTCTAAGGTCACACAAATAGTTAAGAAGAGGGAGTATGCAAATACATCCCCCTAACTCTAAATTCATGTTCTTTCCTATACATAACACTTTCTTTGGTGCAGCCTTTCTTTGGAGTAGCTTTGAAGTAATGGCTAAATCAGGTGTGTCCAACCCACAGCACCCAGACCGCATGCAATCCTCAAAGTCCATTAATGCAGCATTATTATATTTTATTATTATATTCATTGATAATATGACTTGTGTATATGACAAGTTTTTATTGGGTGATGCTGCCCAGAAGAGTCAAAAGGTTGGACACGCATGAACTACAGGGTCATTGAGACTATCCTTTTGCCCCCTAAAACAAATTACTCCTGAGTTCCTCAGAAGCAGCCTCAGAATACAACAGCCTCAAGGACAAGTATCCCTCTCAGCTTGGAAGTGAAATGCATTTTCTGTCTCCATTTTGAAAGAATTTGACAAATTAATCATCCTCTTCTTAGTCCTTAACCCCTCCTTTACCCTAATCAAATATCCAATGCCAATCTGAGGAACCTGTCAGCCTTACAGAATTCTGCTTTGACTATCTCCTTCACCTGGAATCCATATGCAGTCACAAAGCACTGGCACTCCTCTTTCTGTGTCTCTGATGGACTTTGGTCTCAGAAGTCTCTCTTATTGGTAGTGAGTACTGTGCTGGAAGAGCAAGGTTCAAGTCTGTGAAGCATGAACTGAAAGGCTCCAAATGAGCATCACAGATATTTTTTGTCCAAGCAGCAGGTTCCAGCTAAATGGAAGTCTGATTCTCAGTTTCCTGAGTATACTTACATGTCATTTAACTTCTCTGTATCTGTTTCTTCATGTATCAAATAAAAAGATATGGAAGGTAGTAGGATATAGAGGGGAAAGCATAGTAATTACAACCAGAAGTTCTGGACTCAAATCCTGTCTCAGATACTTGAAATCTGTATGACCTTGGAGAAGTAACTTTACTTCTCTAATTTTTAGGGTCTTTTAGGATCAATCTGTAAAATTAAGTTATTTGCACTATCAATATCACAGGGTCACTAAGGGAAGAGTATTTTATAACACTTAAAATTCTATGTAAATACGACTCATTGTTATTCCCAAGAGGATGTAAGTTCCTTGAGGTCAAAAACCACTTCACTTTTTACTTTTTGCTCACAGTGCCAAGCAAAGTGCCTTATCCACTGGAAGCCTTGAATATGTTTGACAACTTAATGCATCTTTCCTCTCAACACGTTAAAACTCCTCTTCATCATCTCCAATGATCTCTTCCTTTGTTCCAATCTTTGAGAATGAAATGTCCCTCTTGCCCAGGGCAACCTTTTTCCTTGTGGTCTTGATACTATTTTCTCTAGTACCCTATGATAGTGTCTCCTCTTAATCATTCCCACTCTTTCTCTCATCTTCAATCTCTCCTTATCCATTAGCTCCTTTTCCACTTATTAGAAACATTGATTGACAAATCTACCCCATCTTAAAAGTACCTTCACTCAACCCTGCTATCCCTTTAAACTATCATACTATAGCTTGCCTTGCTTTCACAGATAAATTAGGAAGAGTTGTTTGTACTTGTTTGTTCCAGTTCTTCACCTCCCACTCTCCTCTCAACCACTTGCAGTCTGCCTTCCAACCCCATCACTTGTTCTATATTGCTTTCTCCAAGGTTACCAAAGAAAGGTTAACTACTAAATTCTTCTCATCTTATTTGACCTTTGTGGAGTTTTTTTTACACTGTGGATGACTCCCTTCTCTTGGATTTTCTTGTTTCCCTTGGTTTCCATGACTTTCTTGACCCTCCTTCTAGCTAACCACCCCTTCTAAATCTCTTTTGCTAGGTCAGCCATCTGCTCCCCACCTCTCAATTTTTAAGTCATCCAAGGTTTGGCACTGGACATTTTTCTTCTCTGCAGGCACTCTCTTTTGATGGCCTCATCAACTTATTATCATCCTCATCATCATCATTATCATCATCATCTTTCTAAAAGTTACTATGAATTCTAGCACTAGTCCAATCTCTCTCCTGATCTCCAGAATCACATTATCGAACACCCACTGACTACCTTCATCAAGATATCCTGTAAGTATCTAAAGTTTAATATATTCAAAAACATCTCATTATATATTTTTACAAAGCCTATATCTCCTACAAATTTCCTTATTTATATTAAGGGTACCATCATTTCTGTTACTTTGGTTCATATTCACAGACCCTTCCCTCATCCTTAATCTCCCAATATCCAATCAATTGCCAAATTTCATTGATTCACTCTCTATATCTTCCACATTCAACCCCTTATCCACTTACTTAGCCACCACACTTGTTTTGTCTACCTTTTTTTTTGTGCCCCATAGCTGATACATTCTCCACACAGTTGTCAAATTAACATTTCTATATCATAAATCTGACCTTACTCAAATTTTTCAGTGGTTCCCTAATGTATTGGGGGGGGGGATCAAACTCCTCAGCCTGATATTTAAAACACTCCACTTTGTACACCCTATTCTAGGTTAACTGACCTGCTAGTTCTCATACAAACATCAAATTTCCCAATTCCATTTCCTTTCAAAGATTATCTTCCTTACCTGAAATGCTCAACTGACCCTCTTTAAATCTTCATTTTTCTTCATAACTCTTCTCTTGTACCATCTTCTATATGAGCTCTTTCCTATTCCTGCTAATTAGTTCCTTTGCTTCCTGGAATTACTTGGAATTATTCTGTATGTACTTTGCTTTTTTCTTATCTTTGTATTTACAGGCTATGTCTTCCCAGAAGAATATAAGGTTCTTGGGCAAAGAATATTTTACCTTTTGCCTTTATTGTCCCAGCTCCCTCCATGATACCTAACACATAGTGAGCTTTTTAATCTGTTGGATTAAATTGACATTATTAATGAAGCACTAGTGTAATATTCTTTAGAATGGACATTACCAGAGGGAGCAATGAGCAGCAATGAGGATCCTCTTTGCTTTCCCTCTCTCTTACAAGTACCTACTTGAAAGTAGTAAAACCAGGTTATAAAATCATTAGCTGGTACTAGGAGGTCAAACTACTTTTGTCTTACCATGGTTTTCCATTCCACATATGACACAACCACAATCATACCTTATTTGCTTATCATTTGTCTAGCCAAACTAACCTACTAGATTTACCTGATATATGAAGATAATGGTCATATTGCCTGAGTTATAGCATGATGGTTAAAGAAAAGAATAGCATAGTGCATCCTTCACTGGATTATCCAAGCTCCAAACACATTTTTACATAAACCTTTCAGCTGAGGAATCAATTTTCACCGAGCATCTACTATTTGTAAGGTCTTGTGTGGGAGACTATTAGATATATCTTTCAAGATACTCAGAACAGTTGAAGAAATAAGACATAAATGTACAATGAGTAGGAAAGACAGTAGACAAAGAGAAAAGAGATGTGTCTCTAGATTTGGTGGCCACAGAAGACTGAGGGCTGAAGGGCTAAGATTTGATCTAGGTCCTTGAAGGACTTAGAAGCAAAGAGGAGAACAGAGAGAAGTTCTGGTCGTGGGTATAAGCAAAGTTTATGAAGGTGGAAAATCATGTTCAAGGGACAATGAAGATAACTGTTTAAATAAAGGAGGAGACAGAGTAGAAGATAAATCTGGAGGGGGTAGATTACAGTTAGAGTGAAGAAGACCTTGAGTTCTAAGATAAAGAGCTTGGGCATTGTCTTATATGTAATTGGGGAAATAGGAAAAGGTTCTTAAATGAGCAATGATATTATAATACAATTTGAAGCTCTAAAAATCCTCAGAGATAAACTCATCCAATCTCTTCATTTTATAGATTAGGAAATTAAGTCCCAGAGGGGTCAAGAATCTTTTTAAAAATATTAGAAAAGAAATAACTAGCCATGCTTAGATTCCAACCTAGGTCTTCCGGTGATTTTTCCATGACAACTATATAGTGATAATATAAGAAGAGTATTCCAGGAACACAATGATTTCCCTCTCTTCAAATTCCTCCCAGTACTTTGCCTGTACTTCTCCTCTGCATTTCTCTTATTTTGACTTGTACCATAATGATTTGTATACATCTGTCTTTTCCTCCATTATAGGCTTCTCTGTGGCCTCTTAATCACTTTTGTTCACTGTTGAATACACTCTTCTCCTAGATATGCTCTCCTTTCTAGGTTTCTGGGACATATTTTTCTCCTTGTTCTCCTATCTGACTGACTCCTCCTTACAAGTATCCTTTGCTGGATTTTCATTTGCCCAGTAACTGTCAATGTTCTCCAAGGCCCTGTCCTGGGTCTTTTTCCACTTCTCCTTCTTTACTATCTCATTTGGTGATCTCATCAGTTTCAGTGGATTCAATTAGCATTTCTATGTTGATGGCTGTTCAGATCTATTTATCCATACCTAACCTCCTCCTAACCTCCAGCTGACTACTGGACATCTCAAACTAGGGATGTATCATGTTTCATGAATCTCAAACTTGACAAGTCCAAAACAGAACTCATTATCACCCCCCTGCTCCAAACCCTCTTCTCTTTAACATTTTCATATGACTTTTGGGGACACCATCATTCTCCCAGTCACCTAGGCTTACAAATTTGTGTCATTCTCCTCCTGACTTGCATTCACTCCATATATCCAACTTTTTGCAAAGTCAGCTTTCATAATATTTTATTTATGTCCCCTTCTCTCCATTCACAAGTCACCACCCTGGTCCAAGTCCTCATCACCTAATATTTGGAATATTTTAATATCTTCTGGTTGGTTTCCCTACTTCAAATATCTCTCCACTTCAATCTATCTTCTACTGAGCTACCAAAGTAAATTTTCTAAAGTGTAGGTCTGACCTGCTCAATAAATTGCCATTGCTCCCTATTATCTCTAAAATCAAATAAAAAAATTCTCTGTTTGACTTTTAAGGCCTTTCATAGTCTGGCCCTTTCCTACCTTTCCAGTCTCTTTACACTTTAATCCTTCCAGATTATGCAATGATCTGGTGACACTGGTCTCCTTGTTCTCATCACATAGCCCTCCTCCATTTCCTTGTAGTGCCTTTTCTTTAGCTGTCCCCCCTGCCTGGATTTATCTCCCTCCTCACCTCCTCCTTCTAAATTCCCTGCCTTCCATCAAGACTCAGTTCAAACACTCATTTATACAAGAAGCCTTTCTCAGTATTCCTTTCTGCTTGTCTTCCCTCTCAGATTACCTCTCACATATATGTATATATATATTATATGTATATTATGTATGCAATTATTTGAATGTTATTTTCCTCATTAGATGTAAACTTATTGAGGGCAGGAGCTCTTCCACCCCCCTTCTTTGTATCTCCAGCCCTTTGTTTGGTATAGTGTATGCTTAACAAATGCTTATTGCTATTCTTGTTTATAATGGTGATGATGATGTGATGATAATCATGATGAAGATGATGATGATGATGATGATGATAATGATGATGATGTAACCTTCTTGAGGGCAGGTCTTGTGATGTAGCTATCTTTGTATCTCCATGCCAAACACTGATTCTTTTACATGGTAGATGCTGAATAATTATTGTTGAATTGAATTGATCATATATAGTGAAGACTAGAGAAGAGACTAAACACTGAGAGACCAATTAGGAGATTATTACAATAATCCAAATAAGAGATAATGAGGGCCAGAACTAGGAAAGGTGGAGCATGTCACATTGGACAATAAACCCAAGAGGACTGGGAAGGATGCCAAAAGCTAAGAAGTAATAAATCAGAGAATAGGTAATCAAAGTAAATCAGGAAGGCATAAATACTGATATTCTGTATCAGATGGGCTATCCCAAGTCCATACAGAAGGATAGCAGCCAAGTATCTAGGACCTAACACTGGCACAGGTGAAGATTAGCAGAGATGCCAGCAGGTGTTCAAGGGAGGCTGGGGAACAGGGAACAAAGGGATGGTGCCTGAGTTTTAGGACTACCTGCAGACTGCTAAAATGCTAAGCAAATTCAGCCTATAAACAAATGACTCAGACCTTCATTCAGAAGGAAACACAAAGGCTCAATGTTATTTGGGATTGTACATAGAATCATTTAAAGATTATTTTAAAGTACTATTTTCTTTGAATATTCTGTCAAAATAGAAAACTTGATATCTATTTATGTTTTTCTTCCTCCTCTCAAGGATTTTTACCTTTTTTTGGACATAAACTGTCATGGAAGTCACCATTTCCTTTCCCATTATATAAAGTGTGCTTCTTGGAGATGGTGAATTTTTTAATTATTTTTTAAATAAGGATGACTGAAATGCTAAGATTATGTAAAGTTTGGGATGGCAGGAGGAGATAGTTCAAGGAAATGATTGTTGGATGACATCTCCTTCTCTGGTTCATTATCCTGCTCCTACTCACTAAGTGTGTGTGTTCCCAAAGGCTCTACCCTTTCTTTCAATTATCATCTCTTTGCAGATGACTCTTAAATCTATATCACCAACCTATATTTCAGAATCCTTGCTGGATATTTCCTGGAATCCCCAGAACACTTAAAACTCAACATATCCCAGGTTGAATTCATCATCTGCCCCTCTTTCCAATTTTCCTATTTTTGTTGATATCAGATTCATAAGCTTGAGGTCTGCTTTGACATATCCAATCAATCATCAAGTTTTGTTGACTCTAACACCACACTATTTCTGCATCTTTCCCCTCATTTCTACTCACAGTCACAATTATAATACAGGTCATAATTACCTCTGAACTGGAATATTATAATGGTCTACAAACTGATCTCTGATTTCTCTCTCTCTCTCTCTAATCCATCATTCATTCACTCTACCAAAAAAATCTAATACCCAAATCCGACTATGTTATTCCTGTATCCAAAAGTCTTATATGGTTCCCTATTGATTCTGGGACAAAACACAAACTTCCTAGTCTAGTCTCCAAGGTCCTCTAATACGTCTCTTACTAACATTTCCAGTTTTATTTCACATTATTATTCCCCTTCACATATTCTCAGTTCTAACCCATTTGAACTACCAGCTGTTTTCCAATGTCACCTGTCATCTCTTCCATATATTTGCATAAGCCCCCAAGCCCTAGAATGTGCATTATCCTTACTTCCATTCATTTAAATGTTCCTTTGAAAGATTATTTTGTTTGGAGTCAGAGCTCATTTCAGATCCCTAATCTACTGTCTGAATGACCTTATGTGAGAGATTTCCTCTCTCTAAGCCTCAGTTTCCTCTATAAATAAGAGATTTCCTCTCTTTCTCTCTAGGCCTCATCTATAAAGTGAAGAGATTGGATTTAATGACCTCTAAGGTGCTTTTCAGATGAAAATATATAAGGCTAAGATCCTCTAAATGTTAGCTAAAGGGCCACCACCTCCATGAAGCCTTCCTCATTAACACCAAGTGAAATTGTTCCCCCCCATCTCTCTGTCTTTCTGTGTCTCTATCTCTGTCTCTGTCTTTCTTTGTCTGTGTCTCTCTGTCTGTGTCTCTCTGTGTCTCTGTCTCTGTGTGTCTTTGTCTCTTCTCTCTCTCTCTCTCTCTCTCTCTCTCTCTCTCTCTCTCTCTCTCTCTCTCTCTCTCTCTCTCTCTCTCCCAATATTCTTAGAGCTCTTTGTCTGAGTGTCTTCTTTGTTCCTATTCCACTCTATCATTATACCTAAGTGCACATCTACACATCATTTCTTCCCAGTGGTCTCAAAGTTCCTTAAAGGTAGGAACCAGGGATGTAACACTCCAAGCATAAAACATATGTTTATTGTGTTGAGGGAGAATTGATAAAGGAGACTATTCGATGAGTGGAAAGGGTGCTGGAGGCATTACACTTGATGATACAGAGGCAGCTAGACTATGCCCAAACCATGAGTCAAAAGAATCTCTGCCTCTCTTTGCCAGAGAGAACCTGTTGAATCATCTATCCATCCTGCTTACTTCTCTTCACAGATATTTAGCTGCAGCATCCAAAGAGAGTCAAGAACATATTTTCATTTTCACCATTTAGCAGGCACGAGGGGGAAAAAAAAGGTTGAGAGAGCTAAAAAAAGAAGAAACAAAGATTTGGACTAGGATCACAGAAGCTGATTGGAGGGTGAAAAGCAAGCTTTCCTGGCACTGCACATGCTCAAAAAAGGAATATAGAAGATGTTTATGTGCATTCACTGGGAAAAGCAGTGTCCAATGCCCAATGACTATATGGAATCCTCTTCTGAAATAAATTTGTATTTCTAATAGAAATGCAATCTTCATTCATTCTCTCAAATACAGTTAGAAAAGGACTTCAGGGGCAGCTAGGTGGTGCAGTGGATAGAGCACTGGCCCTGGAGTCAGGAGTGCCTGAGTTCAAATCCGACCTCAGACACTTAATAAATTACCTAGCTGTGTGGCCTTGGGCAAGCCACTTAACCCCATTTGCCTCGTAAAAATAAAAAAAAAAACTAAAAAAAAGAGGCCTTCAAAGTTGATCTGGCTAGCCTCTACCTCAAATGAAGCCCCAGAGAGCATGTCTAACAAGGGTTAGCTGCTTAAAGACCCTCAGTGATTCCTATTTTGCTCAGAACCAAGCCACCATGCTCCTTCCTTTCCAGACCCAAACCATGCTTCAGCACATACTATTGGCCACAGCTACCATCACCCTTTTCCAACTTTAGGTTCCCTATATATGTTTTCTTCCCCAATTAGAATGTGAGGTCCTAAACATGATTTTTTTAGGAGTTTTTTGTGAGGCAAATGGGGTTAAGTGGCTTGCCCAAGGCCACACAGCTAGGTAATTTATTAAGTGTCTGAGGCCGCATTTGAACTCAGGCACTCCTGACTCCAGGGCCAATGTTCTATCCACTGCACCACCTAGTTGCCCCCCTAAACATGATTTTTAAAAGGAATATAAAATCCTTGAAAACAGAGACTATTTTGCTTGTTTGTATTCATATCTCTAATATTAAATAGTGTCTGAGTTTTAGTATGTGCTCAATATATATTTTTTCATGTATTAATTTATTCATTCATTTACTCATTCAGTAAACTCACCAACTTTTGAAGCAACCAGGTTCACTTTGGGAAACTTTATTTTTTGAAAAATTTTTCTTCCTGAGTTAGTTTCAAGAAAAACCTGTGAAGACTTATATGAACTGTTACAAAGTGAAGTGAGCAGAATCAGGAGAACATTGTACACAACAACAATATTGTATGATGATAAACATGAAATACTTAACCATTCTGAACCAAACCGTGATTCACAATAATTCAAAAGGATTCATGATGCAAAAGCTGTCTGCTTCCAGAGAGAAAATTGGTGAACTCTGTACAGATTGAATCATATTTTTCTTTATTTTTCTTCCTTTTTTTGCATTTTGACTAATATGGAAATGTGCTTTTCATGATTTCATATGTATTCTTGGTCTCACATTGCTTGCCTTTTCACTGAGTGTGAGAATGACTAGAGGGAAAAAGAGAATTTGGGACTCAAAATGTTAAGAAAGAAAGAAAGAAAGAAAGAAAGAAAGAAAGAAAGAAAGAAAGAAAGAAAGAAAGAAAGAAAGAAAGAAAGAAAATTCTTCCTAATTCTTCCTTCAATTGGGCCTGGATCTGCTCCTCTGTATTTTCCATTGCTCCTAGTTCTGCCCTCTGGAATCAACCACATGAAACAAATTTAATTCTATCCTCTTCCATGGAATAGTCCTTTAAATACTTGAAGACAGCTGTTATATACTACCCAAATCTTCTCCTTTTTTAGGCTAAATAGCCACAATTCCTTCAACCAGTCTTGAAAGACCTTTCACTGACCTAGGTACCTTCTGAAAATACTTGTTAGACAAATGTTTTTCCTAAAACATGCCTCCACTGCCCTTTCCAATTTGGTGGATAACTTAAAACTAAAAAAAATAAGGCATTCGCTTTCTGTTCCTTTCCTACATACCCTTGATGTGTGCTGAATTTCTATTCTTGACTTCCTTCCATATGACCCAAACCCTTTCTCACCTCTCTGCACTGCAGATTAAAAAAAAAAACTGAGATCAGGGTTAGCATATGGTTCCATCTTTGTATCTTCAGCTCCAAGCATAGGTACCTACATGGAGTCAAAATTTAAGAAAATGAATTTATTTTATTGAATTTTATTTCAGGTTTATTTATGTATTTATTTTATTGAATTTTTATTCCATGTTTTTGCATTGATTTTTGTTATTTTATTTATTAAATTTATTTTCGAGAATTTTTATTCCATATTCTGTATAGATTATTCTAAATATGAGTTTATTTTGTTGAATGACAACATCACCCTGAAAATCTGCTCCTATGGTAAAAAAGAGTCTGAATCCTAGACCCCATTTTAAAAATAGAGACACCAAGACCCAGAAACAGGAAACAATCTATTGTTAAGAAGTCTGCAAACATATTTGACAGAGTAGCCAGATTTACTGAACCTTCCCCTAGACAAGTGTCCTATTTACTGACCACATTACCTTTTAAAGAATAGCCCACTCTCTCCTTATTTCACCTTGCTCTCTAGAGCAGGAGTAGGGAATTTTTTTTCTGTCAAGGGACATCTGGATTTTTATGACATCATTTTCAGACTATAGTTGGTCAAAGATTTAACTAATTCACCCCCCCCCAAAAAGCTCCTAAATTTATTGAATTTCAATTCCCACCTACAGTTGAATTGGTAACACCAATCCAATAAGGCCCTTAGGCCAAAGGTTCCTCACCCCTGCATTAGAGGATCCTTACCCACTAAACAAAAGATGACAGATTGAATGGCTTTATTCCTAGTCATAGTTAATGGCATGTTTATGTGGCACTTTACAAATTATGTAATACTTTATGGTTTGTTCTATCTATTCTTGGAGTTCTAGAATGTTGGTATTATAGTTGATGTTATATATACATATACATACATATATATATATATATGTATATATATATATATATATATATACATATATATATATATATATCCCTATAGCCTTAGGTATGTTAGTATTTCCTCCTTCATTTTGCATTTCCTTTACAAGGAAGATTTTTCGTAATGCCTAGCCTGGTCAGAAAACATGTAATCCTGGTTTTTTTTGTTTGTTTTGATATTTTTTGTCCTTCATTTTTTGGCGGGTTTTTGGGGGGTTAAATGACTTGCCCAAGGCCACACAGCTGGATAATTAAGTATCTGAGGTCGCATTTGAACTCATGGCCTCATGATTCCAGGTCCAGTGCTCTATCCACTGTACCACCTAGCTGCCCTGTCCTTCATATTCAAAGAAGACCAGGACATCAGGGAGGTGAAGCCATGACAAGCACATGATTTGGATTTGAGTGAAAAGATGTTCTGCTAAGTCATCAGCCTCGCTTTCTCCTCCAGAGCCATCTGGATCCAGTGGGCAGATATGAACCTGGATGTGAGGCAATCAGAATAAAGTGACTTGCCTAAGGTCAAACAACTAGTAAGAATCAGATGTCTGAGACCAGATTCAAATTTCCTTCCTCCTGTCTCCAAAGCCAGTGCTCTGTCCATTGCACTCCGAGAAAAGTCATTACCAATAAGACAATGGTTCCCTATTGCCAAGCCTGTCTATATACCTCTCACCTACCATCAATGACCAGGTCTTATCAATTCTATTTCCATAAAATTCCTCATATCTATTCTCTTCTCTGTACATTTTTAGTCATTTCATCACAGCCTGTGTTCATTACCTCACATCTGAATCAATGGAACAGTCTTCTTCTTATTAGTCTTTCTGCTTCTGTTTTCACTCCAATCCATTCTCCAAACCTCTGTCAGATTATCCTTTCTTACAAAAAGTACCATCAAATTCTTTATCCACCATGAAGACCCTTGATCATCCAATATCTCCCCATCACTCCAGGCTTCTCTACCGTTGTTCCCTTCCATACAATAAAAACTCCTGATTAAACTGGGCAACTCCTTGTTCCATAAGCAGGAATTATACTTCACAAACTGCATTTTTCCTGGACTCCTCACTCTCTCTCACTATCATCATCATCACCACAACCATCCAGTCAATTCACAAATTTTGTTGAATCTTTTTCCAGAATATCTTTCATATGGGTCCTCTTCTCTCCTTTCACAGAGTCACCACCCTAATTTAAGACCTAAACAGCTCTCACTTGGACTATAACAGCAACCCCCAATAGAAGGCTCTCCCCATCCTATCCTCAACTCAACTGCCAAAACAATTTTCCTAATTCACAGACTAGATCATGTCACTTTCCTACTCAATAAACTCCAATATCTCCCTATTACCCCTAGGGTTAAATATAATAAATTCTTATGTTGACCTTTTAAAGTCCTTTATAACTTGACCTCAACCTGCCTTTTTAATCTTATTATTTTCATTTTAGAACTCCATGACTAGCACAAATGGTCTTTTTACTGTTTCTCATACATACCACACATACATCTCTTAGCATTCTATTTCTTTCAGAACTTGGCTTATGTACTATAGCTCTCATCTCCACAATATTTACTTTGTATTGATCATGTGTCTATGCATGTATGTATGTGTGTACATCTTATACATAATGAATGTATAATGCTGTTAGTCATTTTTTCAGTGTCTTGACTCTTTGTGACCCCAATTGAGGTTTCCTTGGCAGAGATATAGGAGTATTTATTTCATCTCCAGCTCATTTTATTGACAAGAAAACTGAGGCAAACAGGGTTAAATGATTTTCCAAGGCCATATAGCTTGTCAGTGTCTGCAGTCACCACCTGGCTGCCCCATGTAGGTAGATAGATGATAGATAGATAAATAGATAGATAGATAGATAGATAGATAGATAGATAGATAGATAGATATAGATAGATAATAGAGCTATACATGTGTGCATCTTGTAAATATTTATGTAAATGTTATCATTTTTCCTAATATTTATAAGTTCCTATAAGAAAGAGATTTCTGTAATTTTTCCTATATCTCCTGTACATGGCGTACTGGAATAGTTTCTTCAGTGTATCCCCCAGTACATAGTGTTGTTTGTCCTACATTATCAAAGAAGACCATAACATCAGGGAGGTGATGCCATGACAAGCACATGGATTATCTTTGAGTGAGAGGGAGTTGTACTAAGTCATCAGCCTCACTTTCTCCTCCAGAGCCATCTGAATCCAGAGGCCATATATGAACGAGGACAACTGGAGATGGTCCTGGATGTGAGGCAATCAGGACTAAGTGACTTTCCCAAGGATAAGGGTCCAATGTCTGACTTCAGATTTGAACTCCTATCCTCTTGACTCCAAGCCAGTGTTATATACATTGTACCATCTAGCTACTCCATGGTAGGTACTCAACAAAAACTTGCTGATTAATGGATCACATCCTCACACCTTTGCCAGAACTCTTCCTTATAACAGAGTGTCTTTCCTTCCAGTCTTTACCCCTCAAACCCTGCTAAAGTCCATTCTGAGTGTATCGTATCCTGTCTAACCTTTGCAATTCTCTATCACTCAGCACAATGCTGTTCCTCCAGTGTTAATATGATTTGGTTTTTCTGCTTTTCCCTAGGAACTAGAGACAGGCAGCTATCCTATTAATGACATTCCTTATACCTTGTGCCTGTCTTCTATTGCCATGAAGACTTTGAGGGCTCAATAATGAATCAAGTTTAGATGGGGCTGTTAGGTTGCTTTGCTTATCTATTAATTTATTTATTTCACTGAAGGCCACAATGAATCCATTTTCATCAAAAAGGAAATTGGATTTTGTTGGAAACAGCCTCATTTGCTTTGCCTTGCAGATGTGGATAGGCAAGAGCTCTGGGGTAGCTGGAAGAAGCAACCAGGGATAGAAGCAGAGCTTCCCTCTCAGGTTTACCAAGCCAGCTGCTTCTCTCCCTCTTCATGCAATTTGTTATCTCCTCTCATGCCTAGCCTCATGCTTATTAGGGGAAACAAGAATTTTAAAACAAACTAATGCCTCTTTGAAAGAAGGTTCTATCTGACTCTTAGTGTGAAGTCAAAAATATGAAATCAAGTCTTTATTAAGCATCTACTGTATGCTAGACTGTTAGACACTAAAGATACAAAAAGAAACAGTCTTTCACAACAAGGAGCTTATTCACTTTGGGGAAACAACACATGTTCATGTAAATTCAGTCAAAATAGATAAAAGGTAAGTTCAAGATAATTTCAGTTGGGAAAATAGGAGCATCTGGGAAGACAAGAAAAGAAAGGCCTTACACAGGAGCTGGGGAGGGAGTGCATTCTAGACCCCTGGTAGAATCCACACAAGGCCCCAGAGCCAAGATGTGGAATGCTCCATTTTGGGAAGCAGCAAAAAGGTCATTTTGGCTGGAATGTAGAAGACTCAAAGGGACGAGTGTACAATAACTCTAGAGTTAGAGTGAGAAGGGCTTTAAAGCCCACACCAAAGTACTTGCATTTTATTTTAGAAGCCACTGAATTTTCTTGAGCAGGAAAGTGAAATAGTAAGACCTGGGCTTTAGAAATTTCAATTCTGAGGCTTAATGGAGGATGGATTGGAGAAAGGAAGGACTGGAGAATAATTTGGAAACATTTGCAGTTGCATAATGCAGGTCTGAACTGATTATAACTGAAGTATTAGTGAAGAGAAGGGGATCAATTTGAGAGAGGCTGTGAATGCAAAATTGGCAAGATTTGGTATGAGGGGACAATGATAATGATTCTGAAATTATAAAGGGAATAGGTATTTATATATTACCTAATTTTGCTAGGCACTATACAACAAATTTTACAATATTATCTCATTTAATTCTCACAGCAACCTTCTGAGAGAGGTGCTCTTAGTATCTCCATTTTATGGTCAAGGAAACTGGGGCTAAGTACCATGCTAAAGACTCCACATCTAGTATCTGAGGCTGGATTTGAATTCAGGTCTTCCTGGATCCATGATTCCATCTTCCTAGATGCCTCCAACAGGTAAACCTGGTTTACTAAAAAGATAGTATTTTCAACAGAAATAGAGAACATAAGAAAAAGAGAAAGAAAGTATGGAGAGAAAAATGAGTTATGCTCTAGACATGTTGAGTTTAAGATGAGTAAAGGACACTCAGTTGAAATGACCAATAGCAATTGGAGGAGGACTGGAACTCAAGAGTTGAAGTATGGGTGTAGAGGCCTGGGAAAATTTAACTCCTGGAAGCTGATAAAGATCAATGAGAGCTTTAGACAGAGAAGAAATCCCCAAGACAAAAAATCTTGTAGTTTGCTTACAGATAAGGGGCAGAATATAGAAGATGAGCAAGTGAAGGGCACCAAAGAGTGTCCAGATGGGCAGAAAGTGAGACAAGAGAAAAGAGTGTTAAGAGTTTGCTAATATTCACAAGATGGAGATAGTATGGGCGACCATGACCATCACTTCATTTCTCTTTGATTCAATTCCTTCACCTATTTGGAACCCTGTTTCTTGATTTATAAAATAAAGGAACCAGACTGGATGATGACCTCAAAAGTCTCTTCCAGTTCTAATCTATGATCATGAGGGATGCTTACTATTCAGGGTAGGAGAATGACACCTACATTGAGTATCTTGCAGGGTTGTGAGGAACAATATTTGTAAGCCTTAAAAAGAAGCAGCTGTAGTATAATGAATAAAGAGTGTGTCTTAGAGCCAGGAAGACCCAGGCAAACTCTTATCCCTGGCATAAACTGGCTCTATGGTCATGGGGAAGTCATCTTAACTCCTTTGTCTGAGAATCTCTCTAAGACTCTAGATAGCAAAGGGTGCATTGATAGCTGTTTCCTAATGTGGGACTTCCCTCTAACAATGAAGTCACAGGTCTAGTCTTCACTTGAAAGAATTATACAAATGTGAGCTGCTGTTACCACTCTTGCTACTGCTACTGCTGCTACAACTACCACCACCCCTACTACTCCAACTACCACCATCAAGATGATGCCTAGATATTACTACCACCACTACTACTACCACTACTAGCAACTTCTTTCCCATTTGGAAAATAGATAGCTTTTGGGTGATCTGCATAGCTGTGGACAGCTCTGCCTCTGGGTTGGAGGCAGATTGGAGCTGATTAATTATGGTGGAAGTAACTTGTGAGTAACTGAACCTACCTGTAGCTCAAAATTCTGAAAGGAGGGAGATCTAGAGAGAATCTAAGGGATTCCCTTACAGAAGTTTTATGTGATAGCAAATGGCAAGAGCACTGGAATTGAAGTTAGAGAATCTAGGTTCAAATTCCAGGTATCTATTCACTACCTGTGTGACTTTGGATAAGTCATTTTTCTGAACCTCCCTATAGGCAGGTGGTATAGTGTGTAGAGTACTATGCCAAAGAATCAAGACAAGTTCAAGTCCTGTCTTTCACACTTACTATCTATGTGATCCTGGACAACTCACTTAACTTTCTCACTCTCAGTTCCCTCATCTGTACAATAATAATATTAGCACCAATCTCCATGTGGCTACTATAAAGATCAAATGAGATAATATGTATAAAGCATTTTATAAATATTAAAGTGCTTTGTAATGGTGCTTTAATCTATTATAAATATAACAGCTATGATAATCATAGCTAACTATTATTCTACTATCTTTTTTCTTTTGTACTAGAGTCTCCACATGTTGAATTACTTCTTTCTCAACCCTATCAGATATAAATCCAAGATTTCTTGTACCACCTCCTCAGGAAGGCCTTCCTCATTTCTACCAAGGTTATTCTCTCTTGAAAACTCTTTTGCTTATACTACCAGCATATAGCACAGTGGAGGACAGTGGGCAATTAGTGTTCACTGAATTTGATTGGAAATTAAGAGAATCTCTGAGATTCCTTTCTATTCTGTATTTTATGATGTCTACAGTTTGCCTCATCCTCTCCTTCTCCTTATACTATCCCCCATATCTGAAATTCTCCCCTTCCTCATCTTAACTTAAAAAGAAGCAGCTGTAGTATAATGGATAAAGAATGTGTCTTAAAGCCAGGAAGACCCAGGCAAACTCTTGGCCAGCATCTCCCTGGCTTCCTTAAAGTCTCACCTTCTAAGAGACCTCTTAATCCTTGGGCTTTCTTTCTGTTGATAATCTCCAGTTTAACCCACCTTGCTTACATGTTTACATGTAGTCTCTGTGAGATCCTAAAGGAAGAAAAATTGGTATTCTTCTCCATGCCACCTCTCACTACTTTTAGACCTTTCTTCTGACATCATCATTTAGTAAGTACTCCACTTTCTCCACTTGTTGCTATGACCTATGGACCTCCAAGTTAAACTCTTTCCTACTTAGTTGCTCAATTTTCTCCTCTATTCCAACCCATACTGCCTTTAAATACACCAGTCTTCCAGTCCTTCAACCCCCTTAGCTCAAGACTTCTGATACCAGACTACTTTATCCACAGAGGAATGTTCATTTCTCAGATACATCTTACATGCATAACTCTATCAACCCCAATTTAATTTATCCTAAGTGCTGAAATTTTTAGGACATTGCAGGGGGTAAGTCTAGGTGGTCTCTCAGAGTCTTTTCTGCCCTATCACTCAATGATTCTATGCTCAGAACGCTCAGTGAAGATCTCAAATTGGTATCTCATCAGCCAAGATTCATCAGAAGAATGCCAGGGTATGGACAAGAGTCTAGGAATGAAACTAGAGACCTCAGAAGCTCCCTAACTCCCATGAATTCCAGGACATCCAACATTTAATAAGTGGAACCAGGCTGGAGAAGAGGTGAGTTATTCAGGAAACCATGAACTCCATGGGCATTCACTTCTAAAACAAGGTCCCAGGCATCAGACAAAAACTGTTTCTTCCTTGTTCAAACTCCCCACCCACACACAAGATAGTGATCCAGGGTTCAGAGACAGTAGAGAATGGAGACCAAGAAGAAAAGGCTCCTCTTGGACCAGGACTAGCCTGCCAGAAACAAGGAAATGATGGTTATTTTTCTGAGTGTTAATCTCAATGCCAGCATGAGCACATGTCAGCCGGCCATGGCATGAGCAATATAGTTGGGTACATGAAGCATCAGTGCCAAAGATAATCTCAAAACCTAGACAGAGGGAAGTGCCAATAAGTCAAGAGACAACAAAAAGGCTCAAAGCCTAGGCTTCTCTGAAAGGGATTATATCATATTGGGACTCCATCTCTCATCTCAATTTGTCCCTTCAAAAGAAAGCTTTGGAGTTCAGAGGGGTACTCACTCACTTGTGGGAGTATGTGACAGAAATTTCAGATATCAAAGGCCCTCTGCTGTCTCCACAGAGAGGTTCCATTCAAATGAGGAGACCCAAGCAGAGAGAGATCTGAACACTAGTGGGTGATGGGTCCATAGCCTAGTAGGTGATGCTGGCCAAGAGGACAGTCACTGCCATGGCTAGACAATGAAATATATATCAAATCAGGTGGTTAAAATAGAAAATTTATCAAAGGAGAGGGTTTGATTCCCCTAACAGGAGCTGGTTAGCTTTCCTCAAGCATACTGAGTGAAGGGATCTTCCAAGATTGTATCTAATCGGGCAGAGCCAAGATGGTGACAAGAAGGGATCCAGCCTTAGGCACTCTCTAATAAAACTTGAAACCAAAGACTCTAACTAAACTTTCAAGAGACAGAACCCACAAAGGGACCCAGTGAGGCAGTTCTCCTACTCAAGGTAACCTGGAAAAGAGCAGAAAGGCTCTGCTCCCCGAGGTCAGAGGGGTGGCCCGCCAGAGCAAAAGAACTTCAGCCTCCTGGAGGCAGCACCAGGGCACTGGGAGCCACAGCTCACAGCAGCGAGGGAGTCTCCTGAGCTGCACCCCAGGGAGCACCAGGCACAAAGTGGGGGAACAGCAGGGGACCTCTGCCAGAGTGAGCACATGGAGCCCAGCCCTCAGGGCACACAACAAGCAGCTTGGTCTTTCTGCAGCCCAGATTCAGAAACAGAAGCAGGCGGAGCCAGTAAACAGAAGCCTCCAGGGCATGAGCCCATTGAGCTGAGGGAGGGGAGTGAAGAGAGACTGCAGAGCTCTGTCCTCTGCCTCTGGAACAGGTCTCTGGGGCTCTGACCACATTCAGATCCTGATAGCATTCTAGGCCCCCCCCATAGAACAGCAGGGCCCCCCCACCTCAGCCCTGTGGCAGAGGGAGGTGCTTATGGTCATTCACAGACAGGAGGGAGGACAGAGCCTCACACACTGAGACCCTTGTGGGAGTGTCCCAAAAGCTCAGGAAGCACACCAAAACCAGGCCCAGGCTGGGAAAATGAGCAAGCAGAGAAACAAGAGGAAGGCCATTGAGAAATATTTTGCATATGAGCCCAAGAAGGATCAAAATACTTAGTCTGAAGATGAGGAAACACAAGCTCCGGCATCTAAAGACTCCAAGAAAAAACAGAAATTGAGTTCAGGCTATGACAGAGCCCAAAAAAGACTTTGAAAATCAAATGAGGGAGTTGGAAGAAAAACTGGGAAAAGAAAGGAGAGAGATGCAGGAAAATCATGAGAATGAAGTCAGCAGCCTAGTCAAGGAAATCCAAAAAAAAATGCTGAAGAAAATAGCATGCTAAAAAACAGCTTAGGTCAAATGGATAAAACAGTTCAAAAAGTTATTGAGGAGAAGAATGCCTTAAAAAGCAGAATGGGCCATGGAAAAATAGATAAGAAAACTCTTTGAGGAAAACAAATCCTTCAGACAAAGAATAGAATTCAGGGAGATTGATGAATTTACCAGAAATCAGGAATCAATACTTCAAAACCAAAAAACCGAAAAATTAGAAAAAAAAATGTGAAATATCTCATTGAAAAAACAACTGATATGGAAATCAGACTTAGGAAAGATAATTTAAAAATTATTGGAATACCTGAAAGTCATGATCAGGAAAGGAGCTTTGATATCATTTTCAAATAATTACTACAGGAAAATTGCCCCGATATTCTAGAAGCAGAGGGCAAAATAGAAATGGAGAGGATCCACCAATACCCCTGAGAAAGAGATCCCAAAAAACCAACCCCTAGGAATATTATAGCCAAGTTCCAGAACTCCCAAGTCAAAGAGAAAATATTACAAGCAGCCAGAAAGACACAGTTCAAATATCGTGAAGCTGCAGTCAGAATCACACAGCACTTAGCAGCTACTACACTGGAAGCTTGTAGGGCTTGGAATATAATATACCGTAAGGCAAAAGAGCTTAGAATGCAGCCAAGAATGAACTACACAGCAAGGCTGAATGTCCTCTTCCAGGGAAAAAGATGGACTTTCAATGAACCAGGGGAATTTCAAATGTTCCTTTTGGAATGGCCAGAGCTGAACAGAAGGTTTGATCTTCAGATACAGGACTCAGGTGAAGCATAGAGATTGGAAGAGAAGGGAAAAATATGAGGGACTTAATAATGATGAACTGCATGTATTCCTGCATAGAAAAATGACACTGATAATACTCATATGAACCTTCTCAGTTAATAGAGCAGGTAGAGGGAGCTTTTATAGTTGAAGCACAGGAGAAAGCTGAATTTGAAGATAAAATATGGTGTAAAAATGGAGTCGATAGAAAAAAAAGGGAAATGTAATGGGAGAAAGAAAAAGGAGAGGGGAATAGGCCAAGATATTTCATATAATAAGATTTTTTTATTACAATGAGCTATTGCAATGATATGGAATGGGGGAGGCAAGGGGGAATGAGGGAACCTTTGCTCTCATCAGAGGTGGCTAGGAGAGGAAACAGCATATATACTCTTAGGGGTATAGGCATCTGGAGTAAGAAGGAGGGGGGGAGCAGGGGGAAAGGGTGGGGATGTGAATAAAGGAGGAGAGGATGGACCATGGTGGGAGAGTGGTCAGATGTAACACATTTTCTTCTTATACTTCTTGCAAGGGGCTGGGAGTAGAAGGCCTGTCCAGGACCATAGGGCCAGGTGGAGGCTAGGCCTAAGGGGTGGTATGGGGGCTCAGGGCTTCTTGGCCCCAGGACCAGGGATCTGTCTGCTGTGCCACTCAGCAACCCTACAGCAGAGTCAGAGTGAAAGGAGAGAGAAAATATAGTACATGGTAGTGGAGAAATAAGAAAGGAGGGAGTTGTGATCAGCAATGGCAACATTGGAAAAAGATGGAAGTAACTTTTGTGATGGACTTACCATAAAGAATGCGATCCACCCATGACAGAGTTGTTGGTGTTGGAACAAAGACTGAAGCACATTTTTTATTATTATTGTTTGGGGGAGGGTGCAGGGTAAATGGGGCTGGGTAGCCTGCCTGGGGCCACATAGCAGGGTGATCTTTGGGTGTCTGGGGCCGGATTTTGACCCGGGTGCTCCTGGCTCAAGGGCCAATGCTCTGTCTGCCACCCAGCCACCCCTACTATTATTACTATTTTATTTTATTTTGGGTCTTTTTTTTCTTCTTTTTGGTTTTTGCAGGGCAGTGGGGATTGGGTAGCTTGCATGTCACGTGGCTGTGTGATTGTTGGGCCTACGGGGTTGGATGTGGGCTCGGGTGCTCGTGGCTCCAGGGCTGGTGCTTCGTCCATTGTGCCACCTGGCCATACTTACAATTATTACTATTATTTTTTTTTTAATTTTAATTTTTTTCTCTCCCCTTTACTTTATTGCCCAAGCAAGTCTACATTCATGGGGGGGGGGGGTATTTTGTTCACTCTTAAACAAGAATATTTTATTAATGTAAAAAAAACATTTGTACAAAATGAGAATAAATAAATAAATAAATAAATGAATAAATAAATAAATAAAAAATAAAAAAAAAAGATTGTATCTAATCATCTTCTACCCCCAAGCTCAACAGAAGGAAGGATCTCCGTGAAACCTTTCCATGAAATTGTAACACAGCAAGCATTTATAAGCATCTCTTATGTTCCATACTCTGTACTAAGCCCTAAGAATATGAAGTCAAGGGGGCATATAGGTCCTGGAGTCAGGAGGACCTGAGTTCAAGGAGCTTATATTCTTCAAAGGGAACTAACATGTACACATATAACATATATATATATGTATATATATATATATATATATATATATATATATAATAAAGGCAAGATAATTTTTGGAGGAAGTATTAGCAAGTGGTGAGATTACGAATAGCCTCATGTAAAAGGTGTCCTTGAGTTGAGCTTTGAAAAAAAATCAGGAATTTCAAAATGCAGAAATAACAGGGGAGTACATACCAGATATATAGCAAATGTATATGCAAAAGCACAAAGATAAAGGGTGAAACTACATGTGGGATGAAGAACAAGGCTAATCTGTCTAGTTTATGGAGTTCATGAAAGGTAGTAATGTTTAATAAGGCTGGAAAGGTAGATTGGAGTCAGGTTGTGAGGGCTTTTAACGGCCAAACATAAGTGTGAGGACACGTATCTCTCTGAATGAGCCAAGAAGCTATTTCATGGCAAGGTTACAGAAGTGACCTTTGTCAGTTCAATATTGATAAAAATGAATCTAAGCAGAGAGGAAAAACTGCTCAGGGACTATTCTTTCTTTCTTTTTTAATTTATTTTTATTAAAGATATTATTTGAGTTTTACAATTTCCCCCCCAATCTTGCTTCCCTCCCCACCCCACAGAAAGCAATCTATCAGTCTTTACTTTGTTTTCATGTTGTACCTTGATCCAAATTGGGTGTGATGAGAGAGAAATCATATCCTTAAAGAGGAGAAATCTAAGAGGTAACAAGATCAGACAATAAAATATCTGTTTTCTTTCTAAATTAAAGAGAATAGTCCTTGAACTTTGTTCAAACTCCACAGCTCCTTATCTGGATACAGATGGCACTCTCCTTTGCAGATACCCCAAAATTGTTCCCGATTGTTGCACTGATGGAATGAGCAAGTCCTTTAAGATTGAACATCACTCCCATGTTGCTGTTAGGGTGTACAGTGTTTTTCTGGTGCTGCTCATCTCACTCAGCGTCAGTCCATGCAAATTCCTCCAGGCTTCCCTGAAATTCAGTCCCTCCTGGTTTCTAATAGAACAATAGTGTTCCGTGATACACATATACCACAGTTTGCTAAGCCATTCCCCAATTGAAGGACCTTTACTTGATTTCCAATTCTTTGCCACCACAAACAGGGCTGCTATAAATATTTTTGTACAAGTAATGTTTTTACCCTTTTTCATCATCTCTTCAGGGTATAGACCCAGTAGTGGTATTGCTGGGTCAAAGGTATGCACATTTTTGTTGCCCTTTGGGCATAGTTCCAAATAGCTCTCCAGAAGGGTTGGATGAGTTCACAGCTCCACCAACAGTGTAATAGTGTCCCAGATTTCCCACAACCCTTCCAACAATGATCATTATCCTTCCTGGTCATATTGGCCAATCTGAGAGGTGTGAGATGGTACCTCAGAGAAGCTTTAATTTGCATTTCTCTAATAATTAATGATTTAGAGCATTTTTTCATATGGCTATGGATTGCTTTGATCTCCTCATCTATAAATTGCCTTTGCATATCCTTTGACCATTTGTCAATTGGGGAATGGCTTTTTGTTTTAAAAATATGACTCAGTTCTCTGTATATTTTAGAAATGAGTCCTTTGTCAGAATCATTAATTGTAATGATTGTTTCCTATTTACTACATGTCTTTTGATCTTGGTTAAATTGGTTTTATCTGTGCAAAAGCTTTTTAATTTAATGTAATCAAAATCATCTAATTGGTTTTTGGTGATGTTCTCCAACTCTTCCTTAGTCATAAACTTCTCCCTTTTCCATAGATCTGACAGGTAAACTAGTCCTTGATCTTCTAATTTGCTTATAGTATTGTTTTTTATGTCTAAGTTCTGTAATCATTTGGATCTTATCTTGGTAAAGTGTATGAGGTGTTGGTCTAATCTAAGTTTCTTCCATACTAACTTCCATTTATCCCAGCAGTTTTTATCAAAGAGGGAGTTTTTATCCCAATGGCTGGACTCTTTAGGTTTATCAAACAGCAGATTACTATAATCATCTCCTGCTTTTACACCTAGTCTATTCCACTGGTCTACCACTCTATTTCTTAGCCAATCCCAAACAGTTTTGATGACTGATGCTTTATAATATAATTTTAGATTAGGTAGGGCTAAGCCACCTTCTTTTGCAATTTTTTTCATTAAGCTCCTGGAAATTCTTGACTTTTTATTTCTCCATATGAATTTACTTACAATTTTTTCTAACTCATTAAAGTAATTTTTGGAATTTTGATTGGTAGGGAACTAAACAGATAGTTTAGTTTTGGTAGAATTGTCATTTTTATTATATTAGCTCTACCTATCCATGAGCAGTTGATATTTGCCCAGTTATTTAAATCTGATTTAATTTGTGTGAGAAGTGTTTTATAATTGTTTTCAAAAAGATTCTGAGTCTGTCTTGGCAAATAGACTCCCAAGTATTTTATATTGTCTGAGTTTACTTTGAATGGGATTTATCTTTCTAGCTCTTCCTGCTGTATCTTGCTAGACATATATAGAAAAGTTGAGGATTTATGAGGGTTTATTTTATATCCTGCAACTTTGCTAAAATTGCTAATTGTTTCCAGTAGTTTTTTGGATGATTTCTTGGCATTCTCTAGGTAGACCATCATGTCATCTGCAAAGAGTGAGAGTTTTGTCTCTCCCTTTCCAATTCTAACTCCTTCAATTTCTTTTTCTTTTCTAATTGCTGATGCTAACATTTCTAATACAATATTGAATAATAGTGGTGATAATGGGCACCCTTGTTTCATCCCTGATATTATTGGGAATGCCTCTAGCCTCTCCCCATTGAATATAATGCTTGTTGATGGTTTCAGACAGATACTGCTAATTATTTTAAGGAACAGTCCATTTATTCCTACACTCTAGTGTTTTTAATAGGAATGGATGCTGTATTTTGTCAAAAGCTTTTCCAGCATCTATTGATATGATCACATGATTTCTAATAGGTTTGTTGTTGATATAATTGAGTATACTAACAGTTTTCCTAATATTGAACAAACCTTGCATTCCTGGAATAAATTCTACTTGATCATAATGTAATATCCTAGTGATAACTTGTAATCATTTTGCTAAGATTTTATTTAGGATTTTTGCATCTATATTCATCAGGGAAATAGGTCTATAATTTTCTTTCTCTTTTTTAACTCTTACTGGTTTAGGTAACAGCACCATATTGGTTTCATAGAAAGAATTAGGCAGAGTTCCATCTTTCCCTATTTTTCCAAAGAGTTTATATAGAATTGGAACCAATTGTTCCTTAAACGTTTGGTAGAATTCACTTGTGAATCCATCAGGCCCTGGAGATATTTTTTAGGGAGTTCAATAATGGCTTGTTGAAGTTCTTTTTCTGAGATAGGGTTGTTTAGGTATTTAATCTCTTCTTCATTTAACCTGGGCAACTTATATTTTTGTAAATATTCATCCATTTAACTTAGATTATCAAATTTATTGGCATAGAGTTGGGCAAAATAATTTTGAATTATTACTTTAATTTCCTCCTCATTGGTGGCAAGTTCACCTTTTTCATTTATGATACTAGCCATTTGGTTTTCTTCTTTCTTTTTTTAAATCAAATTGACCAGAGGCTCATCAATTTTATTGGTTTTTTCATAATACCAACTTTTGGTTTTATTTATTAATTCAATAGATGTTTTGCTTTCGATTTTATTAATTTCTCCTTTAATTTTTAGAATTTCTTATTCAGTATTTAATTGGGGATTTTTGATTTGTTCTTCCTCTAATGTTTTTAGTTGATTGATTTCCTCTCTCTCCAATTTATTCATGTAAGCATTTAGAGCTATAATATATCCCCTGAGAGTCGCTTTAAATGAATCCCATAGGTTTGGGTATGTTGTTTCATTATTATCATTATCTACAATAAAATGGTTAATTCTTTCTATAATTTGTTTTTTGGTCCACTCATTTTTTAAAATGAGGTTATTCAGTTTCCAATTTGTTCTGGGTCTATATCTCCTTGGCCCAGTATTGTATATGACTTTTATTGCATTGTGGTCTGAGAAAGATGTATTCACTATTTCTGCCTTTCTGCAGTTGATGATTAGGTTTTTATGTCCTAGTACATGGTCAATTTTTGTATAAGTTCCATGTACTGCAGAGAAAAAGGTATATTCCTTTCTATCCCCATTCAGTTTCCTCCACAATTCTACCATATCTAATTTTTCTAACAATCTATTTACCTCCTTAACTTCTTTCTTGTTTATTTTGTGATTCGATTTATCTAGGTCTGATAGCTGGAGGTTGAGGTCTCCCACTAGTAGAGTGTTGCAGTCTATGTCTTCCTGTAGTTCTTTCAGCTTCTCCTCTAAGAATTTGAGTGCTGCCACACTGGGTGCATATATCTTCAATATTGAAATGACTTTATTGTCTATGGTACCTTTTAGGAGGATAAAGTTTCCTTCCTTATCTCTTTTAATGCTATCTATTTTTGCTGCTGCTTTGTCTGAGATAAGGATTGCTACCCCTGCTTTTTTTACTTCAGCTGAGGCAAAATGTATTTTGCTCTAACCTTTTACCTTTACTCTATATGTATCTCTCTGCTTCAAATGAGTTTCTTGTAAGTAGCATATTGTAGGATTCTGGTTTTTAATCCACTCTGCTATTTGCTAATATTTTAAGGGAGAGTTCATCCTATTCACATTCAAGGTTATGATTACTAATTCTTTATTGCCCTCCATGCTATCTTCCCTCTGTTTATATTTTCTCCCCTTTCTCCCCCTTTATCCATATTCCCCAGTATTTGTTTCTGAATACCACCCCCTTCAGTGTGTTTGCCCTCCTATATCACACCCTCCCCTTTCTTTCCCCTTTCCCTTTTTCCCTTCCCTTCCTTGTGTTATTTTCCCTTTTTTCCCCCACTCCCCTTCCCTTTCTCCATCCCCCCTCCCCTTTTCCCCTTTTAATACTTGAAAGGTTAGGTGTTTTATAAGTTAACTGAGTATGTGTAGGTTGACTTTAAGCCAAGTCTGATGAGAAGAAGATTCAGGTGTTTCCTCATCTGCTCCCTTCTTCCCCTCTATTACCATAGGTTTTCTGTACCTCTTAGTGTAATGAGATTTACCCCATTCAGTCTCCTCCCTCCTCCAGTCTCTTTCCTGTCCCCCCTTTTAAGGAGGAAGTGTTTTTTAGATCATTCTATCTAACTCATAGAAAATTCTGAGTGTCTGTCCCTTATAGTTCAGTATATTCTATCGAATAGAGTCAAAATTCATGAGAGTTATTAGACTCTTTCTCCCAAGTGGGGTTAAAGCCAGTTACATCTCTTTAGATAGCAGTCTCATGGATAGGTCATGAATGTCCATCATTTCTGGCTAGGTATATTCTCTCTGTTAGGGTTACAATTCTCAAGATTTATGAGAATCTTTTCCCCCCATCCTGGGATATAGCCAGTTTCAACTTAACTGGATTGCATTTTTTCCCTTTTACCGCCCCCCCTTTTTTTTACCTTTTCATGTGTCTCTTGAACCTCCTGTTTGATGTCCAAATTTTCTGTTTAGCTCTGATCTTTTCATCAGAAATTTTTGGAATTCTTCCATTTCGTTAAATGTCCATCTTTTTCCCTGGAAAAGAAGGCTCAGCTTTGCGGGAAAGTAGATTCTTGGCTGCATCCCAAGCTCCCTTGCTCTTTGAAATATCTCATTCCAGGCCCTTTGATCCCTTAATGTTGACGCATCCAGGTCCTTCATGATCCTTACTGTGGCTCCTTGATATTTAAATTGTTTCTTTCTGGCTGCTTGCAGGATTTTCTCTTTTATCTGATAGTTCTGAAGTCTGGCCACAACATTCCTTGGTGTTTTCATTTTAGGATCTTTTTCTGGTGGGGATCAATGTACTCTTTCAATAAGTACGTTGACCTCTGATTCCATGATATCAGGGCAGTTTTCCATCACTAGATCCTGTAATATTAATTCCAGGATTTTTTTCTCTTCAATGTTTTCAGGAAGTCCTATAATTTTCAGTTTGTCCCTCCTCGATCTATTCTCAAGGTCAATGGTTTTGTTGATGAGGTATTTTACACTTGCTTCTATTTTTTCTATTTTTTGATTTTGTTTAACTGACTCTTGCTGTCTCGTGGAGTCATTGGTTTCTGTAGACTCCATTCTTTTTTGGGGGGAGGAGTTTTCTTCATTAACCTTTTGCAATTCCTTTTCCAATTGATCAATTGCACTTTTGAAAGAGCTTTCCATTTGACCAATTGAGGTTTTGAGAGAATTCATTTCTTTTTGCATTTGCCTATTTGTAGATCTGAGAGAATTATTCTCATTTTGTATTTGTCCAATTGAGGATCTGAGAGATTTATTCTCATTTTTTATTGGTCCAATTGATGCTGTGAGAGATTTATTCTCATTTTGTAATTGTCCAATTGATGATCTGAGAGATTTATTCTCCTTTTGTATTTGTACAATTGTACTTTCTAAGGTTTTGTTTTCTTGTTGCAAGGTATTAATTGTCTGTCCCAAATTTTTAAGCTCCTTCCTTATTTCTTCAAGGAAGTCTTTCTGTGCTGAAGACCAGATTGTATTCTCCTCAGAGGTTCCAGGTCTCTCTGAGTTAGTGTCTTTCCCTTCCAAGAATTTTTCTATGGCTCCACCTTTCCACTGACCCTTCTTCATTTTGCTAAGATCTGAGTTGGGGAGGGGCTGGTTCACAGGGACTTGGGATCGCTAAAGGCTTTACTCACTGAGTGCAGTTTCTCTGGCTGGCCAGTAGGAGGTATCGGTTGCTTTCTCTGGAGTGTCTGTGACCTTGATTAAGGCCTTCTCCCTTTGCTTGAAGGGAGGAGTTGGAGCTATTGAATTCTTTTGCCTTCAATCAATGGTGGGCTTTACTTTGGCCTGAGGTCATTCCTCAGCTGGTCTGGTTCTTCTGCTCACACACCTGGGCCTGAGGCAGAAGTAGTTTGCATTTGTTTATTTGGGAGGAAGTCTGAGTTGTAATGGGACAGTGTTCCTCAGACCAGAGGAGCCCAGGGATGTTGTGTCCACAGCTCTCCTGCACCAGAACTCTGCCCCCAGCCTTGTCCTCAAGCTCCTGGGTGACAGCCCCAACAGCAGTGCCTCTACTCCCTAGTTGACTCAAGCCCCCGCCTTCTAGCCCCACCGTTGATATAGTAGGTCCAGCTCTGGGCCCTCAGACTCCTGGTTCCAATTCAGCTGTTAATCTGGTTGATCTGGGACTGATCCTCCCTCTGACTCACCCGCCCAAATTCAGCCAAAGCTGCTGCTGGAGATAAATCCTGAGATAGATGTTCTTTCTCCTAGCTTTTCTTTCTGGGTTTTGTAGGTCAGAATTCTTTTAAGAGGTTTGTTTCATGTGATAGATGGGGAAGAGATCAGGAGACTTTAGCACTGTGCCTGTCTTCTCTCCACCATCTTGGCCAGAAGTCAGGAGTAATCTTTCTAGTAACTCAGTGTGGTAGGATTTTAAAATACATTATTTGGATAATTGTTTTAATTCTATATTTCCTACTGGACTGTAGGGTAGAAGACAGTGGTAAAATTGTTGATCAGTCCTATTTTGGATTGCTTGGGAACCAAATTGTTCTTCTGAGAGTCCTCACATTCAAGTATTCAGCCAACTGACATATTGATTGTCTGGCACTATACAAAGTCCTGGACATACAAAAAAAGTGTAAAAGACATTCTCTGCCCTCAAGGACCTTACATCCAATGGGAGAGACTACAAACAAACAATTACAACCAAGACAGAGCAAACTAGAGATCATCAGTAGAAAGAAGGCATCAGAATTAAGGGAGACTGAGAAAGTCTTCTTATAGAAGGTAAGATATTTATGAGATTTGAAGGAAGCCAGAGGAAGCAGAAGGCAGAAATGAAGAGGGATATAAAATGTGTGGAAGATAAAAGAATAGAAAGGGAGAAAGAGGGCAGGTTATGAAGGACCTTGGATAGCAAAGAGAAGATTTTATTTTTCAGAGGGTTTTGAGGATGGAGGAGAGATGAGTGTGTTTAGGGGCATTAGGGAAACCTCCAATGGACATTAAAAATTAATAAGAGTTTGGATAATAAGATCCCTATTCTCTCCTGAAGGTTCTCCTTTACTGAAGAAGACAGAACAAAATGAAGAGACATGTGCATAGGGGGCTTTACCTTGACAAGGAATAGTTATATTATATTCAAAGTGAAGGAGAAAGTGACAAAATATAACTTTGTAATGAAGATGAGATGGAAAGAGAGGGAGGTGTCAACAAATGACTTCAATGTTTTTCAGTTAAATATAAGGCAAAAATTTTCACCTGAGAAGGAAGGAGGGTGAGGAAGCCATGAAAGGAATGTGGTAAATGGAATGATGAGTTATTTGGGGAGGGGGAAGAACATAAAATTATTGCTTTGTCACAGTGAAGGTGCAATTGAGATTATGCATCACTCTTTGTGGTAGACCCACTGGATGTAATTTAACCATGTATAGAATCATAATTAACAGGAGTGGTGGGACTAGCACCTTCCAATGGTCTCCATGTTCAAACCCTCTCTGGTAATATATTAAAGAGCATTTAAAACAGAGGCTCCTGATTGGTTCCTTTGTCTCTGTGATTGTGGGGGGGGGGTAAGTGAGGACTAGGAAAAGGAAGATAGTATGTCAAAGAAGATCAGTGACTGAGACAGGAAGAGCTATCCTTTCAGGAGGCTTAAAAGAAGTGAAAGTCTCCAGCTTCCTCTTTTTTAAACAAAATGGGACCCTTCAAGTCTTCCCTTTGAGTTCTAGTGAAGAGGGAAATTTCCCTCCCCTTCTGCTCCCTAGCAGTAGCAATGGTGACTTTTCCTAGTAGTCATCAATACTCTTTGGTGCACACTTCCTTCACATCATCTGCACACCATCTCAAAGACTGAAGGTTGAACCAAAGGGCCTCTATCCAGGCAAACCCTTTAGCTTGCCTAGAGGGGCCAAAGCAAATATGTCCTAGAAAGTGGATTAAGCATGGGGTTCATCTAGGGGAAGACTCAACTTCATTACTAATACAAAGAATCACAAAATCAGAAAAATAAGAGTTGGGAAAGGACTAGGAAGCTAGCAGTTCAACTTGGATCAAACCAAGAATTCCTTTTACATTATATCCAAAAAAATGATAGTTAAGTATTTACACAAGGACCTTCACTAAGGGAGGTATCATTCTCCAAGTTGTCAAATGAATTTATATGTAGAATCCACCCAAGGAAAGAGACCCTAGGTAGAGAAAGACTGCTCTTTGGGAGTCAGGAAGAGTCAACTCATTCTGGACCTTTGTGTCCATAACTTGCTAGGAAGCACTGTAGGATTTGACATGGGCTTTATTCTGATCACAGTGGCAATGCATCCAAAGTTTCAGAGCATGATTCAGAATCTGAATAGACTATTTTCAACTCTATATATGTTCACCAAGTGCTACCATCAGAAGAGAGTTGGGGAAAAAATACCTTTTTGACCCCACTTGTCAGAAGACCTTGACTGTCTCTGATGGTCTCTTTAGTTGCAGCAGCTGCAGCTAAGACTCCAAGTGAAAGGGCTCCCTGTGTTAACTTAACCAGATCGTGGTCACAGCCATCTAAACCAGTTTGCTAAATCACCGTTTTCTTCTTCCTCGTGTATATCTGGGCATAGGAGAACAATCTCATTAATGCAAACCAACAGGGCAGATGTAATCTTCCTGCTTAAACAGCAGGCTCACCAGCCCAGGCTCATGTCTGTCATTACATAAACATTCTTTCCTACTCTTCCATTCTGCCTTTTTTGCTGGCTCTCCTGGACTTCCATTGTAGTCTGAGTTGGCCTTCATTCTCTCTGTAGCTTTATGCAGACCCAAGGGGGTGGGAGAGATCATTACGTAAACTGCAATTAGAATTCCTTATAACAACCTTGCCATCCCAAACCACCCTCCTCAGCCATCCATCCACCCACCCCTCTGCTGGCTGACCAGTCAATCAAATGATCTTTCCAGAATGAATCAATGTCCCAGCTCTGCATCTAATAACCAAACAGAAAGATTGAATCCATTTCTTCTAGGATTTGTAATTCTGAGCTCTAGATGAATTATGCTCGTGGCAGAGAGGTGACTATGCTGTTCTCAGACTGCTGGGCCTCATCATAAGCCTCTTTGCCTTAAAATCTTGACCATCTTTCAAATCAAGCTTCCATAATAAGAAATGGACAGTATGTATAAATACAACTGAGGCCAGAAGAACAGGCGGCCCTTTCTCACCTGTTGTTTGAAGAGTAGTTTTTCTAAATGTCTTGACAGTTCTTCTTGATAGTAAAATATTCGATTGTTCTTCTCAACTTTGGAAGCCACTGACTCTAGCTTTTGGAGCAGTGTCTTATCCCCATCCTCCAGCTTCTTCTCACTGGAAGACTTCTCCCTGTCTAGATAAATCTTCCTGATTCCAAGCCCAGTGCTGTATCTAATGTCCCACCTACCTGCCCTGTGAGAGGAGATAAGTATTAAAATAAGGAGACCACCCAGAGAAATTCCAATAAACCCAATCCACATATTTTTTCACATAGGTTAATAAGTAGTCCTAGCAAGGGGCAACTAACTGTGAACTTTCTGGAATCCAGAAAAGCACTATGATTGCCTAAACCAGAGTTGAGATCAGAGGTTAAAGGTGGGGGTTTATCTTTTGCCTCTCTTTGTATTCCCAGCACTTAGCACAGTAACTGGTACATCATAGGTGCTTAATAAGTTCCTGTCCTGTTGTTAGACTGATGGGTAGGCATTCCCTAAATGATGGGTGTTTCCCTGAATTCCCCCCCAAAGAAACCATCCTACAAGATCCTTGATCCTAAATCTATCTAGATGTTTCTTGGATCTCCTTATCTATTTAAGCAACCTGTGCCTACTCTTGGTGGATGGAGTTTCTTCATAGACTACTTGTAAGAAAAGTAGATCTTTTTAATCATATTTTTATACTATATTTGCCTTCTTCAAGCTTGAAGAGTTTTAGTTGTAGTTTCTAGAGTTTGTTTATCTTGATCATTGCTCCACTCAAAATTCACTTTCCCTAACAGACAAGATTTAGTCCCTTTACTCTGCCTTAGAATTATAGATTCTCAGAGATGGGGGGGGGGTTTGGAGGTCAGCAGGCTAACCCCTATCATTTATGTCAACCTATAACTATAACAATCTCCTCTCCAAAAACAATAATCTAAAATTTTAATAACAATATGGCCATTTGTCCAGTTAGAAACATTTGAATTGTGCCCCAATTCTCAGGTCTAGCTAGAGAAGATTTAGTCATCTATATTTAGAGTAAGTTTATTCCAAGTCAGGTCTTCATTACTGAACAAGCATTATCATTCACTTGGTGGTAGCTACCTAAATTGTGAGCATAATTCTCTAGAGTAGAGAGATTCCCTACCAACAGTCCTGAGAGACCTGTTAAGGAAAATGTCATACACATCCTGAGAACAAACCATGGATTCTGAATGTAGAGCAAAGCATACTATGTTCACTTTTTTAAAACTTCAATTATAGTTTTCCTTTTTTTCTTAAGGTTTTTATCCCTTAATTCTAATTCCTCTTTTACCATATGACTAATATGGAATTATGTTAAACTCTATTGTACATGTACAATTTTTGCCAGTTTACCATCAGGAGGAGGGAGGAGGGGAAGGAGGGTGATAGAAAAAATGTGGAATTTATAAATTAGCAAATGAACAAATGTGGCAAGTAAATGGAAAAATTAAATAAAATTTAAGTAAAGGTTAAGAAAAAGGAAAGATCCCTACCTCCAGAGTCAAATAGACCTGAGTTCAAATGCCATCTCTGACTTTAATTACCTGTGTGATCTTGGGTAAGTCACAACCTCTTTGGGCCTCTGTTTCCTCAACCAGAAAATTAGTGGCTTAGAGTAGTCACTAAATCCCCTCCCACATCTAGATCTGTGATCATTCTGATTTATAGAGCACTTTGAAACTTTCAAAGACTTAACTCAGATATGTTATTTTATAAAGAAATGACTCAAAATTTAAATAATTTTAGATTATTTTGATTTAAAAATGGATATAAACACAGCTAGACTTCAAACTCATTTTCTTTTGACTCTAAAACCAATGTTCTTTGTGTTGAACCTTGCTATCCCTGGAAAGACAGGTTTTAGGGGCCTGCTTTGCTGATTCAGTCCTACCTCAGTGAGGCATGTCACCCTGGGGAATTCCTCAGTCTCTACAAAGCATTCCTAATGAAGCCAAAGGGCAGAAAGGTGGTACAGTGGATAGAGCCCTAAAATCAAGAAGATTCATTTTCATGAATTCAGTGGCCTCAACTATTTACTAGCTATGTGACCCTAGACAAGTCATTTAACCCTGTTTGCCTCAGTTCCTTCATTTATAAAAATGAGCTGGAGCGGGAAATGACAAACCATTCCAATATCTCTGCCAAGAAGATTCCAAATGGCATCACAAAAAGTCAGACATGACAGAACAACAAAACAAAGCAAATTTGAATTTATTAAATAATGACAACTGCAAATACCTTAAAGTAAAGATTCTTCACTGGGGTCTTTGAAGTTACTTTTAAAAATATTTTTATAGTTGCATTTCAGTATAATTAGTTCCTTTGAAAAGGCTATATATTTTATTTTATGTATCTAAAACATTCTTCTAAATCCACAGGCTTCATCAGTTAATTCAAAGAATGCCTAACAAACAAGAACCCTTGGGACCAATGTAGAAGACTGAAAATGTGTGGGAAAGGTTATTTGTTGTGTTGTTTTTGTTTCTTCCCCTTATCCATTTTCATGCCTTGTTTTCTGTCATGAGGAGGTTCAACCTATCCATGCTACTCTGCTACAGTGATAAACTCCAAAGAGAAAATAGCTATATATTTGAGTTGAACAGACACCCAGCTCCTTCTTGACATTTATTATCCCAAGTCCAGGGCTTGGTTTCTATCAAGAAGTAGTACAGAGCAAGTAGGTAGTGCAATAGTGCACCAGCCCCAGAGTCAGGAGGACCAGAGTTCAAATCTGACCTCAGACACTTAATACTTACTTAGCTGTGTGCCCTTGGTCAAGTCACTTAACCCCATTGCCTTGCAAAAGACAACAAAAAAATTTAGTCCAGGATACTTTGCTTATTGTAAGAGTAAACACAATCCCCCTCCCCCCACAAAAATTAAAAAAACCTCATGAGAAAGTGAATAAGAGAAAAAAAATGTGTTTTAGTCTGTGTTCTGATACCATCAGCTCCGACCCTGGGGCCAGGAGGCCCCAAGCCCACATTCAACCCCAGAGACCCAGCAACCATCCAGCCCCATGGTCTCAGCAAGGCCACCCAAATCCCACCACTTTGCAAAAAGTAAAAAAGTAAATGTATTATATCTGACTTTCATCTCCCATGACCTACCCTCTACACTGCCCTCCCCCTGTTCCTTTTCTCCCATCCCCTTTCTCTCCTTTTTCCTCTAGATTTCTATACCCTATTAAGTATGTGTGTTATTTCCTCTCTGAGTCATTTCTGATGAAAATGAAAGCTCCTTTATTCCCCTCACCTTCCCTCCTTCCATACCATTGCAAAAGCCATTGAGGATACTCTTCTTATATTGGTAATAGTAGAGTAGGCATAATCAGAAGCCAGCATCTGGATAGTGTATATTGAGAACAGAGTTCCAGTTTGTAGGAAATGAAGCAGTAACATAATTCGAGTTACCGACTTGCATTGAAAGCAGTGGTGTGACTCAAGGTATATAAAATAATGATACAAGTGAATGGTTGAGTGTGCCAAGTATAACTTTCTATCACATTTGGAGCATCTCTGGTGATATCTCTGGGTAAAGTGGGAGGGGGGAAGGAGAGATTTGAAGATGCTTTGTAGAACAAATTCCAATTTCTAGAACATGGAGACTGAGAATTATGGCAGCACATGGAGACAAACTGAGACGGGAGATGCCAATGGTCCCAGAATTTGAAGCATGTTTAGCATCAGTGGGAATAGGCATGGGCACAGATCCGTGACACCCAACATGGATAGGATGGCTGTGGGTGCCACACAAAAAGAAATCCCAGAAGTAACTAGAGGCAGAACCAAGTTTAGCTTATTTTTCAGTAAGGTCCTGAGATTTCTAGGACAATGTTCTTGTCCCAAATCTCAGGACATGCAAATGAAAGTCATTTTGATAAGGGGTATATGCATGAAATCCCCCCAGCAATCCAGAGAATAAGTTCCAATTCTTTGCCCTGTGTAGGGCTATAAAGGAAACCAGTTTACCTCAGAGAGCTTCACTGTCCTCTCCAAAGCAATTGCCTGAATGAAATGAGCTAGCTTCATCAATTCAGTGATGTGAATCCCTAATAGAAGAGTGAGAGCTCTGTTGCATTAGACTGTTGAATAATGGAAGCTCACATGGGGGGGGGGTGGAGATCAGCTATTAAACTAGACCTTGAAATCTATTTTACAAAAGGGTGCAAGGTTTGGACTTATATGGAAGGTATAGCTGGAGAAATACAGCTGCCCAGCTGGGGGGGGGGGGGGGACCCATCCTGATCCAACTACTGAGAATCTGAATGATTTAAGTTGTATCGAGAACTAGTCAGGATGGGGAAAGAGACCTACAGCTTAGAATCCATCATTACAGGGCATCCATATGATTTTGGTGCCCTTTAAATGTATGGATACCGAAGCCCCCCAGAGACCTCAAGCAGTAACATATCTGCTTGCATTCTTGAACAAACCCCCGGGGGGGGGGGGGCAGTCAAAGATGATCAGTGAAGAACCATTCTCCCAGGCCATGTAGCCTGTGGTGGCTGTGCCATGAAAAAATGATGCCTTCACTTCATTAAAGGCTCGTCACTCTTCCTCCGACAACGACTTGAAAAGAGCAATCCTTAAGCAGATTATAACTCCAAAGGGACACTAGGGGCATGAACAATCATGGACTGAACTTTCAGAGGATGGGGGGGGGGGAGGAGGAATGTAACCCTCCTCATTCATGCTAATCAGCTGCTGATTCTCACAATGGAATTAAAGTGGAAAATTCTCTTCCCTGCTCACAAGTTCCTTTTGGTCTTGGCCCATCTTGCAGAGAAGACAGTGATGCCATTTTCATGTCTGGCTTTGACCTGAGGGAATTCAACATTCTGTCTGGTCCCCTGGTTCCAGACAAGATTTCACCTTGGTTTTCAAAATCCTCCATGATCTGACCCTACCCTTGCAGTCTAGTTTTTGCTCCCTCATATCCTTAACCCCAAATAGACATCCTCCTCCTGTAGCATGTTTATTCTTATCTCAGGGTCTTAGCTTATTCTGGACCCATGATTGTAACATTTTTCTCCCCTTCTGTTTATCTAAAATCTAGGGATATGTTGGAGACAGATTGAATTGGCTCCCCAGTTGATTATTATATTTTCAGTGTGAGCATTTTCACCTTAGAAATCAGCAAACATTATAAATCAGGGTTTGATTTGTTGTTCTTTGATAGTCTAAGAAAGTGACATAGAAAGAAAATGTAAATAATGCAGATTAAACTTAAAAGTGTGTCATGGGAACATTTTTTTTTCCCTTAGATTGTTGTTCAGTAATTTCAATCATGTCTAACTCTTCACAACCCCATCTGGGATTTCTTGGCAATGATACTAGAGTGGTTTACTATTTCCTTCTTCAGCTCACTTTACAGAGGAGAAAACTGAGGCAAACAGGGTTTGCCCAGGGTCACACTTGTCTGAGGCAAGATAGGAACACACACAAAGAAGAGTGAGCTCTTTTGACTCCTAACCTGGTCCTCTCTCCACTGTGCCGCTAGCTGCCCCATCTTCCCCCCTTAGAGTTAGTTGTTAAATATTAATTTGCATACCACTATTAATCTTACCCATTCTTCAAGACTTAGTTCAAATGCCAGAATTTCCATGAAACCTTCCTTGACTGATCTGTGACACTGATTTTTTTCACTTGCCAAATTCCTTACAATCAGAAAAGTTGGGTCAATGCAAGAACAAAGTACTGGAGTCAGGAGACCTAGGATTGAATTGTAACTTTGTCACTACCTGTGTGATGATAGAAGAATGCTTATTCTATCTACCTCACAGGGATGTTCTGAAGAAAGTATTTGGTATACCTTAAAGCCCTAAAGATAAATTGATCATTATTATTATAAGAAATGATGACTATGATAAAGACAGAAAAGCATAGGAAAATTTGTAGGAACTGATGCAAAACAGAACCAGACAAATGCACAATAACTAGAACAGCACAAATTTAGGCAAGAATCACAATGCATTCTAATCTAAATGCAATGAAATTATAATGACCATTTTTCCCAAAGAAGAGATGCAGAATATATCTGTACCCTCTTTTTGCAGAAGTAGGGGATCTATGGATATGGAATACAAGGTCAGACTTTTCTAATATATCAATTAGTTTTGATAATCTATGTCCCCTCTTTATTCTTTGTTATAAGAAATATGAGAGCTGGAAATGAATGGCAATATTAGTAAATGTGGATGATTTAAGAACAAAAGCTATCAATAACTTTTTTCTTAAATTTTAATTTGTCTCTCTACTTGGATTGCTCACTCCCTTGAAGGCAAGAGATATAACTTTGATATTTGTGTTTAAGAAACACACACTGTAAGGAAAGGTTCATATTCAATACCTAATTGGTACACAACCAATTGCCTTCACTAGAATCCACTTTCCAATTCATAATCATATCCCTGAATGAAAGCATTACTGACCACCCTCCCACCCCCACTCGGATTCTTCCTTCTCCCTGAAACCTCTCCTGATAACCCTATTTAGGAGTAAATGCAATCCACCCCTTCCCTCCTTGCTTGATCCCTCCCATGTAATTAGCACATTAATTGCCTATGTCATAGATATTTGTATCCTCTTTATCCTTATTCTAGAACAGAAATAAACCATTTTCATCTTTAAACTGTGTGAGAGTTAGAGTGTATCAGGAAGTCCTGAGTTCAAATCACATATTACACACTAACTAGCTATGTGACCCTGGACAAATCACTTAAATTTAATTTCCCTCAGTGTCCCAACTATAAAATGGGAATAATAGTTCTTACCTCAAAGGGTTTTTGTGAAAATCAAATGAGAAATTTATAGAAAAAGTCTGATATTAGCCCAATGTCTGGAACATAGAAGGTACTATATAAATGTTAGTTATTGTTATTATTATTATTATTATCATCATCATCATCATTATCACCATCATCATTATCATCATCATCATCATCATCATCATCATCATTAGATAGTAGGTAGCTTGGTAGATAGACCATTGGACTTAGAATTGAGAAGACCTGAGTTTGGATCCTTCCTCACATGTTTACTTGAAGTGTGAATCTGAGAAAAGATTTCTCAAGGTTCTTAGCTTCAGCTTCCTTATCTTTAAAATAGGACATTGATAATAATACCTTCTTCAAAAGTTGTTGTGAATACTAAATGAGAATGGAATAATAAAATGAAAAAGTTTTACCAACCTAGAAATGTTACATAAATCTATCTAGTATTAATGTTTTGAATTAAATGGTTTAATATCTATGCATCCAGTGGAAAGTCATTCCTATGCTGGGACCTACAATCTACCTCTATCATGGCTAGATAATACTAACCCTTTTAGCACTTGTCTCATAGTATCATTGAATTTTTGAATGAATGAAACCTCCTTCAAAAGTCTATACCTTATCTACCCAGTTTGAAATGCAATTTTTTGTTTCTTAATGTTCTTTAAAGGCAGAAATTATGTTGTTTTACTCTTTTACCTCCCCAAGGCCAAGTACTGTGCCTTGTATCTAGTAGACATTTAAGAAATACTGTTTGAATTGAAACCCATCTCACCTAATTCCGTAACTGTATATTTGGGGAAACTGAGACCTGGAGAAACCATAGACACAGAATGAGTTAGGAGAACTGACATTAACATCCTTGATTCACTCATAAGCCTACTAGCTTTGTTCATTCCTCTTCTGAAGAGGAGTTTACAGAACTTGGAAAAAGTTCAGAGAAGTAGCAGGCATGATTAAAAGGTTGGAGAAGAAGACTAAAGGCTCTGAGTTATTCTCCCTGCAGGAAGGAGGTATATAGATTAATCCTACCCTGTTGTCTCAGGATTCATCTTCCCAGCTTGACTTTCAGTGTGCTCTGCATCCTCATCTTTGGAATATTTGTATTGCTTCAATTCTTTTGGGACTTGCCAAAAGACTCATCCTTTAGAAAGGGCCAGTTTTTTATACTTTATTATCCTTCCATTTTCCCTTTATCCCTTTATCCCCTCTCCTTACATTATTCCCTTTATCACCTGGCTTCCTTTCTCCCTTCTTCCCTCTTCCCTATTCTTCTTGCCTCTCATGACTTCCTTGTCGCTTCCTCGAGTTTCTCTGCCCCATAGACTGTTCCCCTTCTCCTTCCTTTCAATCCTCTTTCTCCCTTCTTTTTTTCTTTTACCCCTCCCTTCTCCCTCTTATCTTCAATATTCCATCTCTTACCTATGTACATTCACAAAGCTATATATCCCCCATGCCTCCAATATATTCCCTCCTTAATTCGGTCTCATGTCTTTTCAGGCTCAGTTCAGGTACCAATTATTCATGACCTCTACCACCAGTTCCTAGCATTCTTTCCATTCCCAAATTTCCTTGCACTTACTTCTCTCTGTATACTCCTAGAAGAATGATGATGATGATGTTGATATTTATCCTTCATGATCAAAGCCAACCATGTTGTCATATACATGATAACATAACTTGTATGATTATGTTTATGATAGTGAGGAGAGTGTTGTGCAATGACATCTTTCTCACTTGCCTTTTCCAAAACCATCTGATTGGTTCGATTGGTAGGAAACAGGACTATTGATGGTGATCTGAATGCTGTATGAGGCTCTTGACCTTTGAATTGGTTTCTCTTCCTCCCATATCAGCATGACAGCATGGCACACTATCAATGTAAGCTCTTTGAGAGCAGATATTATTTCATTTGTCTTTGTATTCCCAGGACCTAATACAGTTCCTTGAACATAGATATTATGTAATAAACAATAATTTAATTTAATTCCTTTTCTCCATCCTTCCTTTCCCCTTTTCTCTTTTCTTTTCTTCTTTCCCTCCTTTCTTCCTTCCTTCCTTCTTCCCTTCCTTCCTTCTACCCTTTTTTCCTTCCTTCTTTCTTTTCTTGTCTTTCTTCTTCTTTTCTCCATTCTTTCCTTCCTTCTACCTTATTTGTTGGTGCTATTGTCATTTCAGTTGTATCTGTGACCCCATTTCAGGTTTTCTTGGCAAAGATACTGAAGTGGTTCATAGTTTCCTTCTCCAATTCATTTTACAGATCAGGAAACTAAGGCAAATAGGGTTAAAGGACCTGCCCAGGGTCACATAGTCAGTATGTTTGTGAGACCATATCTGAACTCAAGATGAGTCTGGCTGACTCCAGACCCAGTATTCTATCTAAGGCACCACCTAGCTACCTCATGATGTGCAATAAAGATGCTAAATGAAATGGAAATGAACCCTTGTTCCAGTAGCTGCCCCTCCTGCTCCCAATATCATCCATCATGCTTGAATTTAACCAAGACTAAGAGTTCCCTTTGGTACCCGTTAGTTCCTTTGACTAATACGATTCCCTAGGAAATGACAATGAAGTTTCCAAGAAAGATGTCACCCACCACCTGCTGTCATTTTGCCCCCACTTGGCCTCTGGAAGGGCAGTCACAGGTGATGGCCCAGGAGCTGTTTGGGACTGACTGCCACATATCTTTCCGATGCCCAAAGCAAGAGTAAGAAGTATAAGAGAAACACTTTGTAAAAAGAGAGTGTCCTAGAACAAGGAGCATTCGGGCATGAAGGGATGAGCTGTGTTCCTGTCTCACAAAATAAGAGAAAGATGACAGCGACGCAAAAGGGATGGAGAGCATGTCAGCTCCAGAGATATGGGTTCCTCTCCTCAACCAAAAAGGAATAAAGTCTGTTATCCTTGAATTGGAAACAATTTCTGCTCCCAAAAGAAAATTAATTTGCTCTCCATGTCACTTGGTCTCACTCAATCTCTGTTTTCCTATCTGCAAAATGAGCAATTTGGAAGAGAAGCTTCCTAAGTCTCCTTCTCATGTATTAAGAACTTGGAAACACAAGAATTCTATTAGAATCTATCACTGCTCCTTAGAATCTCTGTGACCTGAAGCAAGGGTCTCTACCTCCTTGAACCTCATCATCTTCATTTGAAAAATAAGGAATTTAGATCTGGCCTCTCAGGTCTTTTCCAGCTTCAGATTTATAATCCAGTGATTTCTTTGGAAGCAGTAATGTTAACAACCCTCTTAGCCCTGGCCATCTGAATTATAGTGTCTTTCCCTATGTTAATTATTTCTTGTTTATACTCCATATAGTTTGCACATATTTACTTACTTGTCTCTCTCATTAGATTGTGAGCTCTTTGAGGGCAAAGACTATCTTTTGCCCTTTTTTGTTTCCCTGGTATCTGGCACATGGTGTCCTTTAATAAATATTTACTGACTGACTAAAATCCCTTCCAACTCTGACATCTTGGTTCTTAGGACTCTTACAGTAGTACTAACTTGCTATTGTCCTAAGAAATATCCCAATTCTAATTGTTTGTGATTCATTTTTTCCTGATACAGAATTTTGAATTCATTTCCATTCAATCTAACACATCTCCTGAGCTCCTACTGGGTACCCAATCCAATATCAGACCAGGATGAAGAGTAGACCAGACAGAGAAGGAAACCCTTAAGGAGCTCCCAATCTTCCTGGAAAGAAGATATTGGAAAAAGCTTGAGATTTCATCAGTGTGAGACCTCCATTCACAAATGCAGATTATAACCCTGTCATGCTTTAATATACTTTTTCATGAGTTGTTGCAGCAAAAAATAAAAAATCTGTCCCCTGGTGTCCAACTCTCTGGCAGTGAGCTTCTCCATGCTTAGGTAAGCTGGACCTTGGAAGGCTGTAGCACATAATCCATCACTTAGCCTGTATTCAAAGTCTTTCTAGCTTATAACACCTGTCAGTGTTTTTTCTCCATTGGCAGAGATTTTGAATACCAGGGTCACCTCCATTTCTTGATGGGGCATCAGAGGAAGACTTGAGAAGAAGAGAAGATAATTAGAGAATAATATAAGAGATTTTAGAATAGGTCTCCCCAAATAGTACATCATGTTGTTAACCATGCACTTAGCAGCTACTGTCACTCTCTCCACCTACCTACTACCCCTGCACCTGGTCAGTGGGTAGTTCCAGAAGGGAGGGGGTGTGGTTATAAAAGGTTATCCTGCTTAGCTTTTCATCCAATTAGCTCCAATCAGTTTTTGCTAGTATCCTAGAACTGATGGGGTCTTCCTGGTACAGTTGCTTTGAAACAACTAAAGGGATAGGGTCAAGAAGAGTCATTAGCAACTTACATGCCTACCTATCAGGGTGAAGGATGCCAGGACCAAGGATAGCATTCAAAGATGGCCACAGTTTATCTACGCCAGTCATTTGTTGGCTTAGATACTGAAGGAAGGTGTCAGATTGACAACCACTAGAGAGAGCCTACCATTCTTTAGACCAATATTTCTAGCTGTCCATAGGCTAGTTCTTCATTAATGTCCCATCAGGAGCTCAAATTTAACCATATCTAAAATCTAGTTTTTCATATTTTCTCTCTCAATCTGACCTTTCTTCTGATTTCATAGTTGTATCTATTTGTTGTGATTGTTGTTCAGTCATGTTCAACTCATTGTGATTCTAATTGGAATTTTCTGGTAGTGATACTGGACTTGTTTGCTATTTCCTTCTACAGCTAATTTTATAGATGAGGAAAGTAAGGCAAACAAGATTAAGTGACTCACCTAAATTAGGGTCACACAGCTAGTAAGTGTTTGAGGTGAGCTTCAAACTCAAGGAGATGAGTCCTTTTGACTACAGGCCTGGCAGTCTATCCACTGTGCCACCTTGCTGCCCTAGTTCTGCTTGTGTATCCCAAAGTCTCTAACAGTCATAACTTCAAGGTTATCTTTTATGATATTCTTTCTCTTAAACCACAATCCAATCTGTTATGAAGTTATTGTATCATAAGACATTAGTCTGTTAGGTTCCTCCTCCATAGGAAATATCTCTTCAGTCCATCCCCAAGTTTCTAATCCCACTGTCATCATCTTAGAACACACCTCTATAACCTCCTACCTGGATAATTACAATAGGTTTGCTCTGTATCTTTCATGCCCCATCAGATCAGTCTTCCTTATGTTCAGATCTAGTCAGTGTTGCTCAGTCTCCTAAGCAAAATTCAAAGTCCTCAACTTGGTTTTGGAGATCATCCTAAATATCAGTCTAACTTTCCAACTTTAGTTTCCACAACTGTAAAACTGAACTGAATGATCTATTATCTATTATTTATTTTGCATTCTATTTGTATATTGTGGACTTCTCCTTCTAGACAGTAAGCTCTATGAGGACAGAGCAAGGACTCATCATTATCTCCCCATCAGGAGCCAGCATAGGATTCTGCAGGAAGGAATGACTAAAGGCTGAACTTGTGATTTCATTGGCAGAGGGAACTCCCCAGTGAGAAAGTGTTCTCTACCAATGTGGGCTGGCACATTTTCTACAGTTTAGTCTTAAGAGAACAATTTCCTAGAGCATTAAGGGTCACACAGCCTGTATGTTTCAGAGGCTTTAAGGTTTACTCTCTATCCACTATATCATATAGGTTTAACATATGGTTGCTTAATTGAGTTGAAGAGAACAATGGAAATGGGAAAGATCAAAGAAGAATGAGGACATATTATTAGACTACATCTACAAGAAATGAAAAGGATTTCTGAAACACACCAACAACTGACAAAGTTAGGGTCAATGCAAGAATTATTAAGAATCAGAGCAGGGATCAAAACTCAAGCCAAGGTTCTAAAGCCTGGACAGTTGACTCAAGAACAGAACAAAAGGACTCAGAATAGTGTGTAAACTATATCTACAAAGACAGGTCTGACTCCACAGAATTACAGAATTGGAGGTGGCCTTACATGCCAAAATGTCTTTCATATAGATAGATGATGGATAGAGAGATAGACAAACAGATAGATGATAGATAGATATATAGATAGATAGATAGATAGATAGATAGATAGATAGACAGACAGACAGATAGATAGATAGATAGATAGATAGATAGATAGATAGATAGATAGATAGATGATAGATAGATAGATGATAGCTGCTCTTTTTATTATGGCAGCAAACTGAAAACTAAGAGAGTACCCATCTGTTGAGGAATAGCTGACCAGATTATAGTATTTTAATGTCATGTAATAGTATTGCACCACAGGGAAGGATGAAAAGGGCTGTTTCAGAAACTTAAGAAGCTTGTCAGTGGGGTCAAGCTTTAGATAAACCACTGGAGCTGCAATCCTGAAGATCTGACTTCAAATCTGACTCTGAAAACTTCTTAGTTATATGGCCATGGGGAATTCTCTGAACTTTTGTCTGCCTTAGTTTTTTTTTTTTAATCTGTAAAATGGGAATAACAACAATATCTACTTCCTGGAGTTATTGTGAATTTCAAATGAGATAATATTTCTAAAGTTCTTTGTTAATCATATGGTGTTTCATAAATGGAAGTTATTATTATAATGAAGATTTGTAAGAACTGATATATAGTGAAATGAGCAAAACCAGAAAAATGAATACAATAACAAAAGTGTAAAGGCAAACACTTTAGAAAGACTTAGGAAGTGCATTCAACTCAATGAGTTACCATGATTCCAAAGGACTCAAGGACTGCCTTATAGGGATAGACTTTTTTTTGGATATGTTTAATGCAAGAATTTGTTTTCTTAGATTGCATATTTATTGGAAGTTTCATTTTTATTTTTTTTCCAATGAGAGAGAAAAAGTGGGAAAGAGAGACAATTGATTTTTGTTCATTGAAAACAATACATTTAATTTTAAAAAGTTCATCCAATCTTCCCTAAGAAGATTATGAGCAAGGAAAGGCTCATGATGATCTGGGGCAACTCATTCTATTTTTTAGATAATTGTCAGTGTTGAGCTTGTCTTTATAGCAATCATAGATCTACCTCCCTTCAAACTCTCACTTTCATTCTTAGTTTTGTCCCCTGAGGCTATAAAGAAAACTAGTTTAACCTCCCCTCCCCTTCTACATATTAGCCCTTCAGTTATTATGCCCTTTCTTTTACCCACCCATTCCCAGTTCCCTCAATTAATCTTTATATGTCATGCAAATTAAATTAATTTTGAGGTTTGCCTCTTACCTTGCAAATTAACAAAGATAATAAAAGATAAAAATAGTCAATGTTAGTGGTACTATGGGAAAAATAGGTGCTCTATTATGCCTCTGGAACCCTGACCTAATATAATCATTTTGGAAAACAAATGAGGATTAGATGAGGTAAGTCAGTAACTGTCCATATCTTTTTTTACTCAAGTAATCTCACTAGTTGAGTACACATCCAAGAAAATCAAAGAGAAAAAGTACCATAAATATGAAATATTTAGAGTAGCACTTTTTATGATGGAAAAATGCACTGGCAATAAAATTTGTATCTATTGATAGAGGAATGGTTGGACAAACTGGGCTATATGAATAAATTGAGAAATTCTTTCACTTCAAAAATAATAAATAAGAGGATTTCAGAGAAGCTTGAGAAGATCCATATGAGTAATTCAGAGTTAAAGAAACAAAATGAGAAGAATATATGCATAACTATAAGAGAGCAAATGACCTCTGATAAGTTATGATGATCAGTCCTGGTCCCAAAGAACAGATGAGAAATATCCTTCCCTCCTCTGAGTTCAAAAATATGGAACTAGGAGTACAGAATTCTGGATAAGCTATCAAAAATGTTCACTGTGTTGGTTAATCATGTTCAGCTGTTTTTCTTTAATATAATGGAAGAGTCTATAAGTGAGGATACATTCGGTAAAGATCTGTGAGGAAAAGACTAAAATGTATCTATCAAAAAAATATTAAGGTTTACCTTGATTAAACAGGAATGTGACAAAGAAACTGGTGTGATTTGCTATTTCCTTCTCCAGCATGTTTCCATTTTTACAGATAAGAAACTGAGACAAATAGGGCTTAATTGGTTTACCCAGGATCACATAGTTAAAAAGTATCTGAGGCCAGATTTGAACTCAGATTTTCCTGACTGCAGATGGAACTCTATTCATTGCACCTAGCTGGCCAAGCATCTTTATTACCTCTAGGACAATTTAAAGACCTTCACAATCTGGTCCCAACCTTCATTCCAGTCTCATATTCTTCCTCCCATATTCTGTGATGGAGCCAAATTGGCTCTTTCTATCTTCATATCTTTTTATGCCCATTCTCCATATGGGAAATGCATTCCCTCTTACCACTTACTCCACAGTATTCCTCTCTTCCTTCCAGATGCATCCAAAGCATTTATTTCTATATGGAGCCATTTCTGATCCTCCACTCCACCCCTGACTGCTAGATAGTACAGTGGATAAAGTGCTGAATCTGTATTCAGGAAGACCTGGATTCGAATCCAGCCTTATACACTTACAAGCTATAGAACCCTGAAAAAGTAACTTAACCCCCTCAATCTCAGTTTCCTCAGTTGTAAAGGAGGAACGATAACATCACCTATCTCACAGAGTTGTAGAATCAAATGAAATAATATTTGTAAAATGCATAGCACAATGTCAAATACATAGATCAATGTTCATTGATTGATTTAGAGAATGCTCTAAACAAGAGTGATAACCCTCTTAATGGAAAAAAGGGCATAGAAACAAGAAAAATATTTAGCTAGATTTTATAAGACATTGGGATAGGGTTTGAAGGCTCATAGGGGATAATATTTTCTCTGACTAGCCTCCCTTTGGGCAGGAGGCATTTAATCCAGTGTATATCTGCACCAAAGGTAAGCCAGGAGTCTGTGTGATGAGGTCAAACCCAGTGACTATGTTTTCCCATGTTTCTTACTGACCCTCTGGTATCTTGCTAATGCCAACCATGGGCCCCATGAACCACAAGAAAGGTTAATCGTGAGGTAAATGGCATTCAAGCTGTTGCATTATCATTTGAAATTCTTTCTTGTACCATAAAAGCCTGGATGAAGAGTCTATAAAATAGGTGTGATAAGCAGAAAGAGGAAATATAAAACACCCAAAGTAGGAGAGAGGCACAAGAAACACTTGGATTTCCACAGACTGAATTCTAACCTTTGACTTGCATCCCATCCTGGTTCCTCCTGACTTGGAGAAGAAGGCATTCCTATAGAAAGCAAAAGTGTTCCCTTTGCTTAGAAATTCCCTTCCTGTTGCCTGACTTAGGCCATCCTGCTTCCCAGTGATCTTGAGAGAAGAATGGGAGAAGAGAATGGGAGTTCAAATCCAGCCTCAGACACTTGACACATGCTAGCTGTGTGGCCTTGGACAAGTCACATAACCCTGATTGCTTTGCATTCAGGGTCATCTCCAATTGGTCCTGTTTCATATGTGGTCATTGGACCTAGATGGCTCTGAAGGAGAAAGTGAGGCTGGTGACTTAGCATAGCATCCCCTCACTCAAATGCAATGCATGTACATCACCTCCCTGATGTCATGGTCATCTTTGAAAATGAGGCATAAACTTCATCCTCATTATCCTCCTCCTTTCTATGAACCATTCTCAAGTAGAACATTGTTTTTTCCTCCAGCAAGAATTTTTCACTGGGGATGTAAATAAAAAGTGCCAGTCACAGTGCTAGGTGTTAGGGACAGCAAAAACAAATGAAATTATCCTTGCCACCAAATGGCTTATAATCTATCAAGGGAGAAAGCCTGTGCATATAGAAGTAGAAATGTAGAAGTAGAAACAATACGTGCATATAAAGTACATGTACACACATATATATTGCAAAACAGTTAAATGCAAGGAATAGAGGAAATCACTAGGAGAGCAGGAGGTGAGAGTCAGGAAAGGAGGTAGGAGGTGCTTGCATAAAGAAGGGAAGGATTTTTGAGGCCGACCTGAAGAGAGGGATTACATGCCAGATGTGGAGAACAGCCAGTGCAAAGAAATGGAAATAAGAAGAGAGATGCCATGCATAGGAACAGAGCCAGTTTAGTTAGAAAGTAGAATGTGTGACTAGCTTTGGGAGCTGGAATTCCCTTTGCTCACCTTCATCCAGCATTTATAATCATGAGAGTGAGCCAGCAGCCAATGGGAAGAAGTCGTGTGCTATGATAGAGAACCTGTAAGTTGAGGTATCAAGAGACCTGGAGAATTAGTATGGCATCATACCGAACTTCAATTCTGGAAGACCTCTGTCCAACACCCACTTTGGCCACCACCCAGCTGTTTGGGCATGGGAAAATCATTTAACTCCTCTGGTCCTTTGTATTCTATCCTCAGCAATAAAACCAGGATGCTAATATCCAAAGGCTCAAAGGAATAATACTTCACCAACCTAAGTGCACCTTAGGAGTGCCTGTTCTGATTAGGCCCAGCTGTAAAGCTAACCAGGATTGTGACCTTGGACAAATCCTTCCTGCTTCCCTAGAGCTCAGTTTACTCCTCTGTAAAAACACAGGGGGACTAACTAGACAATCTCTAAGGATCCTTCTAGCCCCTTGACATTCTATGTAATTCTCTGCAAGTCTCTCAGGGTTTACCTATTAAGGAGAATCTAACTACAGACACTGGCACTTGAGGAAAATTTGTTTAGTATGGAGGGATTGAGGAAGGATCTGCCCTAAGTTGGTATAGTTATTCTGGGAGTTGGAGCAGCTTGTTCCCATTGCAATAAGGAAAGGTGGTACCTAGGAGAGGAGAAGGGAGGGAGGAAGGGAGGGAGGGAAGGGGGAAGGAAGGGAAGGAAAAAGGAAGAAAGGAAGGAAGGAAGGAAGGAAGGAAGGAAGGAAAGAAGGAGGAAGGGAGGTATGAAGGGAGGGAAGGAGAGAGGGAGGGAGAGAAGGAGGAAAAAAAAGAAGAGTCAGAGGAATGAAGGGAGAGTGTGCGAGGGAGGGAGGGAGGCAAAGGCATTTGTTATGTGCCAGACACTATCTTAAACACTGAGGATACAAATACAAAAGTGAGATCATCCCTATCCTTAAAGAGCTTTTAGCCTAATAAGGGGTAACAACACCTATAGGAAGATGGGGGTTTTGGTCTGAGAAGTAATAGGGTGGTTACTTGCTATGTCCTTTGTAGGATCAATTATTCTATTGATTTGATTACTGGGTTGGTACGAAAGTGTAAAATCAAAAGGAAGTAACCTTAAAAACCATCTAATCCAATTCTCTTATTTTATATATACTTGAAGAAGGTGAGATTCCAAGTGAACAAATGATTTGTCAAAGGTAATAAAACTAGGAAGTGTCTGAGACAGAATATAAACTCAGGTTTTTCTGACTCCAAATCCAATATTTCTCCCCTGTGCTACCTGGCTGTAGGTGGCACATGAACTACATGAGATGGCAATCATAAACAGTTCCATATGGTGGGTTAGTTGAGATTGTACACACTCACTCTCTAAACAAGGCAGCTCAGCCTCATGGAAGGAGCTCAAAAACTGAGAGAATTAACACCCTAGAACCGGGGACATGATTTGAGGAGATCCAGTCCAGGGGTGATAGACCAAAGGGAGAGAAGTAGGGTAATACTGGGACAGATGGTAGAACAGTCAAGCTAGACAGCTGGATGGGTAACGTGCTCTTGTCTTGAGTAAGCCAAATACTGTGTTCCATAGTGATAGAATCTTTTGATGTTGCAGCCTGGGTGGCCAAAGACCAAGGGTCCAATGGTTAGCAGACAGGATGACCATTGTAGATAGAATGCCTTCATCTCCCTCTACAAGCCAAATACCCTAGGAAGCCAAGCCTGGAGGAAAGCCTAGGAAGTCTCAGCCTTCCTATGATTTTGCTACTCAGTTAAGTCCTCATCTGCTATCAGGATCCAAATTGCTTCTATCCAAGGGGAAGTTGGAGGGCCTTGGCTGGAAGTAAATAGTGCCAGAGGAGTCTGCAGCAACCAACCCCAGGCCCTCTGAGAGAAGGGAGTGACACACTTGTGTCTGTGTGTGTGTGTCTGTGTGTGTGACTGCCATGTGGGTGGGAGAGCATCTCTCTCCTCTGATCTCAACCATTCTACTGGCAGCCCTGTGGTGATCTCTTGTTCATCATTGCTCACAGGGCCAGGAAGACCTTTGGGGCAGATTGTCAGCATTCATAACAGACCCCATGGATCTCCCTTGTACCAGTATGAAGAGTGATAATGATATGGTAAGCCAACATAATTCTATAATTATTATAATTACCATGATGATGTGATGATAATATCTCCTGGGTTTACCTTTAAGGAAAGGATGAAATAAATCCAGATGTGGGTTATCTCAGCAGTTTCTCAGGATATTGTTTAAAAAGCAGTAAGCTGCTTCCACAATGCTACCGGGAAGAGAAAATGGAGAGGGACTGCAAGGTTTTCTAACCAATCCATCAATCAACAGGCATTAATTAAACTCCTTCTTGGTGCTCAGCCCTGAGCCAGGGGCTGGGATGAACTTTAGCCTCTTCAGTTACCCTCAGTGATAGAAGGGGATGGATCAATCCATCATTCAAGAAGCTTTTATTAAGTGTATTATGTGCCAAGAGCTATAGTGAGGATGCAAAGGCAAATTAAAAAATAGTCCCTGCCTTCAGGGAGCATGTGGACAATCAGGTATCAAAGATGTCCATATATAGGTACAGGAGAATAAATACAAGAAAGTCAGTGAGGAAGGACCCTAGCTATTGTGGGAAATAAGGAAAGATGTCCCGAAGTAGATCAGTAAGTTAGTCAGTCAGCAAGCATTTATTAAGCTAGGCCCTGGGCTAAATGCTGGGAGTACAAAGAAACACAAAAGATTGTTTATGACCTCAAGCAGCTCCCATTCTAACAGAGAAGACAGACAGACAGACAGGCACATAGATAGTAAATAGACCGGTAGTTAGGTAAGTAGACAGGTAAACAGATAGACAGATGCATGGACAGATGGATGGATGGGTGGGATGGATAGATGGACCAATATAGATAATAGTAGAAAGTTTTTTTGAATCTGAATCTTGAAGAGAATTCTATAAGGCAGAGGTGAGAAGAAGGGGCATTGAAAAATAACAGATGGATTGGCAATAGAAAGACTAAGAAATGAAGAGGGTTGCCAAGTGTGAGTAATCTTGTAATAATTTGGAGGTGACAAGTTATCTGGTTCAGGAAATTGCATACTGGTTTGAAACCAGATGACTTATTTCCGGGGTGACCTTAGTTGAGTCATTTACTATCAGGTCTTTCCCAAAACTAGACAAGGATGGCTAAGAAATTACAGAATCAGAGAATTTGAGAGTTGGAAGGAATTTCAACAATCTCCCATTATAACATACCCAACAAGTGATCATCTAGACTCTTCTTAAAGATTTCCATGGAGGGAGTTCCTGACCTCAAGAAGCACATAGTCCAAGAGGAGACACATACCCAAGTGGAGAGAACAAATAGTACAGTAGGTCAATCCCAGAAAACGTAAGAGCAGGAGAAGTTTAGGCTAGGTCTTGAATGGTGAAGAAGATTAAAAATCAAATTGAATTTTTCTCTGTTTTTAAACTTTCTAAAATAAGTGTTTATTGATTGTTTGTTTTTACATCATTTGCATTTCCCATGTTCTTCCCAGAAAACTATCCATTTTTAACAAAAAAAGGAAAAAATCAGCAAAACAAAGCAACACATTTTTAAAAATCTGTTATTTTGTGTAATATTCTATACTGATAGACCTCTCCCTTTGTAAAGCAGGGTGGGATTCTTTTAATTTCTATTCGAAATAGATCAAATGTAAGAATTTCTGATGAAGATTGATTTTCTGTTAGAATTCCTAAAGAATAGGGTATGTGTTTGTAGATTAGTTTTATCCTACCCACTGAAGAAAGTACTAATGCTCCATACCTAACATTCATATAGAACTTATAATGTCCTAAACACTTTACAATTAGTATTTCATTTGTTACTTAAAACAACTCTGGGAGGTAGGGCCTATTATTATCCTCATTTTACAGATGAGGAACCTGAAGCAGGCAGAAGTAATGTGGTTTACCCAGAGTTACACACTTGTAAGCATCTGAGACTATTTTTCTTCCTGATTCTAAGTCCAGTGCTCTAGTCACTGCCTCAATCACCTAAACTCCAAACCTCAGATCCTCTTTTGACACTTCCCTCTTGCTCACCTCTCCCATGTTCAATAGGCTGTCTCGTCACACAAGTGAACTGTCTATCATATCTGTCATATCTGTTCCCTCCCCTTCATTCTCACTTGCCACCACCTTAACTAATGCCTTTATCTCCTCACCTAGACTATGTGGACATCCTAACTGGTCTCCTGAATCCCTGAAGGCTCATTAATCTAGTGCAGACCATCTATACAAACCTCTTATTTTATAAATGAAGAAAGTGAAGTAGAAAAGTTAAGTAATTTTCCCAAGATCTCACAGTGAGTTCTTGGCAGAAATGGGATTTGAAAAAAATGGGAAAAGCCCCACATGTTCAAAAATATTTACAGAAGCTCTTTTTGTAGTGGCAAAAAATTGGAAATTGAGGGGATGCTTATCAATTGGTGAATGACTGAACAAGTTGTGGTACATGAACGTTATGGAGTACTATTGTTCTATAAGAAACCATGAATAGTCAGACTTTAAAGAAGCATGGAAAGAATTATACAAACTGTTGCTGATCAAAGGGAGCAGAACCAAGAGAACATTGTACACATTAACAACAGCATCATGAGTTGACCACTCTGATAATTCAGCTCTTCTCAGGAGTTTAGAAATCTAAGATAACAATGGAAGACTTGTTATGAACAATGCTGTCTTCCTCTAGAGGAAAATAAAAAAATTAAAAAAAAAACCAGAATCTGAAGAATTTCTATGCTCACTCTTAAAAAAACTTCTCTTATGTTTTTCCTTCCTGTTCCATAGTTTTCTTTTTCCTTAGTCCTAATTCCTCATACATAAAATGACTAATAAGGAAACATATTGAAATGTATACATAAATTTACTAGAATTTTACTAGTACCTTTACTAGACTATTTGCCACTGAGGGGAGTGGGTGGGGAAGGGAGAGTAGTAGAAAAATGTGTAACTTATGAATATGCAAGTGGATAGGTGTTGAAAAACTTTCATAATATGTAATTGGAAAGATTTAATTTAATTTAATTTAAAAAGAGAAATGATGTTTGAACCAGAGTACTCTATTTCCAAACCCAACCCACTTTCCATTATACCCAGTCTCTTCCATTTCCATTCCATCTTCTTACAGCTGCCTATGTAATCTTGGTAATGCATAGTTCCAATAACACCATTTCCATATTCAAAAACCCTCAGTGGTGCCTTATTGGTCAAAGACAGTGAAATTACCTAATCCTGGCATTCAAGATCCTCTGCAACCTGGTTCCAACTTTCACACAGTTTACTGTCAAATTAATCTTGTTCCCCTGTTCTCTTCCATTCTTCCTCTATTTTAGGTTCTTTGAGAAAATCATCCCCCATGCCTTGAATGAACTCCATCCATTGTGCAGAATCATCATGACTTAATGGTGAGGGCAACTCACTTTGGAGTCAAAGGGATGATGGTTCAAATCTCCTCAGTCACTTAATAGTTGTATGATCTTGGAAAAGTCATTTAATCATTTTGTACTTCAGTTTCTTCATCTGTCAAATGCTGGGGTTGGGCATGATGACTTCTAAGTCCCTTATAGTTGCAAATCTAGGATTCTATGATCTATGCCCATTAGTGTCCTTTATTTCCTTTAAGATTCAGCAACCTCCTCCAAGAAGCTTTCCCAGGCTAAAGTGATTTTTTTCCTCAAATTTCTTGGCACATTTTCTGGACCTTTCCCTTGCACTTATCTCACTGTCCCAACCATCTTTGTCATTTGGCTACTTTTTCCTTTCTCCTATTAGACTATAAGTTCCATAAGGACATAACCTGCTTCTATATGTAGCACTTATGAACTCTGGGGGTCTTTATTCCAACTCCTAGTGATGAGTTTAGTCCTCAGAACATGGCTATTATAACTTTTCTAAGGATTATAAAAGAGGTCCAGAGGGGGTGAGGTATCTTTCTAATGCTATCATCTCAAGCTCCCATTTGGTTGTGTTTTCTCAATGATAATCACTAAACTAGTCATCCAGATATAATCAGCTTTTGTTATTGTTATTCAGTTCTGTTCAACTCATTGTCACTCTGTTTGGAATCTATTTGGCAAAAATATTGAAGTGGTTTTATATTTCCTTCTCCTGCTCATTTTAAAGATGAGGAAACTGAAGCAAACACAATTAAGTGACTTGCCTAGGGACATACAGCAAGTAAATATCTGAGACCAGATTTTTACTCAGGAAGATGTCTTCCTGACTTCCTGGTACTGTAACCACTGCACCTGCCCTGATCAGCTTTTAGAAAGGGATTATTCTAAGTTAGTATTAGCATCTCTCCCCAATCCTACCACCCCAAATTCACACACACACACACACACACACACACACACAAACATATATATACAGAGAGAGAGAGAGAGAGAGAGAGAGAGAGAGAGAGAGAGAGAGAGAGAGAGAGAGAGAGAGAGAGACTTTCCCTATAGTATGTATATAGTCTAGGCTAAAGTAGATTCCTGCTTAGAGAGTACATGTGGCAAAGGGGTAGCTCACAGATCCTAATAGTTGGATATCCTTTTCTCCCCTTTCTAGGGTGCTCAAGAAATTCCTCTTAGGTGTAGCATATCTTTTTTTTGGCTCTTTGTGGAGTCATAAATCTACCTTTCCACACAGCATCTAGTCTGCTCTTGCCTTCCAGTGAAGACATCATCACCAGCTAATGTTGTCCCCTAGGAATGGTGCTAGGACATTGATGGGAAAATGTTAAGTCCAAGATTCTCCAGACATTTCAAATTTCACCAGATCCTTTACAATCCAATGGGCCGTATTTGAATGGGAACCTAGACTGAGAGCAATGTCAAACTGATATTCTATTCTATAGAAGACCCTAAGGGAATAATTGAGTTTCCTCAGAGAATCTAAATATTCTTTCTGTAACCATCTCCCCAATTCATCCAAGGACTTTTCATATTTAATTGAAAGGCTTTGATTGATAGACCGAGGCTTGTTCTAACCTTATATATGTATCAGACCAATGGCACCATATCACTTACTCTAAGTGAGGGTGGGTTATTTGATTTACTTAGTATACATATATATTATATACATGTGTAATATTTAACATAAGTGTGTGTTATATATACACAGAGATACAGATATACCTACAGGCACATGCATGCACATATTTGCACATACATGATGCATACATGTGTGCATTGATCACGTGTGTATGCATGTGTGGCTGTATGATATATGTGCATATACATAGTGGATTATCTGGTTGTTGTCATTTATTCTCCAAGAGAATCAATATCTTAGAGTATAGTTCCAGTGTGTCTGGCCAATCAGACAAATCTTAGCTTGGAAGTTCTACCATGAGTTGGCACAAATAGTACACATGAATATTTGGAGTAGAGATATCTCTAAATTTGTGGATCTCACCTTTATTTTGAGCTACCATAGAGCACAGCACCTTCTTTGATAGTCATGCTGTCTTAGGTGGTCCTGTTCCTGTGTCTCCCTTGTCATATAACCCATTCCAGAGTTCTTAAGAGAGACCTTGAGATTGTCCTTGTATCACTTGTTCTGACCCCACTGTGAGCACCTTCCCTTTGTGAGTTCTCTATTAAAAATAATCATTTTTCAAGCAAACATTTGCCAAAGTCTCCATCCCTTTCCTGAACTGGACAATGCTGGTCAGATTAAACTTGCAATGATCCTCCCTCATTATTCACCAGTCTCCTTTCCCAGACTCCCCCCAAGTTAATCCTCTTTGCTTTGAGACTGTAGCCTGAGAATAAGCTGTCCTGCTTGGTGGTTGAGTTGAAAGCAAACTCATCAAACCCAATACTACAAGCAATTCCCAGAAAATGCTTGTATTTCTTTCCAGACATTACTGTGTGCCTCAATATATGCTCTGCTCCTGCACATGTAATTTCATATCCACCCTCTCATTTGCCACTTCTTTTTCTGGAAATATTTATCAATTCCATACTGTCATTGCTTTTGGCAACTCTGTGTCATAAGCTCTTTGGTTCTACTGACTTTCCCAATGACTCCCCAGACCAAAACTGCTTTCATTGGACACCATTCCCCTCTCTGTGTTATTTTCCTTTTAGAATGTAAGTTCTCTGAGAACAGGTACTGGTTCATATTAGGTCTCTAGATGGTGCAGTGGAACAAGCCCTGAATCTGTAGTCAGGAAGATGATGAATTAAAATCCAATCTCAGACACTTACCAATTGCATGACCCTGGACAAGTCACTTAACCTCTGTTTGCTTCAGTTCCCTAATCTGTAAAATGAAGATAATAGCAGAATATAAATATATGACTGATAATGACCCTCACAGAGTTGTTGCGAGGATCAGATGAGTTAATAATTGTAAAATACTTAGGATGTTTGCCACACAGTAAGTTCCACATAAATTTTAGTTGTTATTATTGTTATCATTCTGTACTACACCTTAGGTACCTGCTCAGCGGCTGACACATATTAGGTTGCTAATAATGGGCTTTCTTTTCCATTCCCTCATGCACTCATGATAATCCCTCCCACCCCAGCAGAACATAGTATGTTTGTTGCAAGAATTAATCTTATTCATCTTTAGCATAGACATCTCTGAGCCTAAGCCAGTATTGTTGATTTTTCCCCCATTTAATGAATTCATTGGGGGTTTTTTTTTGCATGTGTTTGTTATTCTTTAAAGTTCAACTTTGGTGAGATGTGAATGTGAATTTTATCTGTGGCTTAAGAAATAAGTGTGTGATGACAAGCCTGAAGGGACCAAGAAAAAAAATCTCATTATCAGCCTTGACTCCTATCCCTCCCCTCCCCCCAGGTAAGAATAGTCCCCATGTGATTAATAGTACACTAGGAGCTCTTTATTCTTCTCCTCCTCTTGTAACCTTATCAACTCCTTCCTAGTAAGCTGGGTTATTTACCTGATGTAGGAAATCAGTACAAATAGATTTTATGTAACTTTTCTGTTGTCAGGAAAGGGAACATTCTGCTTCCTCGAGAGTCATTTACGTGATGGATTCTGCCCACAAAGGGAAACAAAGGGTTTTGTTTGTGCTGGGCCTGGAGGCCTTCTTCTCTCCCTAGCTGGCTATGTCAGCCCATGGTGCACACTTCCCACATCACTTCCATCTCTCTTCTCTACTTGGAAATCTATTGTGCAAGGCAGAATAGGGCTCCCGCCATTTCCCTAGGTGACTATTCAGCAACCAGTAACTTAACTCGTTATTGCCAAACCCAGAGCAGTAATCATTCCATAAAGTGTTACTGGTTAGCCCTAATGTTCCAGGGGGAGGCTCTATCCATTGCATTAGCCTGTTCCCTCCTCCCTTTGCCTACCCCCCCTCCCAATCCAATCCAGCTCTAATGGGCCTGAGGAGGCTGTTGCTGGGATTGAGACAGAACTCCAAAGGAATGCTCAGTTTCAGCTAATTGCTTAGGGCCCACTGTGGCCTTTACATTAAAGCCTAAGAAAGGATGGGCAGGGAGCAGAGCAGTGTATAAGTAAGGCAGGAGGAACAGGGCTTTGTCCTGCGGTAGACAGAATGCTCTCTGCATAGACCTCTGGCCCATGCCTCACAGTTATGCCCCACTCTGTTGGTACCTCCCCTGAGTGTCTCACCCATCTACTGCTTATGATAGAATCCTTCCCTAATCACACCCCCACTGTTCTCCTAGACTGAGGAGGGGGGAAGGAAGAGGAAAAAGGAAAGTCAATGAGAGTTAGGGTTAATCAGTCATTTATGGAGATTGAGGTCTGATTCTCCAGGAGACAAGCTACTTTCCTGAAGTGAGACTGTACTTCTGTCTTCTGTCCCTCTCAAATGGATTAGTCCTAGGTTTCAGAATACCTGAGACATCTCCTACAATCTCCTCTGTCTACTCTGCCCTGACCTCAGTCTTCCAATGCCTGAGGCAACTTTGGACTCAACTGTCCCTTTCAGAATCAAAACAGCAAACAGGCACTTGTGGCTACCCCTTCTACTTCCCTACTTCCCTTCCATCCTCATAAGGATTTTACTTCTAACATAGACAGGAATATGTCTTAGAAAGGGAAATGGATTACAAGTTAGAAGAATCAGATTCAATTCTCAAGTTCGACATTTCCTAACCATCACTTCCCTAGGAAAGTCATTTCACTGAGTCTCAGTTTACTCATCTATTCATTGGGAAGTATAATACTAATAAGTATTCATAAGGGTGCTTTCAGGAAAGTGTTTGAAAATGGTAAAGCCCTATTAAATGGGGAAATTATGTCTTTCCCTCCTCCTAGTTTTTCTTTTCCCCTCAGCTTAATTCAATAGACATATATTAAATGCCTATTATGTTCAAAGTTCTTCCCTCTTTTTTTACATCTCTCATTTCTTATTACAAAGGAGGACTGACCATTGACAGTCCATCCCCTTGGAGTATATGCAGAGACTTTGACAGGTTGCAATCTTCCACGTGGATTTAGGAGCATGCACAGGTAATCAATGACTGTGTCTGGCCATCTTCCTACATGGGTTTTTTTTTAATGGCTACTGATATGGGACTGGGTATGCAGGCAAAAGAATCCCTCAGAGACAATTCAGTCTTTTTCTAGCCTAGATGAGTTTGAATGAGAAGGCAATACTTGCTGTAAGCCTCCAGGTAGAGAGATTCAGAGTCAGTAACCTACTGGGTTGGCATAAAGCCCTGATCAGATGCCCTGATATTCCTTCTGTCCCTATGGTATCTATTTTTTCTTGACATAGACACTGTAGATAAAATTACCTGAAATCCAAAAGGTCAAAGAACAAAACATCTAGGAATGGAAGCCTATGCCAGAGCTGCTGACAACTAATCCAGGTGAGGTACCAAGGCTGCCCTGAAAAGTGATCTGTGGGATTTATTCCATTAATGAATGGTATCCAGTAGCTGAGATTCTGTCTTCTGTAAACAAGGGAACCACTTCATCTATCAGCTGGGTTTTGAGTTATCAACTTTCAAGTTACCCCTTTAAATTTGATCTCACTCTCACTAGGGACCAAGGTAGTGTATGGAAGACTGTGCTCTCTGTTGGAGGGTAGGAGTAAGTGTTTTTGCACTTCTGACCTTCCTCTCTCTTCTCAATAAAAAATCATTTTGAAAAAAAAAATGAATTGATGCTACCTGGTTAAATGATACTGGGGCCTTAATTACTAGTGAAGGACCTGAAGGAGAACAAACTGTAATGGGGGTTGAATTGATGGTATCAGAGAAATACACTCTGAACTTTCAGGGGTACGCATATAATTCTGGAAAGAGGATGATAGTTTCCCTTGCTCTGGAGAGCCCAACTCATCAGTGCTAATGGAAGTGAGATAAGGACTCCCCTCCCCAAGTCTGTCTGGGCTGCACTATTCTTTCCTGCCTTTTTTCTTAATGTAGGGCTCTCTTAAAACAGCAGCCGCTAATTATGTGTTTGGACATAAATTGCAAAACCTCCTTCAAGTTATTGTGAAAAAGAGGTTAAAGGTGTAGGGAGGTGGGTCAATGGACCAGAAAAGAAAAATCATCTTGTCTGTAGCTTTTGACCTAATGCAAAGAAAGGACAAAGTGTCTGGAACCTGGTGTTCTATGGACAGCTAGGAGCTCAGCTCCAGGTGCTTGCAGTCCTCTGCTTGCCCTAAGCTTTGTATTTAGAGATAAATGAACATAATTGGTTTCTCTCTGACTGCATCTCCTTGGTTGTAAAGAATTGGCCCCCTAAGCCCTATTCAGTGTATCAAAGGGCTTCCTTTACTATGCCTGGTATTCTCTGACGGGCCAGCAATTTATGAAGACTAGGCACTGAGTCCTGAGGACTGCTTCAGCTTCCATACCACATAAGGTTATTATCCAGGGCTCCATTCCCCCACACCACCCCCCACTAATTCATTTTCATGAGGAAATAGTCAAAGTGAATCAGAAACAGCAGACATTTAGGCTGGATTATAGGAAGAACCTGGAAGACTGCTGATCAGCAGAATCAAGTTTGTAGAATTTTTCCCTCTGAAGGTCATAAAAAGTCAAAGATGTTCCTTATCCCTGAATAAAAATGGGGGAGGTGACAGCCCCATTTACTTCTTCTACCCTGGTCAGACTATTGTAACTTCTGAGTCATAGACTGGCCAGACAGACATTTCCTTCCTTAGCTCACTATTCCTTGCCCTTCCTATCCTTCAGTATAAGCCTATTTCATAAATTATGCCTATTCCTCTCTTCTTTGCCTTTCCCATTGCACTCCCATGTAGTTTTCCCCTCGTAGAAAGTATACCCAGGACCTGTCATCATTTTGTTTCTGTAGTTTCAGGACCTAGGACAGCACCTGGAAAGCTAAATGCATTCTGTCAATGCTTCCTCCCTAAAACTGTTATATTCAAACCAACCAGTAATTGCTAAATTGCCAAATATGATCCTTTTTTTTTGGCCCTCATCCCTATTGACTTCTCTACTGCTTTTGACACAATTGATGACCTTCTCCTAAATATTCTCTCTTTTCTTGGCTTTTGTGGTGCTGCTCTCTCCTCATTTGTCTTCTTGTAACCTGTAGAATTGTTCTTTCTGAGTCTTCTTTACTGATTCCTCATCCATGTCATGCCCTATAACTGTATATGTCTCCACCAAGGCTCTACCCTAAATCCTTATCCATGCTTTCTATACTTTTCTTAGTCACCTCATCAACATCCACAAATGAAATTTCCATTTCTATACAAATGATTCACAGTATGACTCACAGCTCTGCATATCCAAGCCTCAGTTTCTCCCCTGAGCTTCAATCCCATATTGCTAATTTCCTATTAGGGATTTCAATCTGGACATCCCTGAGACAATTCAAACTCAATAGTATCCAATGTAAAGTTCATTAAACCTTTCCCTTTTTCACACATCATCATTCTTCCAGTCTCTGAGATTTGTAACCTCAGGTTTTATTTCAATTCTTCACTCCCCTGGCCCCACAAATTCAATCTATTATCAAATCTTGCTGTTTGTTCTTCCTCAACATCTCTCACATCCACCCCTTTTTAATATACACATGGAAATATATATATGTTTATATGTATATGTAAAATGCATGTATGTATATGTATTTTTGTTTCCTTCACAGATAGATAATAAGGACTTTGAGATTGTTTCATCTGTATCCCTAGCATCAGGGCATGGTACCAGTAATATAGTAAGTGATCAATAAATGTTTATTGATTGGTTGGTTTATCAACTAAATTGTGCCAAATGCCAGCAGTCACATTCAATTCAACTCAAAAAAAGCAATTAAGTATTTTTTATGGACCTCTTTCTAGGTAGGTAGTTTTATTTCAAAAATAAAAGCCAAGTAATCTCTGCCCTCAAGGCGTTTCCATTCACAGCTGGGGGGTGGCACAGGGGCTAGAGTGCTGAGCATGGAGTCAGGAAGATACCTGAGTTCAAATTCAGCCTCAGATACATCTTAGCTATGTGAACCCTGACAAGCACCTTCATCTCTACTTGTCTTAGTTTCTTTTTTGCTTCTTTTTTTTTAGATTTTTCAAGGCAATGGGGTTAAGTGGTTTGCCCAAGGCCACATGGCTAGGTAATTAAGTGTCTGAGGTCTATCTTAGTTTCTTCAACAGCAAAATGGGAATGATAATAATAGCATCTACCTTTCAGGGGCAGGATTGTTGTAAGGATAAAATGAGATAATATTTTTTAAAAGGGTTTAACCTAGTACATGGGACATCATTTCTCTGTCTATAGTGTGTAGTACATATTAATCAATTCAAAATATTTGTTAGTTCACTGATTTGTCATATCCTACAAGCAAAAGTTAAAATAATTCCAGAAAAAGAAGCTTTAGGAGAAATAATACAGCCATCTTAAAGATCTGAAAGACTACCATTGGACAAAAAAGGAATGGACTTCTTCAGCTTAACCTCACAAAGTAGAACAATGGGTAGAAGTTAAGGGAGGCAGGTTTTGGTACAGGAAAGAAAAACTTCCCCCAAATTAGAACTGTTCAAAAGTAGAAGAGTCTTCCCTATAATGTAGTGAGTTACCCCTCACTAGAAGTCTTTAAGCAGAAGTGAATTACCATTTGTCGAGGATGGAATAGAAGAGATTCCTCACCAAATATAAGGTAAACTCAATTATCTCTGCTGTTTTAGATCTGACATTCTGCGATTCTCTGGCCTCTCAAGCTCATTTATATCTTATGTTCCAATAATCTTACCAAATTTGTTGGAAATAAAATAGAGTCATATGAGGTTCTTCTTCCACTCGGTGAAAAGCATCATGATTCTCTGAAGATGGGGAAGTGGCTTCTGAAAGTTTGGATGAAGTAGATAGAAAAGAAATTCTTAAATGCTGCCACCAACCATAGCCAACCTTGGAACTGAGACTAAAGCTGGCCATTAGTTGTAATTTGTGTTGGTTGCTTATAACACAATCTTTACTCTGCCTAGAGTGTAATTCATCATGTTAGGGGGAAAGCAAACAACAGAGCTTGGAGAGAAATCAGAGAAAAGTGATGAGTAATGGGTATTACAAGCCAGTCCTTGGACAGGATTCAGGTGTTTCCAGCATTCAGGAATCTGAGAACACCATACCTACTCCACCTCTCTCCAATACCTCTGCTCTCATAAAATTTTTTAGGGTACAAATCAAAAGCTGCCCCACTGTTGGGATTCCAACAACCACGAGAGCTTTTCTCCCTCACTTTAATGTGGTCCCTGAAACTGAGAAAGGAAGCTACAGAGACAGAAAAAGAGAAATAGAAACAGAGACAGAGACAGAAATGAGAGGAAAAATCAAAAGAGGGGAGAGGGGAAGGGGAGGGGAGGAGGGGAGGGCGAGACAGACCAAAAAGCCAGAACCAGGGAGACAAACAAATATGAGAGAGAAAAAGGACGGGGGGAGAGAGAGAGAGAGAGAGAGAGAGAGAGAGAGAGAGAGAGAGAGAGAGAGAGAGAATAGAAGAAATGGAGGAAGAGAAGAAATGAAGCCATAGGGAGAGGAAGAAAAACAGAAGGAAAGGAGAGAAAGAAACAGAAACATAGAGAGGAAAAGACAGAAAGAGATAGGTAGAAAGACAGAAACAGAAATGAGAGACAGAGAGATGTCAGGGGGAAGAGGGAGAGAGAAGGGAAGAGAGAGGGAGAGGAGAGAGAGAGAGAGAGAGAGAGAGAGAGAGAGAGAGAGAGAGAGAGAGAGATCAATTTCTCTTTGCAGTGGTCTATATAGTATGCTAGGCTGGAATGGTATGTAATAAGAGAAAACTTTAAACATCTAGATATTTTCCTCCAGAACAGAGGAACTGCTGATTATCCTAGCCTCTCCATCATTGTCCAGAGGACCATATCACAACCATCATATTGCTGATATATAGGAACTCAAGAAGGTGAGAAGATATGAGACATATGACCCATTTATAATATCTTCTATTTTCTTATATTGTATAATTCTGATTCTATGCTGACTTTCTAGACTCTGGAACCTCAATTTGAGAATTCCTTTTAGTTCCCCTGCCAAGTCCTTTTGATTTGGCTACACAGTAAACTCTGACTTAACTAGCACAAATTGCACCCTAGTGGCTGGCAGATATTCTATCCCATCTCCTTCCCAGGGTATATGATATTGTTCTTCCTCCCCTGCTTTACTTTAAACAATGATCTTTCCCAACAGCCAGGCTGAGTCCTGTCCTCTGAGACTGGATCCGAGATATTCTGAAGAGGAATTCTTTTCAGAATCCATTAAGAGGGATGGGGGAAGATGAGGAATGCTGGCAAGAGCACCAACAGTCAGTTACAGATGAGAGAGTTAAGCATTCTAGAAAATGTGGACTCTGGAGGTCAAAACTGGAAGAATATCAAGTCTCTGAGTAGACAAAATAAAGATACATGAATGAGTACCTCCTGGATTCAGGAATAGTCATGGAATGAGGATTCAGTATGTCTCTGAATCACTTCAGTGATGTCCCCTCACTCCATATCTCTACATTCAGTGTGTCCAATCAATCAATTAATAAATTAATCAACAAATATTTATTAACCACTTATGTGATAGGCACTTTGTTTAGCTCCGGGGATTTGAAGACAAAGTTAAGCAATCTTTGCCTTCAAAAAAGTTTATATTCTAATGGAGGAGATAGCATGAATGAATAGAAATATATATAGAATATGTGCAAAATGGACATAAGATAGCTCTGGGAGGGACTGCATTAGTAGCTGTATGCATCAGGAAGACTTCATATAGAAGGTGCCACTTGAACTAAATCTTGGAGGAAAACAGGAATTCCAGGAAGTATGAAAGAAAAGAGAACACATTCCAAGAATGGGTGACAGCCATTACAAAGGAAGAACTGAAGTATAAAAATCAGTCTTTTTTTAAATGTTGTAATTCACTGATCTCCTCTGTTGTCAATTCACTGATCATGTTCAACAGTTGCTCTCTGTTGTTCTCTTCTGTATAACCTCCACTGAGCTCCTTCTGCTTTTTTCTACCGTCTTCTATTGAAGTGGGACTTCAATTGAGGTGGTGCTTCTTTGCTTAGTTTTTCAGCAATAAGTCCTAGATCTAAAAAGTTAACACCTTCATAGTATCTTGAATTTAAAGTTTTCTTCTGGCTCTAAGTCTATGATCCCTAGAGGCCATGACTTCCATTATATCATCCTTTTTTGAGATCCACTACCTAATTAGTCATACTCAGCCAGTTAGCTAGAAAATACCCCCCCACCATTCAACAGTCTTTAGGTTGTAAGTTTCTTGAAGGTAGAGATTCTCTTTTTCATACTTTATATCTCTAAGATATAATGGGTGCTTAATAAATATTTATTGAGGGGGAATGGAGCCAAGATGGCAGTATAAAGGCAGCATTTCTCCAGGAACTCCTTCCCCCCAAAATTCCAAAAGCCATCAAATTATGACTCTAGCCAAAATTCAGAGGGGCAGAACCCATATAAAGACTAAGTGATACATTTTCCCAGTCCAAGATAAGTTAGAAGTTCCATGGGAAAGGTGTGCTTCACCAGGACCCAGAGTTGGAAAAAGCCCAGTCACAGCACAGCCCAAGAATGACTTGAAGGGGCAAGGATAGAACTACACTAGAATGAGTGTGGTGTGAGGAGCACCAGCCACAGAACCTGCTTCAAGAATCAGGAGAAGCCAGCTTGCACTTCCAGAGCACAACCCACAGATGGTAAGGGGGTCAGGGGAGACTGAAGAACTTTCTCTGCTCTCCCTGGGGTCAGGACTCTGCTGTTTTCCCACACACAGACTGACATTGCAGTTTGGGCTTCCATACTAAGATAACCAAGCAGAGCACCTCCTTACAGCTCCAGGGCAGATGAAAGTGCTGTAGTCATCTACATATCAAAGCACAGGCAAGAGAGCATAAGACCCTGGAAGAATAAAGGACCAAGTGGGGTGTTCCCCAAAAAAACCCAAAGCCTTGGAAGTGCTGTAAATTAGTCTTGGGCTGAGGAAATGATTAAATGACAGAAAAAGAAGAATCTGACCATAGATAATTACTTTAGTCCCATGGAAGATCAAAACACATACTCAGATGACAACAAAATTGAAGCTTCCATATCCAAAACCATAAAGAGAAATAGGAAATGGGCTCAGACTATGGATGAGCTCAAAAAAGACTTTGAAAAGCAATTAAGGGAGGTGGAGTTAAAAATGGGAGGAGAAATGAGAGCAATGCACAAAAATCACAAAAACCAAATCAGCAGTTTGGTGAAAGAAATACAAAAAAATACTGAAGGAAATAATGTTAAAAACCAGTTTAGGCCAAATGGAAAAACAAAAGGCAAATGAGGAGAAGAATACCTTAAAAAGCAGAATTGGCCAGCTGGAAAAGGAGATAAAAAAAGCTCTCTGAAGAAAATAACTCCTTCAAATGAAGAATGGAACTAATGGAAGCCGATGACTTTGCAAGAAATCAGGAAGAAATAAAACTTCCAAAAAAGTAAAAAATTAGATGAAAATGTGAAATATCTCATTGGAAAAACAATTGACCTCAAAAACAGTTACAGAAGAAATAATTTAAAAATTATTGGGCTACCTGAAAGTCACAACCAGGAAAAGAGCCTAGACTTCATTTTACAATAAATAATACAGCAAAATTGCCCTGAGATCCTAGAAGCAGAGGGTAAAATAGAAATTGAGGGAATTCACCAGTCACCTCCTGAAAGAGATCCCAAAAGAAAAACTTCCAGGAATATTATAGCCAAATTCCAAAATTCCCAAATCAAAGAGAAAATTCTAAAAGCTGCCAGGAACAAACAACTCAACTACCAAGGCTCCATTGTCAGGATTACACAGTAACTGACAGCATCTTCATTAAGGGCTCATAGGGATTGGAATATGATATTCAAGAAGGCAAAGGAGGTGCTAGAAGAGAGGGAAAATTGTGGGAGGGGGGTACTCAGATACAACATACTTTTGGACAGGGCCAGGATGAAAGGAGAGAGAGAATAAAAATAAATTAGAGTGTGGAGGAATAAAGTGGAGGGAAATACAATAGTAATAGCAACTGTGGGGAAAATATTGAAGCAACTTCTCTGATGGAGTTAAGATAAAGAAAGCAACACATCCCAGAGACAGAGCCATTGGAATTTGAACACAGGCAGAAGTACATGTTTTTCTCTCTCTCACTATTCTTGAGGTTTCTCATCTTCTTGGGGGGGGGGGAGGTTCATGTTTACTCTTATAACAAAATTATTGTAATATAAAATAAATCTAGATCCTTCACTGAAAAAAATAAAAATAAATAAATATTTATTGACTGAAATCTTTATCTACCATTTCTACCACATAGGACTGATCCAGCTAGTTTGGAAAATAATATTAGGAAGAAGAAACAAAAATAATTCAATTCCCTTGTCATAGGAGATCTTATGTGAAGAGGGAATATGGGATGGTATGCTAGGTTTTGTCCAAGTCTGGGTGCCAACAGTTATACTAAGAGATATCCTGAGAGACAACCAAGTCACTCTCCATCTCTCTCTTCTCAAAGGCTTGTTTCTTTATTAACCTTCTAGGTCTAGCTGGTATGATCTGGAATACTCTCAGAAATTAATAGAAAGAATTGTTAAGAAGAAATACTTTTTTGTGACAGCTGACTTGAAAACAAAAGAGATGCCCATCAATTGAGAAATGACTAAAATAAATTGTGGCATATAAATTCAATGGAATATTACTGTGTTGGAAAACAAACACAATAAATATGATGAAAACAGAAAAACATGGAAATATTTGCCTGATACAATGAAAAATGAAGTAAACAGAGCCAAGAAAACAATATACACAATGACCATAACAATGTAAAGGAAATTACCACTACAGAAAAATCCAAAGTGACTATTGCAAAATTACAAAGAATACTGCCTCTCATGGTTTCTTCCATGGCACAGAAAGGGAGTGAGAATGGGACAGGGGAAGAGGCACAAAAGAAAGAACTTTGATATGACTTTTGTTAAAAAGAACCAAACTGACAAATGCCAAGATTGCCATGGGGGATTCTTGAGACATTGACCTGGTATATGCATGCCCTCAACTAGGACCTCACCAGCAACAGGTTTAAGGTTTAGTCTCTTTGTCCTGGTCTATATAAAGAGGACTGGGAAGTCTCTCATCCCTCCTTGGCCATATTTATTCTTGGAGGACAATTTCATAGCCAAAGTCTGCCCTCTCTATGTGGAAGAGGTATGGAAAGAAAAACTAGGCATACCTTTACCTGATGAAAATCTAAACTGTTCAATATTTCCTTTTCTGGAAAAGAATGAGTTCCTCTTTTTTGCAGATATTGAGGATTATGACTTCTTTTTCAAATTATTGATACCCAATATTACCAAGCATGCTTAATCTCTGAAGTTTCCTCTCTTTCTTTCTCTGTCTCCAAACATGGCCCTGAGAGATTGAAAAGTAGATAGCTCCTGATAACCTCTCCATTTTCCAATACCCTTCCAGAAAAATCTATGGAGAGCACTGATGATTGTGATAGAGAGAGAGACACAAATTGAGCTATGAAAAGATTAGGAGTAAGAAAACTTGGTCTAGGCTCTCAACTTTGCCACTGTTCAGCTATGTGATCTTGGGCAAATTATTTCCCTTCCTTTAGACCTCAGGATCCTAACAAAATTTTAGAGAGTATTGGTAAAAGGTTGATTAGTGAACAACTAGAAGAGGAAGCAGAACTACATCAAGAATAGATCAGCCTAGACCTACCTCATTTCCCTTTTCGTTTGCAGGATTAATAGATAGGTAGATCAGGGAAGCGATATACATGTAGTTTACTTAGGTCTTATCAATCAGTCAAAAAGCATTTATTATAAATGCTCACTTTGAGCCAGGTACTTTGCTAAGCAGAGGAAATACAAAGAATGATAAATGACAGTCACTGCTCTTACAAGGAAGCTTACAAGGAAGACACTAGCACTCAGGGAAATCTGGAAAGGTTTCTTTCCCATGCATCCAGGTGGTGAAGTAGATAGAGTGATGTAACTGTGATCAGAAAGACAAGTTCAAATCCTACCTCAAATACTGTAAGATCAACTGGGTGATCCTAGACAAGTCACAATCACTGTCCACATCAGCTTTCCCATCTTCAAAATGGGGTTATAGTAACTTGTATCCACCAGAGTTGTTGTGAAGATAAAGTAGGACATTATTTGTAAAATCCTGGCAGAAGACAGGACTTTACCTGAGACCTAGAAAAATACGGAGAAGGTACAAGGTGTCAGGAGTTATAACAAGTGAAACAAGGAGACCAGTGTCAATAGAAAGCAGAGTATAGAGAGGGTTAGTAAGAATAAGAAAAATGGAAGATAGGAAGGAATTAGGTTATCAAAGGCTTTAAAAGTCAAACAGATTATTTTATATTTTATTTTTGCATTAGTAGGAGATGTAAGAGTTTATTGAGCAGAGGAATGACATGTTCAAATCAGTTCTTTATGATCAATTTTACAAACTTGTGTTCTATTTGACTTCAGAGGGAAGAACTAGAAAAGAAGCTTCAAAAAGGAAAACATAAAGCTCACATCATGAAAAATGCACTAACAATTAGGGCAATAGCTACCTCCAGAAGGAGTAGGTTACCACTTATTAAAAGACACGGAACAGAGACAGGACAAGAAAGTATTAGGCATGTGATAAACCACAATCTTGTTTAGCTATGGGTTAGTGTGGCTTCCTGCCCTGAAAATCTGGGATTCTTTGATCCCATGTTAATTGTTAATATTCATCACAATCACAATAATGCTTCCAGAGCTTCCAGAAGATACTGAGATCAAGTTGTACTTGGTCTTACCTTCTGCATCTTTTCCATCTCCACCCTCAAATCTAGATACTGAACCATCGGGGTCAGAGTGATGGCCATGAGATCATGCCAAACAACTGCTAAGGAAAGATTGGCTCATGGTCACAAGCTTCTATTCCAAGGAGGCAAAGTAGACAATGAGTCTTGGAAAGATTCTCAGTAAGGAGGCATTTAATTGAAGGGGTTTGGGGCTTCCAAGGGGTGGGGAAAAGGGGAAGTGGCCAGCTTCATTGTTTAGTAGACCACTTTCTCTGCCCAGCAGACTTTATGATAGGGGCAGTCTGTCAGCTTGATTTATCGTACAGCTTAAGGAGAAAATAAGTAATCCAGAGAGCAGCCGAGAGCTTTCCTGGCTGAAGACCCAACAAATCGACCAGGACAGCAATAGTCAGAAATTACCATCCAGGCAGTGTAGGCCAAGGGTGCTTTTATTCACTCACCTCTGCAGGGAAGCTTCCTCCAATTACATTGCTATATCTCTCCCTCCCCTTTGGTTAGAACTGAGAGTGGATGCTACCTCAGTGATAATGGAGGGATGCTGCATATGACCTGTGCAAGGGTAATATAACTGAGTGATATAATGTCTAGGGTTCAGATCTGAGAATCAGAGTAGACCTGGCTTCAAATTCTATCTCAGGAATTTCATAGCTGTATATTAGACCCTTGATAAGCACTTACTATCTCACCTTAGTTGACTTCTCTGTAAGATGGAGGTAATAAATACCTGTGGCAATTAGCTCACATGGTTGTTATGAAGTTCTAATGACATAGTGTATGTAAAATCCTATGTAAATGTTGGCAATCATGCCATCATCCTGACCTTTTCCAAGCTCCCTTGGTGCTTGAACCATTTCGAGTAGTATGTGTCCTAGAAACAGGGGTTCTGTTGCTAGATCCTGAAGCATATGATGATGATGATGATGATAATGATGATAACAATAATAATAATAATATATTTATAAAGTGATTTTATTTTTCAGAGTGCTTTATTCATAACAATCACATGTAATAATTATTACAAATATCATCATATTGGGGCAGCTAGGTGGAGCAGTGAATAGGAGGACCTGAGTTCAAATTTTACCTCAGACACTTAATAATTACCTAGCTGTGTGACCTTGGGCAAGTCACTTAACCCCATTGCCTTACAGAAACCTAAAAAAAAACAAATATTATCATACAATTTTATAAAGCAGGAAACTGGGACTCTAAAAGGTTAGAGTCTTTGACTCATAATAATACAGGTTCTTCGGATACCAAGTCTAACTCCCTCATGTGGCATATATTATATAACCCTCATGACCACACTGTGAGATAGGTTCTATTATTCCATTCATTTTTTCATATGAGGAAACTGAGTCTGAGAAAGGTTAATAGTCTTGCCCTGAGGCAGGACTCAGTAGGGGTCTTCTTGATTCCAAATCCAGTAAGCCATCCACTGTGTCACCTAGTTGTCTTCCAACAATCAATAATATCACCTTCCTGCTTCAGGAGGACTCGACTGGACAAATGGCAGTGGGGGAGTAGTGGCATAAAAGTCCACAGTTTCATCTCCTTACACCATTTCAATTGCATTCACTTTATATCATGAGAACTGAACCTTGGAGGGGGGCTGTCCCTGGAATAAGCTGACTGCTCAGCTGCACTAGGGACAAAGCCAGAACTAGGTTAGGGGACTGGCAATGGTGGGGGAGGGGGAGAAAGGGAGGGGTGGTTGAGTTGTGAGATAGTGCTGGCCAGTCAGGCTTTAGGCGGGGAGGGAAGTCTTGAGGTTAATTGCAATAGCAATTAGCCACTATGGAATTATCTAAACTGGCCCCAGAATCCATTTTTCTCTTTCTATCCCTCCCAGTAGTCTGACAAAAAGTGGCCAGGATGACAATTTCTCACACAAGAGAAAAAGTGACCTACTGAAGTAGTAACAGAGACTCCTCGTGTCTTTCTCTATCCTTCTCTCAATCTCCATCTCTGTCTCCATCTGTCTCTGTCTCTGTCTGTCTCTGTCTGTCTCTGTCTCTGTCTCTCTGTCTCTCTGTCTCTCTGTCTCTCTCTCTCTCTCTCTCTCTCTCTCTCTCTCTCTCTCTCTCTCTCTCTCTCTCTCTCTTCCTTCTCCTCCCGTTCCTCATGCACCCTTCTTTTTCTCTCCTCTGTTTTCCTTTCTTCTTCTCTCCTCTTTTCTCCTCTTAAGTCTCCCCATCTCTTCTCTCTTCTCCTCATTCCTCTCCTTTCCTCACCTCTCTTCCTTTTCCTTCCTGCTACCTTCCCTTCTTTTGCTTTCTGACATTCTCCTCTTTTTCTATTTTTTTCTCCTCTCTTTCTTTCATGTCATCTTTCGGTCTTTTATTTTCCTCTTCTCCCTCTCTTCTTTCCATCTTCTCCTTCTTGTTTCTCTTTTCTTTACATTTCCTCCTCCTCCTCCTCCTCCTCCTCTTCTTCTTCTTCCTCTTCTTCTTCTTCTTCTTCTTCTTCTTCTTCTTCTTCTTCTTCTTCTCTGTATCTCTGTCTGTTTCTGTCTGTCTCTGTCTCTCTCTCTGTCTCTCTGTCTCTGTCTCTCTGTCTCTGTCTCTCTGTCTCTGTCTCTCTCTATCTATCTCTCGCTCTCTCTCCATAAGTAATGCTTTTTGTCCTAACCTATAAAACAGTGGGTTAATTGGCTTAGTTCTACTGCATATGGATGGGAGTCCTAATGCAGATTTAATCAAAAGAGACAGTTCTGTGGAGTGAGGTGTTAAAGCCGTTTAAGATAAATGGAGAGGGATACAATTTTCCCCCCAGAGTTATTCAGAGCAATTTTAATAAAGTGTGAGTTTAACTACAGAACAGATTGTGTACTTGAGTGTCATCTTACTACAGGGTAGAGCAAGGGAAAGGAAAACTCAAGTAGTCACTAAGATGACGAAAAATCATTCTTTCCTCATTAGGCTAAGGTTTAATATTTCACAACTTCAAAAAAAGCATCAAAGTTTTGCCTAATGTTACATTTCAATTCATCAAATGCTTATTAAATGCCTACTGTGTGCAAGGAGCTTTGAAAAGTTTAAAGAACCCATTTCAGGAGAGGAAGATAACAGTATGATCAAAGATAACTCATTTATTCCCTCTGAGCCTCAGTCACCCCACCTGTAAAACAGGGAAGCTAGTGCCCATAGAACCTATCTCCCAGGGTTGTTCCAAAAGAGATAATATGTATGTATACAAAATATCAGCTATAAATAACCTAATATGGTATATATAGGAAAGAGAGACACATCTTTCCCAGTCAGGTAAGCACAGAATGTTTCAGGAGCTGAAAACCCAATTTGAGTTTGATTCTAAAGAACAGTCAGGATTGTAGCATTCCAGACAAAGGGAACAAAGTGAACAAAGGCATGGAGGTAGGAAAGTATAAGGTTTAGCACCACAAGCATTAATTGATTATCTACAATGGACAAGATCCTGCATTTGACACTAAAGAAGTTTATGTGATAAAAAAAAGAACTGGGGATGAGATGGCCTGCAGATTCAACCTGTTTCAATATGGTCACATGACCACCAATCTTCCCATCCAATCAAGAAGACCCCTACTGAATCCTGCCTCAGGGAAAGACTATTAACCTTTCTCAGACTCAGTTTCCTCATATGAAAAAATGAACAGAATAATAGAACCTATCTTACAGTGCGGTCATGAGGATTATTTAATATATATATATATATATATATATATATATATATATATATATATATATATATATATATAAAAGAGGCTTACTGTCCAGAATAAAGGATGCATGACCTGCTTGACTCTATTCCAGTTAGACCATAGTAGAGGAGATTCCCATCCAGGCATAGGTTCTTCTAGCTGATATCCCTGAAGTCTCTGCTCCTGCTGAGAGTCTAGAATGGCAGAATAGCCCTTATATCAAAGAGCACACATTTTAGCAATTCAATTCAATAAGCATTAGCTAATTACAACAACACAATAAATATATATTATATATAATACACATATTATGTATAATACAGTATTCCTATTATATATAATATAAATATAATTAGTTTAATCTTTGTCTTTTATTTTCAAAGAGGATCAATGTCATCATGGAATGATATCTTGCTCATCCCATATATCCCTGTAAATGCAAACACACACACACACACACACACACACACACACACACACATATGCATACACACAAACATATGCATACCTCCTGTATGCCAAGCACTATACTATTATAAGCTTTACAAATATTATTTTATTTGATACTCACAAAAACTCTGTGAAGTAGGTGCTGTTGTTACTCCCATTTTACAGTGCAGGAAATTGAGGCAAACAAAGGTTAAGTGATCTGCACTAGTTCATACAGCTAGTAAGAGTGTCTGAGTTCCAATTTGAACTCGGGTCTAGCCCTCTATCCACTGTTCCATCTAGATGAGGTATCTTCTAGGTAACTTGCAAAGGACAAGATCCTGGCATAACAAAAACCAAAAACAAAATAGCTCCTGGCCTCAAGGAATTTACATGGGATCAGAGTATCAAAGTTTTAGAGTGGAAAAAGACTTCCGAGGACAAAGTTGGAAGGTGATTTAACTTGTACAAGGTCACACAGTTAAAGATTTGAACTCAGGTCCTCTGATGCAGAGGCAATGCCTCCTTTCTATTGTATTATGCTGTCTTGCAAGCATTCTAAGACAGAAAGCAAATTTGACTAGGGTCCTACATAGAGAAAAGAATCAAAATTTCTCGAATTGAATTGAGTTAAACTGAAGTGAATCTCATTTCAGACAAAATAATGAAGCCTGAATTTGACAAGTTGACTGTGGAGGAGGTGGGAAGCTGTCTTCTCTTTCACTGTATGCTAAGAAAGACATTTCACATGCAAAGCAACAATATAAGTGGACTTGCCCCCTTCTCTGGTGCAGGAAAAAATGTCAATCCTTTAGGACTCCCCTGCAAAGATGAAGAAGACAAGCTTGAGTTGTAACTTGGAGGGTGCTATTGAGATTGTGACCCAAGGCACTGACATCGTGTATATACCTAGAGACACTGCTTTTAGCACCAAGTTAGCATGAATATTAAGCTGCCAAATGTCTTTCTTCATAGGTGCAGATAGATACAGATAGTTGGTTTAGTGGATGGAAGGCTAGCTTATGAGGCAAAGATTTCTATCCTGTCTCAAACATTTTCTTTCTCTGTGACCACTGGACAAATCACTTAATTTTTCTTACTCTCAGTTTGTTCATCTGTAAAATGAGGATAATTATAGAGCCTGCCTTCCAGGGTTATTGTAAGGATTAAATGAAATAATATTTAAAGCATTTCACAAACCTTCTTCTGTATAACTACTGGTTATGATGATTCAGCTGGTGTACCTGGTGTAGTGAATAGAATGCTAGGCCTGGAGTTAGGAAGATCTGAGTTCAATATCTCAGATACTCACTAGCTTTGTAACCCTGGGAAAGTCACTTAATTCTGCCTGCCTCAGTTTTCTCATCTACAAAATGAGCTGGAGAAGGAAATGGCAAATGCCCAGAAAATTTCAAATGGCCTGAAGAATGAAAAACAATATAGTGATGATGATGACAACAGCCCCAGGAAGCTTCCTGTTCTATCCTCAATCTGCTCCCTTCTCTGCCCCACCCTTACACTAAGGTATATTGCAGTTTCATAGTGTACAGTAACTGACAACAGAGACTGGTGTCCTAGAGTTTTGCTTCCCCCATCCCCTTTCCTCACTGAATTTGCCTTTAAAATTTTATTTGAGGATGTATGTAAGCTTCTTGAACCAAGCACATTCTGTGAAGATTGCCCCAGGCATTAAAAATCCTAGGTATACCTCTTCTACAAACAAAGTAAGAGAACATGGAGAAAATGAAAGGTCAGCCAAGCAAGTGAATGATCACAAAATCCTAGAAATTTTATGGATCATCTGTTATCTTTAAGAGTGTTAAGTGTGAACCATTAATGAATATAAATTCAGCATTTGCAATAGAGAAACCAGGACCTTGGGAGATGACTCCCAGAAAGAGACTTCAAGGCAGTCCCATTGTGAGGGACATCATAGGGCCCCAGATCCTCTTGTACCTCCCACCACATCAGAGTTAGAAGGAACCAATGCTTAGTGTAGTGCAGTGGGCAGCTAGGTGGAGCAGTGGATGGAGCACCTACCCCAGAGTCAGGAGGACCTGAGTTAAAATCTGAACTCAGATATTTGACACAAGATATATGATCTTGTGCAGATCACTTAATCTTGATTGTTTCACATCCGGGGCCATCTCCAAATTATCCTGCTTCATATCTCTTTACTGGACTCAGATGATTTTGGAGGAGAAAGTGTGGCTGGTGACTTAATCCAGCACCTCATCATTCAAATCTGATTCACTTGCTTGTCTTAGTATCACCTCCCTGATGTCATGTTCTTCAAGAATGAAGGACAAACATCATCAGTCCAGTGCACAAATCATATCCAGCATTTGGTAAACTCTTGTTGAGCTGAACTGAATCCTATGGCTGAAAAAAGACTTGAATATAGACAGGCAGTACAATATAGTGGATGGAACCTGACTTGCAGTCAGAAAGATGTGGGCTTAAATCCCACCTCTGACACTTTATCTAGCTGTGAGATTCTAGGCAAGTCAATCAACAAACACTGAGACTCCAAGAGAATTCAAATCAATATACCTTTATTAAGGAAGAGCTAGACTCTGTGCTAAGCACATTTCAATATCTCAAGGCTCCTATTTTATAGTTGGAGAAACTACTTGACTTCCTCAAAGTTACAGAACTAGTAATTGTTAGAGGTTGGATTTGAATTCAAGCCTTCCTTACTCCAGGGCCAAAACCCTATCCATGGCATGACCTTGTATACTTAAGAGTGCTTAAGTTTCTTCATCTATAAAATGGGAATGATAAATGTTGGTAGCACCCACCTCCCTGCTTTATTTACTTACCATTATGAAGATCAAATGTAGTCTTGTATCTAAAGTACTATGCAATTTGAAGTATCCTAGAGTTAGCCAGGGCTAATTCAAGTTCATCTGGGGCAAGAACATTTTCTCACTGTCATGTGCTTAGAGCTGTTAGTGTACTGGAAGAAGGGTAGGAAAAGAGGAGAAAAATCTTCTTCCTCCCTGCCCACTTCTTAGAAACCAAAGAGGAAAACAGCATTGAGTAGTCCCAAAGAAACCATGTCCAGAGAGGGATTGTGAGTGCCCAGTTCCTCACTCCTTTATTAGCCTTTGGAGTGGGTGGAAGCTACTAACTATGGGCCAAGTATCTATAAGGCAACCCCCAGATATTGGAACTAAATCAAAAGATTCTGGTTGCACATGTCCTTTTGCAAGGGGGTAGAATGAACATCCCAAGGAAAGGGGCCACAATTCTTCTGAACATGCTCCATCTATGTAGCTATTCTAGATGATTAGTTATCAGGTCTCTAAATCAAGGGTTCTTAACCTGGGATTCATGGAACCCTAAGGCATTTGTGGCTATATTTCAGAGGTCTGTATATCTGGATAGGAAAAAATCATCTTTAAGTCCATATAACCAGTTTCCGTGGTAGCCTTATGAATTTTATTTTATGAATTTAAAAGAATTATTTTGAGAAGGGGTCCTTAAGTTTCACACACATGCACACACACATGCACACACACACATACACACACACACACACATGTTTACTCTAAATAAAGCCCTCTTGAATTCTTTAAGGGAAGACCAGCTTTTCCCTTTAATAACTGTAGAGTTATGTTAGAGTAGAGGAATAGGCCAGCAGGCAGTGTGAGTCACACCCAGGAAGATGGCATAATCTGATTAATCAATCCTGGAGGGCACTGAGCCTTCTTGTACAGAAGAGGCAATAATCCAGGTCCTAGAGAACAGACATCTAATTGGTAGCTGTTGGGGGAAGGAGACAAAAGGGAATGGTCCCTTGTAGAAAAAGAAGGGGAATTTCCCACCAGATGGAAAAAGAAAGGTAGGGGAGATTCAAAATCTCTTGAGAAACATATCAGCAGCTGAGAAAGCTTGCCACGAGCTTCCTCGGGAAAGTGCCTTAACTCCTAGGGACCTCAAATTTCCTCTCTATGAAATAAGGAATTAGATTAAATGATCATTAAGGTTCTTTCCAATTGTGTCAATCTGTGCTATGTATGCTGAAGTCCTTTTAGCACTAAGATTTTATAGGATTCTAAGTTCTGCCTCCCAACATCACTCTCAGCTCTAATACTCTGTATTTTGTAATCAAGGTCCTTTTAGGTCAACATTTTCAGTTTCATGTTTTTTTTTTAAAAGGCCCCCATCTCTGAAGTTTTTTGTACTAAGTACCTTTACAATTGAGTATGATTCTATATTCTAAGGCCCCTCTCAGCTCAAAGAATCTACATTCTAAGAGCCTTCTCAGCTCTGATGTTCTTTGTTCTAAGGACTCTCAATTTTAACATTCTATGTTCTAAGGAGTCTTCTAGTTCTGACATTTTCTGCTTTAAGGATCCTTCCCTCTCTGACAGTCTATATTCCCTGTTCTAAAGTACCTTCCAGTACACAAAGGTATAATTGCATGAAATACACTCATCTCAGGTTAAGAGAAGAGAGTAACAAAAGCTGGTATTCCAGATTCTGAGCCTATACCAAGTCTCTTCAGAGTTAAGGAGTTGGAGCATGTTAAACATATATGCTCAGAGAAACAGGAGTCATCCTGAGATTCGATTAGAATCTAGACAAGACAGAAGGTGAACACCATTCTATCTTCCTTTCTGTGCTGATTTCCCCACACCTAGAAGAACTCAAATGGAGAGAAAAAAAAGTCATTGGTTTCATATTCTGCAGGCATCAATGGGAAAATAGATTGAAAACAGAAGCAATAACATCAAGGTCAGGGTAGTTCATACTACATCACCTTGAAGGCACAGGGATAGAGGCAAATGAGGTCAATGAGCATCAGTGTCTTGTTTTCTGCCTAGGGTTCTACCAGAATCATCCATTTGTAGACACTCTATTTATCGAATTCCTGTCTGATCCATGACTATATATGATCCTCAGAACTAGGATCTAGATCGTTTCATTGCCATTTTCTAGATGAAGAAACTGAGTTATAGAAAGCAAGTAAATTGACATCACCAGGATTCAACCCCAGGTGTTTGGACTCCTAGTTGATATCAATCATTTGATCAGTAAACACTTATTAAGTATTCACTATATAAGTACTGTGCTAAGTGCTGAAGATAATACAAAGAAAGGCATTTTCAGGTCTGTTTGCAAAGATGTTTAGGGGGGAAAGAAAAAGAACCTATGTATTCTAAAATGTGTATAGCAGCTCTCTTTGTGGTGACAAAAAAATGGAAATTCCAAAGATGCTCAGCAATTAAGGAATAGCTGAACAAGTTATGGTATATGATTGTGATGGAGTACTCTTGATCTATACAAAATGATGAGTTCAATGATCTTAGGAAAAACATGGAAAGACTTGCATGGAATAATGAAGACCAAAATGAGTCAAACCAAGAGAACACTGTTACTGTAACTGTAACAACAGTATTGCTTTAAGAATGATTTTGAGTGTATAAGTTATTTTGATTATTATAAATACTCAAATTAACTATAAAGGACATATGAAGAAAGATATAATTTGCATAGAGAAAGAAGTGATAATAGTTGCATAGAATGATTATATGTGTGTGTGTGTGTGTGTGTGTGTGTGTGTGTATGTCTAATAGCCAACTCTAAGTTGGAGTAGGAGGAGGGTAGGAAAAAAAGGAGAAAAAAAGAAATTTACATGACAATTGTGTTGTTTATTTGAAGGAATAGCAAGTTGTACATAGCAGATTTTCAGTTTCGTGTATAATCATTTTTTATTGTACTATGTGATAAAAATGCTTGTTTTGTTCAATAAATATGTAATAATGTAATGTTTAAAGAAAAAAAAGAAAGACCAAAATAGCCCCTGCTCTCTAGGAACTCATAGTTTAATGAGAGAGATAATATACAAATAATCATTTACAAACAAGCTACATATAGGATAAATTAGGGAGAGTCAAGATAGGGAAGGCACTAGAATTAAGGGGAATTAGCAAAGGTTTCCTGTATAAATAGGGATTTTAACTGGGGCTCAAAAGAAGCCATAGAAGCCAGAAAGTAAAGATGAGAAAAGAAAATCCCAGGTGTAGGGGGACAATCAGTGAAAATACCCAGAATTGGAAGTTGGAAATATTTTGTTCCAGGAACAGCTAGAAGGTCAATGACACTGGATAGAAGTACATGGATGGGTAAAAGAGGTAAGAAGATTGCAAAGGTAAGAGAGTACCAGGTCAAAAAGGGCTTTGAGTACCAAAGAGAGAATGACATTTGAATTTTGTACTACACCAACATACCTCTATAATAAAGTCTTTGAGGACATTTATTATCAAGTTGGTGGTTTGAATAGAGTCCAGCCTCATACAAAATTTTGTTCTATAGCAGTGTTTTGGTACAATAAGACTTTTTCAACTCTAGGTTAGGAGCAACTCTCAACCATAACATTGTCTAAATCATTTTCTAAATCATCCAGCTTCTGGCTGAGAAGGGAAAATGATGATGGAGATGAGAGATAGAAATGATGATGAGGATGTCTCCCATTTTCATAGGTAGGTAGGTAGGTAGGTGGATAGATGATAGAGAGATAGATAGATAGATAGATAGATAGATAGATAGATAGATAGATAGATAGATAAAGGATGGATGGATGGATGATGGATAGATGATATATACATAGATAGATATATTGATGATAGATGATAGACAAATATAGAATATTTATCGAGTCCTTACTAGGTGTTATGCCAAGAGCTAGAGAAACAAATAAGCAAAACAATCCTTTTCCTCAAAAAAACTTATATTTTAATGAAGTGTGTGTTTGGGGGGGTATGCAGAGGAAGTAGAAAGGAAGGAATGATATAAGTTCAGTGGCATGACAGGGAATGTCAGGAAGGTCAAGTTGGCCTGCCAATCAAGATTAAGATCAAAGTTGATCTAGGTAACCTGGGGTTATTCCTAGGGCAGAGTGAAATTTTCCAGAGGGGAGAAAATGATGATGATGATTCCAGTGGCATCAAGTATAGACATCTCCACTTGATTGTAGATATCTAAGGCATATGGAAGATGGCCCAAAGAACTTACAGGATTTCAAAGCACTTTTATCATATCCCTGTGATTTAGAGAGAATAAGTATTATTCTTTCCATTGAACAGATGAAACTCAGAGAGATTTTAAGTGTCTCTTGCCCAAGGCCTCAAAGATAGTAAGCATCCAACCTGGGGGCAAAGTAGATGCTAATGAAGCCTAAAACCCCAGTGTAACAGGAAGAGGATTAGACTTTGAAACAGAAGACTTAGGTTTGAGTCCTGGTTGTTGTGAGGAATGAAAGAGACCTGTAAAGATGAAACCTAGTTATTACTGTTATAGTTATTGTAGCCTAATCCTTTAGGGAAAGCTAAGGAGAGAGTAGATCAGGGGATGCTATAGCTGATTCATCCCATTTCACTTCTTGGTCCCGGGCCCAACCCTGTTCCAGGAAAAGGTTGCAGAGAAGGCTGGTGTGTTTCCATGACAACTACAGTCAGTGCGGCCTCCTATTCTCATAGAGAGAGAGAGAGAGAGAGAGAGAGAGAGAGAGAGAGAGAGAGAGAGAGAGAAACATGAAGAGAAAGGCACTGAGACAGAGAGAGATATACAGACACAGGACAGACACCTCAAGACAGAGAAAGACATGAAGAAATACAGATACATAGAGAGACAAAGATGATACTAATCATGATAGGAAGATAAAGAAAAATTTAAGAATCATATAGACAAAGAAAGACATGAAAGTCTACTGATAGAGACTCACATGGAGGCAGACATATAGAGAGACATGGAGAGAAAATCACAGAGAACTAGGTAAAAACAGTGACATACAAACATCTAGACAAAAGCAAAAGAGAGATAAACAGGGAACACAATGTGAAAAAAGTCAGATATGAAGAATATAGACAGAAAGAAATAAGGAGATGGAAAGGTTCAGAGCAAGGTTCAGACAGACAAAATAAATAATAATATTAATAACTAGCACTTGTAATAATAAGAATATTAGCTAATATTTATACAGGTCATTCTATGTGCCAAGCACTATACTAAACACTTTACAAATATTATCTCATTTGATTTTCATGATAACCCTGAGAGGTAGGTGCTATTATTGCCCCCATTTACAATTGAGGAAACAGATAAACAAAGGTTAAATGACTTGCCAAGGGTCACATAGCTAGTAAGCCTCTATGTGTGGATTTGTACCCAGGTCTTTCTAACTCCAGAGCCAGGAAAGGAAGGAAGGAGGAAGGAAGGAAGGAAGGAAGGAAGGAAGGAAGGAAGGAAGGAAGGAAGGAAGGAAGGAAGGAAGGAAGGAAGGAAGGAAGGAAGGAAGGAAGGAAGGGGAAGGAGGAGGGAAGAAGGAAAGAAGAGACAAAGAAAGAGAAAGGGAGAGAGAGAAGGGAGACAGGGACAGATGGAAGGGAGGGAGGAAGAATGGAAGGAAGGAAAAATCAAGAGAAAATATAAAAAGAAAGGCACAGAAAATCTGACAGATAAAGAAATAGATGGCGATATAGAAAAAAGGAGAGATGCACAGACATGAAAAAATGTAGAACATCAGGGTGAGATAATAGAGAAAAAGATGCTGAAGTACAGGCACAAGCAGGAAGATACATGCAGACACAGAAAAAGAGAAGGGGTAGGCAGACAACAAAAAGATGGAATGCCAGAAAGAGGAAAAATAAAGAAGCTAATTAGTTTTATGCAAATATACTTAGAGATCAGGGGTCTCCATCACAGTGCTCTGAGAGTTATAGAAACTAGACCTCCCTGGTGGTCAGAGTCCTAAATGATGATTTGGCTCATTGCCTGATCTTTTGGAACAAAATTCAGACTTCTAGAGGGGAAGGGTGGAGGGAGCAGCAAACACAGGCAGAATTTGTTCTACAAAGGTCTTTTAATCTCACCTAACATTTGACAGTCCAAACACCCTTGAAATCCTCTCTGCCTCCTCATCCTAGTATACACACTCTGGAAAGTGAGCAAGTGAGCATGACCTCTCCTGGCACAGGCGAAGGCCCTCTGCACTCCCAGATTCACGCTCCACCTTGTGGCTTTCTAAGACCTCACTGCTAGGGTCTCCCAGAGCTATTTGCATCTGTGAAACTGGGCACACATCATCCCTATGTTTTCATGTCCTAGGTAGGAGGAAAGAAGTTACAGCTATTCTCATAAGTGCCATGACCAGGATGATTACATATTCTAAAACCCCTGGAGAAAAAAAAATCTGTATCTGACTGAATCTGAGAGTGGTTTTCTTGCTAGTTCAAGGCTCCAAATTCCATCTCCCAGTCAGGAGCATACTCTCTCTCAGAAGTGACCTTCACCCATTTTCCCTAATCCTAACCTACAGATGCCACTTAGGAGGCTGAGCATGAGGGGAAAGCAAACATATGGGATGAACAGACCAAGATTAAAAAGGAGAAAACTCCTGTTTTCAATTTGTGTTAAAAGAGAAGTAAGTACTATAAATCTGCTTGGGCTTTGGGTAAGCACTTTCCCAGCCTGGAGTGGCAAGAGCCCTCAGATCCCCCCAATCTCATAAATGTAGCTATTCGAAGGGGCCTTAAAATCAATTACCTCAACCCTTTCATTTTCAAGATGAGTCCTTGATGTAGACCTTTCCTCTCTCTGAGTCACTTGACTTTGTACTTTGTACACATTGTACTTTGACATTTTGTCATTTTTGGTCTTTTTCCAGAATGAAGGACAACAACCAAACCAAATCAGTTGTTTCTTCTATAAAATAAGGGCACTGGATGATGATCTCTAAATTACCTTTCAGCTCTAACAATCAGTGTTCTGTATAATTCCTGGAGTTGGAGGAAACTGCTGGAAGGGACACCAGCATTAAAGGAGTTCAGCCAAAGATCCAAGGAAGGGAAGGGACACATGGGGGTCAGTCCTTGGAGACTGACTGCAGGAGAATCTCACTGCAAGACCTGGTGGAGAATCTGGATGGGAACAGGGCTGGGGAAAAAAACAGTTCTAGACTCAGGGAATTGAAATAGAATACAAGATTGTCACAACAGAATGTAAGCTTCAGAATTGACGCTTCCTGAGGGCAAGAAGTGCTTTCTTTCTTTTCTTTCTTTTTTTGTCATTGAATCTGCAGTTCCTGGCATAGTTCTTGGCACACTGTAGGAAAGAAGGAACAAGTATTTGCTTTGCATCTTATTTGATGCTCACAACCACCCTGGCACCCCTATTGTACAGTTGAGGAAACTGAAGAAAGCAGATCTAGGGTCACAATGGTCAGTATCTAAGTTTGCATTCAAGCTCAGGTTTTCCAAACTCCAGGCCCGGTGCTGGCAACACTGTCCTACCTTGCTGACTATAGGCACATAAGTGGTTGTGGAATTGAACTGAATTGAATTAAATTAGAACCCTGATTTCTGTGACTCCAGTTGTGAGTTCTATATTCCATTTCACCTTCTTTTTATTAATCACTGATAAAGCTCCTTTACAAAATCTCATCTCTCTCTATTATTAGGGCAGAAGGAATAAAACCCAATTGTCTTCACATGGAGATTTGTGGAAACTGGAGAGAGGGACAAAAAGGGTCAACTGGGGGATATCAGGAAAGATGAAAATACAAGGTTTACCAGGAAATATCAACTGTAGAAAAGAAGAAAATTTTCTGGGAAAACTGAGTCTGAGGTTGGGGTTGGGGCTAAGCTGGGACTGAGTCTGGATGGAGGCTTCCAGAATCAGTCTCCTCCCTGCCTGATCCACATGATCTCCAAGAGAGGAGGCAGAAGGAGGGTGAAGTTGAGCCCCTCCACCCAGTGTGGCCTGGCCAGCTCCCCAGAGGACACTGCAGCTCTCTGGATCAGCTCCTCCTGCAGAGGAGGGGAGTTGATGGAAGAAGCTTCAGAATGCTTTTTGATGTGTTTCTACAATGTGACTATATCCCTAGGCTTATTTGAAGCTTTCAACTGGATATGGGAGCCCTGAGGTAGAAATGGTTCGCTAGCAGTAGCTCATAGACTGTCAACAGGTAATAGCAATCATCTTTTATAGGATGATGTGCTTTGCTATGGCTACAAATCCAAACCAATCTAACAAGCATCCGTTAAGCACCTAGTCTATGCAAAAGCATTTTGCTACATGCTGGAGATATTTTAAGGAAAATTAAAAAGTCATCTTTCAAAGAGTTTTCCTTCTATTAGAGGTTAGAACCTTACTCATCAGTGTGAGTGTGAATTGGAAGAATGAAGTCTAGAATTTTATAAGGGTTACCTATCACTCACTTCCCCTTTTGGCTATCTTTGTGCTACTCTTTATCAACTGGTCACTTTCAAGTCATTTGTGGGCTTCCATCTCATTAGTCTTAGCTGCCTATGAATTCTGGCATATATTCTCATACTGGACCTTGGACAGTATGCAGTTTTAACCTTTCAAAGTCCAAAGGTTGTAGTCTGGTTCTTTTTGTTCCCAATATTCCTTTACTGAAGGCAGAAGAGAACAGATACATCAGGGAAAGAAGCAAAAGCATGGTCATGTGCTCAAGGCTTCATACTGGTAGGGAAATAGGTCACTGGTTTCTCTCTCTCTCTCTCTCTCTCTCTCTCTCTCTCTCTCTCTCTCTCTCTCTTTCCCTCTCCCTCTCCCTCTCCCTCCCTCCCCCTCCCTCCCTCTCTTTTTCTTTCCACCAGTTTTTCATATTTTTAATTTGCATCCAATTCCAGTTCAGCAAGCAATCAAAAGTCCATTTCTTTACCATTTGTGAGCAAAACAGAAACAGTCATACAATGTCTTCATCTCAGTTGAGGTGGAGAGCTGGGACCCTCTATTCCACATCAGCAGATACTACCATAAGTAGGATCACCAAATATATGCAGGTCTGAGACTGAAGATGCAACAAGGAGAACGTATTAAGAAATGAAAGGCTTCCTATAGGCAGTGGCATGTGAGCCTTCAGGGAACTTTGAAGATTCTAAGAGGCAGAGGTAAGAGTGGAATACATTCCAGGAATGGAAGCTAGCCTGTGGAAAAAGTAAAATTGGGTGATAGAACTCTGACTCTGGGAAATAATATAAATGAGGTTGACTAAACCATGAATTCTTCATTTGAGGCTGGGGAATTTATTTTTTAAATATTTCAATAACTGCATTCCAATATAATTTGTTTCTTATAATCCCATGTTTTATTTTATTCATTTAAAAATATGGGGCAGCTAGGTGGCGTAGTGGATAAAGCACTAGCCCTGGAGTCAGGAGTACCTGGGTTCAAATCTAGTCTCAGACATTTAATAATTACCTAGCTGTGTGCCTTGGGCAAGCCACTTAACCCTGTGTGCCTTGCAAAAAAAACCTAAAAAAATAGTTTTCTGAGAAGGGGTCTGTAGGTTCGATCAAATTGTCAATGATTGTGATAACTCTAAAATACTAAAAAAAGTTTTAAAAAATCCTGGAATGGTTGATCTCATTCTTTCAAATTATCACATTATTACATTTGAGCCTTACTTCAGTCCTGGGAGGCAATCAAGAAAATTATTGCTATCTCTAGTTTACAGGAAAGGAAGCAAATTAAGAGAAGTAAATTTCCTTGTCATACAGGTAGAACCAGAATTAGAATCCAGGTCTTTTGAGTCCTGGTCCAGTATACTTTGCACTACCAATAGATTAGAGTTTTAGCAATAACAATAACTTACAATGCTATCATATACGAGAGAGATAAAGAGAAATATGAATAGGTAGAGCTGACTAAAGGCAAAGACAGAGAAGCAACCCCCAATTAGAGAGAGTTTTATATAGGCTCACTTTGATCTGGGTGCTACAGTGAGTACTGAGTATACTTATATAATCAAAGAAGACAGTCCTTCCCCTCAAGGAACTTTAATGGAAGCAGTCTAAACTTAAAGGAATGAGGGAAAAGGGCAGAGTACCGTGTTTAGGATGTAGCAGTTTCGTGGCCTAATTCTTAGCAAGATCCCAACAAGATAAGACAAAAGTCTCATCTTTCAAAGCTCAGAAGAACCAAGAGAAGAGTCCAAGTTTCTGAGAGGCCATGTGGAAGGTGCTCCAAATGTATCTACAGATTTTGGTCTAATTGTCTCTCAAGTGTTGTATGATGACTTCCCTGTAATCTGTGAGCTCCATCACCTCTGTGGACCTCAAACCATTCTGTGACCCTGCCTCATTTGCCCTAACTCATATAGAAAAAAAACTGAAATTAAATTAATTCAGGCCTACCATACTGGTTTTTGGTATCAAAGGATTTGGATTCAAATCTGACCTATGATGCTTTCTATTTGACTGACCTTGGGAAAATCACTTCATGATGAGGTTAGATGAGATGACCTCTGAAGCCTCTTTTGGCTCAAAATCTATGATCCTAAGCACCATTGAATCCAATTCAATCATCCAGTCCAATAAACATTTGTTAAATGAGTACTTTATGCCAAATATTATGCTAAGTGCTGGAAATGCTATTAATTAAAAAAAACTTTCAGAAACAAAAAAAATGTGAAGTGCACAAATTTAAAGACATTACTCCAAATGTTCATAGGGACTATTTTAACCTGACCTCTGGTGAAGCTATACGAGCTCATATGGGTCTGATCAACCATACCACAGTCAGACACACTATATGTTGATTCCAATATAGTGATGCTATTTTGGTCCTCTTTGAGAAGACAACCAACAATTAAAAGAGCTTTCGATCCAATGGAGAAAACACACAAAAGGAAGCAGTAAAGTTGTGGGGTGGGAAGAGATACCGGGAGTACCTAGCACAAGTGAATCTTGTTCCATAAAGTTGAAACCTGACAGAGTAGTAGATGCAGAATGGAGGGAATCCAAAATTCCAGTTTCTGTCCTCTATAAAGGAAGGACATAGGGAGGAGTTTGTTACTCCAGTCTTCAGACCTCCAACCAGAAGGGAGAAGAGGTTGAAGAAGATAGGGTTGGCTCCAATTAACTTCATGGTGATGAAATTGGAGTTGATGAGAAAGGCTTTTTGTTTCATGCAGTTGAAACTTAGCAATTGTTCCCAGTGAAGGGAGTTCAAATAAAACATTTTAAAACAATAAAACATTTAGGTGGAGCCAAGATGGTGGAGTCAATATGGTGGAGTGAAGGCAAGGACTCTTCAGAGCTCTCCCCAAAACCACTCTAAATACATTTAAACAAGGACTCTAACCAAATTCTGCAGTGGCAGAACCCACAAAAAGATTGAAACAATTTTCCAGCCCAATACAACCTGGAAGATCAGCAGGAAAAGTCTGCAACATGGTGAACTTGGAGCACAGTCCAACATAGACCTCAGCAGCTCAAATCCAGACTATGAGCAGGTCTTGGGAGCCACCAAATCCATAGCAGCAGCTACTTCCAGAACTCTCTGTTCATGGACTGCAATGAAGTTGGAAGGAGATTACAGGGTTGGGGGGGGGGGGGTTGCTATCCCTGAGGCAAGACTTGGTTGCTTTGCCCATACTTGGATCTGAGTCACATTCTAGGGTCCCAGTCCCAGAATGAAGAACAAAAGTACAACAGTTTACTGTCCCAGAAGAACAGAGACCCTTCTGACAGTTCCAGGACAGAAAAGAGTGCTTGTGGTCACCCACAGATCAGAACATAGACAAAAAGAGTAGTCATAACCTCACATAACACCTTGGAAAAATCGAAAACTTGCAGATCCCTAGAAGTATCTCTGAAAATGCTACAAAAATCCTCAAAATCTTGGGACAGGGTGGCTAGGTGGTGCAGTGGATAGAGTACCAGCCCTGGAGTCAGGAGTACCTGAGTTCAAATCAAGCCTCAAGCACTTAATAATTACCTAGCTATGTGGCCTTGGACAAGCCACTTAAACCCATTGCCTTGCAAAAACCTAAAAAAAAAACTTGGAACAGTACATTTTCTACTGTGAAAATAGACCTCCATCTTAACAAAGAGTTAAAAATCAAGTCAGACACTGGGAAAAATGGGAAAACACTTGAAGAAAAAAATCTTACCATGGGCAATTATATCTTAATTCATATGGAAAATAAAAATGCACACTCAGTAGATAACAAAGTCAAAGTTTCTACATCCAAAGTGTCCAAGAAAAATATAAATTGGTATAAGCCATAGAAGAGTTCAAAAAGGATTTTGAAAATCAAGTAAGGGAGGTAAAGGAAAAATTGGGAAGAAAAATGAGAGTGATGTGGTAAGATTATGAAAATTGAGTCAAAGCTTGACTTGGAAATACAAAAAAATACAGAAAAAAATATCTTAAAAACCAGACTGGGTCAAATAGAAAATGAGGTTCAAAAAGTCAATGAGGAGAAGAATGTCTTTAAAAATAAAACATTAAGCAGGAAAGATATAAATATTACAGCAACTAAAAATAATTGACATATTCTCACATGAATTTAGAATCTATCCTCTTTCCTTTATGTGATGGTTGGATTAAAAAAAACTCAAAATCTTGACTTGGGTTCCATCTCAAACTATAACTAAAGGAGGTTTCTGAAGGGCCCTGAGAGCTGAAGACTTCAAAGGGCTGAAGCTGTTTCCATCATTTCTGTTTATCCTGTTCATCTTTGTGAAGATGCTACTCAGATCTGCCATCTATCACTCCATTGGCTCCATATACATCAGCTAGGTGGCACCATAGTGCAAAGAGCTCCAGACCTGGAGTCAGGAAATTTCATCTTCCTGAGATCAAATTCATTCTCAGATACTTACTAGCTGTGTGATTCTGGACAAATCATTTTCATCCTATTTGCCTCAATTTCCTCATCTGTAAAATGATCTGGAGAAGGAAATGGCAAGTCCTTCAGTATCTTTGCCAAAAAAAAAAATGAGGTCACTGAGAGTCAGAAACAATTGAAAAACAATTCAGCAATGAAGACACCTCAGGCACAATTCCCAGCTCTCCTGGTCTGTCCACTGTAATTCCCAATCTTATTATTGGTTGTGAACCCAGGAAGAGGCTCCAAAAACAATCTCTAGCTTCTTGAAAGGAGTAGCTTTTGGCCCCACCTTTTCATCAAGAGAAAAGGCAAGGGGGCAGCTAGGTGATGCAGTGGATAGAGCACCAGCCCTGGAGTCAGGAAGACCTGAGTTCAAATTTGACCTCAGACACTTAATAATTACCTAGCCATGTGACCTTGCGCAAGCCACTTAACCCCATTGCCTTGTAAAAAAAAAAACTAAAAAAAGAGAGAGAGAGGGAAAGCAAAAGAATAGCCTCCCCCCTCCTCTAATGGAGGAAAAAAATTCTCTCTCTGACCCCTATAGTATGTAGAGAGCCTAAAGCTTTAACTCAGAATGCTCATGGATGGTGTAAATTAAATTGGAGGCATACAGTAGGAGAAAAGGTAGCTAGGTGACAACATGGATGGAGGGCTGGACCTGGAATTCAAATCCTACTTCAAATATTTATAATTTACAAGTCACTTAACCTCTGTGTGACTCAGTTTCCTCAACTGAAAAATTGGGATAATATTTGTAATGATATTTATAACATATAGGAGGCTCTTAATAAATGTTTATCCCACCCCCAAATCCATGCATCCATGGAATGATCAGTGATTCCCTTAACCCATCAACTCTCCCACCATGAGGAAGTTAGGGATGGAAGGGAGAAGCAGGATATGAACCTCAGTAACAAGACCAGGGGAATGAGAGCATAGGACCAAGCAAAGAATGTTTTCAAGGTCCAAAGACAAAAGGAAGGAAGAAACACCACCTCTCCCATTCACTCACTCCCTGATTTTACCATCCTTTGGCAAAGCTGTAGTCATCCCACTGTAGCTATAGCTACAAGTGAGTCTCCTTCCCTCCCTCCCTCCTGGACAAAAAGGCAATTAGGAAAGAGCTACATATAGGCTAGCCCTGAACTCCAAGATTCTAAAATTGTTTTGTTTATCCTGCTGGAAGAAAACTTGCATTATTATCAGCTGCCTTCTTTCAAGGCATGTTGACACAATGGCTGGTTTTCAATGTCTCTAAATGATTCCATCTGACCACTGGAAGATTGGCCTGTTGCAAATGACTGGTTTTCCCCATGTCAACAGAATAAAGGAAGGGGGGAGAATAGGGGCTGAGGAATATATGTATTTAGCTTTACAACTGTCAGAGCTCAATGTGGTTTTCTTCCAATTTCCATTTTCGAACACCATTCACCATGCAGCAATGAACTACCTCACATCTCAGAAGCCACTCCCCATCCTACCTCCTCCCCCCAAAACATACACAAACATGCCCCTATTTCCCCAGTACTCCCTCCCTGAAAACCATTGCCAATGCAGATCAGATGGTAGGGATTTGCAGCCCTGCACGGTTGTCGAACAGTGGCAGAGATAATTAGGCAGCCTGCTCACTACCTGCCTGGCTGATTAGTGAAAATGTTGTTCTTTAAACGCCTTCATTTTCAGGCCCTGCATCCTGGTTGTTCCACGAGTATCTGAATGATAGCCCACATGCTGCACATCTGTGGATGGCTTACCAACCGTTGGTTTCAAAGGAGAGTGGGGGGGGGTGATGGAGTGGGGGGGGCAGAATTGCCCCCAAGATGGTCAATGTCAAGGTGATAAGAGTTAACCATGAACAACAAAGTCCCCATCCCCTTCTCCTCTTAGTCCATCAGGACGCAAACTTGGCTGAACTCAGAATCTTAACCAGGATCATATTTCTTCTCATTTTGTGACCCCTAGGAACTCCAGGGGGAATGTAATCTGCATGTTCCAGGTTCATTTACACTTAACTCATCCATATGGCAGTGAGAAAGGGCCCTCCAACATCCAAGAAGCCACGGGAGCTTTGGGCAGTGGCTCTCTGAAAATCTGCCTCTCCGATGGCAGGCTCAGATTTTTGCCAAAACAAACAGCCGTGTCCCCCTAGGTAGTGCAGGCACACAGGACAAAGAAGAGCATAATTTCAGAATTGGAAGAAATTGCAGAGGCCATCTCATCCAAATCCCATCTGAGCAAGAAGGTCCCTCTACATTGTCACCAACAAGGGATCCTCTATCCTTTTCTTGATGATTCCAAAGGAGGGAAAGCCTGCAATCCTAAGAGGAAGTGCATTTCACTTTTGGAGAGCTCTGGGAGGAAGTTTTTCTTATGTTACATAGTTGACTCTGACCCCATTCCCTCAGAACCAGGCTTGTTATAGCCCTTCCATCCAGGATCTCAGGCTAGAGGGGTTAGAGATTGTTTCTTTTCTCTGCCATTGGCCCAAGTCTCCATTAGCTGTGCCCTGCCCTGATATTTTAGGGGTCCATTGGCCAACCCAGTTCCATTTAGCCAATTGACATCAGTAATTTTAGAAAGGAATATTTATTTTATAGATATATAGCAAGAACAAATTATATACATTTGTTGTTGTTCAATTATTTCTATTGTCCAATTATTCATGACCCCATTTGTTTCCTTGACAAAGATACTGGTTTGCCAATTCCTTCTCCAGTTCATTTTACAGATGAGAAAAGTGAGGCAAATATGGTTAGGAGACACACTAGTTAAGTATCTGAGGTCAAATTTGAACTCAGGAAGACCCAGCTTCCTAACTCCAGGCTGTCACAGTTTCCACTGTGCCACCTAGCTAGCTAGTGGAAAGGGCATGTAATCCATGGTTTTAGTGACTGATAGAGTACATTGAACCTGAGAGAAGTCATGTCTGGGGGAATCTTCATTTTGAGTTGGGGTTTCCAGGTGGTTTTTGGTATTCTAGTTTTGATGAAGCCATCCTGGCTCTTTGTGATGACTCGTTTTTTTTTTCAGATGTCCCCTAACCATTCCTTTAATAATGCCATTTTGCCAGGATTCAAAGTCAAATTCACTGGACTTTAGTTTACAGACTCTACTCTTTCCCTTCTTTGAAAATCGATTCATTTACTTTCTCCTCAGTCTTTCACAAACCACTTACAGTAACTCATATCAGCAGGTAGTCTTAATTACCACAGGATATGGGTGCTTTCTTGCTATTTCTTCTATAATTGGAGTTTCAACTGCCTATAAGTCATATATATATACATATATATATGTATATATATATATATATATAATTTTTTTCCAACAAAGATCATTCTCAACAGAAAAGTAACAAACGATTTGAGAAGTTCTGCCTTCTTGATGTCTTCTGCCATCATCCTATCCATCTTGAGCAGAAATGCTGGTGTTGTTCACTCTTTGTTGTCAAAGAAGTTCAGTGATAATGGAAAGGGGAGTCCTTGACTTGCTCATGAACTGGATTTAAGTGAGGGAGGGTGGTACAAATCCTCCTCACTCTTTCTTCCACTCATTGGAGTCCAGTGGCAAGATTTAAGTCAAGATAACTAGGAATGGTTCCTGGATAGCAGAAGTCTTATTCCTTCCCTGATCCTCTTCTTTTCTCAGTTCAGCCATTTTTTTTAAAAAATGTTGTTATTCTTGGAATTTCTTTATGCCACCAATTTATTCCAATCTTCCATAATGACTTTTGATATTATTTTTATAATATCATTTCAAGCTTTCTTATTCATTCTTTTTACCTGACCTGGTACATGTCTTTTTTTTTTAATCTAAGTTAGTCAGAGTTCCCTCTCTAAGACAGGGTAGAATAATACAGAGCATGCCTAATCTGGAGTCAGAGAACTTGAGGTCAGTCCCACCTCTGATCCTTACTAGATGTATGGCTGTTCATGTCGCTTAACTTCTTACTTAACCTCAAATGCCTTGCCTGTAAAATTGGGATAAATAACACCAAGCGGTATTGTTGATAACCTCAAATGGAAAAATAAGTAGAGAACGTTGTAAACTCTAACTCGCTATGTAAACGCCAGTTATTATTTTGCTTCTATTCTAGCTGGGGTTTTTTTTTGCCTTCGGAATTTTCTTCTTGGCAGATTTCTGTTTCACTCAGGCTGATCCCCCTTGTAGACTTTTCAGACCGTGGTATCAAACTCAAGGGCCCAACAAGTTATACTATACATAAAATCTATGCAGGCTGAATATTAACTGAATTTTTGAATTTTGATATTATCCATGTTTAATTGTATTTTTATTTATTTTGCTAAATTTTTCCTAATTGCATTTTAATCTGGCTCAGCTACAACCAGGAGTATGTTTTTACTGTCTGCTGTTTTAGACCATGAGATATAACCTATCCTTTCTCTGAACTCTTGAAAAATCTGTGACTCCCCAAACCTAAAGTATATGTCAGACTGTGTCCAATGTTCTTCTCATTCTTCAATACAAATTCTAATATGCAAAGGTCACTTCCTTAAAAACAGTCCCATCACCTGGATATCACGAGACAGTTTCTCCTTGTTAGTGAAAATTAGATCCAGAATACAATGCCCCTTCATTGGTTTCTCCATTGTATGGAGAAGGAAATTGTCATTAGATAGATCATGAATGCATTAGTTGTTCTACTTTTGCAGAGAGGATGAGAGGTCTATGAGATTCCTGGATAATTGAAGTTCCCCATCATTACTAATTCATGTCTCTTTGCCAAATTTATGGATCTGTTTTCAGATGATGTATTTATTTCCTTTCTCTATTCAAGTGGTTTATATTACACCATCACAATAATATTGATCCATGTCTGTCAACAGGGATTTTCACCTAGATGCTCTTCACCATGTTTCCCCTCCCCTACCCCTCATCTCATCCCCAATCTTAGATCCCATTATAAGGGAACAAAATCATATGTTAGGAATAATTCATAGGTTATCAGAGCTGGAAATAACCTTTGTGGACCAGCCATTTTACCATTGCAGTCGAGGAAACTGAGTCTGAAATAGAGGAAGACATTTGTCAAAAGTTACAGTTAGTAAGTATCAGAACAAGAAGCTGAAGTTAGACCTCCAAGATTCTTATTTTGGTTCTCTTTCTGCTTCAATAAACTGCTTCTCAATTAATGAGAATTATGTTGATTGTTTGAGGGAAAGTGAAAGTATGCCTTTATTTAGACTATTAGGTCAAAATCTCTTCGGATCATTCTGGATGTCAGTGAGAAAGCTTAATGATATGATGAGACTTGATGCAATCAACACTATCTGATCAGCAATGGGGGAGCATCCACCTCTTTGATTTGGACTTTGTCAGTCTCTAGTGGTGAATGCCTTTGGCGAACATATGGAATCCTGTTTTATACCTTTCTTGACAATGATAATCAAAGAATTATTGAAAAAGTTATTTCTATGGTAACATCTATCAAGAAATTCTGTGTGATCTACATACATGCATGGGAGAAATATAGGAGAGCCTAGAAAACTACGCTTTACCAACTCTGATGTTTTCAAGTAATGAGCAAACAATATATATGGGATCTTTTATACTCTGTACCTTTCAGTAAGTTGTGTGATGGTGGGGATGTGGTTAACTAAAAGAAATTATCTGTGAAAAAGTTGACTGTTCCCTTTCATCAAAGATTCTCTCCGTTGATAGGCATGTATATCATTCTCATAAAAATTTTAGAGATGAAAAAAGAGACATGTGGATGAGTAGTTTCTGTTGTTTTCTTCATCACTTTTTGGGGAGGAGAAGGGTAACAACGTCATTTTTTTTTTGCCTGGTTGTTTGGTATCTTTCTCTCGATGAGATAGCTTAAAAATTGATGCTTCAATGCCTTCAAAATTGTGTGGGTCTCGCATGTATTTCATCTGTGTATACTTGGTCTGTCTCATCCGCTTTTCTCATCTTCATTTTCCTAAGTGCCTTTTTCACAGTTCTCAGGAACTCGGGTGTTTAAAGTCCAAATGTGTTAGTTCTACTGTCATCGATGATGAAAATAGATTCCCTATAGAAACTTGGACATATCTGCCCCAGTTCTAATCTATCTGTTGTTCTCCTTCCTGTTTCACCAGAGATAACACAGAGTGGTAGATAGAGACTGTACTTGGGTCCTAAAGACCTTGGTTTAAATCCCACCTAGATGTTTACTAGTTTGTGACTCTGACCAAGTAACTTTGCCTCTGTGCACCTCAGTTCTTTCATATGAAAAATGAAAGGGTTTCTCAACTCAATGGTTTCTAAAATCCCTTCTAGCTCCAAAACTGTAAATGTTCTTGGGACTGATCAACAAGTATTTATTAGGTTTCTACTCCACTGTGTACTAGGCACTAGGAATATGGCAATAAAGAACAAAATCATTCCTAGTGGAAGAGGCAACACATACAGGTAAAATACATACAACATAAATATAAAACTAATAAGTACCAATATATACAAAGTAGTGAAATCCAAGATAGTTTGGAAGGAAGCAATAATGGAAGCTCCCACTAGAAATAAGAAACTTATGAAAGATTTCATGCAGAAGATGGTCCCTGAAACATCTGTTAAAGGAAGAAAAGGGATCTATGAGACAGAGGAAAAGGGACTACATTCTAGATATGGGGAAGTGCCTATCCAAAGACACAAGAGCATTGTGTATGAAGAACAAAGACAAAGTCATTTGGGCTAGAGAGTGAGAGAAGTCATTTTCAATGAGGCAAAAAAGATAGGATAAGACCAGGTCATGAAGAGATTTAAAAGCTAGACAGATGAATTTATATATAGGAACTAGGAAGCCATTAGAATTTGGTTGAATAGGAAAACTACATTGTCAGATTTGTTTTTAAGAAAAATTAGTTTGACTGGAGGTGTACTATGGACTAAAATGGCAAGTAACTTGAAGCAGAATTATGAGGTTTTTGCTTTGGTCTTAGCAAGAAGGTGATAAGGTACTAAACTAAGGTGGCACCTATGATCATTGAGAGAAAGAATTGGAGGACAACTAAGTGCTGCAGTAGAGAGAGTCTGGAGGACCTGAGTGCAAATCTTATCTCATATACTTATTAACTATGTGACCCTGGCAAGTCACTTTATCCCAGTTGTGTGTGTGTGTGTAAGAGAGAGAGGTAGCGGAAACCAGATGCCAGAGTTGTGGTAAAGGGAGAAATGGCAACATTTGGCAACAAATTGGAAAAAGGGGATGCGACAGAGGGACATTGGTGAATGTTTAATAGCCTATTCTCTCCTCCAAAAATGTACACTCAATATACTTTTGAGTTTAATTTACATAATTAATATTTTCTCCTTCATTTTCTTAAGTCTAGATGATTAACAAAACAATAAATCAAGAGCTGATTTGTAGGGTTTGCCAACTTCTGAGATATAATTGCTCACACTGAAAATTTAATAATTGGCTTTGAGGAGCCAGTTCAAGCTGACTTCAGCATAGGTCTGGGACATGAAGAGTGAAGAGTCAAGGATAAGACCAAGATCACAAACCTGAGACATTGGAAGGATAACTATACTTTCAAAATAAAGAAGAGAATTTGGAAGAGGGCAAAATTCAGAGGAAAAGATAATGACCCCACTTAATTGAATTTCATTCTCAACTTTCTTCAGCCTTCTTTTCCTCCCAATTGCTTTTTGCTATTTTGTGAAATAATATTATTCATAATCTTCCACTACCACCCCTAAAATGGTTTGCAAATTATTTTATATTCTGAATCAGTGCTGCTGTCATATCTTCTACTTGGCTAGGTCATCAAGTCTTTGAAGGTTCCATGGCCTCTTTTTCAGTAGCAATTATTTTACATTATTAAAGATTTTTGTAGCAAATGGCGATCAGTTTGGTTAATGTTTTTTTTCCTGATAGTTTTCCTAATTTTTGGCAGTGATAACTTATTTGGATAGGTCAAATTGGAAAGCTGTCTTCTTTATTTCTTCAGATTTGATCTTTATTCTAACTTTGACTGAAAATAGCTGATTCAGACTATCTAACTAGTTACATCAGTAAGAAATAATATAGTGGTCACTTGCCAAAAATAATTGGGGCATCCATTTCCTCAAATGCCAAATATTTGTAAACAAAAAGAATAAGTAACATGAGAAGATTTGGGGGAGTTATTTCACATAGCAAAGGAAAAGGCTAGTTGTATGTGCACAGGAAGAGAAAGGAGCTTCTTGGTTAAATGGTTTTAAGAGACTGGGGATGACAGAGACAGAGGCAATAGCTTCCAGGCAAGTAGTGATGATTTCTTGGGACAAATAAAGATCTGTAAAAGTCAGGTAGAATATGGGAATCTTGTAAAAAGATGGTGACAATAGATTGGAGCCAGGTTGAAGACAATGGAAGCCATATCAAGTGGACAAGCAAATCTGAAAGATATGCAAAAATATGATATGATACAGAATCTGTTCTTCACCAAGGTCCTCAATCTCATATTGAGATGCCACATATTAATGCTATGAGTTTTCAGCTGTGATGATTGAAAATTTCTGAAAGGCAGGCAAGTTTCTGAGTAAATTATAATCAATTTTATTAACCACATCTAGAAAGCAATCAACAAACTAGATTCTTTGTTGCCCTTGATGTTCAAAGGGGCAGAGCAGAGCCTGTCAAACCTTCAATATACATATATATATATATATATATATATATAGATAGATAGATAGATAGATAGATAGATATAGATATAGATATATAGATATATATATGTATGTATATAGTATTGAAAAGGGGGATGAAATTAAATCTTATTATTTAACAAGTAATGAGAGAATGAATTTTATAATAAGAGAATTATTTCAATGATAGTGTAAGTAATACTGAGCACCCAGTCTTGGTCAAAGAGATTTATCAATATTCATTTCACTCATCTGACAAAAGGGTGGATTCACATTTTCCTAGACTGTCTGAATAAACACAAAGAGCATAAAGCCAGAAATTCACCTAAATTTAGAATTATTTTACTCTCTTTGATTAGATCTTAGACTTCCTGGATGGGTAAGTCTTGCCCAAGATTTCCCACAAGAGTAGATTTTTGGATGAGGAAGTGGAAAACCCTTTAGTCCTAATTTAATAATTGATTATTAATATATGAAAGAAATAATCATTTCTTTAACAGCGATGATCATCGAACTTCTGGGGTCAGGAAGTAAATAAATAGGAAAGTAAACTATTTCCCTGGTAACAAGGATTAGCTGCAAATTCCTTTTCTGTTCTTGAAATGCTTTTTAATGAACATTTTCCATATGTAAGTGCCTATTATTAGCCTGATGCTTAGAGGAGAACTGAAGACCTCATTGGTGGAAAACTACAAATAAGTCAAATTCAGATGACTTCAGGGACTAAACCCTTGAGTATTAGAGAGTGAGTGGGGCTGAGGCATTATTGAGAAGCCTTCAAGATTGTATTCAGTACATATAAGCTCAGAGCTACAGTCCTGAGTAGAGTATCAATTGTCATTTTCATTTTTTGCTATGTTGTTCAGTCTTCAGTTATGTCCTATGCCTTCTGAATCTTCTTGAATAAATTATTCACTTTACACAGACATGACTTCTTTTGATGTATTTTATTTCTTAATTCCAAACTATATTTCCAATATAATTTCTGCCATCTTCGAAGTGGCCTTCTTTGCATAGAAGGAATGGAGTGTCTGCATATGCTAACTTGGTTTAGATAATTTTGTCAAACTCTTCAAAGGATTTCTCTTCACGACAGATGTTGGAACTCAAATGGCAATCACTAGCATGATGCTTTCTTTTCTTTTCTCTTTTTTTCTTTGCTCATTACAAGCTCCCCTCTCCTCCTATAAAATGAACAAGAACCCAGGAAAATTATGGCTTTTGTTGCTTCTAGCCAAATAATATAACCAAATTTGTCACATCCTTCCCTACTTTTTTCCAAGGAAAATCTGGGAGTCATCTTTCTTTTGGTCCCATTTGTAGTCATATAGTTCATCTCCACTCTTGTGGGTCTTTGGACAAAGTTCTTACCATTAAAACACTGGCCTTATTTCTAGACAGAGTAAAGATTATGTGATTGTTAGTGCCCCTTTTCAAAATTCTGCCATCACCATTGCAGAAATTAAAGGATCCTTCAGGAGATGCAAGGTCATTTTATATTTTGAATCGTTTAATGGGTTATAGTTGTCAAAGAATTCATTGTATAGTGTTCAGCCTACAGTGATGAGCCTCTTGGTAATTAGTTAGGCTAGGTCACGGGATCTTAGAGAGGGAAAGGAACTCAGTGACCATCTAATTCAATCCATATGTGTAAAAACTATCCTCACTACAATAAATCCAATCAGGGCTCCAGTCAACCTCTGCTGGAAGGCCTCCTCTGAAGGGGAATTCATTATTCCTATAGACATCTCAGTCCATTTTTGGATTGCTCCAATTGTTAGAAAGATTTTCTTGACAAGGAAATTTTGCTTTTATTGCCTCTATGGTTCTACCCCCTGAGAACAAACAGAATAAATTTAATCTTTTTTTTCACATGTCAGTTCTTCAAACACTTGATGAAAGCTGTTATATTTTCCTTGAGTCTTCTCTTCTCAGAATAATTGCCTCAGTTGCATCAACTGAGACTCTTCCGGAATAAATTCAAGGCTCTTCCCAACACAGATTGCCTCCCTTTAGACTCTATCCAGGTTATCACTATCCTTCTCAAAATTTGGCATGGAAGAACTGAGCACAATACTGCTGTTATGGTCCCGGACCACAAAGTGCAAATGATATCATTTCCTTATTTCTGGAAGCTATTTCTCTCTTAATTCAGATGAAGATGACATCAACCTTTTTTAGTTGTCATATATTATTGATTTATATTGAGTTTGTAGTCCACCAAAACACTTAGATCTTTTACAGACCAATAACTGGATAACCATGCCTCCCTTATGTTATAATTGTGAGGAAAAATTTTTGAATCTGAACAATACTTTTTTATACCTGTTAAACTTCATGATATTGAATTCTGCCCAATATTCTAGCCTGGAAAGACTCTTTTGCACTCTAACTCATTTATACATTATGTTGGGCAGTTCTCTCAGGTTCATATCATCTGAAAATTTGATGAGCTTGCCATCTGTGACTTTATCTAAATCACTGATAAAAATGTTAAGTACAGTTCCCTGGAATGCACCACTGGAGACCTCTTTCCAAGTCAACATTGAGTCACTATTTACTACTTTTTAAGTCTGGCCACTCAACTAGTTGCAAATGCATTTTGATATATCTTGTATCCCACATCTCTCCATATTTTTCCTCAAGAATCACAAGAGTATCATTACCAAACACTTTGATAAAAATCTAAGTAAACTATATGTATGCCGTATGTCCAATCAATCAATTTTGTAATCCTATGGGAAAAAAAGGAAATAAGGTTAGTCTGGTGTGATCTAGTCTTAATGAAGTCACTCTATCTCTATCATCACTTTCTCTTTCACTAGCCAGTTTTTTATCAATCTAGACTACTGGAGTCAATGCCATTAGACTATAGATTACAGATCAGATTCTATTATCTTCCCCTTTTTGAAAATTAAAATAACAGTTCTCACACAGTAGGCACAACCTATCCTAGAGATCATACTCAAAGTTCTTTCAACCTAGTAAATCCTGCTTCACCATATAGTCTTCGGACTCATAAATGGTTCCTTTGCTAATAACTAGTAATTTTTTGTCTCTTAAGATGTGATGATAGTGGAAATGTACCAACAGGATTTGGTCAGACCTTTCCCATAAAGTCACTCTACCTCTAATACAAAACTTCATATGGGGGCTCTTCAGATAAGCAATGGTCATGTTGGCTTCCAGAGAAATGAAGGGACTTCCCAAAGGTCAGACAGAGAGTTAACATCAGGGTTGGATTTTGGTTGTAGGTATCTTAATTCCCACTTCAAAACTATTAACATCAGGGTTGGATTTTGGTTGTAGGTATCTTAATTCCCACTTCAAAACTAGTTCAATAAAAATGATTACCTGGCTTATTATAGAGAATGAATGAAGATTCATATTTTGCAGCTAGACAGTCACCTCTTGCTCAAAGACACAGACTTCAGTGAGAAGGTTTTGAGAAGGCACCAAGGAATCCTCTGAGAATCAGAAAGACCTTGATCTCAAGTTTGAAATCCGGAAAAGTTTTTTTTCCCCTGGGATATAGGCACTTATATGCTAATTGAACCCAGTTTAAAAATTAGGAAATAAACAAGAACCCTAAACAGACTTCCTGACCTAAACTAGAGTGAGATCTCTGATGGAGGGATAGACCTCAGTATCAAGGAAATAGAGTTCAATAAACTGACAGAAGCCAGAGGGTATTTGCTAGAGTTTGACACAGGACTAGACCACTACAAATCTATTGCATTTGATCACAGCTATACCCTCACTACAGCAAGGGAAGTCTTTTACTCCTCTCTAATTTATTCTCTGGGCAATTAAGTGACACCAGTGGATAGATTGCTACCTCTGGAATCAGGAGAACCTAAATTCAAATCCAGCCACAAACATTTACCAGATGTGTGATCCTAAGCAAGTCACTTAATTGTATTTGCCTCAATTTCCTCATCTATAAAATGATCTGGAGAAGGAAGTGACAAACTGCCTTCACCAAGAAAACCCCAACATTAGATAACAAAGAGTCAGACATGGTTAAAATAAAAGAACAACCACCTCACTCCACATGGCAGTTGTTCATATCCTACTCCCTAAGTAATCCTCCTAAAAGTCTTGGGACCTCTCCTCTTTTAAATTTATTCTCTCTAACGCTTAATGACCCAATTTACATGTGGTTATCTTTATGAAAGTAACTCTAAGATCTGCATATCCATCCCCAGACACTCTCCTGAGTCCAATACCATCAATTACCATTTGGACATGGGTTTTCATAGATATCTCAAACTTGGCATAGCTAAAACAAGACTCATATTTCCTCTAAACCGATTCCTTTTCTGAATTTTCACTTTCTACCAAGGGCACCAATATTCCAGTCACCCAGGTGTCTTTGACTCAGTCTCATTTAGTTTACACATACAAGTAGTTTCAATATTTTGTCCTCTTTCCTTCCTTGGCAGCTCACACATGACCCCATCTACCCCTTATACAGTCCCTATCCAAGTTTATGCCCCCATCATTTCTCAAAGGGATAACTGACAGAGCTTCTGAATTGGTTTATCCGCTTCACATCTCTCCTTTCCATCCTCTTTAACAACCTAAAGAATTTTTCTGAAATCTGATTCCATTGCTCTTTCACTCAATAGACTCTAGAAATTTCCTATTACTTCTAGGACCAAATACAAACTCAACTATTTGCCATGTTAAAAGTCCTTTTTAGCCTAGACCTGAGGTCTCATTCAATTTTATTATACATTATTTCCCTTCACTCACTTTAGTCTACCCAAAGTAGTTTTTTTCCCTTGTTTGATAATGATAATAATTATTTTATTGTATTTATTTAGCATTTTAAAGGTTACAAAGTACTTAACAAACATTATCTCATTTTATCCTCACCTATAAGGTAAGTGCTATTATTAGCACTATTTTACATATGAGGAAACTGTTTGGATTAAATGACTTGACTAGGGCCATAAAGTTAATAAGCATATTAGCTTGCTACTGCAGTCCAGTACTCTCTCTATTGTACCACTTCAGTTTATCTAAAACCCTTTACCCTATACCCAAGCTACCTTTTCTTTTTATACATTAGTAGTCTTCACTCTATAACCTAGCCAAAACAGTCTTCTTCCTTGATTTATTTATTTTTGAGGGAAGGCATTTGGGGGTAAGTGATTTGCCCAAGGGCACACAGCTGGTAAGAGTCAAGAGCCTGAGGCCTGATTTGAAGTCAGGTCCTGCTGATTCTGGTGCTTAATCCACTATACCACCTAGCTGTCCAGCAGCCTTCTTCCCTACATACAATATTCCATCTTTTATTTCTGTGCTTTTTAGAATCTCTGGTTTGCTTCAAAGATCCTATGATTCATCCAAATTTATTTAGGTTTTATTCAGACCTAGTTTGCTTTTAATTGGTTCAATCAAAATATCTAGGCTTTCTGTGATTCCATGATTCAATTTGGGGGTACCTGTACTCTTATCTACCTACTTAAAAAGTACATACATGTATTACTGTACTCATGTATCATTATAATAAAATAATTTATCAAATCCAGCCTTAGATAGTTCTTAGTTATGTGACCTTGGGCAAGTCACAAACCTCTGTCTGCCTAGGCTTCCATAATTGTGAAATGAGATTAGTAATAGCACCTGTCTCTCAGAGTTGTTGAGAGGATCAAATGAGATATTTGTAAAGCATTTACATAGTACTGTCTATATGATGGTTTGTCTTTCATTCTGAGTTCACATTTGAACTCAGCTCCTCCTGACCCCAAGGTTGGTGCTCTATCCAACACAGCTGCCCCAAGTGTGTCTCTATTAGATGCTAGTTTTTAGAAGAAGTGGTATATATTGTGTACATTATATAATATACACAAATGAACATTTAAAAGGATAAAATAAACAATCTTTTTAGAAATATTTTAGTGAGAAAAAATGTAATTGAAGAAGGTTCATTATTTTTGAAGCAATCTCTCTATATGTTCTAGGAAAAAGAATGGATGTGAAAATAATAATTGTTAGTAATTAATTATTCAATTAATTTTATCAATGTAGTTAGCTACACAGTTGAATTTCTTTTAGCTACATCTTTATGCACAATATAATAATCAAGTAGAATGTAGCAATCAGACCATATAATAGTTTTTTTTACAAGGAAACATTTTTCTACATATAAATAATCACTATCCACAATGATGGTGAATAGAAAGCAGAGCCATGGACTCAAGAAGTCCTGAGTTCAGATCTATTGTACACTTCATGGCTGTGGGCAACTCCCTTAACTTCTACCTGCCTCAGTTACCTCAACTGAAAAATGGGCATGAAAATAATGGCCCCCACCTCCTGAGGTCATTATGAAAATCAAATGAGATAATATTTATAAAGCACTCAACACATAGAGGGCATTTAATTAATGCTTGTTTCCTTCTCTTCTATCCCCATGATGCAAGATCAAGTAAAAGTGAATGAATTCTGATTTCAACTCACCAGAAAGTTTTCTATATAAATCCATTCCTTTTTATTTAAAGGGTTCTGCCTCCTGACTCTACTTCTCATTAGTGAGTCCTTCCCCATTTTGAGGAAGTGTCCCAGATCCACCAACATGGATTCTCAGAACTTAGTCACTATGGCACCACCTGGGGCAATCATTCTCACCTTTTAAACTCCCTTTTAATGTGCTGTCTTCAATTATTAGAATGTAAACTCCTGGAGGGCAGGCTTTGGGGGTTTATTTGTCACTTATCTCTGTGTCTGAATTTAGTAAATACTAATAAATGTTGACTGAGTCACAACTTAATAGACAGCATCATACATTAATTTCCTATTCATATTTGAATAGTTCATGCATGTTTTTTATGAGTGAAGAATGGCAAGAAGTCTACTTTGATTGGACTAAATAAGAAGTGCTGTTCGGTCATTTTCAGTCATCTCTGACTCTTCATGGACCCTATTTGGCGTTTTCTTGGCAAAGATGCTGCAGTAATTTTCCATTTGTTTCATTTTACAGATAAGGAAACTGAGACAGAGTTAGTTGACTTGTCCAAGGTCACTCAACTAGAAAATATATAACACTTGATTTGAACTCAGAAAGATGAGTCTTCTTGACTCCAGGCCCCCCGGTACTCTCTGCACTATGACTAACTCTCCTGTGGAAGTAAAAAAGAGTTATGTGAGGTGAAGCTGGACAGATGAAAATTGTGAAGAACTTTAAAGGCCAAGCAAGAGTCTACAGGTGCTCCCAGAGACAATAGGGAGTTTATTAAGGGACTGAAATTGAGGAAAATAATTTTGGCAGCTGTGGGAAAGATATATTGGAGAGGGGAGAGAAGCGGCAGGGAAATATTAAATGAGGCCATTGCAATAGTCCAGGTGAGAGGTGATAAAGACCCGAGCCAGAAGGCTAGTTTATGAATGGAAAGGAGCGCAAGGATGTGAGCGATGTTATGAATAGTGTGTCATAGAAACAATGACATTTGACATTCCTTCAACATGTGGGGTTAATTAGGTAAATTAGATATAGTTATACACAAACATACATATGTGCATCACACACACACACACATACACACACACACACACACACACACACAAACACACACACATATATATATATATATATATATATATATGTAAGAAATCAAAGATGGCATGAAAGTTGTGAATATGGATGACTGGGAGAATAACTCATACCTCTACAGAAATAGGAAAATTCAGAAGGGAGTGGGTTGGGGGAGAAGATAATATAATGAAAACTGCAACAAAGATCACAATCCATCCATATCTGTTCATCTTATACAATTCTTTCTGCCCCACCCACACCAAAAGTGACAGGGTAAGTTTTCTGATGGAAACCTGCAACTTTTTCAATGGTGCTAACTATGGATGGCTGGGCTGAAGTTGGGTTATAACTGACCTAATATGATGAAGTCTGCAGCAGAGGGCTGATTGAGAGCTTGCCCAGCTATGCTAGAAGACAGAATGGAAAGTATTTAGCAATAATGGGGAAAATATCATTATGCTTGGAAGGAAGGCACCATAGTTGATAATGGCAAGGAAGATAGAATGGGATCCAGTCTCCATCTGGTTAATCACCTGCTCCATAAGGTCACGTCACTACCCCCTTCTCATGTCAAGGCCTTTATTTTGAGAACATGTCTTAATAAAGGTAAAAAACATCAGTGGAGACTCATAATCTCTGCTTCTAGAGGATTGATCCCACAGGATGCAATGAATCTGGGGAACCTTATCTGAGATACTCATTCTACAAGTTTGGAGTACCCTCAGTTTCAAAGACCACCATAGCATAGATGAGCAACAGGAAACAATAGAATAAAATCATGAACAGGAGCATCAGATGATGACCCTAACCGGATTCAAAGGATAGAGTTATAGGAGTGTTTGGACCTTCAGAATATTGCTGGGGAATTGAGATGGATGGTACCTTCTGGGAATGGAGGAGCCATGGAGAGGAACATTGCTTTGGGCAAATGAATTTCAACTACTCCAACTATAATCCTACCCAATATAAGTCATAGAACTCTATAGGAAGATTAGTCCTTGAGGAATAATGTTTTCTGTAGACTCAGAAGTGAGTCTTATCTATTGCTATCAATTTGTAAATAAACCCAGTGTATATGTTGAGCCATGTGAGGTTATGAGCTCATAAGAGCAGTTGGTGGCTATCCTTGGGGAGAGCCAGATGCTGAAATTCCAAGATCATACATAACTAACATTTATATAGTGTTTACTATGTGCTAGGAGCACTTTACAATGATTAAGGGTAGCAAAGCAAAGAAATGAGAGATTCTCAAAGTATACCTAGATCTTTCCCCTCAAGACAAACCCTTTCACATAAGATTTACATGTAAGATGTGCATAGTAATATGCTACTTTCAGGAAGGAAGGGACCTGAAGGAAAAGTTCTTTGGAAATCCTTTCCTACTCTAATATTTGTGATTATATAAAGACTGTGATATAGTTTTTCTATATATGAGGAAGCAGAGATCCAAAAGGGGAAGTTACAGAGCCAAGGTTACAGAGGAATGGTCAATTCAGGATATAAATAAAGTCTCTGTATTATGTAACCTCCCAACCGTCTATCCAAAAAAAAAAAAAGCAAGGCTTTAATTTCACTTTGTGACTCACCCTTTAATTGAATCCCTGATCTTGCCTCAGTGCCTGAAAACTTCTAACCCTCAAATATCCTTCTACTATGACACCCCTCCTTTCATTTAGTGAGTTCCTTCCAAAGTCTCCATTTTAGGCTGCCCAACTTTTTTCTCTTCCTGACTCTGCTTCTCAGTCTTCAAACTGTCCACTGTGCCTTCACCTGAGTACAGTTCCTTATTCCCTTCACTACTTTTCAGTTACCTTTCTGTATATTGTTTTCTACCATTAAAATAAACTCCTCAAGGATAGGGACTGTCTTAAATTTACATTTATTATATTTATATATAAATCACATGTATAACTTTATTAATATTTATGTATAATATATTTATATATTATATTTATCACAGTAAATATACATAATAAGGACTCAATAAATACTTATTTTCTTCATTCCCTCCTTTTCTTTTTACTTTCCTTCCTTCCTTCCTTCCTCTCTTTCTCCTTTTCCTCCTAGTAAAGACAGAAAAGTAACACACAATCTCCCACCACTGGTCTCAAAGAATCACAAAACCTCTAAGCTAGAAGGGCCTGTAGGCATAGATAATAGATTTAGGGCTTGAAGAGATCTCAGGGGCCTGACCCCTTTTAATACATGAGAAAATTGACATTGAGAGATGCTCTCTCAAGAACTAACCAGCATCACCTGGAGAATAAGTGAGTAGTCCAGCTTCTCCCTAAACCAAAATACCATCTGCACCATACTTGATAAGTCATCATTCTTCAGTTAAATCAATCAATTAATAAGCTTTTACTAAATGTCTACTGCATGCCATTCAGTTATGCTAGTGTTAAGGATACAAATAAAGAATGGAACAACCCTGGCTCCAGGAAACCTATATTCTATCAGAGAAAACAAGTTATTATTAGTATTAGGATTTTATATAGAATTTTAAGCTATTCACAACACTTTATATATGTTAAATCATTTCATTCTCATAACTACCTTGGGAGATAGGTATTATTATTATTATCATCATTCCCATATTACAGATAAGGAAACTGAGGTACAGAGAAGTTAAGTGAATGCCCAGGGACTTGCCCAGCTAGTTGGTCTTCCTGACTCCCAGCTCTGTGCTCTTTCCACTGTGCCACAGAGCCGCCTTTATATGTAAGTACACAAGTATACACAGAATACATATCAAGATAATGAACACAAATCAATACAAGGCTAGGGAGGCAGGCACTGAAAGCTGTCAGGATCAAGAAATGCTTTGTATACAAGGTGATGCTTCAGTTGCTCTTGAAAGGACAGGATTCCATGCAGCAGAGACCAGTATGGAGGGTTTTTCATGAGTAGGAGTTGACACAGAGAATAAAGATTGAGTGTTGTGGGTGCGGATTATAAAGGTGGCCCATTTGCTTCTTGGAAAGAGCCCTGGGAGTAGTGTGTCTGCATCTAGATTATCTGAAGTGTCGCTACTACTGTGGAAAGAGCTTGGTGAAGAGGGGAGGAGGATCAGGAGTCATGAGCCATGGGCACAGTGTTGCGGTGCCCCCACTGCCATGGTCCTGAGCCCTTTGCACTTCCCTTCTCTCTGGCTGTTACCAATCATTGCCAAATAGAGCATGATATTTGATTTGATTTTCCAATAGTGAGCAAGCCTACATAGATATCTGCATTCTCACCCTAGCCTCTGTGATCAATGGCATAAATTTATGGATGATACATGAGGCAGGGTTTTTCATCTTTGTGTAGCTTCTTGACCCAGTCAAGGGCATAGCTCAGGATTTGGGTCACCTGAACCCCATCTTATGAACGGAACAGCCAAGCAGGAGCCATATGAATCAGGTGAATCCTTATATTGTATTTGTTAAATTTTCATCTGATCATTTGCCTATGAATGTCCTCAGAAGGTCACGGAAAGCTCCTAGGTGTGTGGCCTTGGGTAGATTAGAATGCTATAGAAGTTCAAGTCATGGATTTGAAGTCAAAAGACCTAGATTCATATCTAGGATCTGATACTTAACAGACATGGGAATAAGGAATAAATCCCTTACCTTTGGATTCCTCCTCTGTAAATGGAGGTAATAGTGATTTGTAATCTGGCAGCTAGATGGCACACTAAGGAGACTTGGGCACTGAAAAACCTGACACTGTGTCCTATTGAGTCAGACTCTTCCTGTCTCCCAGCCTCACTTTTTCCAACTGTAAAATGATAATAAGAGCACTTAGTTTCCAGGATTGTTATGAAGATCAAGTAAAATGATATCCATAAATTGCTTTGCAAGCCTTAAAAAACTACAAAAATCTCATTAATTGTACTAAGGTCACTTCTACTACTAACATTCTGTTGTACTAAGAATCTTTCTGAATATGCTTCCTTTTCTTTTTTTTTCTTTTAGGTTTTTGCAAGACAATGGGGTTAAGTGGCTTGCCCAAGGCCACATAGGTAATTATTAAATGTCTGAGGGAGGATTTGAATGAAGTACTCCTGACTCCAGGGCTGGTGCTCTACCCACTTCACCACCTAGCCACCCCCTTCCTTTTCTATAAAATGAGAGTGGTAATACTTACAATACTTACCTCTAAACCCTATGGGGAGAAAAGTGCTTTATAAGCCATAAAATGGAAACCATTATTCTTCCTCCTTCCCTCTCACTTGTTTTATTCAATGAATATAAAAACCAGAAAGAATTTCAAAGATTATCTGGTCTAACTGCCTCAGCCAGCTAGGTAAGCAATTAGGAGAACCTGAGTTCAAATCCAGTATTAGACACTTAGAAGCTATATGACCCTGAGCAAACCACTCCAATGTCTTTGTCAAGAAAACACCAAATGGAATCACAGGGAGTTACACATGACTAAAACAACTTAAAAACACAGCCAACCTCCTAAGCTTAATGATAGGGAAACTGAGGCCAAGAATGGAAACGAGCTGTCAGAGACCATTAATTAATGTACCAGAGCCAGAAGTCCAGGCTCTTGGCTTTCAGCCCAGGATCTGTTCCAAAGTAGTGTACTGCCTTGTATTCTTCTTAAGGTAGGCAAAACAAATGAGCTACAGACAGGGGAAACATGCAAACATAGACTGTTCATATAGGATCACATGGAAATGTCCCCCTTTTTCTTCATTTGTAGTCCATACTCAGAGCCACTGAATGGAAACTGCAAGATAAACCATCAGGAAGAAGAGCCTCAATTGAAAGTAAAAAATAATAACAATAATAATTCATAATAATAATAATATTTTACAGTGCTTTAAGGTTCACAAAACTCTTTACAAATATTATTTCATTTGGCCCTACCTGGGAAGTAGGTGTTATTATTATATATTATATTGTATATAATTATAGTATATATTATAATTATTTGTTTTTCTATTAAATTATATATTACATATATAAAATAGAAGTATATAATTAAGTTATATATTATATATATATGCCATCAGGAAACTAAAGTAGACATGCTTTGTTATATTGGAACTTGGGTAGATTTTAAAAGAAGTAGAAAACTGTTGTGAGATGATAAGCTCACTTTTTCACTGTCCACCCTACTGCTTATTTAAATGAAATGCTTGTCTCCTCTCCCTGACACTTCTCCACAGGCCCCTCTGATTCCAAGGTCTCTCTCTTTCTAGTTCAGGTTTTCTAGGATCACTCTGAGAAGGTCAATGCTGCTGATATGGTACTGGGCCCCGAGGGATACTTCTTCATCCCATGCCTACCTTCTTTGGTGAATTCTTCCCTTGCAAATGTGGCCAAAGCCTAGATGATCTTTATTATGTGCAAGGGGATCCCTCCTGCCTCCCTCCCACATCCTGCGCATTGGTCCATGGCTCAGAGGAGATTATTGCCAAAGCTACAAAGGATGCTGGCGTTGCTCAGAGCCCTGACTAAAAGACAGGGCAGAACCTGGGGGCCCTAAAGATGCTGTGAAAACAACATGATCTCCACATTCCTTCCTAACATTCTATGTTCTATAACCCAGTGGGGTCACATGAACTCTCTCATCTCTCAAATGAGGGACTCAGAATAGATGATCTCCAAAGTACCTTCCAGCTCTAAATCCTGAAATCCTCTGATTTGAGTGATAAGCTTTGCCTGTACATTGTCAAAATAACTGAGTAGTTCACTCATTTCAGTCCAAGAAAATCATTCAAAATCCTTGTTGAGAGAGGCAAGGTATTACAACCTCTACTGCCAGAAACCAGCTTTGGGCTCCTCAGCTAACCCTCACTAGCTGTGTGATCTTGGACAAAGCACTTAACCCCTGTCAGCCTCAGTTTCACCATCTGGAATAGAAGAGTAACAATCCTTGCACTCTCTGACTCCCAGTGTTGCTATGGTCCAAGTGCTTTGCAAATCACTAATTCTATGTAGCACGTATAGACAGCCCAACTAAGAAGTTGTTTCCTGTATTTTTTTAATTTAATTCAATAATTCATCAGAGCTTAGGCATCACACAGATAACCCCCAGCTAAATCCCTCAGGAGAGTTTTTTTTTTATCTTTGAGTATTTTTCTGGAACCAAACCTTGCAATCTGAGCATTCAAAGGATATCAGGGGCTAAGGTCTTAAATTGCAAAGATTCATTCACTGGATTTACCTTAAATGCCTTTCTTCCTCCCATACTCATCCCCCTGAATAGGAAAGGGAAGATTACACTTACCAACAAACATATTGACTGCTGTATCTGAAGTGACATTGCCACAAAGACTGAGTGTAATGTAGTAAATAAGGCTGATACTGGCATAAGAAGACCTGGTTCCAGTTTAGACTCTGCTACATGGTATCTGTAACCCTGGCCAAGGGATGCACCCCATAAGATGGGTTACTATGTCCTATATTTACTATACTATGTCCTATGTCACAGGGCTCTTGTGAAGGAAACCCTGCGCAGACATAGCCTAGCATAGTGGGATAGAGTATAGGATTCCGAGCTAAGAAATCCTGAATTCTAATTTTTCCTCAGATACTGTGCAGCTGCATGACCCAGAACAAGTCACTTAACCTCCCTAAGCCTCTATTTCTTCATCTGTAAAAGGAGGATAATCATAACAACTACCTGACAGGTTTGTTGTGAAATTCAAATGTCTGCAGATTAAGAGATGGAAAACACTTAAGAGATTCTGGAATACGGGTAACCAGGTACTACAGTACTGGCCTGGAATCAAGAAAACTTGAATTTAAAACCTTCCCTCAGACATTTCTTAACAATGTGACCCTTGGTAAATCATTTGACTTATGTCTATTGTTTTTCTTTTTATTCTTTTAAAATATAAATATTTTATTTTCCCTCAATTTAAAACATTTTTTTAAAGTTTTGAGTTGCAAAATCTATCCCTCCCTCACCTCCTCTCCCCCCGAGATGATATACAATCAGATAGAGGTTTTGCATGTGTCTGCCTTGTTTTTCTTCTGTAAAATGGAAAGTTGAACTGGTCAAATGAGATAATATTTGCAAAATACCTTTCAAATCATAAAACACTATATGGATGCTAGCTTTTGTTGTATCCAACTCTCTTAGTTTTCAGATTTAGAAACTGAGGTACAGGGATATTAAATGACTTACCCATGGTCACATAGCCAGCAAATATCTAAAACAAGACTTAAAGTCAGGTTCTTACTGACTTTAAATCTATAGCCCTCTCTCCTGTGACAGTTCACTAACAATAAATAGAAACCATTATTAAGTTATGATCTATAGACATGAGTAAGTTTTTAATCATTTTAATTAATATGTTGATCAATTTTAATTAATATTAATTTAATTAATATATCCAGCATATCATTTCATTTTGCTTTTATAGACCCAATCATAATACACCAAGCTTACCTATACCATCTCTGCCCTGGGGGTCTACACTTTAGTTAGGATTTTGCAATCTTTTAGTAATCTCAGATTTAGCCAAATCATAGACTCACTTGCCAGGCCATTGAATTAAACTATAGACATTTTGTATTTGCATCATCCCTCACCATAAACTGACCCCAAAACCTAAGTATTGTTGGTCTTCATAAAGTTGTAGAAGCATAGATTTAGAAATAGAAGAAGCTATAGAGATTAAACAGTCTGGCTCTTGTTTGATGAGTAAAAACGAATCAGTGCGGTGCCATAGAAATAGAACTGGTTTGAAATTAGAGGATCTGTTTTCAGATCCTAGAGCTGCCATTTACTATGTGACCTTGAGCAAATTACTTGACTGGGCCTCAGTTTCACCATCTATAAAATGGGGAATCATTGATAAATTTATTAAATTAGAAGGTCCTTTCTAGTTCCAAATCTATCATGCCATAACTGAAAAATATTAAGGTTACATAGGTACTAAGTGGAAGAGACAAAATTTGGCTTTAATGGAGGGGGGGTGCAGGGTGGAAAGAATGACTTTCAATTTAAATTTTATTTTACAGAAAAAAAAGAATAAAAACTCTAGACATTATTTCTTCCATGTTAGCTGTTGACTTTCACCCTATCTGTAATCTCTGTTCTATAAATACTAGGAAGGCAGAATTCTATTTTTTAAACAGTCTGACTTTTGAATAGCCCTGTACTTCAAGGGACTCTCATAATGATGCCTAGTTCAGGGTTCAATTCCTGAAAAGATCAGTTGTCTTCTCTCCATTGTCTGCCCACAGACATCACTCCTAACCCTGTGCTGCAAATGCAAGCCCTTGGCTATTTAAGGGGTTAGGTAAGAAAAGAGAATTATAAAAGTCTTTTATGTCCCATTTATAACTCAAATTTTCTGGATAAATATATTTATCTTTCTGCAACTTTTCATCAAATACTCACATTTCTGCCCTCTAGGGTCAAACTAAATAAGTCTGAGACCTCCTCTATGATAGTGCATCAAATATTTGAAAACAGTTCTCAAATCCCCCAACCCTTCCTTTCACTAGGTAATACATTCCCAGTTTCTTCAGTCCTCCATCATATGACACGTCAATCCATTTTGTATTTTTTTAATTCTTTTCATAATAATCAACTTTTTTCTGGTCTCCATTGTCTTCCTCCTACCTCCTCTCCATCCTGTTGAGAAAATAAGGAAAATAAAATTCCTTATTAAAGATATGTAAAGCCAAATAAAATAAATTCTCACATTATCTATGTCCTAGCCATCTGTCTGTCTACATATATACACAATGAAATACTCACAATAACATATATGTATATATATATATATATATATACATAAATAGGATACAACTAATGTGAAAGTTTCTTTTTCTTCACCATACATTATGCATAAATATATGCATATATATTTACAAATGTGTATAGGAACATAGACATAGATATAGATAGGTATGCAAAGATGTCTCAGCCTGCACATCTGAGTCCATCAGGTGCCTATCTCAAGGGAAATAACATGTTTTATAAAGAGTCATATGGAAATGTATTTGGCCATTATATTGATTAGAATTCCTAAGTCTTTCAAAGTAGTTTCTATAATATTGTTACTTAAATTGTTTTCTTGGCTCAATTGTATAAATTCATACTGAAGTCTTTCCAGGTCTCTTGAGAAGCATTCCCTTCATTATATCTTATAGCACAATACTATTTCATCATATTCATATACCATAACTTCTTCAGTCATTCCACAATTGATGAGCATAACCTCAATTTCCAAGACTTTGTCACCACAAAAAAGAATTGTTATAAATATTTATGTACACTTAAATCCCTTTCTTCTTCCTTTGATCTCTTTGTGGATGTAGACCCAGTGGCATTAAAACTGGATCAAAGGTTATGCACAGTTTAATGCTTTGGGGGGCATAGTTCCAAATTATTTTCCAGGTTAAATCAGTTCACAGTTCCATTGCATTAATGTACCTGTTTTCCCACAGCCCCTCCATCATTTTTCATTTTCCTTTTTTAATTAGTTTTGCCAATCTGATAAGTGTAAGGTAATACATCTGAATTGTTTTAATTTATATCATCTATTGCAATATGGAGCATTTCCTTCTTATGGCTATTAATAGCTTTGATTTCTTTCTCTGAAAATTGTCTATTCGTATTCATTCGTATTCTTTGACCATTTATCAACTAGAGAATGACATTTCATTTCAAATGACAGAAAGGTGGTGAAATGATTTGAGTTCAGAATTTGAAATCAAATTTGAAATCAAATCCTACCTCTGATGCCTATTGGCTATGTGGTCCCAGAGCAACTTTCAGCCTCAGTTTCATCATCTGTAAGATGGAGATAATAATAGTACTTATCTCCTTCATGGGTTGTTTTGAAGCTCAAATGAAATAATATACATATGCAAAGCACTTTATAAACATCAAAACTCCATAAAATACTACTAATCTTATTATTATTAATTCAATTCAACATATCCATTTGAGTCTTCATGGCGTTGTATCTGGGAAAAAAATGGTTTTAATACTTAATCAAGGCCAGGTCACTTAACTGCTCAGTACCTCCAGACAATGCACTAAGACTCTTAAGTTGCCAAGCAAGTGTCAAAATGCATTGATAGGAAAAAATACATGGTGGGTTCCAAGAATGTCAAGATGGAACCAAAAAAGGCTCCAATGAGTTTACATTCCTTTGGAGGATTAGAGAATTTTTACAGATAAGTGCAACCTGATCTAGAGAGGAATAGAGTATCAATCTTCAGGAAATAATTTCTAGACTTCACTATCCTCTTGAACTTAAACAATGAATTAACGAGTCTTTACTAAAGCACCTATATTGTGCCTGTTTTTGTGGTGGGCTCTGGTGCTGACTACTAGCTCATCACACCATGGCAGGCAGAACTGAACCCACTTAACCAGACTTGAGCTTATGAAGACTACCATCTCCTTCTCCTTGATGCTGGAGCTTTTTTTACACAGCCTGATGTCACATGTCCTGCCTTGTGTGACTTCACACCCTACCCCTCACATACCAGTCATGGGTTCACTCTCACCCTGTGACCTCTTAATTTCCTCCCAGTCAATCCCTAGCATGTCAAATTAATGGGAATTAACAAAGAAACTCATTTATTCTGAACCCACATAATGGCTCTTACCCCTGGCACAGACAGCCTATGTGTACCACTGGGGTGGTCCAGGCATCTCTGAATCAGGAGCAGGAGGGCTCTGGCAGCCACCTCCCTGCAAGAAGGAGACTCCCAGCAGAAGAATCAGAGAAAAAGCAAAGAGGAAGAATCCAACTGATGCTTATAGATGTCCATGGCTCTGCAGCAAAAGAAAGAAACTGAACATCATCCTTTTGCTGCCTGGCGGAACGCCTTGTGGGTTGAATTATAAAAGACATTTTAATTACTACCTAATAATTAGGAATTCATAACTTCCAAATGATTGAACAATTACTGCGAATCTGTGAAACCCCAGGGCCATTAAAAAGATGGCCATAAAGACGTGACAAACTGATTATTAGCCCAGCCCAACAAGATCTCATCTGACGTCAAGGGTATCATTTCTCGCTGCCTCCTCCTTTCCCTTATTTCAGGTTTTAGACTTGGCACAGCAGCCTGGAAGCTCCAGAGCCAGTCCTGAGGCCTAAGCTCCAGGGATCACCCAGGTCTCAAGAAGCCTGTAAGGAAAGGGGGGAGAGACAGGCCCACCATGGTTTGAAAAGATTTGATTCCCATAGGATCTCATTCTTCAGCTGAATTTGCTATACTTGAAAATAGTCGTGTTACAGTTTGGCAGTTTAGAAGCCAAAGCCTCCATCCTTTTCTTCTATCAAGTCAAGCTCATTTTTCCTTCCTAATAATGTTAAAAATAACTTAATAGACAGGGTAAAATGGCCTTTGAACTAGGTATAGATTAAATAGCCAGGTATATTCATATACAAGATCTTAGAGTTGATTTTGCACTGATCTTCAGAGAAAAAAAAAATGAAGGGATTTATAGACATCAACTACTTCAGCATTTCTCAAAGTGCAGTCCAGATTGGGAAAATGGAGAGCTCTAAGACCTTTTAGGGCCATGGAATGAGATAAAAATTATTTTCTAATAAATGCCAAGACATTTTCATTCTAATATAGTAAATATTGACAGATACAAATCTCATAAACTTGTTGGGGGATTCTCAAAAGCTTCTAAGAGTAATAAAGGGGTTCTGAGATCAAATTTGCCGTTCATGAATATTCCTGAGTAAAGAAAACCTTGAAACCACCACAAAGGGCTAATTAGCTAAGCTGCTCTCTGTCTGTCCCTGTATGCATCTCTGTCTCTGTCTCTCTGTCTCTGTCTCTCTCTCTCTGTATGTCTCTCTCTCTCTTTTATCCCCCTTCCTCCTTTTCTCCATCTTTCTCTCTCCCCACTCTGACTCTCTCTCTGTTTATCTTTGTCTTTCTCTCCCTTTCTATACCCCCTTTCTCTTCTCTCTCATCTCTATCTTGCTCTCTAGCTCTGTCTGTCTGTCTGTCACAGAGAGAAGGGGAAAGAGAGAAAGAGAGAAGGAAAGAGATTCATGTTAATGACTATAAGCCTTTTTGTTAGTTCAAATTTTCCAGGGAAATCTTGGATCCAAAGAGAGCCCCATCAGTGTGTTTGATGCCTATGGGCTCCTAGCCATATGCTTGGTACAAAAGCCCTGCCTAAGTGTCCGATTCAGGCATAAATAAAAAATAACCTCCCCCCTTTCAACCCAGCAAGGAACCCCAAATGCAATTTCACTGCAGGATGAACTGAAACCTTCCAGAGAACTCAGCAAGAGAGCCTATCAGAGTGTTCAGAAAATCACCTAGGAAAGAACATGATGAATGGGGTGGGGTGGGCTTGGGTGGGGGTGGGGGAGCACATCTAGACAGTGGCTCATATGAGAAAGCTCAGCATGAGTCAGCAGTGACTTGGCAGCCAAAAGAGCTGATAGGATCTTAGCCTGCATTAACAAAAGAACAGTGTTCAAGAGCAAGGGAGGTGAGAGCCCTGCTGTACCCTGCCCTGATCAGGCCCCATCTGGAGTATTGGATTCAGTTCTGAAGAATTGTCATTGATGAGCTGAAGCACATCAGAGGAGAGTGACCATAATGGAGAATTGGAAACTAGCCTATATGAGGACCAACTAAAAGGATCTGGAAATGTTAAATCTGGAGAAGGGAAGACTATGGACAGGAGGAAGAAAAGAAATGGTATCTGCATCCTCCAAGTATTTAAAGGAATTGTCATGTGCAAAGTGGAATCAGACTTGTTCTGTTGGGTATAATGGACAAAGAGCTCCTCTTGTAATGAGAATAGACCTGGGTTCAAATCCCACCTTATCTACACTGGATGTAGGTCTAAACAACGCTCAAAACTATATAGTAGAGATTGATAGAGGGAGTTTCATCATCTGGAAATTCCCTGTAGCAATGAGGTTACTAGTCCAGTCCTAATATGCTTGGTCTCAGAAGACAGAACTAGGATCAATGGATGGAAGTTAGAATGGATTTGAGCTGAATGACACAAACTAACAATTCAAGTTGTCCAACAATAGGAAGTGCTTCATTCTAGGGCCAGTGAGGCCTCCACTTGTCAGTGGAGGTGTTCAGGTGGACTGTGGCTAAGAATGTTGTAGTTCAGGATGGACTTGGTGCCAACCTCAGAACTCTCTTCACACTCTGAAGTTCTGTGACTTCAATTTCAATTTGTTGTTAAGTTTCACCAAACTTTCCTCAGATCAGAGCTGCCCAGCCCAGCATCTCTCTCACGTTCCTAAGATAACCAGGCAACTTCTCTTTCCAAACCCTTAATGAAGAAGATAGTTTTCCAACTGAAGTTAGTGCCATGTACAGAGAGAGGTTTCTTCCCCCACAGACGCAGGTCATAGAGTCAGCGGGATCAATGATCTGGACCCCGCTGCTATTTTCTCCTGAAAAAGTCAAATAGAACCAATCATTCCCTTATGGCTCATGGAAGTAAGACATTAGGGAAATCTACCTCTTTCTTTTCATATATCAGACCACATGGTGCAGAGTTCCCATAAAAACACTGGAACAGACGAGCTCTGTCTTAATCAGCCAACATCTTAATTAAGCAACCAACAAACATTTATTGGGCACCTGTTTATGGATGAGACACTGAGCTAGACTAGGCAGTGGGGGAGAAAGAGACATGTGAGACATAATTCCTGCCCTCGGGGAGCTCATAGTCTGACTCTAGAGATGGGACACACAAATAACCTGGAGCAGTTTATGTCAAGTGACAAGTAAGTGACCCAGAAACTTAGGGCTACAAGAACAAGAGAACATAACATGTACACAAATAAATGTAATACAAGACGATGTTGAGAGAGAGAGAGAGACAGAGAGACAGAGACAGAGAGAGACAGAGAGAGAGGGAGGGAGGGAGAGGGGGGGGAGAGGAGAGAGAATAATCATAAGTGTAAGAATCAGGGAAAGTCTTGGAGATCAGGATGCACTTGAATTAAGCCTCCAAAAAAAGTTATGGATTCTGGGAGATGGTGAGGAGGAAAAAAATACATTCCAGGCATGGAAAACAACAAGGCAAATGTAGATAAAGATGGCATACATTATCAAGTTCAGAGAGTGACTGTCAGCACAGTTTGGATGAAATCTAGATTTCACAAGAGTAATCTGAAATTAGGTGGGTAAGATAGATAGAAGTCTGATGGACTGAGGGTCTTCAATGCCAACTCTAGAAGCCTACTATTTTTAATCTTTTTAAAAAGTTTTCATCCTTTTTTAAAAAATTTTTTTAAGGATTTTGAAGTTAAATAAAAAGAAACAGTGGCACAGTGACTAGAGTCAGCTTTGGAACAAGAATGAACTGGGCCCAAGTCTTAACTCTTGTGTACATTAAGTGACCCTGAGAAAGTCCCTTAACTTCTAAGGTCTCTAGACAATTCTCTAAACTGCTATGTAATAAAGAAAGTGCTTACCTGCATTAATAAAGGGATTTTCACACAAGTTGCCTTTAGCAATGAAATCATAAATCCAGTTCCTATCCCTATGTGTATTTTGGGAAAAGGTCACAGAATCAGAGTCAGAGGTCATCCAATGCAAACCATATTTGAGCAGACATCCTCCAACATCATCCATCTTTTGCTTGAAGACCTCCAGAGGGACAATGGGTCCCATTGTTGGACAGTCTAATTATCAAATTCTTCTTCTTGAGTCCCAGATTTAGGGCCAAAAAGTTGCCTCAGAGGTTGTCTAACCATTCAACTTTTTATTTTGTAGAGAGGAACCTGGGGCCAGGGTAGCTAAATGACTTTTTTTTTACTATGATCATAGAAATAGAAAATGTCAGAGGTAAAGTTTCTACATTCTCTTAGAATATAAATTACTTGGAAGAAGGAATTATTTCATTTTTGTATTTGTACAGCTTTTCTGGAAAACAGTAAGTGCTTAAGAAATGCTGCCTCTCTTCCCTTTCCTCCTAGAAATGTCTCATCCTGAAACCCACTCTCCTAATTGGATTTTTTGGGGGTTTTTTTGCAAGGCAATGGGGTTAAGTGGCTTACCCAAGGCCACACAGGTAGGTAATTTATTAAGTGTTTGAGGCTGGATTTGAACTCATGTACTCCTGAGGCCAGGGCTGGTGCTCTATCCACTGTACCACCTAGCCGTCCCTCACTCTCCTAACTGGTAAGACCACCATTTCATGAGCTATACTCATTTCACACATCCCTTCCTGGACTTTTCCATCTTTTCACCTTATACCTATACCCACCATTCTTATATCCCACCCCTTCCCTTTTCGCTTCCCCTTAATGTGTTATCTTTCACAGAAATGGAATGTGAGCTCCTTGACAGTAGTTGTCTTTTTTGCTTACATATTTAAGTATAGGGCCTGGTACATAGAAATCTTTCCCTGTCTAAATGATTGACAGAGCCCAGATCTTCTGATTCTAGAGCCTCTGTCCACTATACTACATTATACTTATATCCAGTCAAAAATCTTTCTCCCTTCAACTTCCATTTGGTCTTAAATCTGGCCCTGGAACCAAGTAGACCACCTCTAATTTCTCTTCCCCCAAGAATACATAGCAAATATTTGAATACAGCAACTGTTCCATCCTCCAGTCTCCTCTACCCTAGTCTAGCATCCCCATTTTCTTCAACCACTCATTCAATAGTATGGGTCCAAGCCTTCATATTCACCTGGATGTTTCTTCCCCACCCCTTGCCAACCATGAATTTCACTTTGTTAATACCCTGGCTCCATTTTGAGTTAAGCCCTCCACTTCATCTCTGCCTATCTGAAGTCAATGAGCAAGATCTGTGGAGAGAGGTTGGTCAGACAACCCATCAGGGAATGAAACACAAGGGCAAACTCCCCATCATCATTGAAGAGCCTTCCTTTGTTCTGCCCCAGTCCCAAGATGCTGATTTATCATAGGACCATAGACCTGGAGTTAGAAAGGACCTTGGAAGTCAGTAGATACAAATCCTTCATTGGAAGATGAAGAAATTGAATCCCAGAGAAGATGAGTGACTTACAAAAGGTCACATAGCTAAAAATACAAAGGATCTGAAGTGGCATTTAAACCCTGATCCCAAGTCTAACACTACCTCTCTAGCACAGTGCCCTGGTGCATAGTAGGCATTAAATAAATGTTTATGAGTTACACTCTGCTGCTCCATTGGCCCAGGGTTTCCAGGTAAGAAGGAAAGATCTCAGGAAGCCCAGCAGACCATGACCAAGAGACCTGAGCAGAAGCCTGTGGAGAAGGGAGCTCTCCACTCCATCAGCTGCCCTCCTGTTGAGTGTTTTATATTATGCTTTCCTAAGGCTTTGCTGCCTGGGATGTTATTGTTTCCAACTCCAGAGGGGCCACACCCGCTGCCACAGCCTGTTATTCCTTCAAATAAAAATGTAAGCACTTGCAATGAGAAAACAACTGCTAAAGAGGTTTAGCTGTAAATGGGGATTTTAAATAAGATCCAATAATTCTCCTCCTGCCTCCCTCCTCCACCCCCCATTTCTTCCCTTCCCCCAGCATTCACTCCATGCCTCCTCTCTGAAACCAGTTCTTGGGAACTTGAAGGGCTCCAAGGAGGCAGGAAAGAGGAATGGTAAGTTGGATAGAATTCATAAGGGCTGAAGGGATTGTTTTATTATTTTTTTTCCTCCCACTTATGGAAAAACCTTCTCAGTCTGTACCAAGCACACAGAGCAAAATAAAATCAAGCTCACCAGGTTTTTGAATATTAAGTCCCTGAGTGCTTTCTGTGTGTGTGTGTGTGTGTGTGTGTGTGTGTGTGTGTGTGTGTGTAGACATTACCAGCTAATTTCCCATTTTACTAAGCTCAGTGTGGGATTTAGCCCCTCAATCAAACCCACTCAAGGCAGATGCCACCAGAGCTGGAGAATAGCAGTTGCTCAGCTGGCAATGCAGGGTAAAGTCCTATCCTTTCTTCCTCTGCTTCTGGGGAAGGGCAGGAGAAGGGAGGGCATGATCCCATAGGTCCTGCCTCAGAGTACCAATGTACGATAGGCCCTGCTACTGGAAATGACTAGGAGGGTTTGGGCTAGGACTTAGGAGATGAGTTTCATCTGAGAGTGGTACAGTGAGAAGAGAACTGGATTTGAAGGCTGCAGAGACAGATTTGATCTCCAATTCAGTGATTGGGGTGCTAATCTTTATATTTACTAGTATTTAGCAAATCACCTGGTAATATAGTTGTTCTGACTCTTTGTGACCCATGTACCACAGCACATTAATACTGTCCATAGGGTTCGCTTGGCAGGATACTAGCATGGTTTGCCATCCAGGTTAAGTAATGAGGTGAAGTGACTTACCTAAGGTCACATAGCTAGTAAGTGTTTGAGGTCAGATTTGAAATCAGGTCTTCCTGACTCCAGACCCAATACTTTCACTGTCTGGCTCATAGAAAGGACTTAATAAATGTGTTACTTGCCTACTGGCCAGTTGCTTGACAACTGGTCAGCTTCTGGCCAGTAATCTCCACTTTAATTACCATGTTTAAGCCACAAATTCTCAGTGGCTTCACCTATCCAACCTTCCTCCCTTCCCTTGTGATTTATGCTTTCCCCTATCTGGTTGAGAATCTAATTCTCTTATTAGAGATGAAGCCAGATGGGACCAGAGCAAGTATCTCAATGTGACTGAACTTGAAGTAGCTTCTACCCCCAAGTTTTGCCACTAACTTAGGCAAATTGCCTCCTTCCTTCCTTTGAGTTTTATTTTCATCCTATAGTAAATAAGAATGTTGGATTAGATCATTCATTCAAAAAGCATTCATTAAGCAACTCTTGGTAGAAAGGCAGCCTGGGAGAGTAGGCAGAAAAGCCTGCCTCAGAGTCAAAAACTACAGATTCAACATTGTTCTATGACACATCTTGAGTTGAGTCAACTTCTTAAATGTCCCTAGTTAGCTTTCAAAGATGGAACTTCTTGATCTTTCTATGCGTCATGAACCCCGTAGGCATTCTGATGAAGCCTATGGAGCCCTATGGTTTGTTACCTACAATCATAATTGAAGGCAATGTTAAATTTCAGCTAAAGGTCAAATTCCCATCTAAATTCACACATCCTCTGTGTTTCCATGAGCCCTAAGAATATAAGCTGCAAAATAGTTGATCTACCTTGTTAGAGGGAATTTCCTCACTAGGGTGTTGCATATACCATACCTCCCTCCAGAAGCATTGGGGAGCCAGAGGTAAAATGAAATAAACCCCTGTCCTCTAGGTGCTTGCATTCTATTGGAGGGAAATAATAAGTCAAATGTCCCTTTCAGCTCTAAATTTGGTGGCTCTTTACGTTGCATTCTCCCTATTACCTGTCCTTTTCATATTTTCCTTTATAATTTTCATTGTCTTCAGTGTTTTTCACAAGCCTCTCCTTCTCCTGTACTTTAGACATCTTCCTACAATTGATACAGACCCAATGTCTGCTTTTTGGATTCATCTAGTCTATATGACCCTGATGGAAATTTTTCATCCTTATACTTTTCAAATTGGAACTCATCAGAGAATTCTTCAAGCAGGGGTAATGTCTTTCAGAGTACCTTCCCATTTTCTTCCTCTTCATGATCATTTGTGATTCATCAGAATTTCAATTCTGAGAGTTCCACTCACTCATCCCTCTTGAGTCACTTTCCTCCGGTCCAGGGTCAATGGAAGGAGCAGCCTGTTCTAGTGGGAAGAATGCTGAACTTGGAGTCCAGAAACTTGAGTTTGAAACCTTACTCAGATACTTGCTAATCATGAAACACATGACAAATCAGTTCAAGTCAGTTCATCTCTTGGAGCCTCAGGAGTCCCATCTGGAAAATGGGATGATAATAATAATAATACCTGTACAGTGCACCTTGCTGGGCTGCTAGGAAGGAAACTCTCAATTTCTATAGTGAACTGCTTTTACTATTCTTAGTCTTCCCTGTCTTCCCTCTTGCAACCAAGTCAGACCAACTGAATTAGCAAGGAGGTTATTTATGTTCTTAATAAGTCGGGAGAGCCTCGGGCACCTCCAGATGGGATTGGGTCTTACCTCTTTTTTTCCTGTTTCTTCACATTATATTTCACCCTGGCAAGAGTAATTCATCTTGGCTGGAAAATTGATTTTAAATCACCCTGCTTGTCACCAACAGCTCCCCATCCGACCCTCAACCCCACATGGCCCTCCCTTGCTAGGGGCCTCTTTCCTCTCTCCACCACCATCCAGTGTGCTTCTCACCACTATGATGGGAGTTTTGTCTTGTCTCCAGTCTGTTTATTGATTCACTTTCTGATGAGTTCCATCTGCAGTCCCAGAATGAGCCCAGAGTGATCTTGTCCTGGGAGATGAAAGAAGGCTCAAGGAAATCTCAGTGTTTCATTCTGGGCACTCGCCTGGCTGGAGGGAGTTGGCACTGAGCAAAAGGAGGTTGCCAGATGTTCCCTGCCTTCCTGGAGACAAGTAAGAGAGGACAGAGCCTTTCTTTAGCGGCAGTGAGGCCACTGGAGAACTGCTCAAGGGTAAGTCGTCAGCCAAGTTCTGCTGCATGGAGAATAAGAGATTGCCTTGATTAGATGGGGAAGAGGGGAGGACCAATTTATCTGAACCACTTACCAAATCCTTAACATACTTTTTTACACTATAGTTATTCTTGTATCTATGGCTGATCCCCACTACGTGGCAATGGGCTCTCCAGAAGGCAAGAACAGGCTTTATTATTTCTATTTTCCCCATAGTATAATTCAGCTCAGGGTTCTCAGCACATAGTAAGCTTCAATAAATTGTGGTTAGATAGTAAAAGAATGAATGAGAGAATGAAAAAAAATGTCTCTTTATTTCTTTAAACAGCATTAAATAGTACTCAAATGTATATGTTAATACACATTTGGTAGTTCCTGATATATAGGAAGGATTTGATAAATGCTAGTTGATTGATTTATTGATTGCTCTCATAGAATTGCAGATTCTCAGAATTAAAAGGGACCTCAGAGGCCCTTAAGTCGGTCAGTCAACTAGCATTTATTAAGATCCTATTACCGGAGTAGCTAGGTGGCGCAGTGGATAGAGCACCAGCCGTGGAGTCAGGAGTACCTGAGTTCAAATTCGACCTCAGACACTTAATAATTACCTAGTTGTGTGGCCTTGGGCAAGCCACTTAACCCCATTTGCCTTGCAAAAACCTAAAAACAAAATCCTATTAACTATCAGAAATTATGTTAAGACTTGTAAGAAATAAAGAAAAAAATAGGCTTTGTACTCAAAAAAACATATAGTTTACTGAGCCCAATGTGCACCTGAACAAGAGTGCTTCCAGTCATATATCCAGCAAATGGTTGTTCAGTCTTGGCTTAAGGACCTCCAGTGAGAGGGAACCCATAATATCTGCAGGTAGCCCATTTCACTTTGGGATCTTTTTAATTGTTAAGAAGTTTGTGTTCCTGTGTCAAAACTACATGTGCCTCTTTAGAGGTTCTACCCATTTTTGCTATTTTTGATGGTGATGATGTTTATCCTTTATTTTTTAAAAAAAACCATGACATCAGGAAAGTGATGCCACGGCAAGCACATGACTATCTGGATTTGAGTGAGTGAGTGCTGTGCTAAATCACCAGTCTATTTTCTCCTCTGGATCCATCTAGGTTCAGTAGTCAGATATGAATCAGAATGACAGGAGATGGCTCTAGTTGCAAGGTGATCAGGGTCAAGTGACTTGTCTAAGGTCCCACAGCTAGTAAGTGTCTAAGTTCAGATTTGAACTCAGGTCCTCCTGACTTCCAGATCAGTGCACTACTCACTGCACCATCTGCTATTCCTATCCTTTGGAATAAAATGGAACAAGTCCAACTCTTTTTTTTCTATGACAACCCATAGAATTCAGTGCCCATGTTTAGCATCTCCAATTTCTTCAACAGAGTCTCACATTGCATGGACTCAAGGCCCTCAATCATCCTGATTAACTTCCTCTGTATACTTTCCAGTTTATTAATACCCTAACTAAACCATGGCATCCAGAACTGAACACAATACAACTTAGCCTGTCTGTATCTTGTATGTGCATAGTTGTTTACATGCTGTTTTCTCCATTAGGACTGACCTCATTGAGGGAACAAATTATTTTTGTCCTTCTTTGTAACTCCTGCCCTCAGTGCAGTATCTGGAACACATTAAATGCTTAATAAATTCTTAGTGACCTGAAATATGGTCAGTCCGAGGCAAAGCACAAAGGGACTATCGGCTGCATATTCATGTAAAGTTTGCCTCTCCATACACCACCTAAGTTGGTATTAGTTGTGGGGTTTTTTTATTGCCACAGAGGACATAGCTTTTGAATAGGGTACATGGTTGCCATAGGTGAAGATGAGCCATAGGTTGAGAAACCACATATTCAGGGAAGAGCCAAGCAGTTTGCATTCATGGTTAATCAAGAAGAGACCAAAGTCAGGTTTCTCTAATGCTTCTACAGCAGACATAGTCTAGAGACCTTGATAGGCAAGGGATATGGAATCCAAGTAGTCCAGTAGGATCCATCAAGAGCCAGCAGGGGACAAGAGTGATTCCAATCCTAGATCAAAGGTTTTCCAAGCTGTCCAGAAAATGGTATCTGCATGAGTGACCTAAGGAAGAGACTTCAATTGATCAGAATATAGATATGGGCATTACAGCCACTTATGAATCTTGTTACTAGTTAGGAGGCATAGTTCAAAATGTTAACACATCAAGGTAGGATGGGCCATTGTTGAGTTATCAGTGTGGGAAGAAAGTCTTTTCCCTTGTTGATGAAGTCTACAGTCATCCCATAGCAAAAATATATATATATATCAGACTTTTTACTTTGGGTGTTTGATCAACCCTAATCATTCTCTTTGTGTGTAATGTCAAAGTCATTGGAAGATGGAGAAAGAGAGAAGGGGAGAAAGGGAAGCCCTCATCAAAGCAAGGCAATGAAGCTACCAGGTCCAGGGTCCCAGTATCTGTTCATGTGTTCCTATGGTGCTGTGTATTCCCCAATGATGTTGGTCCTGTGATCCTGTAGGGCTGTTGGCGGGGTTTGGGGAGGGGGAGAAAGGAAGGGGGGGGAAAATGGAGTATGACTCCAAATTGCCAAACTAACTACAGCTTTAGGCAACAGATAACACCAAGGAGTTTTAACTGTAACTAAATTTAAGCCAAACGTCAGGGTCTGTCATCATCAATAAGTAATGCCTGAGTCTTTTTCTCTCAGTTGGAAATTTGGGGTCAGATTCCATGGAATACTGACATTATAGTCCCATATCAGCATTCAAATGTAGCCACCCATCCCAGAAGACCCTGGTCTTGCCCTGGCCTCCAGACACCTTCAACTAGTTATGTCATGGGAGAAAACCATGAAGTACTTCTCAGTTCTGGTGCAGAAATCAAAAAAAGGAAAATGAACAAGAAAACTGGAGTCAACTTTCTCTGTCCTTCAGATACCATCGATCAAACCTGAACTGCTCACTCACCATTAGTCATCTTGGCCCAAGGAACTTAGCTGGAAGCAAATCGTGACGGGTTGAAGCATAAAAGGTAAATGCTGTATATATGAGGCAATGGGGGTGGCAGGGGTGAGGTAGGGATGTGGCTACCTGGAAATCTCTTCAGCCCCTCTGGCAGGTAGAGAAGCAGGAGCTGGTTGCTGACCAGCATTGGGCTTCCTGATTTGGAGAAGGAAGCAGTGACCCAGCTTTACCCAGCTGCAGCCTTGGGAAATAAAACAAGTAAATAAAGTCCTCTCGGAGAACTGAGGTACAAGCATTATCAGAACTAATTTTGAGGCATCCTTGAACTCAGCCCTCTGTGCCCTTCCCCCACACACACACACACACATCACCTTTAAAAGAACCTCGCCCACACCCAAGTCCAAGTCCTTCATGTTCTCTCCCACCATTCGCTAAACTCAAGAAAGGTTCTGATAAACTCAGTCACACTAAGGTTTAAATGAGACAACATGCACTGTCCCTCCTGGGCTAACTGAATTCCAACAAAGATCATACACAGATCTAGAACTGAAAGTGATCTTAGAAGCCATTTATTTGACTAAGCCTCTCATTTTACAGATGAGGAAACTGAGATGATAAAGTTTAGATGACCTAGCAAAATCAGGAAGTAAATGTAACCAGTAGTAAGTCAAGATTCAAACTCAGATTTTAAGGTTCAGGATTATTTCCTCTAAACCATACGATTTCCTAATGGGTTGAAAGTTCAGGCTGCTGGGCTTTGGCTAAAGAAATGAAACATTCATAATCGAATGTTCATAGTAGTCAGGCAAGTAAGGTGATTCTATAGATTCTAGAAATAAATCACTTTGTCTATTTAGAAGGCCAGTCTGGGCAAGTGCCCCTTCTACCTTATCAGTAGTACCTTTAATCCCTGTATCCTTCTCTCTGATTGTTGATAAGAGATGAAATACAATGGATTAACCAAATGAACTCATCTCTTTTAATATTATCTCTCCCAGGTGATACCAGATCTTAACTTCTGTTATTCAAGGCCTTGTTCAAATGGTACCTTTCTCTAGGCACCTTCCATGATCTTCCCATGTGAAAGGGAAGGGCAGCTAGGTGATGCAGTGAATAGAGTCAGGAGGATGGGAGTTCAAATCCAGCCTCAGACACTTGCCACCTTTACTAGCTGAGTTACCTTGGGCAAGTCACTTATCCCTGATTGCCTCATATCCCAGGTTGTCTCCAATTGTCCCGATTCATATCTGGCCACTGGACCCAGATGGGTCTGAAGGAGAAAGTGAGGCTGGTAACTTAGCATAGGCAATCCCCCACTCAAATCCAATTCATGTGCTTGTCATGGCATCACCTTCCTGATGTCATATACATATATATATATATACATATATATATATATGTATATATATATATATATAAAACGAAAGGGATCTCTCCCTCCTCTGATATTTGTTAGGCAGTTATATTCTGATCTATATAATATTTTTCTGTTTACTTGTCTTATCCAGAAAAATTGGACTCTCTCCCAAGAACCAATCTGGGTTCTAAAAGGCTAGCTTTGACCTCACTTTGCTCAGTCTAAGCCTCCCATAGCTTTCCTGGCCATTTCCTCCATATTAAGCTACCAACTGAATACTTTTCATTTTTGTGTTTTTCCTCCATTAGAATGCAGATCCAACCATGTAGCCTTCCTACTCAATATACTCCAGTCATTCCCTAGTGCCTCCAGGAGCAAATACAAAATTCTTCATTTGGCATATAAAGCCCTTTATAACCTAGCCCCCTCCTACCTTCCCAGGCTTCTTAAACATCCTTCCCCAATACATATTCTTTGATGTGGTGACACTGGTCTCCTGGCTTTTCCTTAACCAATCTTCTGACTCCAGGCCCTTTCTCTGACTGTACCCCATACCTGAAACACTCCTTTTCCTCTACTCTATTGACTTCCCAGGCTTTCCTTAAGTCCCTGCTCAAATCCTATCTTTTACAGGAAATCTTCCCCAATTCCTCTTAATTCCAGTGTTTTTTCTCTTTCAATTATTTCCTCCAGTATACAGCTTGCTTTGTATATATTTGTTTACCTCTTGTCTCTCCCATTAGACTGAAGTCTTCATGAGGACAAGGATTCTCTTTTGCCTCTTTTTTGTCTCCCCAGTGGTTTGACACACAGTAGGCACTTAATAAATGTTTATTGATTATTTTCATATTCCCAGGCACAACAATGCACCTGGTACTTATTCATAATAAAATATCACTGACTGGCTGGTTATATCTATAATATGGGTACCACCTGGGAGATAGTATGATGCAGAAAGAATTCTCACCAGAGTTTGAATACTAGCTTTGCCACTTGGTAGTTGTGGGACCTTGACAAGTCACCAAACCCCTTCTTTAGGGAAGGGGTTTGGACTAGATGACTTCTAAGATCCCTTTAAGGTTTAGGGCTATGATGTTAGCTAAAATTCAGTTGCCTGGGAAACTAGGTGGTGCAGTGGATAGAGCACTGGCCCTGGAGTCAGGAAGACTTGAGTTCAAGCCCAACCTTAAGACCTTGGGAAAGTCACTTAACCCCATTTCCCCACAAAAACCAAAAATTAAAATAAAATAATCAGTTGCCCCAGGAAAGGCAGTGCATGCTGCCTATTAGATCATCAGATGTTTTTGTTGTTATTACTATTCAGTTGGTTCAGTCATGTTCTGACTCTTCATTTCGGTTTTCTTAGCAATTATACAGAAGTGGTTCTCCATTTCCTTCTCATTTTACAGATGAGGAAATTAAGGCAAGCAGGTTCAAGTGAGTTGCCCTGAGTCTCATAACTAATAAATGTCTGAAGCCAGATTTGAACTTGTTCCTACCTCCAAATTCAGCACTCTATCTTACTGTGCCACTTAGCTGTGCCACAGATATTCAGGTAGATAGAGATATATAGATATAATTTCCCTGATTAGATTTTAAACTCCATATGGTTAGTTACTGAGGTTTATGTTTGTTTTTATACTTCCCAGCACTCAATAAAGAATTATATTTAATGAATATTTGTTGCATGATGGAATTCAATTTTAAAAACCACACACATTTTTTCAGTCCCTACTATGTGTAAAACATTAGGCTAAAAGACGAGTGAGAAGTTTAGCTATGATAAAGTCTTACTCTTATAAATTCTCACAGTATGGTAGAAGGATAAGTCACACCCAGATAATCTGGGCTTTATGGCCAGCTGTCAGGGGAGGGAGGAGATCAGAAATAGGAAGACCTGTTTCTTTTTATTATTTCATTTACTATTATTTATTATTATTTAATAGTCAAAGTAAGTAGTAGCTGTATGAGAGTGGTTGCCATGGGAACAGGAACAAGGGATGGATGCAAGAGATGCTAAAGTAATGGAATCAATGGGACGCAATAATAGATTGAATATGAGAGGGAGGAAAAGTGAAGAATGGACATCGTTTAAACATACATATCCTTAATAAGCTCTTTAAAGAGTGAATAATGGTGGAAATGCCAACACTGTGACAGTGAGAAGGAAGTTTATTTTGAGATGTGAGGTTTCTACATTGGTCATCCAACAGTGGCTGCTAATGAGTTTGCTCATGCCCTGGATGAGCTGGCTCAAATCTGAAAAAAGACCAGTCCAGGTTAGAATGTTATTCCAGAAAATCTTAATCACAACTTTGTCTAAGCAGGAAGGACAGGTCCACCAGTTCAAGTAAAGAGCTAAGGGTCTGGGCATCTAGAAACAGGCACTCAAGGACAGGAGTCTGAGCATCCAGGGATCAGCTCTCAGGGATGTGTCTGAAAAGGGAATCTGGGGTCAGGCAATCAAGCTGAGGAAAAAGAACAAGAAGGGCTCAAGTATCATGAACCAAGATAAAAATGAGAGAAGGAGGGAGGAGGAATGCCAGCCCAGGAAAGATATAGGGTAGGAAATCAGCAGTGGCCCAAACAGACTGGCTATCAGTACCAGAATGTTTCAGCAACAAAGATCAGTGATTCCAACATGGAAGAGCCCAGGCAATGGGGTCAAGACCCCCATGAAGACAGGCACAAAGTCAGGGACCTAGCCCCTGAAAGACTGAGTCACCAACAGCAAGGCTGATAGGAGGCCAAGCCAGAGACTGAGGGAAGTGGAACTATTTTTTCCCCCTGACCAAAGGCCAGGATTAGGTCTAAAGGCTGAATTTGGGTTGAGACAGTCCAGCTTTCCAGGGCTGGCCCTGGGACCAAGAAGATTGAGCTGCTAGGGTACAGATGGGTGGCAAGAGAGGAGGGTGGGTGTCATGCTAGTTGAGGGAAGAGGAGGGTTTTACTCATCTCCTCATAGGTACTTGGGAAAAGATGGAATCTGGGCCCACAGATCACAAGCCCAGAGATTAAACCATTTGGATTTATGATGTTGCTTGCCCTGTGACTCTGTTCCCTCACTGGTAAATGATAGGGATATTTGTCACTATGGATGAGCTAGACCCTTCCAATGTCCAAAGAAATATGCTAAGTGACCACTTATGGAACCTACACTTAAAGCAGATTAACAGCAAGAAGCAGGGATGCAGATAATCCAAAATGCATTTCTATTTGACTTGAGGGGGCACACTTGTCCTACTTCTATTTTCCACTGGTTCATGTTAGACTCAATCTGTCTCCCCTGCATCAATCCAAACACTAAACACATGGGGTTACCAAGGAAAATGGTCATATGGCATCTATCCTCAGGAAACTCACAAGCGAAGTGACAAAACCTACCTAAAACTTGAAAACAGTCACAGTCTGAGCAACCAAGGAGTATAAGAAGACATAATGAAGCCCAACATAGTCAAGGATAATCACCAGTCACCCTGCAGGAGGAGGAGGGATGCTAGAGAAAACCCTCTGAGATCCTTTGCTCTTGGAGACTATATTGATACCTCCCCATTCCCCTGCCATGACCTCCTAGACTCCAAACCTAGATTAAGTGATTGACACTAAGAAACCTAGAGGAAGGGTTTAGGCAGGTAAAGTTCTCAAGCCTAGGGGCAGGGCCTAGACACCAATCCTACTGGGTACTCCCTGAGGAGGAAACACTCTCTACCAATGCAAGTTAGCACCTTCTCTGTAACTTATAATTAGAGCAGGAATTCTGAACCTTTGTGTATCTTGGGTCTGGGCATGTTTTTAAATACTTAAAATAAAATAAATAAGGCAGCTAGATGGTGAAGTGGATAGAGCCCTGGCCCTGGAGTCAGTGAATTCAAATCCAGCCTCAGACACTTAATAATGACCTAGCTGTGTGACCTTGGGCAAGTCACTTAACCCCATTGCCTTGCAAAAACAAAATAAAACCTAAAATAAAATACATAGGATTATGAATGAAACCAACTTTAATGAAATCAAGTCAGCAAAATATTAAAAGTTTCATGATCATGGACCCCCGCTCCCAAAATCTACTCATAGACACCTTGGAAGTTTATGGATTTCAGTTTAAGAACATCAGATTTAAAGAGTTTACTGGAACACTAAAAGGTAAAGTGATTTCCACAAGGTCACATAACTTGCTCTGTCAGAGGTGGGATTTGAATATGGTACTTCCCAGCTTCAGTGATAATTCTCTAGACTCGATGCCTCTAAATCCTGTAATCAACTGGTGAATGCTGGGTAGTTATTCCAAAAACTGAAATGATAACAACTTGAAACAGAACTGAGACAGTCTGACTCCTAAACAGAGCCTAGAGATCCATCATGAAAAATTGACTTGAGATAAGGAATGGCTTCCTAATGACCAAGCTACCCAAAAGGGCTGCCTCCAGGTACTCTGATCGTTAGAGCCTTCATTATAGAGATTGGAAGATAGATGAGACAGCTGCAGTGGATGGAGTGCTGGGTCTGGACTCAGGAAGAGCTGATTTCAAATCCAGTCTCAGCTATTTACTAGCTGTGAGGCCCTGGGCAAGTCACTTAATCTCTCTGCCTCAGTTTCCTCATCTGTAAAATAGGAACAACAGTAGAATTGCTGTGAGAATTAAATGTGTTAATTGTAAAACCCATAGTTGGAGCTATAGGTATCTTAGCTATCATGATTATTGTTGTTGTTGTCGTTGTTGTTAAATATGTGCAGCAGAGGGGCTTGCCAGTGAGATCCCCTCTAATTCTGACATTCTGGGATTCTGAAAAACCTGAGGCCAGAAGCAATCTTTTTTAAAGGTTATCTCATCCATCCCCCTGCCTCTGGACCATACCACATCATAGACAGTCAGCATCCTTCTCCCCAAACTTCCTTGAATGCCCAGTGTATATGTGGAGAGCCTGACCCTCTCAAGTTCCTGAAAGGTCAGAGAGTGACACCCCCTGCCACCCGTCTGTTTTCCTTCTTTCCTTTAAATTAACCCACATGGCAGTTCTTGGTTGGGGGGCTTGGCAGGTTGCCATCCCGACCACACTGAGGCTAAATCACTCCAGCCCCAGCTGTGACAGGTGCAATTTATCTGCAGCTGAGAGAAAGAGGGAAGAAGAAGGGGAGAAATGCTGTTTCTTTCCTTCCTTGCTGTTTGGGGTCATTCATCACTTTGGTTATTTTTATAATAGTGTGGAGCACTCCAGCTCTCTCCATCGGCCCCCTTGAAATGTGTACAAATGAGGGAGTCCATAAGCGATGGTATCAGGAAGGCAGCAACTTCGTGGATGGGTTGTTAAATATGGGAGAGTCAACTTTCCGGCTCTTCTTCACTCCCTCCCACTCTCCCCTCCTGGCCCTGGTGCTCTGCTGATAAAAACCTAGGCTTCATCTCAGTTATAACCCACACATGAGTGCATAGATGGTCCCTGCGAAAAAGAGAAGGCCATTGAAGGCCATTCAAACACAACTGAAGAATTCATCATTTTGAAAAATAGTTTAAAGTAATACAATTGTCAAGTTATCTCTGAGTTAAGCAAAATAGAATCAAAAAGAATCGTTTTTAGGATCCAATCCTAACACTAGTCTGAGAGAGAGACTTAGTATAACTATTATTCTCTCCTTTTTGTAGAAGAAGAGAATGAGGTTCAGAGAAGAGAAATTGTTTACTTAAGAATGAATATCCAATAAATAATAGAACCAGAATTAAGAGGACTTAAAGAAGGTTGAGCAGAACATGATACCTGTCTTGAAATATTTTCAAGGACAAAGATTGGCCATTTCTTGAGCTCCCAGAGGACAAAATGAGGAGCAATTTTACAATGATTTAGAGAGAGGTAAATCAAGGCTGACGTCAAGGAAAATTTCCTAACCATGAATAGAATGGGCTATCTCAATCAGAAGTGGTGGGTTCCTTCCTCATTGGAGGAACTTCCATATTGTCAGGTATAACTATCTTCTTGCCCACAACCTTAAATTTCTGCCTCTAGTTTTAGGAAAAGTTATTTTTATAATTGGTGTTTATTAATATTATAGATTTTTGATTTATTGTTATTATCCTGTTTATTATTGTTGTTATTCTTCTTCCTCTTTTTCTTTCCCTTCCTCTTCTCCTTTTTCATCTTCCACTTCTTTTTCTTCCTCTTGTCTTCCTCTTCCTCTTTTTTCTTCTTGTTAATATCTAGCATTTATCTAGTACCTTAAAGTTTTTTAAAATGCTTTACAAGTATGCATCAATCTATCATTCTACTCACCATTCTAGTTACTTCTTTAACCAAAACACCCCTTGACCACCAGTCCCTTATTATGTTGTCTTCCGCATTAAGAATATAAATTCCTTGGGGCAGCTAGGTGGCACAGTGGATAGAGCACTGGTCCTGGAGTCACAAGGACCTGAGTTCAAATCCGGCCTCAGACAATAATAATTCCCTAGCTGTGTGGCCTTGGGCCCCATTAACCCCATTTGCCTTGCAAAAACCTAAAGATATATATATAAATTCCTTGATGGCAAGAACTGTCTTTCCCTTAGTATTTACATTCCTTGCTCTAAGTACCACCCCAGAAAGCACTAAAGAAATATTCATTCAACAAATTATACAACAATAATAATAATAATATCATAAGGAAACTTAGAAACTCAAATCAATACAATGCCAACAATAACAGTTCCAGCAGATGCAAAATGAAACCAGTTATCCACCTCCTGATCAGGATAGATTCAGAGTGCAGATTGAAACATCCTTGTTTTTTAATATAACCTCCTGGAAATTTGTTCTTCATGACTCTACATGTGTATAATAGTTTTTTCTTGCATTCTTAGGGGGGAAGAATAGAAGGAGAAAAGATGGCTCTTTAAAAAATAAAATTTAATTTAATTTAAAAATAAATGCTTATTCACAATTCCATCAGCTGAGCAAAGAAATGTACACATTTCTAAAGTAGTTTTGAAACATTCATAGGCTTTGAGAATTTTGCTAGAATGATCTGGCAAAGCTAAGGAGGGGAATTAATTTCCACTTGGGGAAGGACTTGGTATTCTGCTTAACTCCAGTCAAATCTTACAGCATTGATGGTTGAAAACAATTGCAGCTATTTTTTGATGAGGTAAGTGACATTCTTTGCCAATGGGCAGGTTCCTGCTTCTGAGCCCTTCCGTTACAGCTTGGCAGCAGAAGGGCTGTGAAAATTATTCCAAGTACACCTTTATCAAATCAGACAGCCACCTTCAAAAGTGAATGAAACATGTATAATGGGGAAAGCGGCTAGGAGAAACTTCTGCTTTGTGACATACTCTCTCAGAGTCCAAATCAAGATCTGAATCCAAATCTTCTCAGCCCATTGACTGAGGCTCTTTGCACCAGTTACAATTATAATTCACTATTCTCTAGCACACAGAACTCCAAAGTGCTTCCATATGAATTATATCATTTGGTTATCTCAACAACCCTGTGAGGTAGACAGATGAGGAAACTGAGAGTGGGAGAAGGGAAACAACTTACCTAAAGGCTCACAGCTCGTATCTATCACCTTTCTTGAAGGTTTTCTTATCACTGATGGCACTGGTATGCATCCAGTTATCCAGGTTTTGTATCCCTCAGGATCCTCTTCAATTCTTTCTTCTCCCTCAATACCACCCCCACACCTATTTCCAATTACCTCCTTGAGAACATTGACTATTTCATTTTTATCTTGGTACGAGATTAACACAAGGTCTAGGGGTGGCTAGGTGGCACAGTGGATAGAGCACTAGCCTTGGAGTCAGGAGGACCTGAGTTCAAATCCAGTCTCAGACACTTAATAATAACCTAGCTATGTGGCCTTGGGCAAGCCACTTAACCCCACTGCCTTGAAAAATCTAAAAAAAAAAAAAAAAAACACAAGGTCTAGTACACAATTGGCACTCTTTCCTCCATTGCATCTTCCATGCAACTGCCAATAAAATAACAGTAGCTTAACATTTGTATAATGCTTCACATATGTTATCTCATTTGATATTCACAATAATTCAGAAAGAAAAGTTTGGGGATGAGAAATTGGGCTTAGTTCAGTGATTGGTAAATGCCCCATTTTATTAGTATCAACTAGTAAGTAACCATCCTGCCTTTTCTTAAATAAAGTAGTTCTGATCCTGTATCTCCCCTCTGCTCCCTATTGGAGAGAATTTTAAACTTCCGAGCCTGGTGTTGAATATCTTCTGCCAGCTGGCTCCAGCTGACCTTTCCAGCTTTATTTCATCTTATGTCCCTTCCCACACTCTGCATTCCAGTCAAGCTGAACTTGAATTTAGTATTCCCTCTCCTATGTATTCATTGAGGCCATCTCCCAGTGCTAGAATGCAGTCCCAAGCTTTCAGAACCCTTCCTTCTTCCTCCTTCCTGCCATTATCAACTCAATGAGTACTTGCCCCATTCTTCCTCTCCCCATCCTCCAGATGAAAGGGCAATCTCCTTCCTCAGATCTGTCATTCAGACATCTCGACATCCAATAGACATCTTAATTCAACATGACCAAAATTGAACATATCTCCGCCAAACCTCCCCCACCCCCAAATGCCTTTTTACTACAAAGGGCATCACCATCCTCCCTCATTCCCTAGTCTAGGTGTCATCCTTGACTTCTCATTATTGTTCACTATCTTGATATGCAAGTTATTGCCAAAACCTCTTGATATCACAACCAGATTCACAACTTGGGTGTCATCCTTGACTTCTCACTATCACTCATTATCTCAGTATTGAAGATATTGAGAATCCTGTTGATTTCACCTTTGCAGTACCTCTGAAATGAGCCCCCCCCACCCGGTCATCTCTACCACCTGCTAGAGACCCTCATCACCTCATGCTTGGATTATTGCAATAGCTGCTAGTTAGGGTCTGCTGCCTCAAGTATCTCCAATGCATCCTCTATTAAGTCACTAAAGTGATTTTCCTAAAACATAGGTCTGATCACCTCCTTACTCAATCAATTCTGGTGGTTCCCTATTGCCTCTAGAAGCAAATATTTTAAAAATGTTGTTTTGCATTCAAACCTTTCCAGTTTTCTCATATCTTATTCCCCAATATCAGCTCTTTGATCCAGTGGCACTGGACTCCCAGCTGTACCATAAATAAGAAATCCATCTCTTGGCTCCAGGTATTGTCTATGACTGTCCCCCATGCCTAGAATCCCTCCTCTTCTCTGACTATTATCCATCCTGGTTTCTTTTAAGGCCTAACTAAAAACCCACCTTCTCCAGAGATCCTTTACCAGCCCCTCTTAATCCTAGTGTCTTCCCTCTATTATTTCTTATTTATCCTGTATAAATGCAGTTGTTATCTCCCCTAATACATTTCAAGTTCCTTGAGGGCAAGGACTTTTTTTTGCCTCTTTTTGCATCCCCAGTGAATAATGTAGTTTTGTTAGCATTGGTAGGTACTTAATAAATTTTATTGATTGACTTATTGAATTTCACCTTGGCTTCCTTCACTCCCTGATTATTCCTCTGTTTTCCTCATTTTTGTATACCCAGAGAATAGCACAATTCTGTCAACATAGTAGGTAATTAGTAAATTTTATTGATTGATCTTTTGGATCTCTCCTTGGCTTCCTTCACTCCCTGATTATCTCTCTCTGTGCCTGCCCTGTACCCCACTATGGAAGTTCATTGAAGTCTCAACTCAGATGGTCCCTACATGATGTCTACCCTGGCTCACCCAGATGAGTCAAATTTCTCATGTCCTTTACCTGGATCCCTTTGGTTCTTATCTCCATTTGGAGGTAATCACAAAGGCTTGGGTTCAAATCCCTCTTTTCTTTATAAAACTGGGCTAATAATAAATAATAGCTTCTACCTCACAGAGTTTTATAAGTATCAAATGAAATAATGTATGTAAAGCATTTTACAAGCCCGACAGCAGCTATATAAATGTGAGCTATTAGGCCCTTAATAAAAGCTTACTGAATTGGATAGACAGGGCAGGTATTATTATCCTCATTTCACAGATGAGAGAAGTAACATAACTAGCCCAAGGTCATACCACTAGTGGCTGTCACAGCTGGAGCCCCAACCTAGTCTCCGAACTCTGGAAAGGATCTGAGGAGCATCTGTGAAATAGCTTACATCCCCTCCCCTGCTTTTCCCAACTCTGAGCTGGCTGGGCTTGAGAAGTCATCCACTTCTCTCTCCTCAAGGAGAAGGGCAAAGATACTCTATCTTTCTCTCATTGCCCTTTCTTAGAGCAAACTCAGTGGAAAACTCTTGCAAATGGTGCATTAAACTTTTAAATTTATAATCCACTTTGCAAGTCTCCCATACCTTAATAACTTAACACACCAAAGGGCTGAAGCAGCTTCCTTTAAACATTTTATGAATTCATGGCTCCAAAACTGATCTTCTCATCCTGCCTAATTCACAGACTCACAGAGCCACCACAATTTACATCCACATAGGTGGGCACCAGTTCACACACTCACACAAGCTAAGAGATTCAGACAGAAATGGATTTTAATATTGCTTTCAGGAAATTTGCAGGCCTAGTCATCTTGTCACAAAGTAATGGATATTTGGCTGGTTGGCATTTGCTTGTCTGAACCAACCATCAGGTCTGAAGCTACTTTCTTCAGCCTATCCTATAGCCTCCTAAAAGCAGTTGAGTTTATTGATGTAATGGGAAGGCCACTGAGCTGGAGTTCAAAGACTAAGGTTCAAATTCTGACTCCAGTCAAGTCATCCATTTGTTCAATCACTCAGCAAATATTTAAGTCTTTACAATGGGCAAGACCCTGGGGATAGAAAGGTAAAATTAACACACTGATTACATTGAGAGGAGGGGAAAGGGAAGATATGTGAGATGTATACATATGATATAATAAGAATTGTACCTATCCTCACTACAAACTTTCTTATAAATATCAAATGAGATAATATATATATATATAAAGCACTTTGTTTTATAATGAAGAAAAAGAGAAAATTTAACTTAATCCAATTTGAAAAGTACTTAAATACTAAATGGTTTTACAACACTTTGATGAGGAGCTAGGAAAAGAAAGATAAGATTTAAATTATTCTTTACCTTCAAGAAGTTTACATTCTCAAGGGGATAAGGAAGAGAGACACCACATGTAAACAGATAAATGTAGCTGTGAAAGTTTGAGAGTGAAGAAATTGGAAGTCATGAATCCAAATAGGAGGCCATAATAATAGTCCAAATATGAAGTAATGAGGGTCTGAACTAGGGTAATAGATATAGGAGGGCAGAGAAGGAGATATCGTGGAGGTATACTCAACAAGAGTTGTCAGACACAGGTAATGAGGGAGAGAAGATAATCCCAAAGTCATTAGACTGGATGACTGGAAAAATAATTTCTTTTTTTTCTAGAAAAATAGGACTATTCGGAGGCCTTCAGCTGATGAGACAGAGGCTGGTAAAGGAAACAATAGGAACAAAGATTTGGAGACAAAAAAGGGTAGGCCAAGAATAAGAAATACAGACTAATCCATTTGTGCTGCATCCATACAATTGTTGTGAGGATGATATTGGTCCTTACTTCTCAAAGAAGACCATGACATAAGGGAGGTGATGCTGTGACAAGCAAGTGATTTGGATTTGAGTGAGAGGGTATTGTTCTAAGTTATAAGCCTCATTTTCCCTCTGGAGCATCTGGATCAATGACCAGACATGAATCAGGACAAGTGAACATGACCTTGGATATGAAGCAATCCAAGTTAAATGACTTACCCAAGGCCACACAGCCTAGTAAGAGTCAAGAGTCTAAAGACATATTTGAACTCAGGTCCTCCTGACTCCAAATCCGACCTCAGACACTTAATAACTACCTAGCTATGAGATCTTGGGCAAATCACTTAACCCCATTGCCTTGCAAAAACAAACAAAAAAAAGCAATATGATACAATGGAAAGCAAGATGAATTTGGAGTCAGAAGAAGTGAGTTCAAATCCTAACTCTTGATAACCTGAACAAGTATTCTCTCTGGGCCTGTTACCCATCCATAAAATAAGAGCCTTAGATTAAATAGTCTCTAAATTCCCTTTTAGTTCTAAATCTGCAAACTAAATATGAACTATTATAATCCTATCCAGTTATAAGAGTTATCACCATTTTAACTCAGGAAAACTGGACCACAGAAAAGTTCAGATATCTACAGCCAAAAGTCGCAAATGAGAGCCAGAGCCAGAGCCAGAAATAAGATTCTGCTATCGTTGGACTCCCTGTGGAGAAAAGGCAAGTGGACAATCCCCTGTGGTCAGAGTCCAGTCTTCCAGACACAAGCCAGAGCTGGCTTTGCCTGCTCTAGGAAGAAAGGAATTCTGGGTGGAATGTGGGCTCCGGAGTTCTCCCACCAACTGCTCCTGCTGAGTAAGTTCCCTCACCATGGCCAGATGGCAGCAGGCTCCTACTCCCTATACTGAGCGCCAAGTCTGTAGTCACTAAGTGGAGACGATCTTTATTGGGTCTTGAAAATATAGTTGGAAGAGTCAAACGCCCACCCGCCTGCCGCCTACCCACCAGGTTCCCCTCTCACTGAGCTGCCAGATGCAACATTCTGCTGCTACCTTCTGCCCCAGCCTGGTGGGTGCAGTGCCAATGAAATTCCTAGAGCTATTTCTCTGTCTGTGTCACCTAACTATTCCTAGAGGTGTTTGTGAACTACGGAGAAATTGGACTTTGCTTCCCCTCTCAGGGCTTCTGCTTCCCCATCTATAAAATGGTTATAATGGCAACTGATCTGGTTACTTCACAATGTCCTGACCACCACAAGAGCCATATCTGCAAGCAGAAGGAAACCAACACAGGGGTGAGGGAAAGAAAAGGAGGAATGGGAGAGGAGAAGGAAGAGAGAGGGAGAGACAGAAAAAAAGAGACAAAGGAAAACTATGAGGAGGGGGAAAAGAAGTAGAGGGGCAAAGAAAAAAAACAAAGAAGCAGAGAAAGGGGAGGAGGAGGAGGAGGAGAAAGATGGTGAAGGAAAGTAATTGTAAGGGAAATATGTTGTAGTACTTCCAGCAGAAAGCAGAGGTGAAGGAGGGCAGTGGAAGCTTGGTATTGGTACTAGTCAAGATCAGCTAGAGAAAGAGCTGCATAATCATATTGATCACAGGATTCCAGGTGATAGAGGGATGGAGAAGAGAGAGGAAGGAAAGGCAGAGATGGAGGAAGGAAGAGAAAAAGTCAGAAAAGAAAGGGGAGAGAGGAAGAGAAAGGAATAGAGAGAAAAAAAAAGAGAAAGAAAGCCAGAAAGGAAAAAATAGAAACAGAGGAGGAGAGAGACAGTGAAATAAATACAGAGATAGAGGGACAAAGACAGAGACAGAGACAAAGACAGAGACAGAGACAGAGACAGAGACAGAGAAGTTCAATAGTTCAGAAGTGAGACATTAGGCCAAGACAACACGGCAAATGAGAAAGAAACTAGGGAGAATAAAAGACAGGTTCAGAGAGGAGGGGAGAATCAAAGAAAGAAGACTATAGAAAACAAGTTGGCTGGAAAGAGAGAGAAAGAGACAGAAACTGGGATAGAAGAAGGAAACGGGAGAGAAAAGAAGTGAAAGAAAAAATAGGGAAGAGCAGGGGAGATGCCTCCCACTGGGGGGCAGAAGTGAGTACAAGAGGAGGAGACTTGCAAGCAATAGTCTACAATCATGGAGACTAGGACCAAAGACAGATATAAGGAACATTAAGAAAAAGAATGAGAGGGGAGAGGGTGAAGAAGGAATTTGAAGGAAGCCACAAAGGACTAATTAAATCTACCCAAACACAGGGAAAAACAGAAGTGGAAATAGGAGCATCTAATACCAAAAGCTTCAAGGCCAGAACTGTAGTCTCCAGGGCTCAGAGCAAAGCAGGAGAAATGGGAGAAAGAAGGAGCATGAGAAACTAAGTGTGTTGTTTTTATGAGGAACTGGGATGTGTCTATGGGACTGTTGGATATGCCTGATCATAGGTAAGGAAAAAATTGCCAACATGATCTTTTATAATAAAAACTTGAGAGGCCCCAGAATGAATATGTTTACTTTGGAAAATAGAGAAAGATCTGCATTGTGTCTCTGAGGCTACTTATCCATTTAGATAATTTTAAAGATAGAACATAGAATGTTGGGGGGGGGGGAGATGGGGGGTGGGGGGGGACTTTAGGACATAGAATGTCAAGGTTGGGAAGTGCCTTAGAATATAGACAGGCAGGCTCCGAAGGGATCCTAGAACATAAAATGTCATCCAAAAGAACCCTTAGAACATACTTAGACTGTCAGAATACAGAGGGACCTTAGAACACAGGATTTCAGAGTTGGGGGGTAGGGTCTTAGAACACAGATTTTCAGAGTTGAGGGAGCCTTAGAACATAGGAAAGCAGATCTAGAGGAGGGGCGCTTTAGTACAGAGGATGTCAGGAACTGTGAGTCCCTTTAGAACATTGACTTTTTAAGCTGGGAGGAACAAAGGATGTCAAAGTGGGTGGGGATCTTAGAACACAGGGTATCAGAAGGTTGTGATCTCCAATAACCCTTCTTTCAGTCTGTCAGAATTCCTTGCCCATTAACTTGGTAGATATCTTAATGAAGAAATACACTTTAATCTGTATTCTCTCAGCATCCCCTCCAGCCACTGTCAGGAAAAAAAACACTGAATTTTTAGAGATCGCTTACTGATTCTTACCCCATACTCCCCTTTATCATTAGGAACCCTGTTTTCCTTTAAACAAATGGCAAATTCTTCTTTGAAAATATAACAACAGCAATAATAACAACATTTATATAGTACTTGCAATGTGATAGACACTGTGCTAAGTATTCTGTAATTATTACCTCATTTGATCTTCACAATAGCCCTGAGAGCTCTTTGCTATTATTATTCCCATTTTACAGATGAGGAAACTGAGATAAAAATGAGTTAAGAATATGTATATTGTTCTCCTGAAAGTCCTTCTCAGATGCCTCATCATAATGTCAGGGTGACATTAGGTTCTCAAAGCTTGTGCCAGTGGAACCCAAGCTTTGTTAGGCTCTGCCATCTTGGAAGTCTGGCTTCCAGTATGGGCATGGTGGTTGACTATATAGTGACCATCTAAAGTCAACTTAGCTAAGTTGGAAAGTCTCATCACTAAGATGGGTACTAAGTGATGAATTCTTTGGTCACAGCAACTTTTAAAAAATGTTTATTAAATCACAAAGATTAAAAGGTTGCAGTCTATATTAGTGCAGAGAGTACCATCAAACTGATGAAATAGCTGATAATTGAAGCACTAAAATATACACACATAATTAGATCAAATGTGACACAGAGAGAGAAAGACAAACATGGAAAGAAAGAAAAACAGAGGAAAAAAGAAGAGATAGAGACACAGAGAGAAATAGGCAAAGATAGACACCTGAAATAATGATAGAGATAAAGACAGAGACAGATAGACAGATGCTCTGTTCAATATTCAGACAATGTCAGTTTTTTCCTCTGGAGGAAGATATGTCTTTTGCTATTGTCTTGGATCATTGTACCGCAAGAATAGCTAAGTCATTCATAGTTCTTCATTGTACAATATTATTGATAGTATGTACATTGTTCTTCTGGTTCTGTTCACTTCATTTTGCATAAGTTCATATAAATCTTCCAAGATTTTCTGAAATCATTCTGCTTCTTTTTTCTTATAATATAATATTTCATCATAATCATAAAACACAGCTTGCTTAGCCATTTCCCAACTTATGGACATTATCTCAATTTCCAATTCTTTGTCAATACAAAAAGAACCACTATTTATTTTTGTACAAATAGGTCCTTCTCCATTTTTCTTTATGGGATATAGACCTAACTTTGATATTCCTGGACCAAAGGGTATACATAGTTTTATAGACCTTTGGGCATAATTTCAAAATGCTCTGGAGAATGATTCAATCTGTTCACAACTCCACCAACAATAGATTAGCATGCCAGTTTTCCAACAGCTCCTCCCTCATTTATCATTTTCTTTTTTTTTTGTCGCAATAACCAATCTGATAGGTGTGAAATGGTACCTCAGAGTTGTTTTAATTTACCTTTCTATAATCAATAATGATATAGATCATTTTTTCATATGAGTATTGATAGCTTTGACCACTTATCAGTTAGGGAATGACTTGTGTTCCTATAAACTTGATTCAGTCAAATTTGAAAAATGAGATCTTCATTAGAGATACTTGTTGCAAAATTTTTTCTAGTTTTCTGCTCTCCTAATTTTAGTTACATTGGTTTTGTTTATGCAAAAACTGTTTCTTAATGTTTATAATCAAAATGATTTATTTTATATTTCATGAAGCTCTCTATATCTTGATTTTGAATTCTTCCCTTATTCATAGTTCTGACAAGTAAACTATTCCATGCTCTTCTAAATTGTTCATGGTATCACCCTTTATGTGTAAATCATGTACTCATTTTTTTACCTTATTTTGGTATATGGTGTTAGATGTTGGTCTATATCTAGTTTCTGACATACTCTTCTTCAATTTTCCAAGTAGTTTTTTGTCAAATAATGAGATTTTTGTTTTAAAAGTCCGGATATTTGAGTTTATCATTTACTAGACTGCTATGGTCATTTATTATTGTGTATCTAATCTATCTTAAGCTAATACTAGATTATTTTGATAATTTTATTTTATAATATATCTTGAGAATATGGTATAAATAGATTACCGCCCTCATATTTTTCCACTGATTCTTTTGATTTCTGTACCGTTTTGTTCTTCCAGACATGCTTTTGAGAGTTTCTGTAAATAAAAAAAAATTTACTATCCTATGGTCAAACTTTTGATGAGTTTTTCTGCACCTGGTTAAGTTAATGTTTGTACAATAGACACACAGTGCATCATCTGTTCCTTCTTTGAAATCTTAGAGCTTACAACTTGCCAAAGTTGGTTCTGTACTGACAAAGCCCCTTTCAGAGGACAGGGTCACCTCCATATCATTACAAGGCACTGGATTAGGACCTTAATGAAAACATACAGAAAATTTCACAGTTAAAAAGGATAAACTCTTATTATGAAAATGGTAAGAATATTACTTGTACAAAAAGATTTAAGGGGGCGGCTAGGTGGCATAGTAGATAGAGCACTGGCCTTGGAGTCAGGAGTACCTGAGTTCAAATCTGGCCTCAGACACTTAATAATTACCTAGCCGCGTGGCTTTGGGCAAGCCACTTAACCCCATTGCCTTGCAAAAACTAAAAAAAAAAAAAAAAAAAAAAAAAAAAAAAAAAAAAAAAAAAGATTCATAGCAGCCCTGTTTGTGGTGGCAAAGAATTGGAAACTAAGTGAATGTCCTTCATTTGGGGAATGGCTTAGCAAACTGTGGTATATGTATGTCATGGAACACTATTGTTCTATTAGAAACCAGGAGAGATGGGAATTCAGGGAAGCATGAAGGATCTGCATGAACTGATGCTGAATGAGATGAGCAGAACCAGAAAAACATTGTACACCCTAACAGCAACATGGGGATAATGATCAACCTTGATGTATTTGCTCATTCCATCAGTGCAACAATCAGGGACAACTTGGGGCTATCTGTAATGGAGAATACCATCTGTATCCAGAGAAACAACTGTGGAGTTTGAACAAAGACCAAAGACTATTACCTTCATGGAGGCTAGATGGCGCACTGGATAGAGAGAGAGCACCAGCCCTAGAGTCAGGAGTACCTGAGTTCAAATCCAGCCTCAGACACTTAGTAATTACCTAACTGTGTGGCCTTGGGTAAGCCACTTAACCCCATTTGTCTTGCAAAAAACAAAAACTTAAAAAAGAAAAAAAAAAGACTATTACCTTCAGTTTAGGGAAAAAAAACCTTATCTTATTAGGTAATTTTGCTATCTCTTATACTTTGTCTTCCTTCTTTCTTTGTTATTTTTAGGTTTTGTTTTTTGCAAGGCGAATGGGGTTAAGTGGCTTGCCCAAAGCCACACAGCTAGGTAATTATCAAGTGTCTGAGGTCGAATTTGAACTCAGATAGTCCTAACTCTAGAGCCAGTGTTCTATCCAGTTCACCTCCTAGCTGTTATGATTTCTCTCTCATCACATTCAACTTAGATCAATGTATACCATGGAAACAATGTAAAGACTAACAGACTGTCTTCTGTGGTGGGGGGAGCAAGAATAGGGGAGAAATTGCAAAACTCAAAAATAAATAAAATCTCTTAAAAAAAAGGATACACTCTTGTTAACTTGAGATCATTGAAAGTAGTATGTCATTTACCTGATACAGGTCATCTTATGACTCAAGCCTAATCCTTATTTAGAGATATTTGGAGCCAGCTCAAACCTACCCTTGAGAGTTTAACTCATAGTTAAATTTTCATTGTGAACATTTATACCTCAGGAATTGACAAATACCTATAAACTGGGGGCAGCTAGGTGGCACAGTAGATAGAGCACCAGCCCTGGAGTCAGGAGTACCTGAGTTCAAATCTGACCTCAGACACTTGATAATTACCTAGCTGTGTGGTCTTGGGCAAGCCACTTAGCCCCATTGCCTTGCAAAAAACCTAAAAATAAAATGTTTTATAAGCAAATTTTATTCAGAGAGCCAGTTAAACATTTACCAGTACTTTTCTAACCCAGTTGATTGTCCATCAGCAGTGTCTGTCCAAAAAATATGTATCCATTATTCATGGACTAACTCAATAGACTGGCCATTTAACTGCATATGATAATCTGAACAATAGATCTACTTCATCAACTTAGTTTTTCCAGTATGGATTAGCAAGTGAATCTCTTTTGATTGACCACAAATCTTATTTCAGAAGCATTGAAATGATTTAATACAGTCAGTATCATGTCATCTACAAACAGGAGCATATGGAAAACTTCATCAGCTTTAGGAAATTAGACTTCCATTTGGACTCTGCATAGGACATCTTCCAAAGCAGTGGTGAACACTGTTAATGAGCATGTATCTCCCTTTTTATGCCTTCCTTGATATTTACAATCAAATGGGATGAGGGTCTGGCACATAGGCAGACTGTATCAAGCCAAGGCAACCTCTCCACATGGAAGATGTTAAAGAGCTTGCTTCCTGGGGGAATCATGATATCAAGTAATGGAAATACCTCATAGTCTATGGAGCATCTGTAGAGATTCTATAACTAACTATTGGCTAACTATGTGGTTGGGAGAAATCTTAAACACTTGGTTGTGCAGTCAGACCTTTTGGCATCTTCAAAAATGTCTAAGTCAGTTTTGGCCCATTCTTTGCTCCATTTGCAGTTGGGGATAGTAAATGAATTCCTTTGCTCATGGTGTCCAGTGAAAGATCATATGCAAAAGAAAAGACCATATGGTCCCTAAGAAATGGTCCTCAGTCATCTTTTTTGTTAGTTCTTTCCAGTTTTAGTTGAAGTTAACAAAGTCCTCAAACTTGGGAATTTCAAAAGTCAGAAGAGTGAGCCAAAGGAATCTGAGGATTGGAATCTAGGTCTGGTTTTTAAGCCAGAAGTACAGGAGGAGAGGCACTCCAACCTCTCAGGGCACCACTGTGGAACCCTGAGGGGCAATATAGCTTGTGTGACTCTGGGAGAGGAGCCATGGCATGTATGCTACTTAGGCAAAGGAAAGTAGACCTGTCATTTCTGTGATTATATATCTCAAGGAATTTTGTATAATTTCATCTTGTGAATGAGAAATACCATATTGGAAGAAAGCTTTTTAAGCCTGCTTCCAAATAAATATTTTCTAATAATCCTTGAGACTTTTATATTTTGGGTATCAAAACACAGAATTTTATATTCTTTATATTTGAGACAATCTTTACGAAAGAAAATAAAGTCTGAACAGGTAAATCATCTCTAAAAACTGGATTGTTCTCTTCTCATATTTTCATCAAGGATTCACTCAATACATTCATAGATCACATGAATGTTTGAAGTCACCAAAGTCATGTGAAAATATTAAGGACTGATTATAAATACAAAGTGATGCAGCAAGGGGAAGAGAATCAGCAATTGGGCCTCCATTTGTATCATATTCCCCTCCTAACTATGTCACTATTCAGGGACACTCCCCACCCCTATTTTCAATTTTCTTTTATGTTTTATCTTCCCTTATTGGAATGTAGACTCCATTAGGACAGGAACCAATTTTTTTTCTAATTTATACTTGTGTCCCCACTGATTAGCATAGTATCTTGAATATAGTAACTATTTAACAAATTTTTGTTGTCTGCCTAACAAGTGAAAAGATGAGGGAGGGCTTCACAAAGGATTGACCTAGACTAAAGACTAAATTCTCAAAGACAGATGAGAACTTTAAGAAACATGTATTCTAGCCATAGAAGAAAACTTGGGCAAATACATGGAGGTGGTAGATGAAATATCTGAGTTCATGGAACAGTGAGTCATCTGGAGTTTAACTGGAAAATAGAGAGCATGAAAAGGATTAATGCAAAACGCCTTGGAAAAAATAGATTGGATCCAGATTGTGGGAGTTAGAGCTTGGCTACCATGTCTCTCCTCTTGGCAAGAGGATCAAGTGTTTGCTGGCAGAGGTTCCTTTGGCCTTCTTTTTAGCAACTGCTTGACACCAGTTAAACTTCCCTAAGAAATAGTGAGAATCAGAGTCAATATCATACTTTTATCTGGTTCCTATTTTCAAAAGCGAATAGCTTTTTAAATAGGTCAGACTGGACCTATTGTCAATTCTCCCCCTCTCCCCATCTCACACCTAACATTTTATTTCTGTTTTTATCCTTTCTACCAATTTGGAATTGATTTTGGCCTTTATTAAATGATCTTACTATCCATGGACAACAGATTTCAAAATGAGTCCCACATCAGTAGCCAATCACTCCTTATCTGTTCAAATAGAGTTCATTCTCCCTTTTATGCTACGGTTCACTGCTTACTATGCCCTGTCTCATGTCATTCTTTTCTGGCATAGAGGACTAGACCTAGAGTCAAACAGGCCTAAGTTCAAATCCATCCTCAGATACCTACTTAGCAATGGGCAATTTACTTAACCTCTCTGTTTTCTCAACTGCAAAATGAGAATAATAATAGTACCTTACATCCCAGAATTCTAGTGAGAATAAAATGAGATAATACTCAAAATACATGCTCTATCACAGGACTGGCTTATTATTATTTATTATTATTATTATTATTATTCAGCAAGCATTTAATCTTTCACTGCTGAATATAAAACCTTTTTTCTAATCATATTTTTCATCATTCCCCTCTGGGAAGTACAAATTAATGAAAACCATCTAAATGAATCAAAGTTACTAGGTATAAATGTATTTGTGGATTCGGTTTAGGAGAATTGCCAACTTTTTAGTAGATATCTACTTCTTCATCTATTACAATAAATGTCACATAATTGTTAGTTTTTTATTTCTATTGTTCAGTCCTACACTTGGCAATCCCATCTGAAGTTGTCTTGGCAAAAATACTGGAGTATCTTGCTATTTCCTTCTGCAGATGAAGAACTGAGGCAAACAGGATTAAGTGACATGCCCAGGGTCACAGTTTGTAAGTGTTGGAGATCATATGTGAACTCAGGAAGGTGAGTCTTCTGGATTCCAGGCCTGAAACTAGCTGCCTTAATTATTTATATGCTAGTCTTTTTGTTTATATTCATCAAAGTGAGATGAACAGGTAGAGATAAAGAATTTAGAACCAGATATAGGGAGAGACAGAGAAAGACTGAGGCACAGAGACACAAAGAATATATATTGAATATAAATGTAACTCATGACCCAATGCTGAAGGCTTAAAGTTTACCAGGACTAGGCTCCTAGATTTCTAACAAATCATTCTTTTTGACTCATGTCCCCATCCAGAGTTTCCTTTGGAAATGAAATAATTTAGTTGATTATTGTGCCTATTCAACATTTGCCCAGGGAACTCAAGAATTATTTTCATGTTTATTTATCTAAGAAAAATGTAAAGGACTCTTAGATCCCATGCAAATATTTAGACTAACAATGTGTTATTTAGGACAAGCTTTATTTAACTAGACAGAAAATTCAAAGGACATATATGATAGATAGTAAGCAGTCCAACCAGTGAACTTCCATCTCTCCCAGGAATTTTCAGATCTCTAGAACTTCTCCTAGACTTTAGTTAGAAAAGTTGCACCTTCCTGCAAGTTTGGAAAATAACTTGAAATCACAAGAAAAAGAATCAATCCCTTTCATTCTGATGAGAATTAACCTTCCCAAGGACTTAGATGGTCCTTTGGAGTTATAGTACCACCCTGGACACCCACCACCACAACCAAATGGGAAAAAACTAGGGACCAGTAGAATGGGAAAGGTCTCTTTCTTCCAGACCTCCAAATTCCATATTACTCATTCATGATAAGGAATGTGTTTCCTCTTCTACACCCTGTTCCTTGCTACTCTTTGGCTCTGGTTTCTTGGTTTGGAAACTTTTCTGCTTGTCTGAGAAACTTAAAATTGTCTAGGAAATCATCCTTTAGGTCCAGGAGACTTGGACCAAAAACTTGGCATTGTGTGGAGGACATGATCTAGGAATTCCTCCACTGATCCAGGGAACTCCTCCATTGAGCCATGTTAGCTGCTGGCTCAAGTTTTGGAAGCATCCAACTTGCCCCAGGATCTCCCTGCCATTCCAACTACCCCTGCCATCTCTAGGGTCTTATAGTTCCTCTACAAAGTTCTCTGGAGAGATAATAGGCTCACAGGGTTACACAGGTTTCCTTCTAGAAAAATGGAATCTGGATGTGTCTAATTATCTATTCTCTGCTCCTCAATCTTATCCTGTCCTCTCAAAATCACAGAATTCAAGAGTTGCAAGAGATCTTAGCAGTTAACTAATATAAAACACACACAAAGGGACTGATACTACAAGACAGTTATCCCTTCCACATCACATCTTTTCTCATCATGATTTTGATTTATCACAGTTCAGCATAAGAAATTAATGAGAATTTTTTTATTAAATATTTTATTTATTTTTCCAACAATAGGCAATGGTATTTTTCAACGATCGTTTTTGGCAAAGTTTTGTATTTTTACTAAATGGGAATTTTGAGGAAGTTTTTGCAGAAGCCACAGACAACACATGAAGGTCACAGATGACATAGAAAAAGTTTAGAAACTCAAAAATGTATAAAATATCTGTATAGTATTATATAAATCAACATATTTTGTCTTTTAATACTATTAACATCCCATAAAAGAAAAAGAAAAAGTTCAAACTTCTCTCTGACACAATGGAAGGGTCAAAAAATTTATGCAGATTTTCCAGAATATAGGAGTGTCACACTCCTAAACCCCCCCCCAACCATGATTTAACTGTATTAAATCAACCTGCCTGTATTTACACAAGTTGCCAATTCATGTCTAGAAAAGAATCCACAGGGGCAGCTAGGTGGCACAGTGGATAAAACATCAGCCCTGTACTCAGGAAGCCCTAAATTCAAATCCAGCCTCAGACACTTAATAATTGTCTCACTGTGTGACCTTGGGCAAGTCACTTAAAACTCCATTGCCTTAAATAAATAAAATTTTAAGAAAAAAAAAGAAA